>NC_080071.1:55920378-56565378 GCF_949987535.1 Balaenoptera acutorostrata | reverse complement strand
AATATAGCAGGCGCTTAATAAATATAATGAGTATTTCATAAATAATCTTCTAGGCACTGCAATAGGAACTAGTGAACTTCAAATATTCTATTTCTGCCATCCAGGAGCTCACAGCAAAAGAGGACATGAAAAATGACAGGCATGGGGGGCTTCCCTGGTGGCGCAGTGGTTGAGAATCTGCCTGCTAATGCAGGGGACACGGGTTCGAGCCCTGGTCTGGGAAGATCCCACATGCCACGGAGCAGCTGGACCCGTGAGCCACAACTACTGAGCCTGCGCGTCTGGAGCCTGTGCCCCGCAACGGGAGGGGCCGCGATAGTGAAAGGCCCGCGCACCGCGATGAAGAGCGGTCCCCGCACCGCGATGAAGAGTGGCCCCCACTTGCCGCAACTAGAGAAAGCCCTCGCACGAACCGAAGACCCAACACAGCCAAAAATAAATAAATAAATAAATAAAGTAGCTATACAATTAAAAAAAAAAAAATTTAAAAATGACAGGCATGGAAGCACTGGGAATAGTCAAATGAGTCACACTAGGTCAGAGTCTGCTGTCTTTTTAGCCAAATTTACCCAGAAATTGCTACCACCAACCATGCTCACCCTTGAGAATGAAGGACTATGGAATTTTCCTCTGTTAAAAAACACTTCTGAAAAGTAAATTGTTTAAAGACAAGGAGGTGGAAGGAAGAGACAAGAGGTCATAGTGATCTACAAACTAAATAATCCATACCCTTTTGAGAGTTTTCATGTGCACTCTTCAATGTAATTGAAAAATCTTTTCAGGCTTGTGTTCTATAAAATCTGAAATGTGAGGTTTATTGTGTAAATAATGGGAATGGTGGCAGAATCACTTCCTTTCTACTACTATTCTCAACACTGTTTTATAATGTAAGCACATTAACAAATTTATTTTATGCTATTCGCCAGGCATAATGTTAAGATATGAGATAAGATTATCTCATTCAACCTTCATAACAAGCCTATGAGGTAAGTATTATTATTAACTCCATTTTATAGGGGCGGAAATTGAAACTTGAAGAGGTCCAGTAAGTTGCCCAAGATCACGTCTCTAGTAGGCATTAGAAGTAGTATTTGAACCCAGGCGGTATGATTCCAGGGCTCACAGTTTTGATGGGTACACCACACCACATGACGCGTAAATAGTAAAATACAATAAACACTAATTACAATTGTTCCATTATAAATTGTTCTTGACTTCAGGTAAATAGCAATTTATAAGACTGAATGAATCAAGTTGTCAGTTTTGTTGTTGTTATTGTTGTTGTTTTTAATTAATGATACTCTGGGACCTGTGGAAGTGTTACTAGTTATTATCATAGCCTTCTAATAGTAGAGTTATTTAAACTTTATAAATGTTAGGGAAACTAATTATCCACATTACTGTCTCTTCTTTGCAATTAAATAAAGTCTTTTTATTATGATATTTAAATATAAACATTTTATATGCAGCAGTTTAACTAGTACATGATTTTTCCAGCCAAAAAAAACCTTCATTTGGAAAGAAATCCTCAAAAGTGCTATCTAAAGACTAAAAGTGGGCTGTTGTTTTTTTAACTTTAACTTTTCTCCTTTTAGACTCCAGAAACAGTTTCCTGACTTCCTTTCTGGAAATGATTTTTGTTTCCAACCATATTGAGAATCCTTTTTTTTTTTTTTTTCCATTTTCTCTCTCTCTCTCTGTCTCTCTCTGTCTCTCCCTCTCTCTCCTCTTGCTTTCTTGGTAATAGCAGGGAGGAAGGGGGGGCAGTGGGCACAGGAAAAAGGGAAAAGAGAAAACAGAAAAAGAATTGCATACCACTATGTCTGAATATAGCCTCTACTAGTAGATAATTCCATCTGATTTGCACTTTTGCCTTTTTATTTCCGTTTTTGGACACCTCCTTTATCATCCAGCTAACTGGGATAGACAAAGCACTGTTGGTGCCCTGAGCGACAGAACTCTGGTAGGGGGCTGGCTGTAAATTGACGTGGCATGGAAATTCTCCGCTAAGTTGTAGCAGCTTGCATGTTTCTCCTAAGATCAAGCCCAGCCTCCCGGAGCTGTAGCTTAATCATCATGGGTTCAACGACTTTACAGAAAAATGGATAGAAAAAGTCTTCAGCTCCTTTCTTTGGACTCAAATGTTTTCTTTTTGAGTATCTATGGTTTAGCTGAAAAAATCAAAGTAGTTAAGTCTGTAACTTTCTTTTTGCAGCTTAAACAACAGAATTTGCTGGTCTCCCTCCCCTATCCTGCAATTTAATTCCTTACAGATTTTGCCATGGGGTGCGGACTTAGAAAGCTAGAAGACCCTGATGATAGCAGTCCTGGAAAAATATTTTCTACCCTGAAGAGACCGCAAGTGGAAACAAAGACAGAATTTGCTTACGAATATGTATTGCTGGATTTTACTTTACAAGGTACTTTTTGCTTCTATTTTATTTGTTAAATGAAAGATTTCAGAGATAAGGGACTACTAGTTTTTTTAAGTGTTGGTTTGTGGATTTTTAAACTGTTCCTCATAATCAGATTGTACAATCAATCTAACAATAATGCTTTGTTTCTTAATTACACTCTGAAAGATTTTTGTTCTGTTTGGTTTTTGTAAATTTGGCTCATATGTACTTTATAAAATTAGAAAAACTGCTTGGAAATAATCCTTTCATTTTTAAATCAAATGCTTATTTGTAGAAGGACACGTGAAACATGTTCGCTTTCCAGCCAAATAGCTCTAGCCTTAATGACAGTTTGTGTTTTGAAAAAGATCTGAAAGGCACAAGAAGGTAGCATGTAGGAAATATTACTTGCATCATGTGAAAGAGTATTTGCTAAGACAATTCTGAGGTTTCCAACTGTGTTAATGTTGTGATTGTGCTAGTCATTTGATATTTTTGACCAAACTAAACTTGAAGTTTGAAAATACAGAAAAAAAGATAGTCTTCTGTAAGATACTTCCTTTGCTTGCCCTGTCCCTAACAGAGAAACTCCCTGTTCCAGAAAGTTGGAAACACAAATAAACAAGCCCAGATGGCAGCCCTGTGCAAGGGACAGAGGCAGCTCAACTTCACAAATACTTTACCTCACTTCTTTTGGAAACTTTACTGTACAATCGCATTGATAAAACTGAGTTTTTAAAAAGCAGAAATATATCTTTAACTACAGGGTATTAAAAATGAAATTGAGTGTCCTGCTTGCTGTTAGAATTTCCACATATCAGTATTTTAAGTTCTTATTACAAAGTTATGCTTTTAATTCTAATAAGCCGCACGTTTTATCAGTTAATAGAACATTTATGCTAAGTAGATTATCATGTTGGATATTAATTTCTTTTCAACTTAAACACAAATTCTCCATTTTTTGGTTTGCTCTGTGAACAGTGCATCTTTGTGCAAGAAGCAAGAGCAGCCCATTTTTCTTTGTCAAAAACTGAGCTAGCCAGCAAGCAAACTCCCTTCCAGAGACATGCACAAAGTCTGTACATATACTTTTAACATATTTACATTTCCATTTTTACCTAAGGCTAAGGCTACCAAAGGGGAAAATGTCAATATTCTTAATTTTCTTTTTAATGATTAAAGTTAAAAGTAGATTAAGATAATGGTGATAATCAGAGAAGTAACCACTCAAATGAATTTTTTCTATACTTTTTCAAAAACCATCATTTGAGAAAATATTTGTGATGTGGTCCTATGTTTTCTCCATTGATTGTTCTTGTCAATTATCTTTTAGGACAAGTTTTTGTAAATCCACAGGATGCAAACACATATTTTCCTTAACCTCAAAACCTTGTCTATTCATAAAGTTTAGGCCAGAGCCATTTTGATCTGTGCTTTAAGATTTGCTGCACAACCCCCATAGGTTTTAAAGTAGCTTGAATTTTTTTTTTGATTTATTTCCTCCCACCAATGTTAGCAATCTCAAACAAATTTGTATAAATGCAGCCATCCTTGAATCAGAAAGATCTACAACTTTCTTCAGAAGTCATTTTGGTTTTATTATTATCAGAAGCCCTTCTCTCTGTGAAAGGAGTAAAATTTCTACCTTCCACTCTAGGTGTTTGGAGGAGGTAATAGAGTATTACACTATGAAGTGTAAGTATGGGCATAGTTTACAAATGTTAACTCAGTAAGCAGGCACGTATTTTAAAGTTGCACCTGGTTCCTATTTGGTCCAGGGGCCCAGTCTCCTGGTGTCCCTTTTCTCTACAATTCTTCCACATGTTTTTTGTTTTGTTTTGTTTTTGTCTTTGCCTTTGCCTTTGCCTCTGCCTCAGAAGCCAAGACTCTGTATCAGCCCAGCTCCACAAACCACCTTCCTCTCCTCTGTTGTCTCTGACGCCCACCTATTCCTCCAGTGTATAGAGAAGTGAGTCACATGGGGGTTAAAACATGCCAGCCTTCTTCGTTTAGTCCTGGCCATTCTGACCTGGGGTTGCTGTGAGGACTACTAAATAGTGGCATCTCTTGCCTCTCAGAGGCCACGTGCAGTGAGCAACCTTTCAGGAAACAAACTGGTCTAGTGACAGCTGTGTGTGCTCATGAAGAGCCTGTCTCTTACCTGTTTTCCTCTGTTTTTCCAAACAGAGGACATGGGACAGAGAGTCAAGTCCCAGTGGGGCAAGAGGAGACCCTTTGAAATTTCCAGTGCCCTGTGTTATGGTGGCTATAGTTATCTTGAACAATTTATTGATTTTCCATTTAGTTCCATTCTCTGTGTGCGTGTGTGTGTGTGTGTGCCTTTCCCACCCTTTTTTCTTTTTGGGGGTGGGTACTTTGAGCCATTACTTATATATCTCTATGGGAGAAATAATAGCCTAATCATTAAGCGCATAAGGCTCTGGAGTCAAGTTCCTGGGTTCTGAATCTAGGCTCTTTCACTCACTAACTTGGCAAGTTTATAAACTTTGCTGTATCTCAGTTTCCTCATTTATAAAATGGGGGTTCTGATGGTGCTTGCATAATAGAGTTATTTTAAGGATTAAAGAAGATTATACAAAATAATCTCCTTGAAAAGGTACCTGGCATTTAGTAAGCATTTAATAAAAGTTAACTATTATCCCTCCTGGCTTTATGCCAGATCTACTAACCACACTAGTGAGATTTCAGCACAATTTTTGTGATAAATTTTCTGGATTATTGTATAGTAATCTATACATGTGTATGTATGAGAATGTGTCAGTATATATATGAGTGCATTATAGAGTTTCTTGGTGAAAAGTTAAATTAACTCTGCAAATGATCCAGAAGGGTTGGTTTACCTTCTTGTGCAATCCCAGAAAACAATCTGAATAACCATGGCCTTAAGGATTTTTAGAGCATGTATAGCTTTATGATTAAAAAGAAATTTCTACAGTATTAAAAACCCAACGGAAGGACAGATGGTAACTTCCTTATTTGACTTTCTAATAGAATCATGTAAAACACATTGAGTAAAATTTTCCTGGCCCCTAGCTTGCTTTCTTATTATGAGAACAAGAAACTCTCATTGTCTTTTACCATCACTGTTACAGTAATAAATACATTGATATATGGATTCTGTAGAAGATGCTGACAAGTAGTGAAAACACAAAAAGGAATAATACATAGTTTCTGCCCTCCAATATTTTATATTCTAATTGGTCAAACTGGACAAGCTCATGAACTCCTCAAGGTCAAGAACTATGCCACATCCACCTTTGCACTGCTGTGTTTTGCACAGTGTTTGGCACATGACCAGTGGCCAATAAGTTGTGTTGAAGTAATGAATGAAAAATTGCAATACGAGATACAGGAGGTATCAGGAAAAGGAAAAATCAATTTTGAATAGGATAAGTTGGAATTCAAATTAGGACTTTAACTGAACCTGAAGAAAAAAATAGGGTTTATATAATCAGAAAAAGATTAAGAGTTTGAGATACTTTCAAGGGCTATTGAAAGGAGAAGTGAGGGGGCGTCCCTGGTGATGCAGTGGTTAAGGATCCGCCTGCGAATGCAGGGGACACAGGTTCAATCCCTGGTCCGGGAAGATCCCACATGCTGTGGAGCAGCTAAGCCCGTGTGCCACAACTACTGAGCCTGCGCTCTAGAGCCCGCGAGCCACAACTACTGAGCCCATGTGCCACAACTACTGAAGCCCGCCTAGAGCCCGTGCTCTGCAACAAGAGAAGCCACCGCAATGAGAAGCCCACGCACCGCAATGAAAAGTAGCCCCCGCTCACCGCAACTAGAGAAAGCCCACGTGCAGCAACAAAGATCCAACTCAGCCAAAAATCAATTAATTAATTAATTAATTTAAAAAAGAAAGAAGTGAGCTAAGGGGGTGTTTAAAGGAGAAAAGCAGAAAATGAGGTTGGAAACAAATGGAGTATAGAATGCTCTGACTTGGAGTGGAATCAAGGAATCAAGGAGTGATTCCTTGATTCTATGGAGAATAAATAGCTGTAAAGGCTTTTGAACAAGTAACTGATAGATACAGAGAAGTATTTTTAGAAGATTAATGTGAGATTGCAGTGGGGAGAGATGCAAGTGAGGAGAAAAGTTGGAAGACTGCTTGTAGTGGTCAAAGCTAATGACGATGAGGACCTGCAGTTAGGACAGGATGTAGGGGGCACAAGTAAGAGACATTACCAAGGAGGGACTTAGCCTGTGGCTGGCTGGATATGAAGGGACAGAAAGAATGAGGAATCCAAGATGACTTCCCTGTTCTGAGCCTGAGTAACTGTGGAAATAATGATGCCTCTTACAGTATGGGGGGCGTCCCACAGGGAGTCAGTTGGTGAAACAGCAATTCCATTCCAGGCACGTTGCATGTGAGGTGGCTGTGGAACATCCTGGCAGAGAGAGTTACAGGTGCACGGCAGAGATGATGACTTCCAGGAGGAATTGAAGTAGATAAAGTCTTAAAGAGGAGAATATGGGCAGAGCATAAGTGTCTTGGGCTGAATCATCAGGCATATTTAGCCATATTTAGGACAACTCAACAAAAATGAAATAGAACGAGGACAATTGCGACTGTATAGCACCAGAGAACACAAGGAAAGGGAGGGTTTCAAAAAGCAAGAAATGGTCAGTAATCTTAAATACTAGAGAACTTTCAAGAATAATGAAGATGCAGCACTGAAGAGAACGCATTTAAAAATCAACAAGAGATGAATAAAGTATCAGAAACGAGGGAAGGAAGGAAAGAAGGTCAGTCCAGCTAAATTTTCTATGTCTGTCTGAATCTAATAAGTTCTTGAGTATTTCCTCAAGCAGTCAAAAGATTTTCAAATGTAAAGTGCTATGTAAAAAGAAATTTATAATAAAGATGACTAAATTTACTCAAGCATCAACATAATCTCTGTCATGGTGCCTAGCCCAAATTCCTACCAGGTAAAAAAACTGCATAAGGACTTTCCTTTATTTTTTATTTATTTATTTATTTATTTTATTTATTTATTTTTGGCTGTGTTGAGTCTTTGTTGCTGCATGCAGGCTTTCTCTAGTTGCGGCGAGCGGGGGCTACTCTTCGTTGTGGTGCGCGGGCTTCTCATTGCAGTGGCTTCTCTAGAGCATGGGCTCTAGGTGAGCAGACTTCAGTAGTTGTGGCACATGGGCTCAGTAGTTGTGGCTCTCGGGCTCTAGAGCACAGGCTCAGTAGCTGTGGCAAATAATAAAACTTCACAATTTCAGACTGTTGGGGGAAAGAAAGATCCCATTCTGACCTGGGGGAGTAGGGAATCTCTGAAAATAGCAAACAGTTGACCCACTTAAATAAATATTGATGGTGGGAGAAAATACATTTCTACTGGCAATCTATGTTATATTGGGGTTTTTATATCTGGGTGGACATTTATTCTTTTTTTTAAATTTTTATTGGAGTATAGTTGCTTTACAATGTTGTGTTATTTTCTACTGTACAGCAAAGTGAATCAGCTACACGTATACATATATCCCCTCTTTTTTTGGATTTCCTTCCCATTTAGGTCAGCACAGAGCATTGAGTAGAGTTCCCTGTGCTATACAGTAGGTTCTCATTAGTTATCTGTCTTATACATAGTGTCAGTAGCATATATATGTCAATCCCAGTCTCCCAATTCATCTATTTATTCTTTGAACTAACACTTACTGAGCACCTACTGAGCTCAGAGTGAGGAATAAAGTCTAGTCCTTGACTTCTGTGAACCTGCATCCTAGTGAGCATCCTGCTGAGGAGCCCTGATGAATAATCATCTATTTACAGTGCATACATTCTATGCTGTGATACAAGCTTTGCTAGAAGTCTGAGAGTTATAGAAGCAGAAAGAAGAGCACCTCCACCTGATTGGTGGGATCCAGAAAGACTCCTTAAAAGAAGTGCCACCTCATCTGATCTAAAGAATGAGTGAGGCTTAGACAAAGATTTATATTCCAGAATATACAAAATACAACTGAAAATCAAAAAAGGAAAAGACAACCCAATAGAAAAATGGACAAGGAACTTGGACAGGTGGCTGATGAAACAGGAAATCTAAATGGTCAATAGACATATGAAACCGTGCTCAACCTCATTAGTAATCAGGAAAAATTCATGTTAAAACCACAGTGAGAAACCACTACAAATCGTCCAAAATGGCTAAAATGTCAAAAGACTGCTAATACCAGGTGTTGGTAAATTGGTACAACCATTTTGAAAAAACAAAAAATGCTTTGTCATTACCTAGTTAGTGAAGATACATATACCCAGTGGAAGCGTGCACACGCGTGCACCATGCAGCACATACAAGAATGTTGATAGAAGTGCTATTTGTAATAACCCCAAAAGTGTGAACAACTCAGAAATCCACGAACAAGAGACTGGAAAAATAAATGTGGTAAACTCATACAATGCAACAGTATACCGCAGAAGTGAGCCACCTTATCCTGAAAGGGGCCAGATAGTAAATATTTTAGGCTTTGTGAGCCGTGTGGTCTCTGTCACAACTACTCACCTCAGCCAGTGTAGTGCCAACATACCATATGCAACAAAACAGGCCGTAGGCAGTACTTTGCTGTCCTCTACTATTCTGCAATGAAAACGAACAAACTACAACTACACAAGCTGCCCAAGATTAATCTCACGACCTTAATGTTCAGCGAAAGAAAATAGACACAAAATACTGTATGATTCCATTTATATAAAGCTCCCAAAATTGGCAAAACTGAACTATAGTGTTTGCTTGCATTCTTGCATAGTAAACTAAAAAGAGCAAGGAGTAAGGACCACAAAAGTCAAGGTAAAAAAAAAAAAAAAGTCAAGGTAGCACAGAGCAGGAGAGGGGGATTGTGATTGAAACGGGCAGGAAGGGAGGCTTCTGGCGTGCCCGCCATTTTCTGCTTTTTGAATGGATGGTGGTTACCAAATGCTGGCAGTTTTAAGTATGTTTTGTGCACCCCGTTTGTATGTTACATTTCTACCCCCACACAAGATGTTTTTAAAGGTTAAAAAAAAAGGCTGAGCAAGGAAGTGTGGGTAAGGCAAACAAGGCTGAAAGACAAGCTGTACAGACTCAGAAATGAGAGAAAATCTCATGGTTTGTCTGGGAACTACAAGTAAAACCGAACAGGCAGAGTGCAGCACATGCAGGAGGCAGCGGTGAAACACAAGGCTGCAGGAGTTTTAATGGTCATAATGCGATCTTTCGCATATCTGCCTGTAATTATGAGCTCTGTCGTCCCTTGGAATTTGAGTGCATTTCAAAACCACAGTTGTATTACTTCAATTAAATACATTAATGAGTGACTACAAAGATGGCACCTTTATTGAAAACATAAAATGTCATGTAATTTGGACGTTATTTATATAGTAGTTTATCTTCTAAGTAACTTAAAACATTTTGATAAGTAGAGTAAACCAGATACTCCTTTTAATATCTGTACATTAGATTGATTAACAATTTATAGTAGTCAAAAGCTTTAGCTCAGCTCATGTCTGAATTTTCACAAATTCTGAATTAACAGTGATGCAAATCAATGAAGCTTTACTTTCCTGTCGGTGCTCGGATGTACTGGCTCTGGAGTCATTCTGTCTGGTTCAATTACAGCCTTACCGTTCACTAACAATTTGGGCAAGTTATCAAATCTCTCTCTTCCTGAGTTTCCTCATCTGAGAATAATGATAATATCTGCCTTGTGGAGTTTTTGTAAGGGCTAATTAAGGTTAGGCATGTAAAGCACTTTGCATAGTGCCTGGCACAAAATATGTATTTGGTATATGTTACTTATTATTTTTTACTATAATTGCTAGATATAATATGGAGTTTGACAGTCTGTTCCCTTTTGAAAATATGGTAAAATTGCTTGCCAGTGTTTGTACATCGTGCTTTTATCTGAGGAAACAATATTTCATAAATATTTCAAAAATACATACCAATCTTCAGAAGTAAATTGGTGGAAAGAACATATACATGTCTTGGACTGTTTTCATAGAGTTACATCATCAGAGCAAACCTTTTGGCATTGAGTAAGTTCTTAGCTTTTTACTAGAATGTGACTTTTTATTTTATTTTTTTTATAAATTTATTTGTTTATTTATTTTTGGCTGTGTTCGGTCTTCGTTGCTGCGCGCGGGCCCTCTCCAGTTGCAGGGAGCAGGGGCTACTCCCCGCTGTGGTGCGCGGGCTTCTCATTGCGGTGGCCTCTCTTGTAGAGCACGGGCTCTAGGAGTGCGGGCTTCAGCAGCCGTGGCTTGCAGACTCAGTAGTTGTGGCTTGCAGGCTCTAGAGTGCAGGCTCAGCAGCTGTGGCGCACGGACCTAGCCGCTCCGTGGCATGTGGGATCTTCCCGAACCAGGGCTTGAACCCGCGTCCCCTGCATTGGCAGGCGGATTCTCAACCACTGCGCCACCAGGGAAGCCCTCTATTTTTAAAATTTGATATTTGTCTATGAAGCTTTTAAGCAAAGGACCATAAAAAACTCTACTGATATTTTATTTTGGAAACTGTGAGGATAAATGATAGACTTGCTTAACCTTCAGCACGTTTCAGTTTTAATCAGAAAAGTCCACTCTGCATGTATATAGTTTTCAAAGCAGCTGCAAAATACTTTCCTTCACCAGTTCTTCACAATAGCCTTGTAAGGTGTAATAAAGCTTTTACAAATCGTGTAGCATTGATTGAACGGCAACCAACCCCACCCATTAATGCTGTCAACACCACCATTTGTTCCTTCTCCCAAGGAACTCTCAGCAGTTGGGGAGCTAAGAAGAGCAAGATGGCTTGCAGCTGCTGCTAACTGCCTGTGCTGTTCAGTTCTAGCCAAAACAACCACACCTCCCCCCTAATTTCCTGTGTTTAAAAAGTAATAGAGTCTCTGATATTACTGCCCCAGTGTAAGGACATCAAATCAAAGGCTTGGCTTCAAACACCAAGCCTATCGTGGAGACATAATTATTCACTCTGGTGAGCGCTGATGAAAATGCCTCACTCTGCGTGCACAGCTTGCCCCTTCCTCACCTCTCTAAGCTGAATCAGGCTGCCAGTCTCTTTTCAGCACAGTTTAAAACATTATTAAGAATCGAGGGGATTACCTGAAGGGAAGTTCTCAACAAAATTCCCAGATTTATTTCACCTTTCCTTGCTCCTAGGTTTACCTTTCTTGAATGACACTGGCATGTTTAAAATAAATCACAATGTAGGATAAGAAGGACAATTTGTCAACAGAATGAACCCCAGCCCTCCTATCACCATCATCATCCTGTCCCCACTAATGAGGAAGATTTGGATCACTTTCTGTGTCCTAGGATGCTGAACACTGTCTAAGATGGTCTGGGTGGCCTGGCCTGGACCTGGGCAGGCTCTGGTCTGCAGAATCCCTGGGGCGACCCAGAGGAGAAGCTGCAAACCAACAAGACATGCGCCATATTCAGCCTTTAGACAGGTCTCGCTTGGTGTGTATAGTGTTAAGATATTTGAATTAACTGTCACTTTTTAAAGTTGGGAGATATTACATAAGAATCTGGATTTGGGGGTTTTCTTAAAAAAATAGAAGATCCAGCAACACTGGGCCCACATGACCCCATGGCAGCACTGGACCAGGGCTGCTGCACTCTTGGATGAGGTATTAAGTCTTCCCCAGGTCCCTCCTTCAGCACAGCCCCTTTCCTTGTTTTATCAGGCTGCTACCTTTGGACATTTGAGTCTGGGACTCAATGGAGCAGATCAGCGTGAGTTAGGGACTGTTATTTGGAGTGAGTTGGCGGGGGCGGGGGAGGGGGACACCTAATCTATAGGGTGAGTTAGGGACCTCTGATACAGAATTCTACAGATGGGGAGCCAGGCTGGGCTTTTGGAATAAATCCAGATCTCTACAATGATCTTCCTGGAGATTTTTTTAAACCAAAAATGACATCTCTGAGGGCAACTTCATTCGAAACTATCTTTCTAAGCTGGGCCACCAACAGACAGGCACATCACTGATATTTGAGTGTTTACTTTGTACCAGGTCCTGGGCTCATGCTTTACAATGACTATCAAAGCATCTCTATGAAGTTAATACCATTGTTTGTCCCTGTCTCAGAAAGGCAAATTAACTTGTTCCAGATCTAGTAAATGGCATGAGTTGAGCCCAGGTGATTTGCTTCCAGATCCTAATGCTCTTAGAATAGTGTGCTGCCTCTCATTCCACAGGGGAGGACTTTAACAAAGCAACCAATAGTTGTATAGCACATGCTACACGCCAGATACTTTCTAGGAGCACATATAAATTTATTTAATCCTAACGACCCTATAGAGTAGACTCTATTATTATTCTTACCTTGAAGATGAGGAAACTGAGGCACGTGGGTGCAAAGTACCTTGCCAGGCTAGTAAGTGGCAGAACTGGGATTTGCATCCAGGCATTCTGGTCCGAAGGTCTTTTTTTTTTTTTTTGGCTTGTGGGATCTTAGCTCCCCGACCGGGGATTGAACCCCGGCCCTCAGCAGTGAAAGCGAGGAGTCCTAACCACTGGACCACCAGGGAATTCCCCCTAGAGTCTATTTTCTAAACTACTGCTCCATGAGCACCCTGGAGCTCTGTTCACTGAATATGTTAATGTTACAACCAATTTTTCATTCATTTGGTCCTTTAACAAGTATTTTTCAAGCACTTATCATAATTGTCATGTCTATGCCGAGTGCTATTTATCGAAAGACACAGACCTCCAATAGAAGAACATGCTCATTTGAGACAGTTGAATAATTAATGTAAAGCACTGAGCCCAAAATGACATGATCTTTACAAAAACTTTTGTGTAAGATATGCTTATTAGTACTGATGTACAATTTTTTTTTCTCCCTTTGTAACTTTCCTGGATTTCTCAGTTTGTAATTCCTCTCAAAACTTCTGTGTGTGTGTGTCTTTGTGTGTTTCAGGCATTAACATTTCTTTTGCATTGAACTCAAGACAATAACCTTTATTGAGAGTGCAAGAGGATGTAGATTAGACTAGAAAAGCTGGATTTGTTCCACTGACACAAAATTTCTCTGACATCACCAGAGAACAAGGTGTTCCTTAGAAATACATTCTCTACCTGAACAGGAACCTCTTTAAGCACCAATGTCCTTCTGTTATAACTATCTTCTTGTGATTCTATTTAACGTGTTACAAAATTCTACCTTTGTTTTACAATAAAGAAACAATAGAACAGACCGGAGGGAATGATTTCATTATCACTATCAATCAGACCAATGAAGTGTAGAAAGTCCTTTAAGAGACCTCAGGCTGTAAAGTTTTTACAGTTCTTTTATCTAGTTTTATAATTCATTTTATTCCCTCTGATGTCATCTGTACCCCTTGCTGCCATCACTGTGTCCTTGCTACTTCTATCCCAGTAGGGGTTCCAAGCCTCTACCAAAAGACTTAGCACTAGACCTGAGATGCTTTTAAGTTGTACACACAAACACAGAACTAATAACATTGAATCTCATAGTCAGAAAGCTGTGCCCTTTTCGGTTCTTTTTAAGCCTTCCAATCAGTTTGGAGTTACTATGTCTTTAACACCTCTCTAATGGCTAATTCTCCCTTTCAACAAAGAGAGAGCGGGGCTGTGGCTCAGTCCTTGGCAGATAACAGTATCCAGCTAGAATTTGATAAGTATTTTCTTTTTGTTGTATTTATTCTTATGTAATTTTCTACTTATGGTAAGTGATTCTGGTTTTATGCCCTTAAGGAATTCTCAGTCTAACAGCAGAGACAAACACATAAACAAGTATCTATAATACAGATTGATAAGGGAACTAGTAGAATGCACAGCACAGAGGAAGGAATGATTAACTCAACTTGGGGAGCAGGAAAGGAAACGAAGTTCTGGCAACATGAAACAGTGTGCCAGGCTCAGGAACTCCCGTGGTTCAGTCCTGCCAAAGCGAGATGTACAAGAAAAAGGATGACAAGAGTGAAAGCTGAATAAGTAGACAGAGGCCAGACTATGAAGGTTCTTTTGTATCATGCTAAGCATTTCCATTTTCTACAATAAGCAATGAGATTCATTAAAAGATGGAAATTTTCTTTAAATTTTTGTAGGATTAGTATATAGTTCTAAAAATAAGTTTAGGCTATGTTTCATTCCTTAGTCTTAACAGTTTATTCTAGTTTATAGTTTTTTAGTTCCTTTGTTTGGAAATCAGGGTTGATAGTTAAAATACTAAAAAAGTAAGACCAAATGAATCACGGAGTGATTGCCACACAACCGTGCAGAACTGGGTCATTTTGCAATGAAATCCAGCTGTTTCTTCCAAACCCAGGATCAGTCTCTTTGTTTTTATTCCTATTCATAATGATGAAAATATATTGTAGATTAGTTTAAATCCAAAAGAGGATGAAAATTTGAGTAAATGGATTCATGCTGGTTTATATAACTTTTCTTTGAGTGCTTTATTTTCACTTGAGACGTTGGCATGAACCCACGTGAATCCAAGTGGTGGATTTCTGTTCCATCACATGGGTATTAATGTAAGAGGAGGCAGGGATTTCCTCTGACCCTTCTTCCTTGTCTGCTTCTTAACCTACTTCCTGTGTTTGGGCAATTAACAGCAGCTATTTGCTGGACAGCACTGACCACACTGACAGAAGGCCAACAGCCAGCACTGCCCCTACCTGGAGTTCATTTCATATGTTTTGTTATTCAAGAGATAGCCAAACTGCAGCTCCATTTCTAGTTATTAATTCTTGGTTGTTTTCCAGAAAATGAGAAATATTGTCACAGAAAATGAAGTTGTTTTTAAAATTAATACTGCTAGAACATTCATTTTCCCATATAACACACCCTTTTCCTTTTACTAAAAACTACACAGATTGTACTATTCTATAGTTTCTACAGATTTGCCCTGCTTCAAAGGAATGTTTCAACTGCATATCAATTTTGCGTTTAAATTTCCTGTGTATTTAGAATTTTTACTTATTAAGAAGAACTTCTGGTTGCCTTTACTTTTTCAATTTCTTTACTCAAGTATTTATATAAGTGCCCTAAGAAACCATATTTTTAGTTTCCCAGAGAAACTTAAAACACGATGTTTTTGAAATGTAATTAGAAATAAGAAAGCACTTGACAGGGACTCCCTTGGTGGCGCAGTGGTTAAGAATCCGCCTGCCAATGCAGGGGACATGGGTTCAATCCCTGGTCCGGGAAGATCCCACATGCTGCGGAGCAACTAAGCCCGCGAGCCACAACTACTGAGCCCGCATGCCCTAGAGCCCGCATGCCGCAACTACTGAGCCCACGTGCTGCAACTACTGAAGCCCACACACCTAGAGCCCGTGCTCCACAGCAAGAGAAGCCACCGCAATGAGAAGCCTGTGCACTGCAACGAAGAGTAGCCCCTGCTCACCACAACTAGAGAAAGCCCATCGTGCAGCAATGAAGACCCAACAGAGCCAAAAATAAATAAAATATTTTTAAAATAATAAAAAAAATAAAATGTGTCTTTAAATAAATAAATAAATAAATAAAATAAAACTGCCTTATTTGAAAAAAATATATAGGGCATTGTATTTCTACTTTAAGACATATTGGTAATACTATATATCTGCCAGCTGCTAAGATTACTTTTGCTTCTTCTGAAATTAAATTAGAAAATATATAATACCTGTTAGTATAACTTTATTTGAGATTAAATCATATGGATATGTTTCCTATTCATTAGTATTATCATACGTAGATAGAAATAATATGTAATTCAATTTTATGAATGTGCAAATCTCTCTTTGCATTTGATATTTCAGCTTCGCCAAACCCAGAAGTAATCAAGATAAATTCAATTCTGGATATAGTAACAAAAGTGGAAGACTACTATCTTAAAGGATATATTGTTGGGGCTATTCATCCTGTTATACAACCTGTTGGGCAGCAAAAACACCTGCCTGCAAGTTACCTATACAGGGTGGTGCTGTCGCGCTTGAAATTAAGGTAAGCCTGACGCTCCAGAAAACTGTCATACTAAGAAGCTGTTGAGAGAGACAGTTTTCTTTGGCTAAAAGGAAAGCAAGTTTGAACAAAGTGATGGAGAATAAAGGATAATTAGGGGTTTTGGCTTAACTCACATTGTCCAGCAGTTGAACCTTGATTAGGAGAAGGAAACTTAAATCTCCTTCCTTAAAACTTCTCATAGATTTAGCCCCTTGCAGACAAACAGGTCCTAGGTAAGGATGTCAATGAAAAAAGGGAAAGGAAAATAGACTCAAGAAGCACCTGAAAGCTGGTATAGCAACTTCAGCAGATGAGGGGGTATCAATTAGCTATACCCTATCACTGGGCTAAAAGAGCTGACTGAACAAGTCCACTTTCACTGAACGTTTTTTTGAACTGTCCTGTATTGTTTTATTAATAGTGGCAACAGAAACTATCTTTAACTTCCAAAACTTTTACAGCAAAAAGGCCTACATGCCAAGTTCTCACAAACTGGATAGATCTCTTATCAGCTTTTTCCAAAAAATAGGATGGGAAAGCCAGAAAGCCATCCATTTTAGGTTCTTTTTTAACTTTTTTAATAGCTGTTTTTCCAAACAATACTACAAACGTTTTTGCCAACCAAGCTTGTATGTTTCATAATATTCAAAATACTGTTGCTCCTTCCAATGAAGAATGAAAATAACCAGACCAATGTCTTTGATTAGCACACTAAATTTTTTTTACACAACTCTTCAACTGTATCAAAATCATCTCAAAGACCAGGGTAAAAACTGTGTTTTCTCTTTAGAGCGATTTTAACTATGAAAGGGCTAAGCTGAGAAGGGAAAAGAGAGAAAACAGGAAAATTGGGAAAAAAAGAAGAGGCTTTAAAAAATCCCAGATGTGCTTTTTAGGGACACTGTCTGCTACTGAGTAACTAACTGCCCGCCTACACATGTCTGAGAGGGCATGTACACAAGCAGCTTTCACCATGACAGGGCACCTCATCAGATATTTACTAGTTCAAGCATTACTAAGTAAATATGCCATTTACCACACCATAGCAACACTTATGTCCTAATTACAAATCTTACAAACCATGGATAAATTATTTTTCTCTTTTCGCATTACTTCAAATAGATTTAGCAGTGCCCTGCCAGGGCTAATAATCAAGGGGTGAAGATCAGAAAAGAAGAAAAAGGAAAAAGACAGGACAATATTTATCTGCGCTTAAATAGGATTGTTACTTGTGCTTTTGTACAATAATGAGGTATAACAGTGATCTAAAATCATTTCTCATAACTTATCAAAACAACAGACGTGGAGCTTTTCTTTCATGTTAAATTAGAAATTAAATTAATAGAGGTTTTAATTAAGGAAATCTAAATTAATAGAAGTTATTGTGTTTTTCCAATATTTTTACATAAGAAGACAGCCATTAGGGTCGAAATAACAAAGAAAAAGGATTGCCTTGAACTTATTTGTGAGTTTCTCACTCATTTTCACATGAGCATATTAGCTGAAAATCAGCAATTGGCTTCCAACCATAAACATATTCTCTGTTACAGCACGAAGCATTCGACAGCACCCAGTGGACAAAGACGCCCAAGGCTTGTGATTGAGGAATGTCCTCTAACTTTTGAGACACAAACAAATGACGTAGCAAAAGAACTGATAGAAAAGGTACTAAAAGTATACATTTTTTCATGGGATATTGAGAAATATTTCTTCTTTCATGGATATTGAGAAATATTGAGAAATATTTCATATTTCTTCTTCATCAATTTCCTTTCCTACTTTAAAAAGAACAGGAAAATGATAGGTGACTTAGTCTACCAGAATTTAAAACAAATTGAAGCACAGGTACCAAATTGTAGAGTTAAAAACAGAAATACAGGCCAGTGAAACAGAATGGAAATGCCAGAAATAGATTTCTACATATATAAGAAGTTTCATAACAAACCTGATGAAATAAAATGGGGGAACAACCATTACTTCGTAAGTGCTGCTGGGAAAATGAGCAATTGTTCTATAGTAAATAGACTCCACACATTTCACATGAGATAAAGAGGTAATTTTTTCAAGTGCAAAAAATCTGAAAAAAAATGAAAGAGTGGACATATTTAATTATGAATAGATTGAGTAATTTGAGTTTGAATATATAAATATGTTATATACTAGGAAAAAAAAGAATCAGGGGGAAATCTGCAGCAAATGTGTCTTATGGAAGCTTCATTTTCTGAATATATATGAAATGAATACAAACGCATGAAAGTATATTCAGTCTTTTTTTTTTTTTTTTTTTTTGGCTGTGTTGAGTCTTCGTTTCTGTGCAAGGGCTTTCTCTAGTTGTGGCAAGCGGGGGCCACTCTTCATCGCGGTGCGCGGGCCTCTCACTATCACGGCCTCTCTTGTGGAGCACAGGCTCCAGACGCTCAGGCTCAGTAGTTGTGGCTCACGGGCCTAGTTGCTCCGCAGCATGTGGGATCTTCCCAGACCAGGGCTCGAACCCATGTCCCCTGCATTGGCAGGCAGATTCTCAACCACTGCACCACCAGGGAAGCCCTATATTCAGTCTTGAATGGACAGACAGAATCCATGGACAGAAAGGAAACACAAATAATAAAGAGACATTTGGCAAAAGGTTCAACCTAACTAATAATTTTTAATGTAAATAAAAACTGAAAAGTAATAACTTACCAGTATTAACTGAGAAATTAAATTGAAAATATTAAATTCAATGTTGGAAAGACCTTTAAGAAAACATTCATATACATTCACATACAATGCAATTGACATTGTAATAAATTAGTACAGCGTTTCTGAATACCAGTTTGGCAATAAAAGTCATAAATCTTGTTTTATTTTGTGACCCAGTAATTTCCTCTTTAGGAATCTATTCCAAGAAATTAATTGAAAAGGGAAAAATCATGTTTATACAAAGATATTTTAATCAACAGTGAATAGGGGCCAAATTCTCAACAAGTGGAAAACTGAGAAGGAAGCAATGGTCCATCAATATGATAGACTATTTTATGGGCATTGAACATGACAACTATCTTAACTGTTGAGAGAAAAACGTCTATTCAATATAACTTAATTGAACCTTAAATGAAAAATTGAACACTATATGTATATTGATTAAAACCAAAAAAAAAGAGTTGTACATTCATAAGTATTCTAAATTGACAGGATTTGATGGTGAAAGTTTGGGTGTTTTTTTTAATTTTAGTTGCATTGACATATGTGTAAGTCTTAGCTTTTTTTTTTTTTTTTTTTTTTTTTTTTAATTATTTATTTATTTATTTATTTATGGCTGTGTTTGGTCTTCGTTTCTGTGCGAGGGCTTTCTCTAGTTGGGGCAAGTGGGGGCCACTCTTCATCGCGGTGCGCGGGCCTCTCACTATCGCGGCCTCTCTTGTTGCGAAGCACAGGCTCCAGACGCGCAGGCTCAGCAATTGTGGCTCACGGGCCTAATCGCTCCGCGGCATGTGGGATCTTCCCAGACCAGGGCTCGAACCCGTGTGCCCTGCATTGGCAGGCAGATTCTCAACCACTGTGCCACCAGGGAAGCCCCAGTCTTAGCTTTTATTTAAATGAATACTGCCAAAAACCTAAGGCATTTCCTGTCAAATAAGAAACTGTGAAATTTGTTCGCTGTTTCTGTTTTTCCCAAGCTTTAAATGACCGTGTGTGTAAGATTATCTGTGGTTTGTGTTTAGCCAGTTAGAGCTGCCAATGATACTTCCCATTTAGATATAAAGTCACCATTCAATAAGGTTTTTCAGGAACAGTCTTTGACACTAGATTTTTATAAACAAGGTACACATACTATTTACTACTACTATTCTGGGAAAAAAAAATTTTTTTTCTGGAAATAAATCCACTCCAGAAACAAAAATCTAACTGCTAATTTAGTCTTAATAGATCATCATGAGAGCATTTGTTTTGTATTTGACTTCCTGGACACAAAGGTCTATTTAAACAGGAAAGTACTGTTATTTCAGCAATTAAAGTAATGGGGTTATTTTATGAAGAGAAAAGCTTCAGGAAAAATAGCACGTGAAATATTTGAACATTGCCCCGTGTATGAACAAGAGCAATAGATGAGTGCCAAATATTATTTTTGAACGGCTGCCTTATATAAAGAGTTGATTGTTAAACAGCTAGATTTTAAGCCATTTTAACATTATGTCAATGTTTGCTCTTTTTTTAAATTTAGATTTACAAGTGTTTTCCCCAGGATTTTAAAATAAAAATCACATGAAAAACATCAATCTTGCAACTTAAAAAACGGAAAAGACAGTAATACACTATATGATACCAGCTTTTCCAGATAAAACTTTTTAGTAATAGAGAAAGTCTTCTGCAATTTTTCACCCAAATCAACGAATAAGACCTAGAGAAAGCACTGACATTAAATTTACCGGTTTCTACCTGCCTCCTCACCACCTCCTTCTCCTCTCCCGGGAAACCTGATATAAAGGACAATTTATGGTTATTTTTAAGGCTTCTTGCACTGTCACAGTCTTAATGTGTTAATTTATAGGAGTAAATGATATTGTGCCAGCAGTGTTTGTCCTAGCTCCATACACCCACACCCTCTGTCCGTCTCAGCTAAGTTACAGCAGCCTCCATTGCTGTCTGGTTTCACCCCGCTTCTTCCTGGCCTTTTTCATTCCATTTTATTTCTGACTATAGACGTTTGCACTTGCAACCTCCATCATAACTCTTTCTTCACCTCCCAGGTGAATTTAAAACATTTAAAATGTTTAAAACAGTGGCCGTATAAAAGATGTTGCTATTTCTTCATTTTAACTTATTTAACGAGTACTTATACAGCACCTATAGGTACAAAACATTGCAACATAAAAGTGAGTAAGATAGTACCTGCCCTCAAAAGAATCGTCAGCTTAACACAGGAGAAAGACGTGGACACAAAAAGAACAAAGAAATGATGCAAAAGCAGAGAAAGAGAAAAGTGTTGAGCATGAAAATAACCACTCTTAGGGTCTCAAATTATTTCACTGGCATTATTTCATGTGCTTCTGAACCCTAGTCTTTAACTGATAGGACTGAATCTAATCATGTGTATTTGGCCCAGAAAGGAGATAATAGTACTAAGATATAAGCAAATCAGAAACTTCTGATTTGGGCTTATGCATTATATGTATGCATTTGTCAAGAATTAGTCTTTTAACAGTTTTCTTTACACACAAGCAAACAAGGTTGTGTGTTTTCTGCTTTTAAATTAATGTCTCTTCTTTATTATTAAGATGTATTTGGTAATTTTTTTTTTTTTTTATGGAGGAGAAAGAAAGAATGGCTTTATTTCTTTGCCAGGCAAAGAGGGAACACAGTAGCCTAGCGCCTCAAGAACTCTGCCCCCCATCCCTGGGGAATAGGGAGAGGTCAGTAATGTTATTTTTGAGGATTTCTTGGGATAGTTTTAAATTTTGCTTCAACTAGAGAAACCATTGTTAACAGGGCTGCAAAAATCATGCTATGGAATTATTAGTTCTTCCCAAATAGTAACCTCTTGGAGAAAATATAATTTTTAAATTAAGTAATTAATTTACTTATTTGTTTGTTTGTTTATTTATTTATTTTGGCTGTGCTGGGTCTTGGTTGGGGCACGCGGGCTCTTCATTGCGGCGCAGGCTTCTCTAGTTGCGGCACATGCGGGCTTAGTTGCAGTATGTGGGATCTTAGTTCCCCAACCAGGGATCAAACCTGCATTGGGAGTGCAGAGTCTTCACCACTGGACCACCAGGGAAGTCCCGAAAATATAATTCTTGTTTTCACAGTTTCTAAAGTGTATCAGTTCTGTTTGAAGAAACCACAAACATAGTGTGACATGGTCTTAGGATTGGTGCTATATTAGAGGTCATTAATTTGTTTATGAATGGGTCTTTACTGGTCGATTTACTCCTTTTCTAATGGATTTCCTTAATAAGCCTGCAGGTTAATTGATAAACCAATTAATGCAAATGAAGTTTACGTTTTGTTCTACCATGTCTTTTTAAACCTCAGATTAATGGAGGTGCTAAAAGAGGAATGAAATTTGTTGGATTCATATCACAGCACTGTCCACCACTTAAATTCTGCAATGGAACCAACCATGATGGAGATACAGAATCAGCACTACATGTGAGACACAGTTCAGAGGAAAACTGTAAAATTTGGAATGAAGGAACATTAAGTGGGCAATCATCTGAAAGTGGAATTGAGGAAGAACTACATCATGAAAGCGGACAGTGTCAAATGGAACGAGATGGCAGCCCCAGTTTCTCTAAATCAAGAAAGGGAGAAGGTAACAGACAAGATGAGTAGAAATAGGGTGTATATTAGTTTAAATTTAGCAAAAGTATGTTTTTGAGGGTTTTTTAACAAATATGAGGCAAATTAAATCTCTAATGATTATAAAGATGAAAAAACTAGTATAAACTTGTCTTGATTTTTTTAAATTATTACACCTGGAATAAGGTAGGGCAGTTTTCCAAACAGTTATCCCTAGCATGGTCATACACCACCATCCACATAACGAAACTTTGTGTTGAAAATTGGTTCCCATTTAGTCATACACCAACTCCTCTGTAAAATGGAGGCTGTGCATGTATACCAAAAAACTGATTCTGTAAAGAAAGCTGTTCTGATTTATGTTTCTCCCTATAAACAGTGTGTGAGAATTTTAGTTTTGGCCTTTCCCATTTCATGGGTGCTTCTCACCTTTGAAGTTAATTGGCTTTCTTTGATCACCAGTTAGAATATTAAAATGCACATCATGATGAAACAATTAATATAACAATAGTGCCTGCATTCTTTTTTTTTTTTTAATTTATTTTTGGCTGCATTGGGTCTTCGTTGCTGCACGCGAGCCCTCTCCAGTTGCGGCGAAAAGGGGCCACTCCTCGCTGCGGCGTGCGGGCCTCTCATTGCAGTGGCTTCTCCCGTTGCAGAGCACGGGGTCTAGCCACGCGGGCTTCAGTAGTTGTGGCTTGCGGGCTCTAGAGCACAGCCTCAGTAGTTGTGGCGCATGGGCCTAGCTGCTCTGCGGCACATGGGATCCTCCCGGACCAGGGCTCAAACCCCACGTCCCCCATATTGACAGGTAGATTCTTAACCAATGCGCCGCCAGGGAAGCCTGTGCCTGCATTCTTTAATAACTTTAAACAATAATTTTATTCTTCTTTGCAGCTAGCAAGTCTTCCAAGAAGTTGAGAGTATTTTTTAATGTATTTCAGACTGCTCTAAGTTTTCTGATACGTTTACGGGCACGCTTTAAAAAGCACTAATAAAGAAAATCAAAGACTATGTACACCTTAGAGTTAAGAGTCTGCAGCCAGACTGCCTCAGTGTCTTTAATAGAAAGGGTGTTGTTGTGAGAAGTAGACATGAGATGTCTACAAAGTGCTTAGCCCAGTGCCTGGCACAGAATAGACTCTTTATTAAGTTAACTACTATTAACTGATCCTTTGATCAGTGTTGGTGCTAAGGCCACACACACTGGTGGCATCGGCTTTCTGGGTTGTAGTGAGATTGCTCAATATTCATGCATGGCAGAGACCCATTGGACCACGGTCAACACAGCCTCCTTAAGAAAGGACCCAGAGCATTTCCCAACTCATCATCTCACCACCTCACCACCACCAACACCCTCCCATTTTTTTTACCAGTTCCCTAGCTAACGACCACCCTGTTTTTCCTGCAATGTGCAAAATTTAGGAATGTGAATTTAGGAATGTAAGAGCTGTTGGAGTTGTGGCCAGAGAGCTACCCACTATATTCCACCCACAGCTACCTTTAAACTCCTGCTGGTTCCCATCCTAACTTTGATTAGATCAGGTGTCTGTTCCAAGTCTTTTAAGTTTCAAATCCAGTATGCTACTTAATTTAATTATCAGTCTTTAGATTCTGCTATCTGTTTATTTTAAAACCCTATACTTTTTGATAACTTTTCTATGGCAGTGGTTGGTTCTTAACTTTTGGTGCTGGGGGCTGGGAGTGAGAGCGATAGTGATGGGGGCTGGGGGGAGACCAACAAAAGATCTCTTGAAGAGTCTGGTGAAATCCATGGAGACTCACCCAGAAAAACACACATAACACACATACCCCTAACACTCTGTGACACAGTGGTGTTAGACTTCCTAAAACACAACCATAAATGTGGGTCCATAGACCCCCAAGTTAAGAATTTGCTAACTTGTAAAGTATATGATCCAGCAGTTCCATGTCTAAGTATGCATTCTAGAGTCACTCTCACATATGCGTCCAAGGAATGAATAATGTTTGTAATAACAAAAATTCAGAAATAATGTATATGTCCATCAACAGGAGAAAAGTAAACTGGAATGCTATATAGCATCTAAACTAAATGAATAAGATCTATATGTATTAAATACACTTCAAAAGCATAATGTTGAAGAAAATCAACTTATAGATTGATACATACAGTATAATACCATTTTTTTAAAACTTTTTAAACTGAAAAACATTGTTTTTAAACTGCAAAACATCATTTATGTGTAAAGAAATGTGTATTAAAAGAATAAAAGAACTTGCATGAGAATAATAAACACCAAATTCATTACAGTAGCTATTTCTGGAGAACAGGATTAGGGGAGATACATCTTGAGCCTCAAGTACATCCATTTCTCATTTCCTTGAAAAAAATCTGAAGCAAACCTGGCCCAATGTTAACATTTGATAAAGCTGAGTGGTGGATAATTTTATTATTCTCTATGCTTGTTTGTGTGCTTGAAATAGCTCATGATTAATTTTAAAAAAAAGATTTTAGGAATCTTTTCAATAAAATTATAGTTTTCCCCTTTTTTCTTGCTTCTGAACACCTATCCTCAGATAACAAGTTGTATACAGTCTTCAATGATTTTGAGGATGAATCAACCTGCTGGACCTATCAGGAAGGCATCCTGTCAATGAAAGTAACAAGAAAAGGCTCTGTCATTAGTACACTTGATGCCGATTGGCTGGAGTTAACTACATTTTATTATAAACAAGGCTTGTCTTTAATCGATTCTTTTGTATGCTGGGAAACATCTAAAGGTAAGTTTTATATTATGATATGTTGATATCTAAAGAATTTGACCTTGTGTCAGAGTTGGTGGAAATGTTTTTGCCTCTCAAGTTCAATGGCTAAAAGAACAGATATTATTGTTTTTGAATTTTATTTTATTTACTTATTTATTTCTTATACAGCAAGTTAAAAGGACAGATATTAGTCCTAAGAAAATAGATTCTAATTATTACACAACTCTGTAGCTTTAATTTAGAAGCTTAAACATCCTGTGTGGTACTATTATAATGTGATGTTTGCTGTTGGGTTGTGACTATCAGAAATGGACAAACCACTGTGTGATCAATTACTAGGATTTTCCAAATAAGATGTACTACAGCAGCCCAATCAGGAGGTTTATGATGACATTTGACAATTACTATCCAAATTTATTACATTAGCCCAATTTTGGAGACTACCTACCATGTCCTCCAGTCTAAACCCGACTTATTCGAAAACTCGTATAGAAAAATAAACTTTGGTTCAGAAAATTATATTGACCTATATTTATTTATGCCTTCCCCTTATCCTTCATCTTTATCTAACCTTCTTCTTTTAGCTATAATGGGATATGTAATCATTCATGTCTATCATAAAAACAAATAAATCTTTCCAAAAATTATTTCTAAAGAAAGTGTTTTTTAAAAGAGATTAGTGCTGGGACTTCCCTGGTGGCACAGTGGTTAAGAATGCACCTGCCAATGCAGGGGACACAGGTTCGAGCCCTGGTCCGGGAAGATCCCACATGCTGCGGAGCAACTAAGCCTGTGCGCCACAGCTACTGAGCCTGTGCTCTACAGCCCATGAGCCACAACTACTGAGCCCACGTGCCACAACTACTGAAGCCCACACGCCTAGAGCCCGTGCTCCGCAACAAGAGAAGCCACCGCAATGACAAGCCCACACACCACAACAAAGAGTAGCCCCTGCTCGCCACAACTAGAGAAAGCCCGTGTGCAGTAACGAAGACCCAATGCAGCCCAAAATAAATAAATAAATAAATTTATTTATTTTAAAAAATAAATAAATAAAAGAGATTAGTGCTGGGACTTCCCTGGTGGTGCAGTGGTTAAGAATCCACCTGCTAATGCACGGGACACAGGTTCGATCCCTGGTCTGGGAAGATCCCACATGCCGCAGAGCAACTAAACCTGTGCACCACAACTACTGAGCCTGCGCTCTAGAGCCCGCGAGCCACAACTACTGAGCCTGTGTGCCAAAACTACTGAAGCCCGCGCACCTAGAGCCTGTGCTCCGCAACAAGAGAAGCCACCGCAATGAGAAGCCTGTACACCTCAATGAAGAATAGTCCCTGCTCCCCGCAACTAGAGAAAGCCTGCACACAGCAACGAAGACCCAACACAGCCAAAAATAAATAAATTTATTTTTAAAAAATAAAAGAGATTAGTGCTAAAAAAAAAAGAACAAAGATAGTAAGGAGACTGGAAAAATGCATTAGGAAGGATGGGGGTTATGAAAATCAGGATAGTTAGGGACCATGACTCAGGGTTAGAGGAAGGAATGAACAAGCAAATAAAATGAGATCTCAATAAACCCTATTATTATTAAATCAGCCTAGTGATACCTTAACTAATACAACTAAAGACTTTGGATGATTATTTTAAATTATCGAGTCATGTTCCAATAGGTCTCTTTAAGTAGCAACCAAGAGTAAGGATCTAGCTCATTGGAGCACCCCAAAATATATCACCTTGCATAGTGCTTGGCACTTAGCAAGTGCTCAATAAATATTTATTTGTATTTTTGGTTACTGGAAACTTCTTCCAAGTTGATCTTTTATGGAACCAGCCAGACCTGATATGAAGTGCATGGACGTTAGCATCAGACAGACAAGGATTTAAATCCTGTGTCCTCTACTTAGAGCTGTGTGACCTGGGGAAGTTAGTTGAGCTCATTGAGCCTCAGTTTCCTAAAAGGGGGATAAAAACACTCCTACTAACTGTTGTGAGAATTTAATAAGATATAGTACGTACAAAAAAAAAAAAAGATATAGTACATACAAAGTAACTCCCACGTGCCTTGCCCACTGTCAGAGTTCATTTTCTGGAGTTGGTCTTTTCTCCCGCCACTTGCTAGATGCACTTACAGTACTTTTTCTGGTTTTTTTTTAGCAGGTTTTCCATTTCTTTTTAATTAACTTTTATTTATTTTGGGCTATGTTGGGTCTTCATTGCTGCACGCAGGCTTTCTCTAGTTGCAGCGAGCAGGGGCTACTCTTTGTTGCAGTGCTCGGACTTCTTATAGCAGCGGCTTCTCTTGTTGCGGAGCATGGGCTCTAGGCATGTGGGCTTCAATAGTTGCAGCACACAGTAGTTGTGGCTCTCGGGCTTAGTTGCTCCGCGGCATGTGGGATCTTCCCAGACTAGGGTTCGAACCTGTGTCCCCTGCACTGGCAGGCGGATTCTTAACCACTGCGCCACCAGGGAAGCCCCTACAGTACTTTTAGTATGAATCATCTATTTGAAGGTCAGTTTATGCTTCATATATTCCCTCCCGCCCCATCTCTTTCTCTTCGCTCCAAAGAGTCTGAGTTAGAGCCGTTCAAAAGAAAGGTGGGGGGGGGGCGGGGCGGTGATCTCCTGGCGGTCCAGTGCTTAGGACTCCGCGCTTTCACTGCCGTGGGCCCAGGTTCAATCCCTGGTAAGGGAATTAGGATCTCACAAGCTTCGAGGCACGGCAGAAAAAAAAAAAAAAATCCATTCCAAATTTTGGATTGTGACTAACTGCTGAAGGAAAGACAAAAAATCCTCCTTTCACAGTGTCTTTCAGGCATCCCTGCCTTGGGCTTTGCCTGATGATGAAAATAAAATTAGCCACAGCAGTTGCCAGCCAGAGGCTCTGTAGGGCTTTTGTTCTTAAAGCCTCAGAAGCTATTTAGAGAGCCCGGGGGAAAGTCTTTCCCTCTCAGCAGCTCTGGAATGTCTCATTAGACGTTTTGCATTGCAGGCCTTGCGAAGCCCCAACAAGCCACGAGCCACGGTCTGTAAGGTCTGGCAATTGGGTGTGTCACTCGGGACTTTCCTGGGAGTATACAGGGAAGCTGTGGAGGGGAAATTGTGACCAATGCCTGTGTCACTGTGAGAAGCAAGTCAGAGGAAGCAGGGCTGAATTGGTCGCTTTGTTCTGGGATATCTGATGCCTGACATCTAAAGCACATAGGGGACAATGCATATTTTGTTTTGTCTTGCTTCCATCCTCTTCCAAAATATTGTCAGAAGTCAGCCCACCATGAGGAATAGAAGTACAAAACCAAACATTGCTCAGAAATTTAAATATATTACTCCACAAATCTCATTCTATAAATCTCACTTTATAAAATTCTCCAGAGACAGAGGGGGAAAAAAAACTTTAAAAAGTTTTCTCCTTCAGGAAAGTCATGGTGGAAAAGTTGTAAGGTTTGTGAAATTCCTCTTCAGTGCCCTTTCCCACCCACTTCCAAAGCCTTTTCTGCTTTGAAAAGTCCCATAGGCAGAGGCACCCAGGGACCCTCTTGCTGTTCGTATGGCCTGAGAGTTCTCACTGTAGTGGCCTCCTGTTCCTGACCTTCTCCAGCACTGCCCGGCCTTCACCAAACTGGTCTGCAGCTGGATTCTCTGCACACTTACAAAAAGCTCCAAATGAACCCAGGGGAGGCTACAAGAGGCTTACCCAATTGAGCCAACAAAGACAAAACACTTTATTCTACCAGAACATATAGAGATCCAGGGGGGCAGCTGACAGGGATGAGATAAGCAACTTTGCCCGGTGATACAAAACACACATACACACACAACCCTTGAGGTTCTCACACTTCACTAGCCTACCAATGCCCCCATCACCCTCAGAGCACAGCCTCTTCCCACCTTTAGTATACCCACATCTGAAGGCTACATTTTCATTTTTTGTGAATTCTTTTCAGACTTCAATTGATATTCATTTCAATCTCTTCACTCCTATAAAAATGCTTGTGTGGAGTTGGCGGGGGAGATGAGATGTATCAGAATGAGCAGTTGGAACTGGAACATGTATGTGTTCATTTCACATATATGTATATGCCAGGTCCTAGGCCAGGCATGAGGGGTTTACACTGATGAGCAAAATGGACATCTTCCCTCCTCTCAAAAAGCTAGCCACGGGACTTCCCTGGCAGTCCAGTGGTTAAGACTCCACGCTTCCTCTGCAGAGGGTATGGGTTTGGTCCCTGGTTGGGGAACTAAGATCCTGCAGGCAGCGCAGGGCAAGGCCAAAAAAAAAAAAAAAAAAAAAAAAGCCACGTGGCATCAGGCTGTAATGGGCATCAAAACATATATACCTAATTTCAAAATTGAGAATAGTGTGTGATGTTACCCAGCAGGATATTGTAATGAGAGTAACAGGGAAGAACCAGCTTAGATGGGTGGTCATGAGGTCCCTTCTGACAGGGTAACAATCACACTGAGACTGGAAGCCTGGAGAAGGCTGGTGTTCAGGAGCCAGAGGAAACGCCCCCAAATGTACAAAAACCTAGGATGGGAGAGAGGACCTGGGAAAGGAAGGGTCTGTGTCGCTGGTGCCGGGTGTACAAGAGAGAAGGGCTCCCGACAAAGTAGGAGAGGTGAGCAGTAGCCACGCCGCCTAGATCTTAACAATATAAATGATGCAACAGGCACTAACACGTATTTGTACTTACTCTATGCCAGCATTGTTCTAAGCACTTCACATTTATTCACTCATTTAATCCCCGCAGCAACCCTATGGGGTAGGTATGATTGTTCCCCTTCTACAGATGAAGAAACTGAGGCACAGAGATTTTAAATAATGTGCTCATGTTCAAGCAGCTAGAAGGGGTAGGAGGTAGGTGGAGTGTGTACCCTTAACCAACTTGCCATCCTGCCAGGATTTTTATTCCAAGTCATTCGCTGAAGATTTAAGGAGGGAGTTATGACCTGACCTACATTTAAAAAATAACTTACTTTTGGAAACGGATCATGGAGGGCAAGCATGGAAGTGGGGAGGCTGCTAAGAGGCTGTTGCAGTGATCCAGAGAGATGATGGTGGATGGGCAGCAGTAAACAGGCTGAGATGCATTCTGGAGACAGAATGCTTGTAAAAGAGATACAGAACGGGAGTTCCCATATGTGCCTGCCCTCCACTTCTCAGACGTGGTCCCAGGCCCACCCTCTGGGCAGTTTAATGCCAAAAATGACACTTGGCTCCAAATACTAAAATGGAATGTTACATTTCCTCACATTTACAGAAATGTCAATGTCACATCTAGCTGAAATGAATGTGTAAGATCACATTTCCAGACAAGTAAACCATTCCCTGGAAATTCTTTAAGCTTGTGCTTCGCAAACCAGGGTCAAAGTACCCTAGGGGTATGCAGCTTTGTGCCAGGGAGTACACAACTTCACAGGATAAACCTCTTCCTAGAGTATCAATATTCCTTTAAGATTGTGGGTAGGGGAAAGCAGAAGAGAAAACATTGCTTTTTCACGTCATATGAACATATTTGAATAGAATGCAAAATTTGCATGGGTTTTTAAGATATAACATTAGACTTTAAAGAAAAGGTATGCTTTGCCACAAGTCACTTCAAACTGTACCTGGAGACCATCCTTCAGTGATACAAGTGTACTTTCCTTTGCTATTGATGGTATTTGGCCAAAAAAAAAAAAAATTGAGAAGCAGTGGGTCAGACCAATGCTTTGTAACTTTTTCATATTATGCACACATAGAAAATGGTAAAATTGTAGGGCACACGGGTACAAGCGGAAAGGCTGCTCTGGACAGGAGGGGGCGCCCTGTGCCTTAGCACACCTGTACCCCTTCTAAGCACACCAGTGGGCCAAGGCACACAAGGTGGGAAGCTCTGAGATAAGTGATGTTAAGAGATGACTCAGTTCACGGGACTTCCCTGGTGGCGCAGTGGTTAAGAATCCGCCTGCCGGTGCAGGGGACACGGGTTTGAGCCCTGGTCCGGGAAGATCCCACATGCCATGGAGCAACAAAGCCTGTGTGCCACAACTACTGAGCCCGCATTCCACAACTACTGAAGCCCACGTGCCTAGAGCCCGTGCTCCGCAACAAGATAAGCCACCGCAATGAGAAGCCTCCACTCGCTGCAACTAGAGAAAGCCAGCGCAGTAACAGAGATCCAACGCAGCCAAATATAAATAAACAAATCTTTTAAAATAAATAAATAAAGAGATAACAGTTCTGGACAGTTATTAAGTAATTGTTCAGAATTATCACCTCACCCCAATACCTGGAAGATTTAACACACCAAACACCCAAATGGTCACCCCTCCCCGCCCCAAGGCCTTCCCTGCCACCCTCCCTAGCTGCCACTTCTGTTAGGGAGAATTTCTCAAGAGAGAAATACTCTCTCCTGTGGAAGTATCATTCTTCTGTGGCTCTAAGGACTGGCATGGTCCCTAAGAAAGCTAGCCAGGGAACCTGGGGAACTCTAAAGTGAGAAGGCAGGTCTTTTGTTTTTAACTGAAGTATAAGATACATATAGTAAGGTGCATTAATCTTATGTGTACCGCAGAATAGAACACAAATGTTCAAGATACAGAACATTTCTTTGTATGTCAATTATATCTCAAAAAAACTGGAAAAAATGAGAAAAAAAATCAAAAAAGATACAGACATTTCCAAAATCCCAGAAGGCCTCCTCATGGCCCTTCCCAATCAATACCCTCCCACGCAGAGATAAGCACTATTCTGACTTCCAGCACCATAGATTAATTTTGCCTGTTTTTGAACTTCATGTAAGTTGAAATATACAGTATGTATTCTTTCTCGTCTCACTTCTTTTGTTCAACATAATATCTCTGAAATTCATCCGTGTTGTTGCATACCAGTGAGTCTTTCTTTTTTATTCTTGGTAGTATTGCAGTGTATGAGTCTACCATACTTTTATTCTTTTAAACCAAAAGAAGTTTAGAAGTACTAGGAACTCTCAATACCGAGAACAAGAAAAACACAAAGCCACAAAACCCATAGTTCTCCAATTATATAATCCTAAAGTGAATAAGAAGCAGATTACAATTAATTACATAATTATCACAGTATATAATTATTTTTAAAGTTCATACCCCCATTCTAAAAAAGGACTTGAGGCAAATATACATTTTTTTAAATAAATTTATTTATTTATGTATTTATTTTTGGCCACGTTGGGTCATCATTGCTGCGCACAGGCTTTCTTTTAGTTACAGAAGAGCGGGGGCTACTCTTCCTTGCGATGCATGGGCTTCTCATTGCAGTGGCTTCTCTTGTTGCAGAGCGCGGGCTCTAGGCTTGCGGGCTTCAGTAGTTGCAGCACGCGGGCTCAGTAGTTGCGGCACATGGGCCCTAGAGTGCACGGGCTTCAGTAGTTGTGGCAGGCGGGCTCAGTAGTTGTGGCTCTCGGGCTGAGTTGCTCCGCGGCATGTGGGATCTTCCTGGACCAGGGATCAAACCTGTGTCCCCTGCACTGGCAGGCAGACTTTCAACCACTGCACCACCAGGGAAGCCCCAAATATACAATTTTAAAGATGGTCTTGTGATGCTCTAAACTTACAACCAAAAACAGATTTAGTTCCACTGGTCACTTTGGTATGACAGTAGACAAGTACATTAAAAGAAGTGGAACATATACTGTAATTAGAAAAACAATTCCAACAAGTCAATTAAACTTTACTGGGTTGTTGGGGACTACTCTGAATAATGTAAATTCTTCATGATATTCTGCCCTAACTGTAACTGATGTAAAAATACTAATAAGAGTGATTTTCTCTTAAAGCCTATAGCCCATTAATAAAAATGAAAACTAAAAATTACATTTAAATTATTTTTGTCTTTTTTATCTTTAAGCTTAATAGATCTTTTGCAAACTTTGTAGGTTTATTGTTTAGTTAACTGTCAACAAGGGAAACTTTGATGTGACCTTATGCTGTATGAAACCAGAATGTTTAACCAGCACATGACCATGGGAAATTGTCTCCTATTGCAAAATAGGAGACAAAAGAACTTCCATAAAATCAGTTTAGTTTTGGCCAGCTGGTTTTTGTCAACTATTCAAAAAAATGTCAGAGAGGCCCTCCCTTAAAACTTCCTTCCCAGCAGGAATTCTTTTGACAATGACTTCTGTTTAGGATCTTCCTGTTACCATTCTTTTTTTTTTTTTTTTTTAAGCATCATTGAAGCAAAGAATTGTTCTGTGTTTATATTTTTTAAAATAATCTTACGTCACCTTGGTTTTAATATCACACCTGTAGTTTCAAGGATTAATATTTTTGATGTTGTTTCTCTTAATAGTATAATTAACATGCGTACAACATATAGATCAGAAACCAAAATTTGATTTCAAGGTGAAGGTCATTTCCAGATGCTTTTTAAGCTTAGGAAATCCACTTGCTTCTCACTGTATGATATTATTTTATCTTGTTTTTGTTATTGTAGTCTTCATGTTTACAGTTTGATTTTAATTCAGTTAAGTATAAAACTATCTTGACCTTTGAGGGACTTCCCTGGTGGTCCAGTGGTTAAGAATCTGCCTTCCAATGCAGGGGGACGCAGGTTTGATCCCTGGTCGGAGAACTAAGATCCCACATGCCACGGGGCAACTAAGCCCACCTGCCACAACTACTGAGCACTCAGGCTACAACTAGAGAGCCCGCATCTAAGACCCGACGCAGCTAAAAATAAAATAAGTAAATAAATATTTTTTTTAAAAAACTGTCTTGATCTTTGAAAAAAAAATTACCTTCAAAGGGAGATGTCATAGATTCACCTAAAACAAGTGGGGTTTTTTTTAAGATTTTTTTTTTTTTTGATATGGACGATTTTCAAAGTCTTTATTGAATTTGTTACAATATTGCTTCTGGGTTTTTTTCATGTTTCAGTTTTTTGGTCGCAAGGCATGTGGGATCCCAGCTCCTGGAGCAGGGATCGAACACGCACCCCCTGGCTGCATTGGAAGGCGAAGTCCCAGCCTTTGGACCTCCAGGGAAGTCCCCTAAAACAAGTGTTTATTAAGTGATATGTTTTTCCTTCAGCTTCCTACAAGGGTCATTTAAGGTTTTAGATGATCCTAAGAGACTCTGAGTATTTACAACTCTTCTTAATTGTATGTTTTTCCTCACAGGGGACCATTTGCCAAAATCTTTGGAAGGATTCTTTATCTATGAAGAAGAAGGCTCTGGAGTTCCAGGATTCAGCAGGAAAGGAAATGATGCCATCGTAGTAGAACAATGGACAGTTATTGAGGTAAACTGAAGTTTTCTGACAATTTGGCTTTACTATTGCGTTTAGTTTTACATGTGAAAGATTTTCATTGCCTAACACATGCAGTATTCTTCAAACACATTTTTATTCAGTGTTCAGAATTGCATCACAAATGCATCACAAACTTTCAAATTTGTGTAAAGGTGATTTGCTTTACTCAATGTTCAGCTTTGTTAAAAGATAGCAAAATAATTATCTATACATAAATAACAGTAGATTCCCAAAGATTTAGCATTCTAGTCCTAAACAAAGTCCCCTGGCACTGAGATTCTCTTTACACAATGCCATGACAACTAGCTGAAACTGACAAAAAGAATCAGTCAATTTTATATCCAAGCAACCAATGTGACTGACTTTTTTAACCATGTGAATTGACTTTCAAAGGCAAAAATATCCAAAGGTGTTCTTTCTCTCACCAGGCCAAATATGTGCACACAGCATTGTCCTTCCTAATCAGAGATGACATTGCTGCCGTTGTTGTGCACTCTGAATTCAGATGTCACCAAATGGACTGCCGCTGAGGTGTACAGACTGAATTCAGGTATATTGTGCTATGTGCACGAGGCCCTCACTGACAGCCTCTCTCAAGGACACTTTTGCCTTTCTGGCCTTGCAAAGGTTAGAGAGACATAGGTTATTTTCAAAGAAATTGGAAATCCGGGCTTCCCTGGTGGTGCAGTGGTTAAGAATCCACCAGCCAATGCAAAGGATGCGGGTTCAAGCCCTTGTCCGGGAAGATCCCACATGCCACGGAGCAACTAAGCCCGTGTGCCACAACTACTGAGCCTGCACTCTAGAGCTCGCGAGCCACAACTACCGAAGCCCACGTGCCTAGAGCCTGTGCTCCACAACAAGAGTAGGCACCGCAAGGAGAAGCCCATGCAAAGAGTAGCTCCCGCTCACCACAACCAGAGAAAGCCCGCTCACAGCAACAAAGACCCAATACAGCCAAAAATAAAATAAATTAATTAAAAAAAAGAAAAGAAAGAAAAAGATACTGGAAATCCCACTGAGGGGGAAAAAAGGATTTGGGGTAAGAGATAAAGCTCCAAGTAAGAATCAATTCCAAGTGAGTAAAAAGCAGTGAAGATTCTCTGCTCCTCTCACCTTTCACTCCCCAGTGCTCACTCTCTATTCCTGTCCTCACTCCCAGCCCCTAGACCAGTGTTTCTGAAAGTGTATGGACTCTACTTGGATCCAAATCACCCAGGGAGCTTTTTAAAATGCAGATTCCCAGAGTCCCCCATATATTAAAGTTTGATGCCCAAACAAGACTGAGGGAAGGTAGGCCCCAACCTTAGAGAACCCCATGGAAACCTCTCTCCACTCTGATCCCCAGTGTTTCTAACTTGGTTGAATGGTTGGAAGGCAGAGGGAGCAGAAAAGAAGCCCAGGAAGACTGCAGCCGGTGAAATTGCACGTAATGGAGCGTGAACTCCCCTTATCCTAACACTTCTCGCCCTCATTGTCATCACTTGTGTAGCTGGTTGTCTTTGTCATTAGACTATGAACTCTGTGCTTATTCACACAGGGCTGTGAAATCAAAACAGATTATGGCCCTCTGCTGCACACTCTGGCTGAGTTTGGATGGCTCCTGACAAGCGTGTTGCCTACACCTATACTGAGACATGACAGGTAAGGCCAAAAGTATCCTGACACACTCTCATCTCATTGTAAAATAGAGTTCATCTGTTAGATAATTCAACCTAACAATGCTTATTTAATGCCTACAAAAAGCATTTCACTGAACTTCTAATCTGATTCCATGTGCCTTGGAGATCAGCAAATCTAACCCCCTCGAGTTATATACATCCCTCAGTATTCATAAGGGATTTGTTCCAGGACCCCCATGGATACCAAAATCCGGGATGCTCAGGTCCCTTATATAAAGTGGCATAGTATTTGCATATAACCTGCACACATCCTCCTGTATACTTTCAATCATCTCTAGATTACTTATAATACCTACACAATGTAAATGCTATGTACAAAGTTGCTGGAAAATTCAAGTTTTGCTTTTTGGAACTTTCTGGAACTGTTTTTTCAAATATTTTCCATCAACAGTTGGCTGAATCTGAACTGCAGATACAGAGGGCTGACTGTGTATGTACAAGCTATTAATTGCATCTCCTTCCCAAAGGCATAGGAGCTCATGGTGACAGAGCCAGAGCAGGGGCAAGGTAGACCAACTCCCAACTCCGTGCTGCTTCCAGCACTCAGAAGGCTGTCTCTCTCCTCAAAGACTGTACTACTATACCTTCTTTTTTCCAACTTGAGATTCCGATTCTTCCCTAGAGTGAAGATTGAGCCGATATGAATCTGCAAACAGAAAATACAGCCCCCTCTGTAGGACCCTTTGTCCTGCTCTTCTGCACTGCCTGTGTGAAACTGCCTTCAGGCCAGCACGCAGCTGGGGTTAGGGATGCAGTGAGGCCCGGAGCGCGGGATGGAGGGGCGTCAGTGCTTCTGCTTCCATTCCTCCCCTCCAGTGTGGGGGGTGAGCTTTCCCCTGAAGCATGGACTTGTCAGCTATTTCCACTAAAATAAATACCTACATTAGAACCAAAATGCCAACACTTCACAAACACCGGCTTTTTCTTTTCTCCTTTTCCTGGGAAAGGAAAAGATTGAGTTGTTATTTTTTGTTTGTTTGTCTGGAAAGAGAGAGAGAGACCAATGAAGCCCTCTGTATAAAGTGCTTTGCTATGCCTTGGACTCAGAAATGTTCCCTCTGCCCTGTTTGGCATCCAGAAGATGACTGACTGACAAGGCTGCCCTGCCTGGCTGGTACTACCTGCAGAGGACAGTATAGTAGAGGACAGTATAGTAGGGGACAGTATAGTAGGGGACAGTATAGTAGAGGACAGTATAGTAGAGGACAGTATAGTAGGGGACAGTACAGTAGAGGACAGTATAGTAGAGGACAGTATAGTAGGGGACAGTATAGTAGAGGACAGTACAGTAGAGGACAGTATAGTAGAGGACAGTATAGTAGAGGACAGTATAGTAGGGGACAGTATAGTAGAGGACAGTACAGTAGAGGACAGTATAGTAGAGGACAGTATAGTAGAGGACAGTATAGTAGAGGACAGTATAGTAGAGGACAGTACAGTAGAGGACAGTATAGTAGAGGACAATAAAGGGCCTTCCCTTTAAGCAGAGTCGACCACGGTTTAACATTGATGGTCACGTATAGCTAAGGGAAGCAGCTCCCCTCTCCTCAGTCTCATCCACCCTTTAGTTTAGCAACTTTACCCCTGGCCAGTAACCCTACCTCCCCACAGACTTTAAAAACATTTGATTGACATGGCTCTATAATAAAGCCACACCTCCTTCAGGTGGAGAGAGGGATAAAAGTGGATACAGAGTAAAGACACTCAAGCTTTAAAAGGAGGGGTTAGAAGTAAGCAAAGCAATTAATCTGCTTGTCTTCTCAGAGATTTATTGGTAACTGTTCTCAAACTGTGAGTGACAACTCTCTGAATTATTACCCAACTTTTAAAAATCTGTGACATACCTGTCAGACCACAGTACAGCAGTAATTCTCAAGATCTGGTCTTCAGACCAAGCAATATGAATACTCTGGAGTGCCTAGGAACATACACGTGCCAGAGGCTCACCCCAATGGGACAGTCAGAAGCTTTGAGGGTAGGGTCCATGAATCTCCATTTTCACAAGCTTCAGAAGCTCATCAACATTTGAGGATCTTTGCAGGAGAGAGAAAGAAATTCCACTTCGCTGCCACCCCTCATCTTCCATCTGCCAAGCCATTGGTCTATCCCACTCCCCACCCTCCCTCAGAATTACTTGTGTATTTGGCCTCCTCACCTCTTTTCGGTGGTTCTCCTAGGTGTACATTTAGGGTTTCATTGGCCCATTATAGTTAACCCTTCCTAAAAGTGCTCTGAGCTCTGAACCTTTCGTGTTCCTTTTTCCCCAGTGAAAAATATATTTTTCATTCCTCCCTCCTATTCACTCAGGGCTTCTGTTCCCATGAGTCTAAATATTTCCTAAAGTGCTGTGAATGACTCACTAGGCACTAGATTAGACGGCAAGACGAACAGGCTGGATGCTGAGCCACAGAACACGGCTGGCACTCCTGGAGCATCTCCTGCTTGGTTTGGGAATGAGAACAAGACTGAGACCAAAGGTGGGAAGGAAGAGGTCTCAAGCATACTGTGATGGGGAAGGGTGGAGGAGCCTGGAGCCATGCTTGGCTCGGCCACCTTGTCCTGCGTGTCAAACTGCATCAGGTCACAGGCTGGACCAAGTGATTAGGAGGCTCACTGGCGTAAGGAGTGGCTGTCTGTTATCCTTGGAGCAGAGGTAGCACCACTGCCTCGCCTCCATCCCCAGCTTCTTCAGTACCCCTGGTATCCACCAAGACACTGTGGAGGCAGAGTGGACCTTTCAGGCCCTCCTTGTGAAGGCTCATCTTATGTGCAATTAAGTTAGCAAAGGGGCAGGAATTCCCTTGCAGTCCAGTGGTTAGGACTCAGCGCTTTCCCTGCGGTGGCCCAGGTTCGATCCCTGGTCAGGGAACTAAGGTCCCACAAGCCGTGCAGGGCACAGCCAAAAAAGGAAAAAAAAAAATTAGCAAAGGGGCTACCAGGACCCTCCAAGGCCCTGCAGCCAGCAGCCTCGTCACCCAGCCCCACCCACCAGTGTCTGGCACAAACCTCCACACAAGGCAAGGCCTTTTTATTCTTGTCCAAATATGCTGTCCCTACGACAGTCACATGCTCGTCTTAGCTGCTTCAGTACACACAGGATAGTAGTCATCTTCAGCCAGGTCATCTTCTTTTTTTTTTTTTCACATGGAAAGTAAACATTTCTCACCATTTAATACCACTACATATAATAACTATAAAATAACCAATGATAAAAGGCTAATACATATTTTTCCAGACTCTTTTCTAATCTAGAAGGTTGTGAATTCTTAAGAGACAGCATCCAGAAGAACTGACCCTGATACTGTGAACTATGGAACATTTTTCTGGTAAACTGCAAGAGTTCTCTGGGTTTCTTCCTGCCAGGGGACCCCTCAGGGATGCAGGGCTATAGGGCAGGTACCACCATATTTTCCATCACCAACTTTTTCGTGCAGGTGATATCAGGTAAAAAGGAACACCGAGGGCAACTTCTGGTAAACCCTTTTTTGCACCATAGTCTGTCCTGCGGAATTTGGAGTTTGAGACGTGGTTTTCTTCTCTTTTTCCTCTTCATCCATTTTGTCCCCTTGCTGCAGCTCCATGTCTTTCTTTGTCTGATTTTTCCCTTTAATACACTCTTCAGATGGACTGATTCCTTCCTCAAAGATGGTTTATAATTTCTGTGGGTTCATGTACCACAACCAGCATTCTTTCATGAGCCGGGTCATCTTTAAATGTAAATAAAAATATTACGTGCAGTTCATCTTGGTCCAGGTGGGGGATATTGCCTGAAAGTTTTTAGTTTCTGAAACTAGAAGAATGGTCCAGGCTTTGAGCTAAGCAGATCTCATTTGAATTATACCTTCACCATTTACCAGCCATATGATTTTGGGAACCTCTTTTTTTTTTTTTTTTTTTTTTAACTTTTTGGGTTTATTTATTTATTTATTTATTTATTTATTTATTTATTTATGGCTGTGTTGGGTCTTCGTTTCTGTGTGAGGGCTTTCTCTAGTTGTGGCAAGCGGGGGCCACTCTTCATCGCGATGCGCGGGCCTCTCATTATCGCGGCCTCTCTTGTTGCGGACCACAGGCTCAGTAATTGTGGCTCACGGGCCTAGTTGCTCCGTGGCATGTGGGATCTTCCCAGACCAGGGCTCGAACCCGTGTCCCCTGCATTGGCAGGCAGATTCTCAACCACTGCGCCACCAGGGAAGCCCCCTGGGAACCTCTTTAAGTCTCAATTTCCTCATCTGGAAAATGATACAATAATATCAACTTCACTGGATTATCTTGATGATTAAGCAAGATAATGCAGGGCCTGTGCATACTAGGCTAATAAATTAGAGCTATTATACAGGATTTAATCCTTTCGCAGAACCAAAATCCCTAAGAAGTTGAAGCCAATTGTAAAAGCATGATGGCTTGGCCTGTCCTAAATCAGGATATTCCAGAAAATGTCAATACTGTAGTTCACTGTATACAAAATCAGCACTGAGTATTACAAGCCAATAAAAGGGACAGAAATAAATAATGACGCTATAAAGACACATTGCTTACACGTTATGCTCATACCCAGAAAAACTAATGTTATCATCTTTCTTTTTGGGCCCACATGTCTTAAGACATAACTTAGAACTACTGCCAGTGAAAACTTTCTTCCTTAAATATTTTTGACTCATATACAACAATGATGTCTTAAGTAATTTCAATTTTTTCTACTCTTCTATCACCTAAGCCATAACTTGAATGGTCTCTACGTAATGTATTTTCCTCTCATTTCTTTCCTTATGCAAATATATCCTGTTAGATATAGAAGACAAACTTGTGGTTACCAAAGGGGAGAGGGAAAGAGGGAAGAACAAATTAGGCGTATGGGATTAACAGATACAAACTGCTACATTTAAAATAGTTAAGCAACAGGGATATACTGTATAGCACAGGTAATTATGCCTGTTACCCGAAAACTGGGTTAGCCTCCTGGTAGGTGTCAAGCCAAAATATACAACCAAGCCAAGATCAGGAGAAGGAAGGATTTATTACTTGCAGCAAGTAAGGAGAACATGGAGGATTTTTCCCAAAGCAGTGTTCCCCCAAACAGCAAAACTAGGGGAGTTTCAAGCTAAGGGTACATGTGTGTTCATGAAGGGGCTGGAGCAGAGGAGAATTCTGCATAGAATTGGGGGGAAGGTTAACCAGAGTCTAAGCTTTAGTTGGTTGAAGTCACAAGAGTCAGAAAAGGTCAACATCATCATTCCTTAGGTTCTGACCAGGCTGGGGTCATAGCCTGTAGTTACCATACTCCACCTGGGTGGGGTCTTAGTTCCTGCAGAACTCAAAGTTCTGTATCAGATTGTTATGGACATCCCTTGAGGAGGACCTAGGACTGTTTTGTTGCTGAATTCTTGTTTCATGAATGCTTTTCATTTGTTCCTGCATTCCTTTTTTCTCTTAAGATCATTATTTGCTGAGACCTGTTCAAGGGCAAGCATTGCATCCAGGCTTAGATCACAAAATGGCCTCTCTTATGTCAAGAAAGTTGTGCCTGGTTCTCTTTTTCTGGGGACCCCCCCAACCACCCTATCTGCTCACATACTCATTATTTTGTAATAACCTATAATGGAATATAATCCACAAAAACACTAAATCACTGTTCTGTACACCTGAAACTAACACAGTATTATAAAGCAACTAGACTTCAATAAAAACAAATATATCCTGTTATCAGATTGTATAAAGTTGTTTTCCCAGAGTGTCCTTAGGTTAAGGTTGTTGGCTCCATTGCCTTAGGCAAGATCATACCACTGAGGTTTAAAGCTGTGTTACCATGGAAACATCAAGATGTGGTAATCCGATACCACTACCTTATTCAAGGGTTATTGTTATCAGCCCTGAAAACTTGCCAGAATCCCTTTTTAATCCTTATCACTCTATAATTAATTATACAAATAGGCCCAATCCTTTTCCAAAAAATCAAGGTGAAAATTTACATTAAATTCTTCAGGGCAAATCTGGTAGAGGACCCAATTAGCTGAACAAGCAGCTAATATTGCTGACCTTAAAATAATCTCCAGAAGAAAATGGAAGGAGGAGCCAGAGTTCCCTCTGTTTGGCCACCTCAGATCAGCTCCCCTCTCCCCATTAATAATCTGGGGTGGGCAGGGAAGGGGGAATGTGCATTTTAACAAGAATCCAAGGTGATTCTGATGCACATGCAGAAATATGGAATTATAACCTAACATTGAAAGAGAAAGCATTTTAGAACACAAGGTAGAAGAAAAGTGTACACCCTCATTTATATCTCAGAAGACAGAATTTAAAGGTGGGGGCTTTTGGTACAATAAATCAAGTTATACTGTACAGAGAATATTAAAAAGTCTAGTCATAAAGCACAAGATGTGAATAACAAAAAGAGAAAATTGTCTGCTCACTGTGGTGTCAGGGGCCCCGCTCCTCTTCCATTTTCTGCAGCCCCTGAAGGAAAAGGCTCCACAGCCCTGTGGTCACCACAGCTCAGAAGCACTAGAAGTCTTTGCAGTTATCTGAGACGCTTAAGAGCACAAATAAGTTCCTCTAAGTCCCAAGTGGTAGCCAAGGCAGGAATTGCTTATTTATATACACTAGAGGGAGAGGCGAGGGTTTCACGTTTGGTCCATTTTCATGCCAGTGTCTTCCCTTTCTAATTTAACTTCTGTGGAAACAGTATTGTGTAATTCCATTGTGAGTTAAGCTTGTAGCAATCTTGCAGTGAGCAGCATTTTGATAAGGCCCACGTTTTTTAAGAAATAGTCAATTTGTCTATTACATATACTTCTAGTTACCACACTTCTTCATCTGAACTTAAATTTCTAGCATTTTGTCAGGAGGAGGGGTTGGGAGGAGCTAAATTGTGGAAGTGCCTTTTTTTGTCTTTAACACATGTACTGATATCTGAGAAACAAATGAAGGTCATAAGGCAAAGGAACTTCGTGACTAAGGACTAGCTTACAAAGGTGCAAGCTAAAATTTAATTTTATAATTCTACTTTTAAAAAGTAAAGTTTATTTCATATTTTTAAATTAAATTTATTTATTTTTAATTTTTGGCTGCATTGGGTCTTCGTTGTTGCGCGCGGGCTTTCTCTAGTTGCGGCGAGCAGGGGCTACTCTTCGTTGCGGTGCGCGGGCTTCTCATTGCTGCGGCTTCTCTTGTTGCGGAGCACGGGCTCTAGGCACGCGGGCTTCAGTAGTTGGTGGCACACTGGCTTAGTTGCTCCGCGGCATGTGGGATCTTCCCAGACCAGGGCTCGAACCCGTGTCCCCTGCAGTGCCAGGCAGACTCCTAACCACTGCGCCACCAGGGAAGCCCTATTTCATATTTTAAAAGCAGGAATTTACTCATTTATTTCTGAGTTGTGTTACCGAGCAAAGAAAGGGCTCATGTGCCCATGGTGCAGAAAGCCAAACTAACAGCGGATGTTTGCAGCAAAGTAAGGGTTTATTTGCAGGGTGCCAAGCAAGGAGAACATGCTCCAAAGACCCGAACTCCCCGATGGCTTTCAGGCAAGAGTTTTAAAGACAGTGTAGGAGAGAGGGTTGTAGGGTGCATGATCAGCTCGTGGACCTTCTGATTGGTTCGCGGTGAGGTAACAGGGCGATGTCTTGGGAATCTCAACCTTCTGCTTCCAACCAGTCTGGGGTCTCCCTGCTTGTGGTCAGCATGTGGCCACCATCCTCCACCTGGGTGGGGGGGTCTTAATTTCTACAGAACAACTTAAAGATATGCATCAGGTATCCCTTCTGGAGGAACTAGGAGTCCTGTGCCTCTTGTCCTAATCTTTAACTGCTTGTGTCTGATCTTTAGAACTCAGGAAAGACCTAGAAAACTAAAGCCTTTTGTTCTACAAACAAGAAACAGGGGGCTTCCCTGGTGGCGCAGTGGTTGAGAATCTGCCCGCTAATGCAGGGGACACGGGTTCGAGCCCTGGTCTGGGAAGATCCCACATGCCGCGGAGCAACTAGGCCCGTGAGCCACAACTACTGAGCCTGCGCGTCTGGAGCCTGTGCTCCACAACAAGAGAGGCCGCGATAGTGAGAGGCCCGCGCACCGCGATGAAGAGTGGCCCCCGCTTGCCGCAACTAGAGAAAGCCCTCGCACAGAGACGAAGACCCAACACAGCCAAAAATAAATATAAAAATAAATAAATAAATAAAAGATTACTATTAAAAAAAAAAGAAGAAAGAAACAGGGGACACAGAGGGTCTTTTGTACCTGAGAAGGCCCCACAGGGTCCTGCTTGGTTTCAACCCCCCCCCCTTTTCTTTCTTTTTTTAATAGATGTATTTTATTTATTTATTTATTTGTTTGTTTGTTTTTTTGGCTGCATTGGGTCATCGTTGCTGTGCGCGGGCTTTCTCTAGTTGCGGCGAGCGGGGGCTACTCTTCGTTGTGGTGCGCGGGCTTCTCATTGCGTTGGCTTCTCTTGTTGTGGAGCATGGGCTCTAGGTGCATGGGCTTCAGTAGTTGTGGCTCACGGGCTCTAGAGCGCAGGCTCAGTGGTCGCGGCGCACAGGCTTAGTTGCTCCACCGCATGTGGGATCTTCCCGGACCAGGGCTCGAAGCTGTGTCCCCTGCATTGGCAGGCGGATTCTTAACCACTGCACCACCAGGGAAACCCCCCCACTCCCCGCCACGCCTTTCCTTGATATGCCTCAGTCCTGAGGGGAACAGGGTTGGGACAAGAAAACGAATAATGTTTTGGATAGAGAAATTAATCATAAACTCAGTAAGGGAACTCAGTTTTAAACTATGGCAATTAATTAATGTATAAGATGATGCAAAACTAATCAGAAAATACAAATTAACCTAACAATTTTGTTTTCTCTAGTCTAATGGATTTTGAAGCCATAAATGGAATCTGTTTATAAGATTTTTATTTCACAAGTGATTAAGCAGTTGCAAATAAGCCACTCATTTGAGACCAACTCAGTTTGTATTCAAACCGATTCACATTCTTGCATTTTATTTTAAACAGAAAGTTCTTTCAGGTCAACTCAAATATTTATTGAGTGCCTGGTATGTATAAGGCAGTATTTTACCCACTCAAGGGGCAGACCCTGGCTGGAACTCTAGGAACTCATAATCTACTTGGAGAGACAATACAGTCACAAATAACGAATGTGGAACAGCGGTCTAGAGCATATATTCTCAATAGAGGTGACATTGCCACAAGGGGGTGAAAACTGGTTATGGGGGAGGTGAAAACATCTTAGATATTACAAAGGTTTGTGGCCCTCCAAAAGGTCACAGTACATAGACAGATACATGGCATATCTTTGTTATTAAAATTTAATGGGGCAAGGGGAAGGAATTCGGGAGAAAATGTATAAAAAGGCTCCTTGGGGAAGCAATAGTGAAAAAAGAGTTGAGTGTAAGGCAGGTGAATATGGTAGAGGACATCAGTGAAAGAGGAGAAGGAGGTCTGTGGAGGCTGAGAAGTCTGAGGGGCAGGCACTGTTAAGAAAGAATAGAGCTTCCAAAAGTAGTTTTAGAGAGAAAATTCCTGGTGGCAGATAAGGCTAACCGGGAACAATAAACAGGTGTCATCTCACACAGCAGCACTGGTCTGTGGGTAGTGGCTGCCTAAACACCATAAAAACAAGGATTCTAAAACCAGGATCAGCAGAAAAGAATGTGATCAGTTAATGATGTCTGCTATGAGCACAGAAGGTGTAAAGTGGAAGTATGAATACCACGAAGTATTTCCTCTTTCTGGCAACCATAAGCACATAGCAGAGTCAGCAAAGTGCAGCATATATTCAAGGAAAAGTAGGTACAGGTGAATGAATTCCTAAAGACCTCTCCTAATTTAAAACTCATAGGTCTAACAAAAAAGAAACAGACGCACACAGATACAGAGAACTAGTGGATACCAGTAGGGAGAGGGGAGGGGGAGGGGGAGGGGGAAGGGGAGGGGGAGGGGCAAGCTAGAGGTAGGGGATTAAGAGGTACAACTACGATGTATAAAATAAATAAGTTGCAAGGATATATTGTACAGCACAAGGAATATAGACAAGTTATTTTATAATAACTATAAATGGAGTATAGCCTTTAAAAATTGTGAATCACTCTGTTGTACACCTGAAACTTATATAATATTGTACATCAACTATACCTCAATTTTAAAAAAAAATAGAATTCAAGACAGATTTTACCAAAACAATACATGTAAAAGGGGAGGGAGCATTTTTATCATGTATAAATCCACAACCATTCTCCTACATATCAGCATTACATATACTCTTAAAACAATTTTGTTAATAAAACACACATATAGAAAGTACATAAAACACAAATGTGCATAATTATAATTATACAAACACTTGTGTAATTACCACTGGGCAAGACAGAGAATATTGCTGGCACCCTAGAAGTACCCCATGTGTTTCCCTATCACACCCACTCCCTTCACGCAGAGGCAATATTACCCCAACTTTTAAGATAATCACTTCCTTATTTTGCCTAATAGTCTTACCACTCACCTTTGAATCCCTAAATAGTACTATTTAGTTTTGCCTGTTTTGAATTTTTAAAAATGGAATTATATATATTCTTTCACACGTTGCTTCTTTCACTTAACATTGTAAGATTACAAACAACTATGTATAAAATAAGTAAGCAACAAGGATATATTGTGCAGCACAGGGAAATATAGCCATTATTTTGCAGTAACTTTAAATGGAGTACAACCTATAAAACTATTGAATTGCTATGTTGTACACCTGAAACTAATATAATATTGTCATATAATCAACTATACTTCAATAAATAAATTAATAAAATTTTAAAAATTAAATTTAAAAAAAAGCATTGTAAGATTTATCCATGTTGTGTGTAGGTATTTGTTTATCTATTCTGCTGCTGATGGTTTGGTTGCCTCCAGGCGCTGGCTATGACAAGCATGCTGTCCTGAACTTGAGGACACGTGCCTGAGTTTCTCAAGGGTGTAGACCAGGAAGTGGAATTGCCTCCTCACAGGGCACTTCTTTAGCTTTATTATATATAAATGCCAGACTCTTTCCAACTAGAATATTGCAGCTTACTCTCCCACCAGCAGGATGTGAAAGTTCCCATTGCTCCAACAAAAAAATTGGTCATACTTTTAAATTTTGTCATTCTGGTAACTGTATATATAGTATGATCTCAGGATGGTTTTAGTTTGTATTTACCTAATTGCTACTAAAATTGAGCGCGTTTTCATATGTTTATACCACTGAGATTTTTCTTTTGTCAAGTACCTGTTTAAATCTTTTGCCCACATTTAAAATTGTACTTATAGGAGTTTTTAAATATATGTTGGATGAGACTTTTTATTTGTTACGTGTGTTGCAATGAACTCTCTGATTCTGTGGCTCGTCTTTTTACTCTCTTTATGATGTCTTTCGATTAGCAGAAGTTTTTAATTTTAAAATATGCAAATATATCAATTTTTACCCTTTTTTGTGTATTGTTTAAGAAATCTCTCCCTTCACTGAAGCAATGGGGGGAGGCAAGGAGTGAATTGTTTTTAAATTTGGGCATAACGTGGGACATTTTAATTTTTTTAATTAACATAAAATTCTGTAAGCTATAGTTATTATAGGCTGATGTGCCTGAGTAATACGTTTTGTGAGGAGGAGAAGGAAGAGCTAAATCTTAAAAGATTCATACTGAATGTCAATGAAATTCGTAGAGGTAAAAAGACCTAGGAAGCCTTTTGTCTTTCCTGCAAGCTTTGCTCACTTGCTATGATTTTTTTTTTTAAAGCATGTCCTCTGGCATCAGTACATTATCACAGAAACCAAATGCCCGTTAATTCATAAAGTCTTTGATTCTTCAAATATCTACTGAGCACTATTTTTTTTTAACATCTTTATTGGAGTATAATTGCTTTACAATGGTGTGTTAGTTTCTGCTTTATAACAGTGAATCAGCTATACATATACATATATCCCCGTATCTCCTCCCTCTTGCGTCTCCCCCCCACCCACCCTATCCCACCCCTCTAGGTGGTCACAAAGCACCGAGCTGACCTCCCTGTGCTATGCGGCTGCTTCCCACTAGCTATCTGTTTTACATTTGGTAGTATGTATAAGTCCATGCCACTCTCTCACTTCGTCCCAGCTTACCCTACCCTTCCCCTGTGTCCTTAAGTCCATTCTCTATGTCTGTGTCTTTATTCCTGTCCTGCCCCTAGGTTCTTCAGAACCTTTTTTTTTTTTTAGATTCCATATGTATGTGTTAGCATATGGTATTTATTTTTCTTTTTCTGACTTACTTCACTCTGTATGACAGTCTCTGGGTCCATCCACCTTACTACAAATAACTCAATTTCTTTTCTTTTTATGGCTGAGTAATATTCCATTGTATATATGTACCACATCTTCTTTATCCATTCATCTGTCGATGGACACTTAGGTTGCTTTCATGTCCTGGCTATTGTAAATAGAGCTGCAATGAACATTGTGGTACATGACTCTTTTTGAATTATGGTTTTCTCAGGGTATATGCCCAGTAGTGGGATTGCTGGGTCATATGGTAGTTCTATTTTTAGTTTTTTAAGGAACCTCCATACTGTTCTCCATAGTGGCTGTATCAATTCACATTCCCACCAACAGGAGCACTATCTTAAAAGGGGCTTTCTGCTAATTAACGTGGAAGATGCAGAGATAAGGAGACTAGCTTTTCAGGGAGCTTAGACCTAGTAGGAAGGAAACGTGTACCAGTGACCACTTGATAAATCCCTGCGAAAGGGATTAAGCTCCATGGGAGCCCCGAAAAGGGTGTGTGGCTCTTCAGTTGAGGGATCACTGAAGGCTTTCAGGTCAGTTGAAATGAATCTCAAAAGATGGGCAGGCTGGGAAGAGGAGTGGTGGTGGCATGGGCATTCCAGGTATGAGAATGCCACAAGCAGAAACTCAGCCATGAGCAACTGAGTCGAGGGGGCGATTCCCACAGGCCAATCAAATATGACCTTGGTTTTTATATGTCGAAGAATGTAGAAAGACTCTCTCCCACCTACCCATAAATTCTAAGTCTCCAGCTCTGTTTCAAAGATGCTTGAAATTGTAAGCAAATATTGGACCAAGCAGAAGTTCAACTTGTCCTCATAACTTCCTGCAAAAATAATTTTTAAATTTAAATATCACTAAAGATATCATCAAACCTTGATAGAACTGCTTTTTAGTTTTGTTTTTGTTGCTTGTTTGTTTTTATAAGTAGTACTTATTCACTCTTGTGCAAAACTGAATTCATGGGGACAATTTTTTAAGGCAAAGCTTTCAGTGATTCACTTTTTATGTGGCACTTAAATGCCACAGATCATGAACTTGCTCCTGTCTCTCCTTCCTTTCATCATACTAACACCAGGACCTGTATGTTCTGTTTAAATAGTCTAATTGGCCCAGGAAAAAAATGAACCCTTGTTTTTATTTCCTTTGTTATTGTCCATTACAATTCCTGAACAACATTATAAGCTGAAATGATAACTTGGGGAGATGCTAACATAGAAATCTGGACTTCTGCAAAATAGTCTACATTTATTCATTCATTATAAAATTGTCCAGTCAGAATGGAATTAAACCAGGCCATTCCTCTCTGTAGTCAGGGCTTCCCTGAGTTCATGCTACACTTGCTGTAGAGATGGTGTGGTATTGTGGAAAGGGGGAAACTAGAGACAATTCATGACAAAACTCTGGGTTTCAATTTCTTTACTCATAAAATGGGGAAAATAATATCTTCTCTGCCCACCTGAAAGGATTGTCATAAGAAACAAATACGCTAATTCACATGGAAAATACTCAGTACACTGAAAGCATTGCACAAATCAAAGTTACTTTTCTTAGTTTAGTCCATGAGATCTTCGTTAGTGGGAAGCCAGGCTTTTTCTTTTTTTTTTTAAATTTTTATTTATTTATTTTTGATTTATGGCTGTGTTGGGTCTTCGTTTCTGTGCGAGGGCTTTCTCTAGTTGTGGCAAGTGGGGGCCACTCTTCATCACGGTGCGCGGGCCTCTCACTATCGTGGCCTCTCCTGTTGCGGAGCACAGGCTCCAGACGCGCAGGCTCAGTAATTGTGGCTCACGGGCCTAGTTGCTCTGCAGCATGTGGGATCTTCCCAGACCAGGGATCGAACCCGTGTCCCCTGCATTGGCAGGCAGATTCTCAACCACTGTGCCACCAGGGAAGCCCCAGGCTTTTTCTTGATTGTCTGTTGATGCCATAGCAAACCCCTCTCCCTTAAAAACACCCAAGTAGAGAGTCTTCTTTTTGTTTTCTTATGAAATGAGTAGAAGAAGGCAGGAAAGGGAGAAGGAAACATTTACTGAGCGTCTGCTATGCTCCAGGGTCTGTGCAAAGAACTTTACATCCACCACCTCACTGGTATTATTAGAACCATCTGTGTTTTACAGAAGAGAAACAGGAGGCTCAGAAAGATAGGGTGACTACATCAGCGTCACATAGCTAGCAAGCAACAGGGCTGGGATGCAAACCCAGGGTCAATCTGACTCTAAAGCCATAGATACTATTTCTCGCACACTCCACTGCTTCTCTGATAAATACATCACAGAGAAATGATGTGTCCAAATATTTTGTAGTATAAAGTTGTAGAGTCGGTTGAACGCATTTCTCCCCCATCTGTGGCCTGGCTGCTCTGCTTGTGCTGTCAATACAGTCCCTGGCTCGCTCTCCCTAGATATCCCACACTCATGTCTGCCTGCATTGAAAGATGAGCTTATGGGACTCCCCTGGTGGTCCAGTGGCTAAGACTCCGCACTCCAAATGCAGCGGGCCCAGGTTCAATCCCTGGTCAGGGAACTAGATCCCACATGCCACAACTAAGAACCCGCATGCCACAGCTAAAGATCCTGCGTGCCACAACTAAGACCCGGTGCAGCCAAATAAATTAAAAACTTAAAATTAAAAAATAAAAAACAAACAAACAAAGGTTCTTAACTGCCTCTCAGGAAGGTACTAAGTTACTCAGTTAACTAACAGCACTTTTTGGATAAAAATTTCTGTAGGGAATAGGAGATGTAGGCCCTGTCCTCGTAGAGCTTCCAGGAGAGCATTTGAAGTTCTCTCTGGTCCTGTAATGACTTCACCAGGCAAATCCTTTCAGAAACCCATGCTACAGGGGAAATATCCTTTCCAAGCTCAGTAAATAGAGTTACTTCAGGAGCTACTGGAGACTGTGAGTGACTCACTTTCCCTATCAAACAGTTGTCCCTCTGTAAGTCTTCAGACCTCTTTCTCTTTCTGCCATGATTAGATGTTCCAAACCAAAAGGCATTCCACATCTCACAGATGTTCTGAAAATAGCAGGACATATTTTAAATCAGAATGTCCTTTAGAAAACCAGGGACAGAGAGGTCTCAGACGTATTTCAAATTGGGTCTGGCTCTAAGGACCTCCCAAGAGATGGGAAGATGCTAACCTTCCAAAGTCTTACCTGGGCATCCAGAGACTGTCCTAAGATACTCAGCCTTTGAGAAACTGTCTCCACACTTACTGTTTTACCCCATTCATAAAGGTTGAGAAGCCTGCTGTCGGCCAAACATTACACCCTAGTGCGTTCAGACTTGCCCCATCCTATAATCGTTTGGGGAGAATTCACTCCAGGGTCATCCCCAGTCTCTACCCTGACATTCTCCTGCTTCCTATTCAAGAAGAATAATTCTACCCTGATCCCTCCTTCTCATCTTTGAATAGTTCTAGGCCTGGTTCCCTCACGTGATTCTCTACCTGGGTCACACACCTTGAACATTAGCCAGAAACCTCTTCTCTATTCTTGTGTCCCCTTTCCCTTGAATGTTTTGTCTGGAAGATATTCTTGATTCTGAGATATTTTCCTCCCACTTAACCCGCCCCACATTGCATTAAACGAGTGGAGGAACTGGAGGGAAATCCCATTTGCTGTGCTCCTTCCAGTGAAAGGCACCGCGGAGGCTCTTCATACACACTGACTTCTTTAACCATCACAAAGGCCCTGATAGGAAATGTAAGAGAATTTTAAAACTTTGCCAAAGTCACCAGCTATGAGGTGGTATCGTCGGCTATTATTGTAGTGTCAACTGGGAAAAAAAACCCAACACAACATGAGAGCTGTGAGTTTCAGTTTTATTTGGGGACTTACTAAGGACTCTAGCCCAGGATACAGTCTCTCAAAGAGCTCTGAGGAACTGCTCCCAAGAGGTGAGGCGGGCAGGTCAGTATATATATGTGGTGGTTTTTAAAAAATATTTTATTTATTTATTTATTTATTTATTTAGGCTGTGCTGGGTCTTAGTTGCGTCACGTGGGATCTTTAGTTGCGGCATGCAGACGCTTAGCTGCGGCATGCATGTGGGATCTAGTTCCCTGACCAGGGATCGAACCCAGGCCCCCTGCACTGGGAGCGCAGAGTCTTACCCACTGGACCACCAGGGAAGTCCCTATATATGTGGTTTTGGAGAAGGGTCACGTGCAATCAGGCACACATTTGGTAGAAGGTTAGTCATGAGGAACAGGTATCTCAGTTAATGATGTTAGATCTTTTCTAAGTATGGGAACATGTAAGAATCCAGGTTCATAAAAAAATTTTTCCTGAAATATTTCTAGCTATGTAAAGGCTTGTTTTCCCAGAGCACCGAGTGCCTCATCCTGATCTTCACCTGAATTCCTCTCACGGTGAATTGTAGGTCAGTGGCTGCAGTGGCTAATGACTTGATTCTTGTAGAACTGGATGGTCGGCAACATTCTTTGTTTTACAGTAGAGTTGAGACTTGAACCCAGGACCCATCTGGTTCCAAAGCCACTGCCCTTTCGAGTATCCTCCCAGCCTCCCAAACAAACCAGCCTGTTCTATACACCGCTAGTCCTTTCCTGTGTCATAACTGATGTCTCCTGATGATTCAAGTTGTTCCCAAAAGTTAGAGTATATTTCATAACAAGTCTTTTCTTCTAATCAAAGACTGAGTCGAACTAAAATAAGATTAGACTAGAAGCAGTCCTTTAAAAATAAAGATAAAAAAGAAGCAGTCTCTCATTACCACTTTGTGGGAAGATTTGCGGTTTCTCAAAATTCAATAGTATCAGTAAGTTTGGGATTTTCAAATGGTGTGGGGTTAACCACTAGGGCCAGAGTTTCAATGTTGCATTTGTTTTCCAGAAAAGGAGTTCAGCATAAAATGCAGCTAATAGTGAGGTTTTGTTTGGGTTTTTTGCATAATAAAAGTCGTAACTGAGCAACATTAACTACAGACACTCCTCCCCATAAATCCATGGAGACTCTGTGAAAAGCATTTCAGAGAAATCCAAACCCCAAGTAGTCTTTGGCAAGGGGTAATTTGCCATGATGGTAGTTAAATAAGGAGAATATTGAGTAGCTGACTACAAAGAAGCATCTGAAAATGAAAATAGCTGTGGCTGAAGTCCCTCAATGGAAAGTGTATATAAAATTTCTCACACGTGGCAGCCCAAACTGGTCTCTTCTTTTTATGAGACAAATTTGACAATGCATACCAAGGAGCTTAAATCATACCCTTTTGGCCTAATAATCCCACTCCTGAGAATTTATCTCAAGGAAATAAGTCATAAAGAATAAGGAAGACTGTACATATTTCTATAGCAGCATTATTTATAATTAGCAGAAAACTGGAAACAGCCTGATTTTACAATAATAAAGGAAAGGCTTAGTACATTTTGGTATCTTAATTCTTTGGGATATCATGCAGCTATTAAGAATATCATCCTAGTGTACAAACAAGAAGAAGGATAAGCATAGAATACAGAATGCAAATACGCAGAAGTTATAGACATGCAGAAATACACATGTTGATAAAGAGTAGGAGGTGACACAAAGAGATGAAACTAAGTATGTTAGTACAGTGAGATTACAAGTTTTAAACATTAAAATTTTCTTTTGTAACGACCATATTTAGTTTTTAGGGATTTTTTTTTCCCTGTTTTGTCTGCTTCGACTTATATAGAATCGTATTCATAATTGTTGTTGGATCAGAAGATTATTCTACAAAGGACACATAGGGAACATTCTAGCCAAGTGTGAAATATAGAGAATTACTAATTTACAAATACTAATGCTATTGTTTTAATTTGCAGTGAAGGGAATTTGGCTACAAAGCAGGTTGTGTTCCTTCAGAGACCAGTTATGTGGAATTCAGCCGCTCAAACACCGGAAGTGAGTAAAATTGATGCTTTATGAACTAAATGTTACACTGAAGCATTTAATCCTTAAACTCTCTTTGTAATTCTAAATGGTGAACAGATGAGGAAGTGTGGAGCTGATAAAGAAACAGTCTTCTGAACCAACATATAACAAAGGAAATGTGCCAGGAAACAGGCATGTGAGACAGTTCTGAAGGGGATCAGAATATTACTCCAAAATATGCCACATGGGCATAAGGATTACTATTTTGAGCTAAAAGCAATTAAAAAACAGCAGACACAGGAGGACCTCTCTCCCCTCTCCCTTTCTGACAAAAGCAGAGCATAAATTTCCCTTTTAAAAGGTGACAGAAATTTCCATTTGTGAAGTTGCCTCCCTCTCCTGTACCAGAGATGACTCTTATCACTGGGAACGACACAGACTGTAGTCCCCACAAACAAACCTTACTAAAGCCTTCTTTTCCATTAGTTTTCCCAAATACTTACCTTCCCACAATCTACTGCCCCTAGAAGCCCAAACCCCTTTTCCTTTGTCTAGTCACTTCACCACAATTTATCACCCCTTGTAAAATGATATATAATCTCCCGGTCTAACTGCCTGTTTGGGTTTTCACTTCTCTGTGCAGCCCCCATGTGCATCCAAAATAAACCTTTTCTTCTATTAATCTTTTTTTAGTTTAATTTGCTGGTCTGAGAGACTGAACATAAGATGATAGAGGAAAAGTTTTTTCCTCTCCACAGTTATAAGCCTTATAAGTGAATGTGCGTGATATCTGTGTGATCTTGTCTATCTTGACTTCTGACAGCACTTTTGTATTGTCTCCTCAAGGTCATATTTTTTCAGCCCTTTGCTGAAGGGCTATGCTGAGCCTCAAGTCACCTTATCCTTAATAGACCTCTACTAGATGCACACCTAGAATAGCATCATTGAATGAAGCAACCTGTGCATTAATTAACTAAAGCATAACCTTCAAAACAGGAAGTTTGCCAATAGACCAGAAAATTATTTGAAGTGATTCTTTTTCTGTATATCAAGAAAATATTGTTTTAGAAAACTTTAAAGTTTTCTAAACTAGCAAAGCTAGACTGACAGTGTATGTAATGCAGCCATGCTACGTTGCCTCACATTAATTTTGGGAAGACTCCAGCTGGCTCCATAGGTAAGCAGGTAGAGAGGTGGAAAGGTGGATAGGAAGATTCCTCCCATGGGAGGAGAGCAGAGTGATCAAGTACACAGATTTTAGAAAAAGACTGAATTAGAGCCCACAGGTGAGCAGGGCCTCCCCACCCCAGTGAGAGTGGCTCAAGTTCACGAGTTCATTAAGAAATATTCAGTTAAGAAGAAGCAAGGTGGATCTATGTAAAGAATGGCCAGAAAAGGTTTTCATCCTTCTTTCTCCTTCCCCAAAGCAACTTCTCACCATGTTACAGCCTTTTCTTTTCTTTTTCTTTTTCTTTCTTCTTCTTTTTTTTTTAAACATTCTGCAAACAGCCATCATTTCTGAGAAAGATCAACAGAATTCACAGCCTCATGGAATTTTGACTAACTGAGGGCCCTGGAATTGGTGTTTGTGAAGATATAAGACCCAAATTCAGCTGCTTCATGGTCTCCTTTCTTAGGGTTAGATATTAGTTCTCTGATTCGCTGAAAATATTTGAGCTCTTTTTGTTTAACTTTAAATACCATTCAGTAGTCTAGTGGTAGCTTTTCTTTGGGTAATCTTTATATTTACATCCATTGTAATATAAAATTTCTGGCTCATTTATATAATAGTAAGGAAGTACATAAATGGTCAGTTTTCATCAATGAGAAGCCCAGGAATAATATATTTTATAGCTTAGAATTCTACTTCTAAACGGATTTACTATTTTTAGTTCCTTTGATAAATCTTTAATTTTCCTAGCAGGAAATCTCAGGATATTGAGATTATTTCAGGGCAGAACATGTAGGTGGTTCAGTCTGGAGCTGAAGTATGTAATAGCTATAATAGAAAACCAATTTGTAAATTCTTTTAGTTTTCTCTAGTGGAAATAATTTGTTATTTTATCTCGAGAAGCTAGTAGACTATCAGTATCGCCATAGAGTTAATTTATCTATCTCATATATATTTTGTGAAAGTTATACATTTATAACATGCCTTGAAAAAACATTTTATTTTTTAAAAAAAAACAACCTACAGTTGTAGGTCTGTAATGGCACTATTCTTTGCTTGTACCTTGAAATCAGTTGTTGTTTGGGAGGTGCTGATGAGGGGATTGCTTCGTTTATAAAGGTTTTCAAAGAATTATTTCAAAGGTGTTTAGTTCTTTTTTTTTTTTAATAAATTTATTTATTTTATTTTTGGTTGCGTTGGGTCTTTGCTGTGCTCCGGCTTTTCTCTGGTTGTGGCGAGCGAGGGCTACTCTTTGTTGCGGTGTGCGGGCTTCTCATTGCGGTGGCTTCTCTTGTTGTGGAGCACAGGCTCTAGGCGCGCGGATTTCAGTAGTTGCGGCTCATGGGCTCTTGAGCGCAGGCTCGGTAATTGTGGCGCACCGGCTTAGTTGCTCCGCGGAATGTGGGATCTTCCTGGACCAGGGATAGAACCCGTGTGCCCTGCATTGGCAGGCAGATTCCTAACCACTGTGCCACCAGGGAAGCCCAAAGGTGTTTAGTTCTAAAAACCAGTTGGTGGAAATTTGAGACATTACAAACATTGCCCTAGGATTGTTAATGAGTTTTCAATAAAATGATAAATTTCATGGGCTGGTAGAAACTGATCTAGGGTTTAACCCTTGAAAAAAAAAGTTCTCTCTTTTACTGAGATTAATGTCAAGATATATAAGACTTTTTGTATTCAGTGTTGCACTCAACATAGAACAGTACTTTTATGTTAAGCAAAGCCATTTCATGCGTCTGTATAGGGGAGGGAATTGAGAATCACATGATGGAGAAAGCATATTGTTGGAATTTTTTCTTCTGAAGTTATAAAGACCTTTACGTTTGGAATTTGTTTATATTCCACAGATATGTTTTTACACAATATTCTAGATAGTTTGAGAATTTTTTTAAATACGGAAAATATCAATTCAAAATATTTATACTCCCAATTACTGCCTCAATTTTCTTTAAGCTATTGAAAGATAGTTTGTTTTAGGAAAATTAGAAAAATTTTAGAAAAAAATTAATAGGAGAAAATCTTCTGAACTAGAGCTAAGCAAAGAGTTCTTAGGCATGACACCAAAAGCATAATTCATTTTTAAAAATTGATAAATTAGACCTTATCAAAATTTAAAACTTTTGCTCTGTGAATAACACTAAGAAAATAATAGAAAAGCCACAGACTGGGAGAAAAAAAAAAGCTTTGCAAATCACGTATATGACAAAGGACTTGTATCCAGAAGGTATCAAGAACTCTCAAAACTTAAAAAGTAAGAAATAAACAACGCAGGTAAAAAATAGTTTAAAGTCTTGGACATCTAACCAATGAGGATATGTAGATGAGAAATAAGCACATAAAAAGACATTTAAATCATTAGTCATTAAGGGAAATGCAAATGAAAACCATGATGAGACACTACCATAAATCTACTAGAATGACTAAGATTAAAAAATATTGACAATACTAAGAACTAGCAAGAATGAGGAGCAATCAGAACTATCAAACGCTGCTGGTGGGAATGCAAAATGGTACACCCACTCTGGAAAACAGTTTGGCAGCTTCTTATGGGGTTAAACATACACTTACATATGACCTAGCAATCCCTCTCTTGGGCTTTTACCCTAGAGAAATAAAAACGTTTGTTCACACAAAAAGCTACACATAAATGTTTATATGCTCTATTCATAATCTCCAAAAACTGGAAAAAATCCAAATGTCTTCAGCAGGTGTATGGATAAACGGCTGTGGTACTTCCATACAATGAAATACTACTCAGAAATAAAAACAAATGCACTCTTGATATGCACAATGGTGTGGATTAATCTCAAAAAGCATGCTGATTAAAAGAAGCCAGTCTCAGGGAGTTCCCTGGTGGTCCAGTGGTTAGGTCTTGGCACTTTCACTGCCGGGGCCTGGGCTCAATCCCTGGTCAGGGAGCTAAAATCCTGCAAGCTGCACGGCACAGCCAAAAAAAAAAAAAAAAAGCCAGTCTCAAAAGGTTATAGACTGTACTATTCTATTTTTTTTTTAATTTTTAAAATTTATTTATTTATTTTTGGCTGTGTTGGGTCTTTGTTGCTGCATGCGGGCTTTCTCTAGTTGCGGCGAGCAGGGGCTACTCTTCATTGTGGTGCTTGGGCTTCTCATTGCAGTGGTTTCTCTTGTTGCAGAGCACGGGCTCTAGGAGCTTGGGCTTCAGTAGTTGGAGCACGCGGGTTCAGTAGTTGCAGCACTTGGGCCCTAGAGCACACGGACTTCAGTAGTTGCAGTGTGTGGGCTCAGTAGTTGTGGCTCGCGGGCTCTAGAGAGCAGGCTCAGTAGTTGTGGCACATGGGCTTAGTTGCTCCGAGGTATGTGGGATCTTCCCAAACCAGGGATCTAATCCATGTCCCCCGCATTGGCAGGCAGACTCTCAACCACTGCACCACTAGGGAAGTCCCTGTACTATTCTATTTATTTGACATCCTCAAAAAGACAGAACTGTACTGTGGATAACAGATCATGGGTTGCTGGGGATTTGGGGTTTGGGGAAGGGTGTGATAAAGGAATAGCATGGGGGGTTTTGAGAGGGATAATAGAACTGTTCTGTGTCCTGACTGTGATTTGTACACAAATTTATACACATGTATTAAAATTCATAGAACTTTACACTTTTACATATTTACTTTTAAATTTAAATTTAAAAGATTGTATGCTTTATAATTTTAATTTTTTTAATTTAAAAATAAAATTAAAATGTTATGAAAGATTGTAGGCTTTATAAATCACATAGGCTATATTTTTTATACCTTTGTCCTTCAGTAAAAACTCTCCTTGGATAATGGAATTTTTATGAGGTATAATGAGATTGTTAACCTCCCTTTCCTCTACGTGAGGCTCTGTAGTATAAATAAAGCAAGGTTCTTTTTATCTTGCTCTTCCTTTTATCTATTTAAATTTTTTTTTCTTTATTTTGGGGGTAGGGCTCTAGATAGACTCAAGGAAGTGAAAGCTATGCTAAGCAGGGTAAGAGACTCTGACCAGGATTTTACCTCCATCTATTAAATGTTCTCAATTTTTCTTCCAAGATCTTCTTTCTTAACTTTTGTGTTTCTTTGAAGACTCAAATAAAAAACTCATCAGATTTTTCTATTACCTAAAAATCTTTATTTCAGTTAAATTCTTCAGCCCATTTCCCTTTGATAATTATAAGAAACAACAGGTCATTTAAAAGTATTTAGTTTCCACTGACTCAGACAGAGTAGGGTTTCCATCCAGTGGTGTTCTTAGGGGTAGACAACAAACCATGAAAGGGATTCCAGGGGATGGGTGTGTGTGTGTGTACAAACATCTTCTGCCAGGCTCTCCAAGCCTCCGTGTCCTCATCTGTAAAATGGACAGTGTTAGTACCTACCACAGGGTTGGGAGGAGGATTCAGTTAGAAAACATGTAGGGGGCTGGGCACAGCACCTGGTCACATGGAATGTTGCTTTTGTTTTCATAGGAATGTTTTTCTTTCAACACTAGATGATTAAACACTAACTCTATGGAGAAACTGAAGAAAAAATCCAGAAACTCCTAATGACCCTCCATTTTCTCCAGCTAAAAATTACCTTCAGCTAATATGTAGGAATGTAGTGCATTGATGCTTTTTGACGTTCAAAAAAACACACATGAACACATATATATATATCTTCATATTTATATATATATATATATATATAAAGCAAATATGGCAAAATATTAACAAGTGTTGAACTAGGTAGTAGGTTCATTGTAGTATCCTTTAAACTTTCTGTATATTTGAAATTTTTCATAATTGGAAAGTTGGGAAAAATTAAGCTAAAAAGCATTAGTTGCCAACAATTTTTTTCTGTCAGTTATTAAGTGGTAACTAATTAGTTACTAAGATGCTATGCCAAAAAGACCGATATAGAATGATTTAAATACAACAGAAGGGTCTCTCTCATAATTATCTAAAGATGGGCAGGCAATCCAGGGTGGGCAAAGCTCTGCCTCATGGCTGGTCAGCTCTGCCACCCTCAACATATGGCTTCTGCCTCTGGACCCAGGACTGCTTCTTCACTCATTGCTGTGTCCAGCCAGCAAGAAGTAGGAAATTCCAGGCATGCTTCTAAGGCACTGACCCCCAAGTCACAGACATATTTCTTCTCACATCCCATTGGCCTGAACTTTATGTCACCACAAGCATCTGCAAGGGAGGCTGGGAAATGTAATTGGGGCAACCATGTGCTGGTACCATAGTGAAATACTACATGCCCTGCTAAAAATTGCAAGGCATTGGTGGTGAGGTGGGTGCAGAGTTCTGTTATTAAAAGAAAGATAGAGAGAATAGACCCTGGGAGACAAGAGTTAAATTTAAATGGTTCCAATTTACATTTGTTTTTCTTCTTTAGAGAAGTTTTGCATTCAAATTATTTTCTTGTCTTTAAAATGTATCTCAAAAGGAATGATTTCAAGAGGTAAAGAGTTCTTGGGCACATCTATTGAATCATTTCTCTAATACAAACCAAGAAGTGAAGGAGCTGCAGTCACAGAAATGTTCTGAATTAGATCTTTTGAAGGTAACTATAAATAAAATCACATGGGGCTTCCCTGGTGGCACAGTGGTTAAGAGGCCGCCTGCCAATGCAGGGGACATGGGTTCGAGCCCTGGTCCAGGAAGATCCCACATGCCGCAGAGCAACTAAGCCCATGCGCCACAACTGCTGAGCCTGTGCTCTAGAGCCCGCGAGCGACAACTACTGAGCCAGTGTGCCACAGCTACTGAAGCTTGTGTGCCTAGAACCCGTGCTCCGAAACAGGAGAAGTCACTGCAGTGAGGGGCCCGCTCACCGCAACAAAGAGTAGCCCCCGCTAGACGCAGCTAGAGAAGGCCTGTGTGCAGCAACAAAGACCCAACAGAGCCAAAAATAAATAAATTCATAAATTAAAATAATAATAATAAAAAAATAAAATCACGTGAATACTAAGAAATATTTAACATATACATTAACTTCTTTCCTTATTGCATGGTAAGATAATTATTTAATCAAACTTTGTTCTTACTTTTCCAGTCATTTGAAGTTAATTTGAAATTATTGGAAAGTCACAGGGTCATATTTCATTCACTAGCTGTTAGTATCCTCAATTGAAGTCCATGTGAAATCTAATTTGGTGCCAGTGTAAATAGAAGATGTCAGGTACCTCAAAGAGCATCATGTATAAATAAAAATGAATGCATTTTGCTTTTATCATTAATGAAGTCCTTCATCTAGGGAATGCTTTTCACTGAAAGCAAATGGGCTTCTTACTGGTGTGGGCAGAAGGGAAGAGGGATCACCGCAGCCATAGGGCAGTGTTCAGGCTGGAGAGCAGCCCTCTTCTGGGCCACCCACGCTTGTTTCCATATGACTTATTGGTGTCCCTTGGGGTGTAAGGGACAGAAACGCTGCTCAGATTAGCCTATGTCCATAAGGGAATTTATTGGCTTCTAGGTGGGAAGGATTCTGGCATAGCTCATAATATCAAAAAGAGAGCTACAAAAAACAGTGCCTCAGGGACTGATTCCAGAGATTCAACAGTCCCAGGATGTTCCGTTTGTTTCAGCTTCTACGTATGTATGTGCAGAGGGCTTCTTATGAGGTGAGTATGGCCACCTCATCAAAAAGAAAGAACTTCTTGAAATAACTCAGACAGAGAAAGACAAATACTGTATGTTAGCACTTATATGTGGAATCTAAAAAACAAAACGAACAAATGAATATAACAAAAAGAAGCACACTCACAGATATAGAGAACAAACCAGTGGTCACCAGAGGGGAGAGGAAAGGAGGGGGAGGGGCACGATAGGGGTAGGGGGTTAAGAGGTACAAACTACTATGTATAAAATAAATAAGCTACAAGAATATATTGTACAGCACAGGGAATATAGCCAATATTTTATAATGACTTTAAATGGAGTATAATCTATAAAAATATTGAATCACTGTTGTACACCTGAAACTAATATAATATTGTAAATCAACTATACTTCAATTTTTAGAAAGAAAGAACTCTTTATCCTAGAGTCAATATAGCAATCCCAGGGAAGGACTCTGATTGGATCTGATTGGGTCACATGCCCACACTGCAGTAGAGAGGAAGGTGGATAAGAAAGCTAGCTGGAAAGATGGTTGTCCACGACACCTTTTTCCCTTCCCAGGTTTGAATGATTTTGACAGCCCCAAGCTTGGATGACTCAGGAACATATTCTGTGAGCAAGAAGGGTTGGGGTTTCTCTGCATGATTCAAAAGCTCGGACTCTTCTAACTGGTACTGGAGTCACACTTAGTCTTACAGCGGCTTCCTATTCCTCTTTCAACCCTGAGACACACAAGGAAGAGAAATCCTGAATGTCCACTCCATGTTTTTATTACTTTATAAACCATATTTTTTAGCTACTCTTCCACTCTATCCATCATAACACTGTCCAAGACAATGTAATGTCTTATGATTGCTGGTATAATTCTGACTTTGTTCTTTTGCTTTTGTTTTTAAGACGTCAACAGTGGAAAATGAAAGATACATTGGTAGGACACCCTAACTGAAACTGGTTTGTCACTGAGTCTCATGTATTTGAAATGGGTCATTCATTTTTAGTAAATGAGGATGATTCTCAGAAGTTGATCGATTTTATCAAAGGGTAGCATTAGATCTGCATGCAAATCTTGGTAGAATCTGCTCTCATTCTACAGTGAAAATATCAGAAGAAAGTGAGAACCTATATGAATAAGTCTGGAAATGTTGCATGAAAAATCTCTTTATTGACATAGGGAAATACTCAAAATATAGTGAGTGTTAAGTGCAAAAGTGAGCTAGCTGTACACATCCATGTGTGCATATGCAAATACATAGTAAAACATGCCAAATTTAAACAGTGGTATCTCTGTGAGATGGGATTGTGGGTGGGTTTTGCTTTTTTCTTTATTTTTGCCTGGTTTTCTATGCAGAGCGTGTATTATTTTTGTAATTGGAAATTTTTATTTGAGAAACATACAAATCTTTGACCACACATCTACTCGTATTTTTGCAAAGCAGATAATGTGAAAAAAATAAGGTAAGACACTCAGGCTCCAGTTCAAAGCCAGCTACTCCCTGACCTTGGACAAATACCATCTTCTTTCTGGGTCTTACCTCTGTACAGTGAGGGATTAAAGTAGATGATCTCCAAGGACTGGTCAGGTTTCAGTCTCCTACACTCTAAATTATAAGAACATTGCAATTTGATTTGTTGGAAAAGCTATTATTTCATGTGGAATGAGGGAGGCAACATCATTGCTGAACATGTATTTATTAAAAGTCACTTGGTAAAAAAAGAAAAGAGTTTGTCCTGAAATCTTTTATAGAGTTAGGTATTTTGTCATCTTCTAATATTTAAAATTTAAAATTTGGTGGCTGTTTACTTATTAATACTTATTTAAAAGTGAATTACTGTCACTATCTTATTATTCTGAATAATACCCAATTTTTATTAAGAAAATTCTCATTGAGTATGTGAGAGCTGGCCTCTATTGGCTGACGTACAAGAAGGAATTTATTGCAAAATTCACCTTTGGCCCTGGTGCTGATGAAAAAGGAAAGATCCTGGCTGCCAAGTGCTCCCAGGCTCCCCCCTCCTTCCCATTTCATTCAGTCAACAGGAGAGGTCGTTCAGGAGTGAATGCGTCCTTTGTGCCTGTGGGAAAGGAGCCAGTAGCTAGGTTTGAGAAAGGAGCAGTACCCGTCAGCCCTGCCTGCAGCCAAAAGGCTATATCCTCACTGACCAGCGTCCCAATGCCAGGCAGAACATGACATTCTCAGATCCTCTACCCTGAGAGTAAATCTGTCAGGTTCCACTGCTTATATTAAATTCAGTACATTTGGTGAATGGGAATAAAAAGGGAAAAGATTTGAGATCTGAGACTTGCACTTGATGAATGCAAATGAAAATGTCCCTACCATCAAGCTATGTCTGACTCGGGCTGTGAGAGTGGGCCTTTAGTGAGGCAGGACCCACTGCAGACTTGTTCCTTTCAACTTGTCCAAGGACTCCAGTAACTCAGCCAAGGAAAAGACGAGCTGCCAACACACTCCTTTCAATGCAACACACTGAGGCCTGCATCCTCCTATCCAAACAGTGCCGTCAGCCGTGGTTACGTTCCACACTAGCCCGCAAAATTCACTTTAATACAGCTGTTTGCATGGTATATTTGCCATGAAAGCCAGTATGAAATCCTTTTACTTTTATTTTTTTTTAATTTTTTGCCCCACCGCACGGCCTGCGGGATCTTAGCTCCCCGACCCGGGATCAAAGCCGCGCCCACTGCAGTGGAAGCACGGAGTCTTAACCACTGGACCGCCAGGGAAGTCCATGCATTTGTATTTTATACACTATAGTTCAACAAACCTATGGATTAACGAACTTTCGTAAGACTAGCCTAGGCATCTGACTTCTATATATTTTTCTGAGAGTTTTTTTTGAGTAATTTTAGTTCTCACATTTGAGAAAATGTAATCCTAGTTCCCAACTAACATATAAATGAGCTTTAAGCAAATAAAGTCTGTGTAATCTGGGAAATTACTGGGCTTTTTAAATGTTTTTTAAACTTTATCTTATTTATCCTTACTCAGTTTTTGTGCCTGAGTATATGATCATGATCTAATATGTCATGTTATCAGTATTAAAGAAGCCCCCGTAATCTCATCAGGAGTCTGAAGATCCACAGTTCTCTCCCTGAGCTCTCCTTCTGTTGACTTAGATATCTTAGTTTGACTTAAGTTACCTTGGCAGAGACCACGTCTTTTTATTGCGAACCGCACCAAGGATGCGGTCAGGCCTCAGTAATATTTCACAGTGAAAATATCCGCAGCTTCTCTGACAGTCTGCAGAAGGAGCCGGTCCCGCTGCTGAGCAATCCCACTGCGTCAGGCAGAAGCGGTTTGTAGCAGGACAAGGAGAGGGGTCGGCTCCACCTAGAAAGGCGCCCCTTATTCCAATATGATCTCAGTCTGCATTACCTGTGCAGTCTATTCCTATAGAAATGGGGGACAGGTAGCCTCTGAGGCACTTTTTCTGCTGCTCAGATCGCGACAAACACCTAGAAGGAAAATGGAGGTTTTAGCGTCTCTCTCCCTGCTTTGTTCCCCCAGGTAAGATCTCAGCAGGTCCCTCCCCTCAGAGGTGTCATTGAGGACCCAGACAGGGGCACACAGCCAGCCCGCCGACGAGGAGAACGATGGGCCGGGAAGCCACCAAGTGGTGTGAACAGAGAGGGGAGCGCACCTTCGCTTGGAGGGCGGGGAGCAGGGAACGGGAAGGGTGGCCCTGCGCTGGTCCTGGAAGAGGCGCAGGCTTTGGAAGAGAAGCGAGCAGGGAACTAGACCAGAAGGACAAGACGGCACCCATCCTTTTAACTCCTGGTCGCCAATCTCTTGTGTTTCAGAGGAAAGGCAGCCGGCACGTGAAAGGTGAAGACAGGAGCAAGGTCACGAGCAGGAGCACCGGACTGGACACGGCCCTGTCGCAGCCTGCAGAGGGCAGGAGCCCGCCCGAGGCGCGCCCCCTCGGCCCTGCTAGAGAGTGCGGGGTGAAGGGGAAGAGGCCGGCCCGGCACAGCAGCTTCTCCGGGCTCAGCAGCGGTGACAGCGTCCTGCGGGAAACAGATGATGGACAGTTTGACCAGGAAGATGGAGTAACTCAGGTCACTTGTATGTGAGCAAAGAAGGAAAGGAACAGAGGCCTTGTAAATAATTATTAAAATAATTGCCAAGTTACTTTATTGTATTGCTTTATCTGCATTTATGTAATACTTTGAATTTTTCCAGACTCAGGCTTTCCTCTAATCTACGTAAACTTTGGCTCAACCTTCCAGGCAAGGAAGAATAACCAACATTACAGTTTTCTCAACTAAAACATCTGTTTAAACAGATGTCTTATGAGGTTATTAACCGATAATGTACTTCAGTGTCTCATGAATGCGCAAGGTATACTTTTCTTACAATTCCTGGTAAGACAACTAAATATCTCAACCAGTATTTTCACTTCATTAGAAAATTGTCAGGAAGTTAGAGCCTTACTTAAGCTGAAAATTCTCCCTCTCTCTCTCTCTCTTTCACACACACACACACACACACACACACACACACACACACACACAAAGGGCTAATTAATAAAGTACCTATTTCCTGAATATAACAATTAATCTAAATTTTGTCTTTAACTATGGTATGTATGTACAAAGCAAACCCTTATTTGTTAAAATATTCTTTGAAAAAAAATCCGTTTTGTATGTCTTTGGTTTTAAAGGGTCACCATGTTACCAACCTCGTACTGATTCATTGAGCTTAAACTTTCTTGTGTCTAATAGCCTAGAAACACAGCGAAGCAGCATCCCTTAAAATTCAATATAAGAAGAACCCACAATCTCAATATTTAAAAACCTTAGTAGACAGAATTAATTTTCTTTCTTTTAAATTGTAAATAGTCTGAAAAGGGAAACATCAACTTTAAATGGAAACTGATGTCTTTTATCGGCCTAGATATGAATTATGCTTTTATTTTGATTGCTAAAGCATGAAGAATGTGGAAACCCAGAATTTTCAGTCCTGCAGGAGTAAAAAGGTGCTCATAGCACATGCAATGTGTACAGTGACTTATCTGTTCCATCTCTGCTTTTCTTGCTCTGCTACGAGGGATGCCTTTGCCTTGCCCAGCCTTTAACAGGTAAAGATTAAAATTTTACAAAATAGAGGATTTTCATTTATCTACGAAAGGCTTACTTTGAAATGTGGGTTACTTCAAATGAATTACAACTGTGCCATTGATGAGTTCAGCCTATTATATATTTTTATTAGCATTGGTGTTGACATTATAAAGTCATTTGAATAATAAAATGTCATTCGTAATTGGGCTATTGTTTTATTGAACACAAATGCTCATAATGTTTTACACATATGACAGGTATGTATTACATGTTATCAAATATATAGTGTAACTAGGGACTTCCCTGGTGGTCCGGTGGTTAGGACTCTGCACTCCCAATGCAGGGGGCACAGGTTCCATCCCCGGCTGGAGAACTAAGATCCCGCATGCCGCACAGTGTGGCCAAAAAAATAAATAAACAGTTGCCATGGAAATCAACCATACTTCAAGAAAAAATTTATGGTGTAACTAAACTAGGTTGATCTCCATGAATTGTTGGTAAGATTGACATGGAATTATTCTACTTCTACCGTGCAGAAGCATTACCTTCATAGGTATAAAGGAACTGAAGAATATTCTGCTCAGTATTATTCTGTGGAAATAGCTGTCAACAGTATTTTCAGAAGTGTTTTTTTGTTTTGATTTTTAGATGAACCTGAGTTCCATATTCAAGAGTTGGTGAATTTTTGGTAGAAATAAATACTGCTTCTGGAGCCCACAAAATGCCATGAGTTACGAAACACAGGTAATGAACTCAGAAAGATCAGACAGTTTTTCCCAATGCCAGGGTCTACAACAGGCAGAGATTCTGGTATATTCTGTTAGTGTAAAGAAGGGATTTGAAGCATTAAAAACAGAGAAAGAAATTTATATCAACTAAAGGAAAACTCAGAAATCCCTTTTGATTTTTTTAAATTTGTATAAGAATACTTTCTTTTCACAGTTTGTTTCTAATCTGTTATTTCTTATTAAAAAAATCTTTTTATTAGAATAAACTTAGCTGTCATACCCTTAAAACCTATTTTATAAACAGTTACTCCAACAGTTACCCTTAAGCTATGTGGCAAACTTGTATGATAGTGAATAATGACCAAATGGTTCTAGAGTATTTTATATATATATATAAGTTATATATAAGTAACTCTGAGTCTCTTTTGAAAAAACAAAAAGTACCAAAACTTGGACTCTATATGCCTTAGAAGTTAAATGTGAGTAACCTTATCATTATCTGCCAGTTGTACATTCAGTTCTTTTCATAACGCTGTGTAATTCCTTAGGGGCTCTGGCATGTGAATTTTTAATACCTATAAATTATGATGATGAAAAAATATGCAGATCATAGATGTGGGTGTGAGGTTCTGCCATTCCCCTTGGTACAGCATCTATGACACTTCTGTCTTAGGTTTCCATAACCACCTGTTAGTTCCATCCCATTTGGGTTGAATGTCACCTGTTATCTCCATGGACAGCATTTAGCACCTAATTACCAGAGAAATTGCCACTGAGCTGAGGAGCAGCTCTATCAATGTCACTTAAAGACTACAGAAACATCACTCTTTTTAAGAGACCTGAGGGCTTTCAGGAACCTTCAGACACCTATAGAAGCAGGAGGCAGGGCTATGGTAAGTTCAAATCACAACTATCATCTCCAAATCATTTGTTTTATCAGGAGCAGGTGTTTGTATATTTGACTATAAATGTACCAGTTGCATTTTCATTTCTTTCATTCTGGAACAGCTAAGGAACTGTCTCTTTTTCCCAGGCTTTCCTCACTACCTTGACTCCTCACTACCATTCCCTCTAGGCTGGAAGGACTATGGCTCTTTCAACATTAAGACTAAAAAGGATTTTCTTCTCTCCACTCCTCAGGGCCCCAGCAGCTGCCTGTAGGGAAAGACTAAATTTCAAGTGAGCACTGAAATGGAGTGGTGCTAGCAATGGGGAGAGTCTATAACTAAGCATTTTAATTCAAAATACACTGGTGGGTATGTAGGAAAACCAGCTAAATGCCAACCATCAAAACCACGTCCATTTAAATAATATTAATTGGAGCAATTTATCATACCTTGAGAGCGAGTTATACTTGTGCAATAGCCCAAAGTTTATAGAGCCAGTTCTGACAAATGATTATACATAAACATAAGATGACCAGTGGTGAGTTTCTTGGTTTTATTTTTGCCTCATGTATCTCAGACTTGGAAGCTGAAGAAACCAGCAATCAGGAAATGCCAATGTTGCAGACCAAGAAAACCCTAACAAAAGCCTAGCAAGACGGCACATATTTAGACAATAACTGTTCTACTCCAGCCAAACACCACCACAGAAAAACCTGTGACCTCATCTGGACCTACACCAGCACAGACCGAGTGGAAAGCCTAGATTTCCACCCTCACAAGGCTATACCAAAGGGGCCCAACACCGCGGCCAGGGTGGTGTCAGAGAAAGACAGTAGGGAACTGGGGATTTCATCCCCACGGCCCAGTCAGAGGCTCCCCACCCTCGCCGCACAGTGTTAGTGGAGATCATGTAAGAAGTTTGGACTTCACCCCCATCCGTAGTTGTTACACACCTAGACAGCAGCTTCAAAGGAAAATCAGTTCTGGCAACATGGGAACATTTTTTTTTTAACTTTCTTTACCTGTTAAGTCATTTCCCTGCAAAACATTATCTCAACTGCTGAAAATGAAGTTCCAAAGTGTACACTAAGGCATAAAAGGCCAGTGAAGCAAACCAATAAGAAATGGAAATCAAGTTATTCTTATCTTCTCATCAAAAATGTAATCACTAAATAAAACAGCTGGGGGAATTAGAAGATTTGCCTACATGGAAAAAAGTTTGAATTGACCCTCCATGTTTCAATCAAGTGTTCACGCTGTCCTCCCAGTTAATCACTGCTGTGCCTGAGCCGCCAGGAGACCTGACTCTGGGCGGGCTAGCCAAGAACCACCTACACGGACTTCTGGGAAATCTGAAGTCCAGGCTTTCTAATGTAAGAATTTCTTTGGTTGGGTATGCGAAAAACTGTTAAACACACACATTTCAACTCCTTTGTGTCTTAATGGGGGTACTAATGCTCAGGGACAGAGTCGTTTTCAACATGTTAAAGTTTCAAAAGTAGAACCACTCACATCACTGTAATAAATGTGGTTAGTAAAATGACTTTTTATTTAACACAAGAGAATATAGCATGTCTTCTAATTTCAGTAAATTAATAGAAAACTGAGACACACCAAATTTGGATATTTTACTTACATTTCCTTTATTCTTTCTCAGACTATAGGCATAGTTTAATGTTTATACAGCACATACAAAAAGTGGGTTTTAACAGTTCAATATTTTTTCCTGTAAACATTAGTTCCTTAGCCACATGTCATTCTTCTGAATTTGTTCTTTTGGGAAACCATGTGACTCAAGATTTTTCTCCTTGTCTAACCCCCTCCAAAAGTATTAGTTAAGATTCCATTTTTTTAAAACTTCCAGCTTTATGGTATAGCTGCAGACTGACATTTTATATATGTTTCTCCCTTTTTCCCCACCTCTTCATGTAAAGAGCTACTGCCACGGACTTGAGTTAAAATGAATGGGATTCAGACCTTATTCCAAAATATCTTCCAGATGAATTAAAAATTAAATATAAAAAACAAAACTATAAAAATACTGTAATAATATATGAGCAAATATTTAGAGCATAATTCAAAACCTAGAAGCCATAAAGGAAAAGACTGTGTAAATACTAAGACTGCACATTTAAAACCTGCACACAGAAAAACACTCCATTAACATCATCAAAAGGTAAACAAAAAATTGGAATCAAGAAATGATCAAATAACAAAGGGCTAATATTCTAAGTATACAAAGGATGTTAATAAAAAACAGATGTACAACCTAGTAGAAAAAACTGCAAATGACACAAATAGGTAGTTTATTTAAAAGTCTTTTTTTTTTTTTTTTTTTTTTTTGGCCACCCCGCACGGCTTACAGGATCTTAGTTCCCCAACCAGGGATTGAACCCAGGCCCTCAGCAGTGAGAGCACAGAGTCCTAACCAATGGACCGCCAGGGAATTCCCAAGTAGTTTATTTTAAAAAGAAACATAGACAACCAATAAACATGCCCTGGTTTAAACTCACTAATAAAAAATTGTAAAACAACAAAAAAAGAAAATGTCTTTTTTTTTTTTTTTTTAATTGGGTTAGCAGTTTTCAAAAGATTGCTAATACCCAATGTGGGCCAGTGTGTGCAGCCCGGAGGGGAGCAGCCTTCTTATAACCAAGAAATAGCCTTGAGGAAGGTGGCCATACCCCAGGGATGGTGGGATGGAAAGTCAGGAGCCTGGGACACCAATGAAGGACCCTGGAGGCACTGCACAAGCCCAGGACTGCTGACCTCTGGCCTCGTTACAAAGAAAAGCAAAACCTTATTTGGTTAAGCCAGTCCATTCCAACACATGCTGCCTAAGACAATCCTACTCAACATAAGAATTAAAGAAGTCTCCCGAGGATAGGTAGCAGGCAATGTTCAGAAACATATGAAATAGCAGATCAAAACAGAGAAGCCTGAGCTTTGGAGCCAGGACTGAGCACAGACCCTGGCCCTGCTACTTGTTCCTGTGGACACTGAACAGCTACTTTGAAGCTCAGTTTATTTATGTGTAAAATGGGGATAGTAACAAACAAATTTAATCGTATGAGGATTTAGTGCAATTATGTGGGAAATGTACCACAGTTCCTGACACCTGGTTAGGTGCTCGAGAAATTGAAACCATTATTTTTTTTCAAAAGGTCCAGTTTTAAGTTTGCAAAGAAGTTCTTTTTAGTGAGGTGAACAATCTTATGCTTGGGGAAACTCCAGAATAAATACAGGGCATCTTTTAAATATGAATATAACAGCTAAAGATTTAAATATATTTCTATGTGGTAGATAAAAAGATTCACCAGTACTTTGCCAAGTATATTAGGTAGTTCACAGGGTCTCCAGAAGAACCAGAGACCCAAGACCGGATGCTAAGCAGCCAAGAACAAATTATGTCTGCAGAAGACCATGCTGCTATCTCTACAGGCACAGATGATGTTAAAGGCAGATATCCCAAATAAAAGGTGGGGGAGGGAGGATATATTTTAAGAATGCTTTTTAGTTTTCAGCGTTCAGTCTCTTGTCAGTGATGAAACCCTCCTCCTGAAACAGATTCCTTGTGAGAGGACGCAGGTTCACTCTCTCACTCATTCGTTCCTTTAACAAATATTTTTTAACTCTTGGTCAGTCTTGCACTTATGGAATCAACAGGCTAACGGAGGAGAAAGATAGTGCGTGAACAGTAATAGAAATAATCATGTAATTATAGTTGATGGAAATACTCATAGGAAGCTAAGTTTGCTAGGAGGGCATATAACAGATGAACCTAATATATTCAAGGTCAGGGAAGGCTTCCCTGAGCAAATGATATTTGATAAATAATAATATTCTAGTAATAGATTGTGTTTGTGTTATAAAATAATAAACAGATCATTTTAGTGAATTTTTTAAAAATACTTATTTATTTAGGCTGCTCCGGGTCTTAGTTTCAGCATGCGGAATCTTCACTGTGGCATGCGCACTTCTTAGTTGCGGCATGCGTGTAGGACCTAGTTCCCTGACCAGAGACCGAACCGGGTCCCCCACATTGGGAGCGCAGTCCTACCCACTGGACCACCAGGGAAGTCCCATAAGCAGATCATTTTAAACTTGAGGACCTATGAACTTCTCAGGGTTGCCCCAAAATGTTTGAGACCTGTTAAAAAATACATTGGCTCCAAAATAAGAAAACTGCCAAACTGAAATATTTAAATAGCTGTAAAACGTAATATATATAAAAACATTATTTCCTTTCATATTCATAAAAATGTCGTTAACTTTGAACGTAACTTGTAGATTAACTTTTCTCACTTCCAAGACATATGTGATGATGGATGAGAAACCACAGCCAATTGCAAACTAAGTGACCAATGGTGAGACAAATTCTTAAAATCAATTACAAAAAGCTGTTCAAATTTATATTTTTTTAATATACAAATAATATTTAATGTGAAATGGGGATACATTTTAATACATTTGGTCTGGTCTTATGTGGGGTGGACTCTACTGCCTACAAAGGTCTGAAAATTGTCTGGTTTTAAGGTCTTGGGAAGCTTGGGGCAAAGTATCTCAAACCTTGCAGAGCAGCACATGGTGTGCCAGGACCTGAGTGAGACTGGGGGTACAGATGGGCTCTTATCAGTAGATCTAGGGTGTCACAGGCATTGGGAGAGAGTAGGAAATAGGGAACTCAAAGATGAAAAATTCTTCTTCTGTAGGTTGAAAGAACATCTGCATCAGGAGAAATCTACCCTATCTGTCGCTCTCCACCTGGCCTCCCTTTCACCATCATCACTGCCTTTCTAGGTCACCATCTTGGCCCCTTTTCGCACTCCATTCTGATTCTACGCAAGTAATGATTTTTAATTCTCAGTGAGTTTATGAGCCCTTGAATCTTACACATGAGTGGAGTCTGAAGAGTACAGAGGAAATGATACCTTGGGTTTGGAGGGCTTTGACAGCCAGAAAGACACATTTGAGAGGCCTCTCCTTCTGACACTTAACACCTCACTTCACAGACTGTGGCCTCTCCTAACACCCCAGAAATGTGACACCAATCAATATGGTCACATTCTAATTGGTATTATCCTGCTAAATCTGAGCTTTCCACTCTGTACTGATGGATTCTTCCCATAGTGATTGCTCTATATCTGGGAACTGGTATTTAATTAAAATAACAAGGACTTAGTCTCTACCCTTGCCCTGAAAGTTGGCATCTTATTCAGAAATAGCAAACCCCACTCATTCCAGCCATAATCCTCTCACCAACAACTAAGCTCATTTTGCCATGCACCATAACATTTCCCCTGCCCCAAGCAATGCTTGAAAAACCCCTCTCCTCCTATTGCCCGCAAATCATCACCAAGTTATTTTAAATCCTTTTGTATTAACACATTTAACTATGTTCAGATAATCAAAATAACTATACATAAATATAGCACTAAACAAAAACCTTCATTACTTACTAAATAGACAGGTTGTGAATATAGCTTAGAAAAAACTTAATGTGAATAAGCAAAACTGATGTTTTCACAGATGTTGTCGCCAAGACTTACAGCTTCTCTAACCAGATATAAGACATTAATATAAGCCATTGTTATAATATAAAACACAATTTGTATATTATCCAGTGAATTTTTTTAAACTTTTTAGAGACAGTTTTCACAAAGTTAACACTAAAATGTAGAATTGAAGAACTAAAAATTGTAAGATATTCCAAATTTAGTTAGGAAGAAATTGAAAATCTATAGTTAAAGATGTACTTTTCTAAAGCTTATTCCTCTCCTTTTAAGGTCACAAACATCACATTTTCTTTCTTCTCCAGTAGTCTCATGTCTAGCTTCTAGAAAGCAGTGCTCTTTACATAGCTGTTACCTAGTTTATTTTCTAATTTGCATCCAAAATCATACTCCTTAAAATGTTTCATCTTCCATCTCTCCTACTCTGCCTTTCACAAACTGGTAAGCAAGGTTTCTGAACCACAGAATGATCAGTTCTATGAGTCAACTAAAAGGTCATGCCAAAAATTTAGCTATCAATGGATCAATACAAGGATGTAGTAAATGGTAAGCTACAGAAAATGATTTCAAGTTCAACTTTTTCAATCAGAGACTTAAATCAAGCATGTGTGACTGGGAGGCATAAAGAAGTAGATAACATGCAGGAAATAAAAAGAACCACCATCAGAGTGAAAATTAAGTCCATAGCATGCAGAACTTTTTGACATTAACAATATGAATTCAAGAGGACTGCTGTGGTAGGCTGAATAAAGGCCCCCTAAGACAAATATGCTACTTTATATGGCAAAAGGGACTTTTGCAAATATGATTAATGATCTTAAATATTTTTTTTAATATTTATTTATTTGGCTGCACTAGGTCTTAGTTGCAGCATGTGGAATCTAGTTCCCTGACCAGGGATAGAACCCGGGACCCCTACTTTGGGAGCGTGGAGTCTTAATCACTGGTCCACCAGGGAAGCCCCTGATAAATGATCTTGAGATGGGGAAATTAGCCTGGATTATCCAGGTGGGCATAATGATGCAATCACAAGCATCCTTAGAGAGGTGGAGAGAGCTATCACTACAGAAGAGAAGGCAATGAGATGATGGAAGTAGAGACTGGAATGATGGGGCCACAAGCCAAATAATACCAGCAGCCACCAGCAACTGAAAGAGGCAAGGAACAAATTTCCCCTGGAGCCTCCAGAAAGAGACGGGAACTTAATTTTAGCCCGGTAAAACTTATTTTGAGCTTCTGGCCTCAAGAACTGTAAGAGAATAAAGTTGTATTGCTTGAAGACACTAAGTCTGTGGTAATTTACTACAGCAGACACTGAAAACTAATATCATCACTAATATGGTTCTCAACAATCAGAATCCAAGATCTGCATTTTTTTTGTAAAGTGTTTTTTCTTTTTTAAAAAAATATTTATTTGGCTGCACCGGGTGTTAGTTGCAGCATGTGGTATCTAGTTTCCTGACCAGGGATCGAACCCGGGCCCCCTACATTGGGAGCACAGAGTCTTAACCGCTGGACCAGCAGGGAAGTCCCTGTGAAATGTTTAAAAATATAAAAGCACCAAATATTTTTTAAGTGATTTAAATATTAATCCAAATCAAGGCAAGAACAATTTCTCTCTATAAATATACACCACGTTTTAAAACACGATGACATTTTTTAGGGGAGTTAAATAAGGATTTACCCTCAGAAAAGATTCTATTGAATTTCTGGAATTTGGTGAAGGGGCTATCTCATTGCTAGTGCAATAATGACCGTACCCAGTGTTTCCTCTTCTCTGGGGTTGCCTTGTTCCTTGGACTCCCCTCAATCTATCTCTGAGGGAGGTAGGGGAAATAGGAGCGCAAAATCCTATCATTCCTACTTCATTTAACCCCTTTTAGAACAAGGTATAAAGCATTTTTGTTGTTGTTTTTACAGAAACTAACATTTTCTTCTAGACACTAATAAGGAAAACCAAAAATATTAAAATCAGCAAATGCTTACAAAGATGTAGAAAATTCTTTTACATAAAGTATCATATTAAATGAGACTGTTTCTTTGACATTGTTACAAAAAAAGGCAGAGAAAATCCTATTATCTGTGACAAACTACAATTTTTAAGAGAAGATTTATGATTGTTATACAAGATACAGATGGCTTTCATGAGGTCCACTCAAAATAAAGTGGTAAGTACACTATTTATGGAATTATAAACTGCTTTTACCAAGGTTTATAGCAGAAATCCAGATCAGGATAAAATGCTGATTTCATTTAAAATGAATAAATATTTTACTAATTTTTGAATGGTGATGCTGTAATTAATCATGGACTCAATATCTGACATAACATTTGACATATTATCTTCATGGATATAAGTTCAGGATGTCAGTTGTATTTCGCTTTTGGAAATTTGGGTTATTATGAAAACTCAGTATTCTCTTTGCTTAATTACAATAGGTTCTCACACTTGATATAAAGTGTTGTGTACTATAAAAAGAAATGTAAATAGCAGAAAAAAATCAAATAAATGAAGTACTGTAATTAGATTCTTAGCCCAGAGAAAATATCCATGCATCCCCAAATGTTAAGAGTGAGGCTACTAATTAAATCTTTTAGATGAGTAATCTAACCCTCTAGTGAATTCACTTGGTAGTTATCTGGTTTTATAATGTACCCTACACTAATAATGCATATTTTTTCAGAAAAAATATTTGGGTGTTTTGACAACCTCAAATAAATTGCTAAACATGTTGTACCAATACATCCATAGTGTCTGCTTAGTGAACAATTAGCTGTATTCAAAAAACGAAAATCTTTCATGCCTAGCATGGAAGAACTATACCAAGAAACCTTTAGTACATTCAAGAAGTAGCTAAAAAATGAAGTATACAAAATGTAGCATTTAACTGTGCAATAAAATTATAGGAAGACTTTAGGAAAAAATAGGGTAAAGTACCCAGGGAAAAATTAATTAGTTCTATTACAACGAATTTGACATCAGTCAGTAAATGTGTTTGAGACCATAATACAGTTCTCGCTAACAATGCAATTAATCATAGATTTAAAATTTTATGCTGATATTAAAAGTATTAACTCGTTAAAAATTTAGGGAACTCCCTGACAGTCCAGTGGCTGGGACTCTGAGCTTTCACTGTCAAGGGTCTGGGTTCAGTCCCAGGTTGGGGAACTAAGATCCCACAGGCTGGGTGGAACAGCCAAAAAATAAAAAAATATATATATATATAACTGAGAAATTTGTTTCTAGAAATACAAATTTAACACCTCAAGTCAGAGAAAAGAAAATGTACACACACAAAAGAACTATAATACCCATGGGAACATAAATTATTAAAAATTAGCTACTTTCCCAGATATGATGGGGGAAAAAGAATGAGTCAACTATATGAGTCAAAATAATTTTATAAAAAGAAAATGTTAACTTTTGGATCTATACTGGGTAATCCAAACAAAAAGTGGAGCCTAACTTCCTTACTGCACAGAACTGTGAGTTTTCTATTCCCCCCTTCTTAGAACACTTACTTCATAAATCAGTGGTTTGCCAGGCTCATCAGTTTTTTTAATACCACCTAAGTACATACGTGTATATTTTCAAAATTCTGTAATCAGTATTAAAGAAAAACAGTAACTGTTTCATTTAGGTCTTACCTAATGAAGTGAGTCAACTTTACAGTGCAAGAGTATGAATGAGATATCAATATGAATACAAAAGCAAGACTACAAACTGATGTTTTCTTTGGGGGATTTTTTTTTTTATGATCAATTCCAAACACACAGTACAGGGAAGATGGAATGAGTAGGAAAAAAATCATATTTCATTTCCCTAGTAACACCGAGTTATATTATTCAAAATATGTTTCAAAACATCTAGCCAGATCACCAATCCCAGCCACTGCCTTAGTTCAAATGTTCACTAAGAAAATAGTCAAGCAACAGAAATCCATTGTGAGACTTTGCCTAGAGAGAACAGCAACATTACTATATATAATTTATTAACTTAGTAGTTTAGTCTCTCAATATTTAGCAAGTTTGTGTAAAAATTACTATTCCCACTGGTTCATAGTAACATTAATATAAATGCATCATTTCAAAGTCAATATTCCTTTCACTGTGAACATAAAACTTCTTAAAAGTTAGTTATGGGTTGGGGTAATGACTGGCTGCTGGGATAGCATTGTTCAAAGCCAAATATACTGGCAGGATTGGAAGGCATAAATATATATACAAACTCTCAGGATGCTACTGTTTTCCACATTTTTGCTGTACATTCTTGTCTCATAATATGGTATAAATTATTTCCTCCAATTTGAAAAAAAATCAAGATGACTACATTTTAATCTTCATTTGAAAATAACCCATTCAAATGAAAGAAGTTCGTTTGTTAATTCTGTTCAAAAGATGGATTTAAATATTTTCTTCACTACATGTACAATTTTTTTTTACCCTTAGTGCCTGTTACAACCAGTTTGGCAATTAAGACCTCCAGTGCTTTTGTAAAAAATTGCATTCAGTAGGTAAGATTGTAAAATCTACAGCTGAATCCTTCTTAAGACACTGAATTATAACAAAGTCCAAAAAATGTATGAGCATTCAGCAATACCTTTGGAACCTGTGAATTATTGCAAAAAATCTTACATGTGCATATAATTCAAACATAAACTTTGTGGGGAAGGGGTGTAAAATAAATACTACAATATTTTTCAACTCTATTTAAGTGCTGCCTAGATGGTTAGAAGAAAAGATTAATATTACTAATAGTAAGAGTCAAACTATTTTAAAGACTGTTCTCCAAGTAGTTAGAACAATTTCACAAAGCAAAGATAAGCACGAGCCTATGCCAGTATATTTTTTCCTGTAGTGTAATTGCTAATATGAGGTAAAATCTGTAAGCAATTAATACAAATATAAATAGGTATAAGCCACCACTAAATCACAGTCTGGTGAAAAGCTTCTCAGCTAATGTACTCTGGGGAGAGAATTAAGGGAAATGAAGAGAAGGGAAGGACAGGGCAGGTTTCCAGTGGGAACATCAATTACACACTTTTATCATTATCATCTTGTATGTAACAGTCCACTGAACAGAAAGATAAATCCTTTCCAAGTATGCTGGTCTAGAATATACTTTATGTAGCATAGTAAGATTATTTAAGTATTCCTAATGCTTCATTTGCATTTATATTTGGACATACACATAATCATATATGTATATCAAAAAGTATAAACAGAATTTAAAAACATTTTTATCTCACTTTGGAAAACTTAACAGTTAAGACTGAACTATGTGCTACAGAATTTTCTAGAATATCTAAACTCAGGTATAAAACCAAAGGAAAACATTACTATCTCTTTAGTAAATGGCTTGTGTGAAACCTCAAGCTCACTCATCTTTTTCATAGATGTGTTTACTTGATGAGGATTGTGATCCAATGATTGTTTAGCAGCAATTTTACCAAACTGTAAATTCTTTTATTAACGGGCATTATAAACAGATAATACTAATCTTATTTAAAAACCATGAGTGCCACACCAGTGAATATACAGCTCATGAATAACTTAAAAAGTATTTCCCATTTTAAACGGCAACACTCAGCATACAAAAACCTATACTAAACAAAGAAGCTATAATATGGATACATGATTGATGTGTCTAAAATGATATATATACAGTACATAATTAATGTTAATTATGTGATCAGTACATTTTTTTCTATATGATTCCCTTCATGCTTCACTTTCCCCAGAAACTGAATTCTGAACTTCTTCTTCTAAAATTGGTACAATCAGGTTATCCTTGGACATCAAATTATATTTCATCACAAATTTAGTAAACCGATGACACAAAAATGTTTCATTCTGTAGAGAGGGAAAAAAAATATGTCATTTCAATTTACTACTCAAAACCAAATAAATGAGACATAATATCAACATTTATTATTGTCATTCTGATAAGAACATATCAGGACAATTAGTGAAATATACTTACTTCATATTCATCAAATATCTGCCGGTGATGAAAATAAGCATGTGAAAATATTCTGTAAATCCTACGGCATACTGATCCTAGTTTTGCTACAGATGATTCCTTTATGCTAACCCTAGAAATAGAAAAGAAATCATAGATTTATAGAGCTGGACAGATCTTAGGAACAATATAGTCCAATCTTCTCAATTCACAAGTGCAGAAACTGACACCAGAGAAAGTAAGTGACCAGTCCAGGTCACAGCACTAGTAAGTGGCAAGGGCAGGACTAACACCCCTGTTCTTCACTCCCGGGGCAGTGCTCTTTCTACCTAACCACACTGCCCAAGAAATTCAGTACTATAGTTCTGAAACTTTGCTAAAGTTTAATGCAATTAAAACAAATCCTGACAAAACAAAACTTACTAAAATGTATGTTTATGACATTAACACTCTGTCCACTAGAGCTAACTAAAACTACTGAAAGAACTATTGTTTTATTCTACAGAACTCAATTCTTTTTCGTGTGTGTGTGAGAAATAAAAACTGCCTACATATTTCTGATTTTTTAAAAAATGTACATAGGATACCAAGGCAAAAACCGTTATTTTTTACCTATTTTATATGAGCCCTTTGAAGTTAGTGATATTGGGGAAAAGTCTCCAAATCTATCCACCTGGTAACAAATATCTTAATAGAATAAAAGGCCAGTCACAAACCTCACCAATAATATATTACAGTATGCACAGGCTTCCTCTCAGATCTTAAAAATCTGAAGGCAAGGATAAGGACTCCTTCAAAAATAAGCAGTCCCAACAGAGAAAAGACTGGTGGTTGCCAAGGGGGAGGAGAGTAGGAGAGGGATGGATTGGGAGTTTGGGATTAGCAGATGCAAACTGGTATATATAGAATGGATAAACAACAAGGTCCTACTGTATAGCACAGTGAACTATATTCAATATCCTGTGATAAACCATAATGGAAAAGAATATGAAAAAGAATGTATATATATGTATAAATGAGTCACTTTGCTGTACAGCAGTAATTAATACAACATTGTAAATCAACTATACAATTAAAAAAATACTCTGGAAATACATAGAACATACTTAGAAAAAAAAAATATAAGCAGTCCAACTTAGGAAAGTCTGCTCTTTAGGCATGCTAAGAGGATGCCTCTCTCTACCACAGAGATTCAAGCAAGCAAGCGTGTAAATATCCCAACTCTAAAGCATGAAGGGAGAGCCCTGGAAAATGATGCACAGCAGCAGGAACTGAACTGGCCTGTGAGATTCAGGAGCTGAGTCCTGATGCCTTTAGTTTAACCACAATCTTAATTTCAAAACTTGAATAATTCTGAACAAGCCAAATATATAATAGGTTAAAAAAAAAACGGTTTAAAGAATACAATGTATTAACAAGCAAACTAGTTTTAGTTTTAAAAACAGCAATCTTTAAAATTAAATTCAAAAAGTTTAGCACCATGTTTAAAAGTTTTGTTTACCTGCTGGGAAAATATTTATTGCTATTCAGAAGACATGCAGCACCATCAAGTGTGTGTCTAGTATAGTCTATAGCAGGACACTATAAAAGAAAGGATATAAAAATGCATCAACAAAGAGCTCTACCTCTAAAATTAGGTATATTTATTACCTAGGCATCTTATTCCAAAAACCCTGAGCATAGTCTAAGAAAAAGTTCCTTACAATATCAGAATGACTGTAAAATTCAATATTATGTCAATAAATAAGGCTTTATTATCCCCTTCAACTATAATACCTGGCTTCTAGAAAATAAGTGAATCAGTCCCCTAATTTCTCACTCTAGATATTGTATCTAGAAGAAAACAATGCTTAGAGCTGGGAAGAACACCTGATTATCTAATCTAACCCTCTGGCTTTACAAATGATGAAACTGAGGCTGATCAGTTTGCAGCATATTCACAGGTTTCTTGCCAGATCTTAAAAGTCTATAGGCAAAGATAAGGAATACTTCAAAAAACAAGCAGTCCAACTTAGGAAAGTCTGCTTTTTAGGCATGCTGTCTAAGAGGAGGCTGACTCTGTAACGACAGAGATTCAAGTAAGCAAGCATGCAAATATCCCAACCCTGAAGCATGAGAGGGAGAACCCCTGAAGAATGATGCACAGCAACAGGGACTACCCTTGACTATTGGTCAATGACTTATGCAAGATGACACAGTTAGGAAGAAGGACTTAAAAACCATAACCCAGATACACTGATTCCTAGTCCACTGATTTTTTTTTTTTAAGCAAGCATCTGCCTTTTTAAATTTAATTAATTAATTAATTAATTAATTAATTAATTTTTGGCTGTGTTGGGTCTTCGTTTCTGTGCGAGGGCTTTCTCTAGTTGTGGCGAGCGGGGGCCACTCTTCATCGTGGTGCGCAGGCCTCTCACTGTCGTGGCCTCTCTTGTTGCGGAGCACAGGCTCCAGTTGCACAGGCTCAGTAGTTGTGGCTCATGGGTCTAGTTGCTCCGCGGCATGTGGGATCCTCCCAGACCAGGGCTCGAACCCGTGTACCTTGCATTAGCAGGCAGATTCTCAACCACTGCACCACCAGGGAAGCCCTAGTCCACTGATTTATACTTAACCAAGTGGCCAAGCAGCCTCCTTCACTTCACAAATACCTCCAGAGATCACTGCCTCCTTACATCTTAAAAAGCATGCCTTGGGGCTTCCCTGGTTGGCGCAGTGGTTGAGAGTCTGCCTGCTAATGTGGGGGACACGGGTTCGAGCCCTGGTCTGGGAGGATCCCACATGCCGTGGAGCAACTACGCCCGTGAGCCACAATTACTGAGCCTGCGCATCTGGAGCCTGTGCTCTGCAACGGGAGAGGCCGCAATGGTGAGAGGCCCGCGCACCGCGATGAGGAGTGGCCCCTGCTTGCCGCAACTAGAGGAAGCCCTCACACAGAAACGAAGACCCAACATAGCAATCAATCAATCAATCTGTAAAAAAAAAAAAAAAAAAAAAGCATGCCTTATTATGTTGCTGGTACCCTGTTACCAATCTAGCAGCTCTCTCAAAAATTTTCTTCCTTTGCAATTTAATATGAAATCTGAAGTATCTTTATATTTTAATAAACCTGTCTTACCCTATTTCATTTATCAGAAACAATGAAACCTATTTGTCTCATGGCAAATCAGCAAACCTATTAAAGGAAAACTAAAACTGTAAAGTAATTCTCCTCATTCAGTTCTTCTGAGGGCAGAGAGGGAGAAGCATCAAAAGAAAGGAAGACTGAGAATGAACCAGGGAACCAAGAAGGAAAAAATAAACTAGAGAAAGAAATAAAAATGACTCTAGTTCTACCCAGTAATTAGAATATTTTTCAATTGTTGAGAATGAAACTGGTATTTAAAAATGCAGTAACTACTAAATATGGCTTAGTATAGTACATGGCAAATACATAAAGATTATCTAAACCAAAAAAAACAAAAAGTATTTTTCTAACTATACATCCACAGGAATTTACAGCTAGTAGATTCATTGCCTAAAATAGGAACATGAGCAGTATTTACTGAAAAAAGTATCTTTCTCCATATATATGATTACAGGTGACTTGGTCAAAAACAAATATCCCAAGTCACTGTGTTTCTCATTCACATTGGTCATTTGGGTGTACCATGGGACACTTTTACAACCTTTAATTCAGCATGGAAATATAATGCAAGCTACATATTTAATTTAAAAATTTCTAGGGACTTCCCTGGTGGCGCAGTGGTTAAGAATCTGCCTGCCAATGCAGGAGACACAGGTTCGAGCCCAGGTCCGGGAAGATCCCACATGCCGTGGAGCAACTAAGCCCATGCGCCACAACTACTGAGCCTGCGCTCTACAGCCCGTGAGCCACAACTACTGAGCCTGCGTGCCACAACTACTGCAGCCCGCATGCCTAGAGCCTGTGCTCCGCAACAAAGAGAAGCCACCGCAATGAGAAGTCCGCACACTGCAACAAAGAGCAGCCCCCGCTCCCGCAACTAGAGAAAGCCCACATGCAGCAACGAAGACCCAACACAGCCAATAAATAAATAAATAAATTTATTAAAAAAAAAAAATTCTAGTATCCACATTAAAAGTAAAAAGAAGAAAAAAAAAGTAAAAAGAAACAGGTGAAATTAATTTAAATGATGTATTTTATTTAACTCCATATATATAGCCAAAATTATCATTTTAACATATAATTGATATGAAAATTGCTAATGGGTCTTTGTGGGGTATTTTTAAATTAGATATAATTCACATAAGGGACTTCCCTGGTGGTCCAGTGGGTAAGACTCTGCACTCCCAATGCAGGGGGCCCGGGGTCAACCCCTGGTCAGGGAACTAGATCCCGCATGCATGCCACAACTGAGAGTTCACATGCTGCAACTAAGACGTCCTCATGCCACAACTAAGAAGTCTGCATGCTGCAACTAAGACCCAGCACAGTCTAAATAAATAAATAGTATATTTTTTAAAAAAAGACATAATTCACATAACAAAAAATTTCTCTTTTAAAGTGTAAAATTCAGTAGTTTTTAGTATATTCAGAAAACTGTGCAACCATTATCAACTACATTCCAGATCATTTTCATCACCCCCAAAAGAAACCCAGTACTAGTTAGCAGTCACTTCTCCTTCTCCCTTCCCCCTAATCCTAAACAACAACTAATCTACTTTTTTTCTTCTTTGAATTTACCTATTCTGGATATTTCCTAAAAAATGGAATAGAATGTGGGCTTTTGTGTCACTCAGCGTGTTTTCAAGGCTCATCAATAGTGCAGCATGAATTAGTACTTCATTACTTTCTTTTCTTAATTCAAAACCTTTTTGACTTTGTTTTTAATATATATAAAATATGTTTCTCCCTCTATAGAATTCATTCTTTTTTAAGGTTAAATAATAATCCGTTGTATGCATATACCATGTTGTTTATTTACTCATCAGTTGATGGAAACTTGGTTGTTTCCATTTTTGGTTATTGTGAATAATGTGACTGTGACCATTAGTACACAAGTGTTGTGTGGATATATGTTCTCATTTCTTCTGGGTGTGTACCTAGGAGTAGAACTGATAAGTCATACAGTAACTCTACACTTATTATTTTGAGGAACTTTCAAACTGTTTTCCAAAATGGCTACAGTATTTTACATACCCATCAGCATGTATAAGGGTTCCACTTTCTCCACATCCTGGCCAACACTTGTTATTATTTGTCTTTTTATATTTTAGTCATTCTAGTGGGTGAAGTGTATGCCATTGTAGGGGTGTGTCTTTTTTTTCCATTAAAAAACAATTGTGGTAAAATATAAAATTTGCCATTTTTAAATGTACAATTCAGTGGCATTAATTACATTCACCATTGTGCAACCATCTACACTATCTGTTTTCATCCAAAGGTTTTTCATCATCCCAAACAGAAACTATAACCATTAAGCGATAACTTCCCCACATTCCCAACCCCCAGACCCTGGCAACCTCTAAACTACTTTCAGTCTCTATGAATTTGCCCTTTCTAGATATTTCATACAAGTGAAATCATACAATAACTGTCCTTCTCTGTCTGGCTTATTTTACTCAGCATAATGTCCTCAAAGTTCATTCATGTTGTAGCATGTATCAGAACTTCACTCCCTTTATGGCTGAATAATATTCCATGGTATATATATATACACCACATTTTGTTTATCCATTCTCACTGTGGTTTTGATATGCATTTAACCTAATGACTAATGATGCTGAGCACCTTTCATGTGCTCATTGACCATTTGTATATCTTCTTTGGAGAAACATCCATTCAAATCCTTTGCTCATTTTAGGGACTTCCCTTGCAGGCCAGTCATTAGGACTCGGTACTTTCACTGCCGTGAGCCCGGATTCAATCCCTGGTCGGGGAACTGAGATTCCACAAGCCATGTTGCGCGGCCAGGAAAAAAAAACCCTTTGCTCATTTTAAAATTAGGTTGCCTTTTAGCTGTTTCATAATAGTTCTGGATACTAGACCCTTATCAGAGATATGATTTACAAAAATATTTTCTCTCATTATGTACACTGTCTTTTCACTTTCTTGACAGTGTCCTTTAAAGCGTAATCATTTTTAATTTTGATGAAATCTGACATCTATAGATATCTTCTTCCACTTCTGTGCTTTTGGTGTCATATCTAAGAAATCACTGTCTAGTCCAAGGTCATGAAAATTTATACCTATGTTTTTTCCTAAGAGTTTTATAATTTTAGCTCTTACATTTAGGACTTTGATCCATTATGAGCTAATTTTTGTATACAGTGTGAGGTAGGGGTCTAAATTCATTCTTTTGTATGTAGATATCCAGTTGTCTCTCAGTGAAATATTTTACACTATCTTTTTGTACTAAGTCTTTGAAATCGGTATGTATTTTACACTTAAAGCATATCTCAATTTGGACTACCCATATGAAATGCTCCACAGACACGTGTTTCATGGCTACTGTATCAGACAGCATAACTTTACATATTCAATTGGTTTCTGAATTTTTTCTGGGATTTTTTGGAATTAGAGGAAGAGTTTTGCCTTGTTTTAGCTGCTTCCCTCCACCTCCCCCAATTAATTCTCAGTTAACCGATCCTACTCTGCATCATACGTAACAGCAAAAAGTTGGCAAAATATAGTACGTTACAGAATAGTAAGGAATGTGTTCAAGCTTTTATAAATTATATTTTACCAAATATATATTCATAATGCTACTGCAAGTAATCACAATCTGCATGTGACTGAAAGGGCTAACATATAATAACAAGTTACAATCTTCATCACAATCACTATTTGTACAGTTAACTCTATTTGCTGCAATGCCTCTCTTTAACTCTCAAGGACCTTGCATAAATCATCACTCGTGCTGACTACTCTGCCTCTTCCACTTCAGAATCTGCCAGTGCTTTTAATTCATAAGAGCAACTTTCTTAGCTACTAATCTGTCAGTTGCTATTATTTTCTAACTATGCACAATTATTCCAAAAGAATTAAAAAAGTATCCTTTCAAGATTTTCTTTGTTTGTATTTTTACAGTAATCCCATCCCATATAGCTACCCCTTGGAAATTATACTATCAGCCTCCCTTGAAACATGGACAATCTAGCAGAGCTGGTCTTCACCAAGCAATGTTGCACTTTTTATTTGGCTGCACTGCGTGGCTTGTGTCGGTTCAATCCCTGACCAGGGATTGAACCCCGGCCCTCGGCAGTGAGAGTGCGGAGTCCTAACCACTGGGCGGCCGGGGAATTCCCTGCAATATTGCACTTTTAAGACTCTTCACAGGATCTAATGCTGATGATTATCCTATCTTACATTTAACATTACTCAAGAAAAAAGTGGATGTGGTAATGACAGTATATATAAATTTCACAATACATCACAAACTGGATGGCTTTTCTACTCTTAAGTGAGAATAGGGACTTCCCTGGTGGTGCAGTGGTTAAGAATCCGCCTGCCAATACAGGGGACATGGGTTCGAGCTGTGGTCCGGGAAGATCCCACATGCCGCGGAGCAACTAAGCCCATGTGCCACAACTACTGAGCCTGCGCTCTAGAGCCCACGTGCCACAACTACTGAAGCCTGCGCGCCTAGAGCCCATGCTCCACAACAAGAGAAGCCACCGCAATGAGAAGCCCGTGCACCGCAATGAACAGGAGCCCCTGCTCGCTGCAGCTAGAGAAAGCCCGCACACAGCAACGAAGACCCAACACAGCCAAAAATAAATAAATAAATAAATTTATTTAGAAAATAAATAAATAGAGAATAATGCATCTTTACTATTTGCCAAAATGAAACTAGCTTTATGGATTCAGTTTCCTAATTGGAATTATCACATCATTTACTATACTACGTAGCCAATTTCAGTGAATTATCAATGAAACTGCTATGATTTTCCCAGATGTAGAATGATACACAACCTGCTTCAATTTATTAACTGCTACACTGCTTCAATTTATTAACTCAAAAAAAGTAACACCATGAGTGAAGTCAGTCTTAAAAAATAAGTACTACTAGCTTAGACAGGTATCAGATACTTCTTATTTTGGAGAATTTGCCTTTTCAAACAAAAGAACATCAAATACTGATTTTCCAACTAGAGAATTACCTGTCTTTAAGCCTTAGAGGTCTGTCAACATAATGATCACTTAAAGGTCTATAATCCTACAGCACAGGCCTAACTTAACTATTTTCGATGAGTCAATGTCAAGCAAAAACTAATTACTACAGATTAAAAGAGAATGCAGATAAAGGGAAATGCAATGCATAGTTTAAACAAACCAGTTGTAAATGACATTTTTGAGACAACTAAGGAAAACTGAATGTGTACTAGGTGTTAGATAACATGAAGGAATTATTTAAAACAAAAAATGTTCTCTAAAAATTGCTACTTCTTATACTCTCACCTTGACAAAAACTAAATAAGGAGAAAATAACATGAATAAGTTTTTCAAGGTAAGACCAATTATGGAGAGGAAAATCATTATGGTAGGTTTCAAATAAGTAGTAAGAAATATTAATGAAATGTAGAGAAAAAATATTGACCTATAAAGTTCAAAAGTAACATTTCTACTTGACAGACTAAGAATCAACTAGTAATCACCAACAGTTATTCCTATCAAAAGAAATTAAGACTAAACCAAAAATCTGAACTGGTGCATCTCATCCATTACACACCATATGACAGGTGTTATTCTGTCATAGCCAGTGAATCATAAGTTCTAGCCCATTCAATTGTCCAATTATGAAAAATGATACTATACAAACAAATGGAAAGATACACTGTGTTCATGGACAGTAAGAATTATTACTGTTAAAATGACTGTACTACCCAAGGCAATCTACATATTCAACGTAATCCTTATCAAAATACCTACGGCATTTTTCACAGAACTAAAACAAATAATTTTAAAATTTGTATGGAAACACAAAAGACCCCAAATAGCTAAAACGATCTTAAGAAAGAACAACAAAGCTGGAGATATCACGTACCCTGATTTGAATCTATACTACAAAGCAACAGTAATGAAAACAGTATGGTACTGGCACAAAAACAGACATATAGATCAATGAAACAAAATAGAGAGCCCACTCTTACATGGTCAATTATCTATTACAAAGGAGGCAATATATAATGGGGAAAAGAGAGCCTCTTCAGTAAATGGTGCTGGAAAAACTGGACAGCTACGTACAAAAGAGTCAAACTGGATTACTTTCTCACACCATATACAAAACTAAACTCAAACTGTATTTAAGACTTAAATGTGAGGTGGGAAACCATAAAACTCCTAGAAGAAAACATAGGCAATACACTCTTTGACAACCAGATTAAAAAATGGGCAGAAGATCTGAATAGACATTTTCCCAAAGAAGACATACAGATAGCCAACAGACACAGGAAAAGATACTCAACATCACTAATCGTCAGGGAAATGCAAATCAAACCACAATGAGATACCAACTCACACTTGCCAAAAGACTATTATTGGGGACTTCCCAGGTGGTCCAGTGGTTGAGAATCCATCTTGCAATGCAGGGGATGCCGGTTCAATCCCTGGTTGGGGAACTAAGATCCCACGTGCCATGGGGCAACTAAGCCCGCCACCACAACTACAGAGCCCACGTGCTCTGGAGCCCACACACCACAACTACAGAGCTCGTGCGCTCTGGAGCCCGCATGCCACAACTAGAGAGCTCACATGCCGCAACTACTGAGCCCACACACTCTGGAGCCTGTGCACCACAACTAGAGAGAAGCCCGCACACAGCAACAAAGAGCCCGTGCGCCACAACGAATGATCCTACTTGCTGCAACTAAGACCCAATGCAGCCAAAAAATAAATAAGTAAATAAATATTTTAAAAAAGACTATTATCAGGCTTCCCTGGTGGTGCAGTGGTTAAGAATCCACCTGCCAACGCAGGGGACATGGGTTCAAGCCCTGGTCTGGGAAGATCCCACATGCCGCAGAGCAACTAAGCCCGTGCACCACAACTACTGAGCCTGCACTCTGGAGCCCGTGAGCCACAACTACTGAGCCCACGTGCCACAACTCCTGAAGCCTGTGTGCCTAGAGCCCGTGCTCTGCAACAAGAGAAGCCACCACAATGAGAAGCCCACACACTGCAACGAAGTAGCCCCCACTTGCTGCAACTAGAGAAAGCCCGCGCACAGCAACGAAAACCCAACGCAGCCAAAAATAAATAAATAAATATTTTAAAAAATGACTATTATCAAAAAGACACAATTGGCTATATTCCAATATAAAATAAAAAGTTTAAAAAAAAGACTTAAAAAAAAAAGACAACAAATAAGTACTGATGAGGAGAAATGGGAACTCTCACGCACTGTTGGAGGGAATGTAAATTGGTACCACTATGGAAAACAGGATGGCAGTTCCTTAAAACATTAAAAATGGAACTGCCATATGAGGCAGCAATTCCACTCCTGGGTGCTTTTCCAAAGAAAACAAAAACACTAATTCGAACAGATATATGCACCCCCATGTTCACTGCAGCATTATTTACAGTAGCCAAGATATGGAAGCAACTTAAGTGTCCACTGATTAGATGAAAAGATAAGGAATACGTGGTATGTATACACACTGGCATAAAAAAGAATGAAAATTTGCCATCTGTGACAACATGGATGGACCTAGAGGCTATTAAGCTAAGTGAAATAACTCAGAGAAAGACAAATACCATATGATTTCACTTATACGTGGATTCTAGAAAACAAATGAACAAACAACAAAACAGAAGCAGAGTCATAGACATAGAGAACAAAGGTGGTTGCCAGAGGGAAGGTAGGAGGAGTGAAATAGGTAAGGAAGATTAAGAGGTATAAACTTCCAGTTACAAAATGAATGAGTCACACTGATGAAATGTACAACATGAAGAATACTCTCAATAATATTGTAATAATTTTGTATGGTGACAGATGGTAACTAAACTTATCATGGTGATCATTTTGTAATGTACAGAAATATCGAATCACTACGTCATACACCTGAAACTAACACAGTGTAGGTCAATGATAATTTCAATTAAATTTTTTAAAAAGATACTAATCACAAGAAACCCTAGGGCTTCCCTGGTGGTGCAGTGGTTGAGAATCTGCCTGCCAATGCAGGGGACACAGGTTCAAGCCCTGGTCTGGGAAGATCCCACATGCCGCGGAGCAGCTAGGCCCGTGAGCCACAATTACTGAGCCTGCGCGTCTGGAGCCTGTGCTCCGCAACAAGAGAGGCCGCGATAATGAGAGGCCTGCGCACCGCGATGAAGAGTGGCCCCCCACTTGCCGCAACTAGAGAAAGCCCTCGCACAGAAACGAAGACCCAACACAGCCGTAAATAAATTAAATAAATAAATAAAAAAGTTTAAAAAAAAAAAAGTTAAAAAAAAAAAAAAGAAACCCTAAAGTAGCACTGTACCAATGACCTTGCAGCAAAGAACTCTAAACCAAAGGGCAAAATAAACAGTGACCTAAAAACAAAAAATTTGTCTACCACTATCTTAAAGAGATTTAGGTTATGATGATTTTATTAGTCATTCTATTTCATAAATTCTCACCTCTTTTGGTGTTTTATGAGCTGCACAAAGAAAAATCCATTGTTCAGTTGCTGTCATCTGAGTGCATGTATCTGGATGGCATTCACTCTGTTAAAATAGTTACATTTATTAATATGTAAAATAATAATGAAAAAGTTTATCATTTGAGTTGCTACATTTCATGTAAAATTCATTTCATGTAAATAAATTAAAAATTTGTGTCTTTGTAAGCACATTAATTTACAAAAACAGAAAAAAAATCAGAACGTTCAATTATAGCTTTAACTTAAAGAAAATATTACCTGAAGTTTGACAGCAAGTCCATTTAGCTCAAGACAGAATTGCCTAAAAATGTAAATATATAAATGAAAAGTCTTATCTAGCCTCCATATTATTTTTAGAATATTAATTGTAAAAACAGAATCCCATCAGTACCATCCGTCCTCCCTCATCATCATTATCAACACCACCTGAACTTACATGGCACATTCTTTACAAAAACATACACATTAGTAAACAAAACCCAAAACTAACAACCCTAACAATAATGGTCAATATCAGAGTTCAGTGAGTTGATTACTGTTACACACTGGAAATTGGTACAATTTTTCTGAGAAACACTTTGAAAATATTTACCAAGACCCTTACAAAGTGTATATATATATATATATATATATTTTTTTTTTTACAAAGTGTATATTTTTTAACTAAGTCATTCTCCTAAGAATCTATTCTAATGAAATAATCAGAACTGCAATGCAGACATATGTACAAAGATGTTCACTGAAACTATATACATAAAAAATTTCTTTGAAACATTATAAATGATTAGCAATTGGAGAGTAGTGAAATGTTGGTATTACATAAACATACAAAGGATATATACTTATATTCACAGTAAGATTCCAGTTATGTAAAAATTCATGTGTGTGTACATATCTGTATACAGATAATCAGAAGAAAGACTAGACGTTTTATATTCCTATATATTATACAGGTTTTATTCTGATTACAAACAACATGCTCCTTCTAAAAACTCCAAACAGGACCAAATACAAAATATAAAACAGGAAAGTTCTCCGTACTTCCATGACCTCTTCCCGAAAGATAGTTATTGTTTACATGCAAATCTGATTTTCTCTCGATAGATTAAAATATATTGGAATCCTATCATACACAATTTCATAACTTGCTTTTTTGCCACTTAATAGATCTTGGGCATTTTTTCATGATTTACTTTCCCTCTAAAATTGTCAAACTGAGAATTATAAAGCCTAGAACAATGCTTGGATTGTTCTTACAATAGTTAAGTGCTCAAAAAATATTTTTGAATAAACGAAAAATGGAGCAAATTACATGACATTTAGATCATTTTTAGACAGACTTGCTATTTGATATGAAAAGACAATTAATCCTTTATGTCATAAAGATACTTTATGTTGTCAAAGTGCTGAATGTGTTCCCTCTAAAAACCTATCAAATTAGTTAATCACTATGTTTCCCTATCAAACAAATGAATACACTTTGGTTCCGCAAATATGCAAGGCTAAAACCTATAATTAGAAGATAAAAGAGAGTTCCAAAAGAAAAACAAAAAACCCAAAACACTGCACATATGTGAAAGAAAAACTATATTTATTTATTTGTTTATTTATAACATACATTAAAATAGAAAAAAGGAAATTAAAAAACAAGGGTCAAATTTTCAGTTGTCTACAACTGTACTTCCTTTCCAGATGCCTAATAATAATGCTGTTCGTAGATTATACAAGTAACACTATTTCTGAATCACCACATAGTCCTCTACTGCCCCATATCTGTAAGTTGCATGTTATGTGTTTCTGAGTTGTTTTCTACTAAGTGGTAATAAAGACGGGTGGTGATAAACAAGTTTCTCATCTAGTCCAACCTACTTATGGCCAACAGGAAAATTAAGCTAACTGACTTGGCAATGCTACAGGTACAATCTGTGGCAAATAGTGCAAACCTAACAGCTTCAAGTTAATTCAGTATAGGACTAACACACATAGTTATGCAGCTGAAAAGACAAACCAGAGCTGAAATCTAGTCTACACTCTAGTCACTAAGCCATGCATACTAGCATGGGATTGCAGCCACCCAGAGGAAGGGGCATCTTTTCCTAATTACAAATATTCAGTAGGGAGTAGTGGGAGATTTGACTGAGGTCATGCTTCAATTCCCATTAACATCATAATATAATCAACTGCATTAATCAGTAACAGCAAGTATTAAGCCTCAAATCAGTAACATTAAGCACATGCAAAAAAAAATCAAACTGCTTTTAAAACTCTTCTTGCTTAACTATAAAGATGTATACACTATAATAAAGAGACAAAAGAATATATATGTCATATATAATACATAAATTATACAAAACAAAAAGGTGGCTAACATCAAAAAAAAACCCAGAAGTAATAACAATAGCACCAGGACAAATGGAATATGAATAAGAAAGATTTTACAAGTTTTGTATAATGCATATTTCATAGTCTAAGTTAAATAGGGAGGAAAAGGTTTTTCTTAGACCTAAAATAAAAACCTTGTAAATTAAAATGAACCCTCACTTTTTAGGAATTATGCTTACAGTGAAAAAAACACGCTTGCTTATTTTCATCATTAATCCCATAGGTAAGGAAGTAGTTATTTTCAAAGCTGATTAAAAAAAGACAGAGGATATATTATACTAAAGTGCTCTCTATATTTATAAGAATGGTATAACATCTACATACTCATGCTTTCAATTATCATGCATCGAGATGTATTTAAAAAAAACAGGGCTTCCCTGGTGGCGCACTCAAAATTCCTGCAATGACCATTGCTAAGAATGCAGGTGTCGAAGGATCACTGATAGTTGAGAAAATTTTGCAAAGTTCCTCAGAAGTTGGTTATGATGCTATGCTTGGAGACTTTGTGAATATGGTGGAAAAAGGAATCATTGATCCAACTACGGTAAATAGTTCACAAGTGTCTAAAAATACTTTCAAGAACTCTTCATTGGGCTTCCCTGGTGGCGCAGTGGTTGAGAATCTGCCTGCCAATGCAGGGGACACGAGTTCGAGCCCTGGTCTGGGGGGATCCCACATGCCGCGGAGCAACTAGGCCCGTGAGCCACAACTACTGAGCCTGTGTTCCGCAACAAGAGAGGCCGCGATAGTGAGAGGCCCGCACACCGCGATGAAGAGTGGCCCCTGATTGCCACAACTAGGAGAAAGCCCTCACAGAGAAACGAAGACCCAATACAGCCAAAAATAAATAAATAAATAAATAAATAAAACAAAAAACCAAAACTCAATCAAATAGTCAAGTGACTTGCCCAAGAAAATGGCAGATTACAAAGAAGTCTCAGCATCCTAAAACTGCTGAACGTTTATGACAAGACACTGTCTTAACAAAATATAGACAAGCCTACAGCATCAAAACAAAACAACAGAAAAAGTACCTTGTCTACAAATTGAGGCACTCATCACAGGAAATGTAGTCTAATTTATTCAGGAAAAGTCATATCTCTACTCCACCTTATTATTTAAAAATCAACTCAAAGTAACAAACTCTGATGAACACATATCTCATACAGCATCCTCTATTTTTAATCTATCAACTCATCCTAGCTCCAATTTACAATGGAAAGTTTATAACTTCAAGAAATAACCTAGTAGCTTCAGAATACAACTGCTTCTAAACTTAACTCATGATTCATTAGAAATCAATTTTCTCATTCAAAGGATATTATGAAAAGCTCTAAAACTTCTTACTTCAGGATTATAATTAATCTCCATTTACCAAACGAAAGACTGGAAGTTCACAATAGTTAACAGGTAACTCATCAGCTACCAAGTCTAGACTAGGACCTCTAGAGAAAAATAAAGTAGGTAAGTAGTAAGTATTAGAAATGAGTAGGTACATGGAAATAATGCATCTGTGATTAAATGATGTGATTAAGGAAAACCGTGTAAAAAGATAATAAGGCCCAAATCCATAAATACAGAAAACCATGAGTAAATAACAATGTTGAACACTTTATAACTTGAAAACATAAAAGCTTTAGAATTTGGCTTTTTGCTCTGTAGTTAAATAATTTAATTTATGATTCATAATCATCATTAATATTAAAGGTTATTTTTTACTACTAGGAGTACTATTACTATTTTGATACATCATAAAGACCTACCTTAAATGTTCATACTTCCATACACCTTCATCTTGGCCTTCAGGTGGTTCAAGAATTTTGTCAATATTGGAACAATCTGCTCTTATATTCTGTTGAATATACTACAAACAAAGAAGTTATTACAGTTAATTAAAATATACTACATGGTAAATCTTTTGAGACTTATTATTGTTTAATGGGTACAGAGTTTCAGTTGGGGAAGATGAAAAAGTTCTGGAGATGGAGGTGGTAATGGTTGCACAACAATGTGAATGTACTTAATGCCACAGAATCGTACACTTAAAAATGGCAAAAATGATAAATTTTATGTTATATATTTTTTTACCACAATAAGAAAAAGCACAGTAAACACCAAACAAGAAAATCCAAAGAAATCCATGCCCAGAAGTAATCAAACTGACAAAAACTAAAGCTAAAGAAGCCAGTGGGGGTGAATGTGTGTGTGTGTGTGTGTGTGTGTGTGTGTGAAGAATCCAGCGAAAAAAGAGACACAACCTATAGAATAAGGATTCAAATGAGTGCAGCTTTCTTACCGGAAAACACAGGTGACAGGAGAAAATGGCAGAACAAGTTTAAAGTGCTGAAAGAAAAGCACTGTCAACCTCTGTATCTAGCAAAAATACCCTTCAGGAATGAAGATAAAGATATTTTCAGATGAAAGAAAACTAAGGAGGTTTACTGAGCTCTGCCCACCAGAGCAACACCCAACTCTACCCACCACAAGTACCCCCCATCAGGAAGCTTATATATATTTAAATGATACATTTAAAGTGATGAAAGGGAAGAAACTACAACCAAGATTACTCTACCCAGCAAGGATCTCATTCAGATTCGATGGAGAAATGAAAAGCTTTACAAACAAAAGCTAAGAGAATTCAGCACCACCAAACCAGCTCTACAACAAATGCTAAAGGAACTTCTCTAAGTGGGAAACACAAGAGAAGAAAAGGACCTACAAAAACAAACCCATAACAATTAAGAAAATGGTAACAGGAACATACATATCAATAATTACCTTAAACGTGAATGGATTAAATGCTCCAACCAAAAGACACAGGCTCGCTGAATGGATACAAAAACAAGACCCATATATATGCTGTCTACAAGAGACCCACTTCAGACCTAGGGACACATACAGACTGAAAGTGAGGGGATGGAAAAAGATATTCCATGCAAATAGAAATCAAAAAACGCTGGAACAGCAATACTCATATCAGATAAAATAGGCTTTAAAATAAAGAATGTTACAAGAGACAAGGAAGGACATTATGTAATGATCAAGGGATCAACTGAAGAAGATATAACAGTTATAAATATATATGCACCCAACATAGGAGCACCTCAGTACATAAGGCAACTGCTAACAGCTATAAAAGAGGAAATCGACAGTAATACAATAATAGTGGGGAACTTTAACACCTCACTTACACCAATGGATAGATCATGCAAACAGGTAATTAATAAGGAAACACAAGCTTTAAGTGATACAATACACCAAATTTAACTGATATTTATAGAACATTCCATCCAAAAACAGCAGACTACACTTTCTTCTCAAGTGCACACAGTACATTCTCCAAGACAGATCACATCTTGGGCCACAGATCAAGCCTCGGTAAATTTAAGAAAATTCAAATCATATCAAGCATCTTTTCCGACCACAATGCTATGAGATTAGAAATCAATTACAGGGAAAAAAACCGTAAAAAACACAACACATGGAGGCTAAACAATACGTTACTAAATAACCAACAGATCACTGAAGAAATCAAAGAGGAAATCAGAAAATACCTAGAGACAAATTACAACAAAAACACGATGATCCAAAACCTATGGGATGCAGCAAAAGCAGTTCTAAGAGGGAAGTTTATAGCTATACAAGCCTACCTCAAGAATCAAGAAAAATCTCAAATAAACAATCTAACCTTACACCTAAAGGAACAAGAGAAAGAAGAACAAACAAAACCCAAAGTTAGCAAAGGAAAGAAATCATAAAGATCAGAGCAGAAATAAATGAAATACAAACAAAGAAAACAATAGCAAAGATCAATAAAACTAAAAGCTGGTTCTTTGAGAAGATAAACAAAATTGATAAACCTTTAGCAAGACTCATCAAGAAAAAGAGGGAGAGGACTCCAATCAATAAAATTAGAAATGAAAAAGGATAAGTTACAACAGACACCTCAGAAATACAAAGCATCCTAAGAGACTACTACAAGCAACTCTATGCCAATAACATGGACAACCTGGAAGGAATGGACAAATTCTTAGAAAGGTATAACCTTCCAAGACTGAACCAGGAAGAAACAGAAAATATGAACAGACCAATCACAAGTCATGAAATTGAAACTGTGCTTAAAAATCTTCCAACAAACAAAAGTCCAGGACCAGATGGCTTCACAGGTGAACTCTATCAAACATTTAGAGAAGAGCTAACACCCATTCTTCTCAAACTCTTCCAAAAATTGCAGAGGAAGGAACACTCCCAAACTCATTCTATGAGGCCACCATCGCCCTGATACCAACACCAGACAAAGATACTACAAAAAAAGAAAATTACAGACCAATATCACTGATGAATATAGATGCAAAAATCCTCAACAAAATACTAGCAAACAGAATCCAACAATACATAAAAAGGATCATACACCATGAGTGGGATTTATCCTAGGGATGCAAGGATTCTTCAATATATGCAAATCAATTAATGTGATACACCATGAAGAATAAAAACCATATGATCATCTCAATAGATGCAGAAAAAGCTTTTGACAAAATTCCACACCCATTTATGATAAAAACTCTCCAGAAAGTGGGCATAGAGGGAACCTACCTCAATATAATAAAGGCCATATACGACAAACCCACAGCAAATGTCATTCTAAATGGTGAAAAACTGAAAGCATTTCCTCTAAGATCAGGAACAAGACAAGGATGTCCACGCTTGCCACTATTATTCAACACAGTTTTGAAGTCCTAGCCATGGCAATCAGAGAAGTAAAAGAAATAAAAGGAATACAAGGTGGAAAAGAAGAAGTAAAACTGTCACTGTTTGCTGATCACATGATACTATACATAGAGAATCCTAAAGATGCCACCAGAAAACTACTAGAGCTAATCAATGAATTTGGTAAAGTTGCAGGATACAAAATTAGTGCACAGAAGTCTCTTACATTCCTATACACTAACAATGAAATATCAGAAAGAGAAATTAAGGCAACAATCCCATTCACCATTGCAACAAAAAGAATACAATACCTAGGAATAAACCTACCTAAGGAGGTAAAAGACCTGTATTCAGAAAACTGTAAGACACTGATGAAAGAAATCAAAGATGACACAAACAGACAAAGAGATATACCATGTTCTTGGATTGGAAGAATCAATATTGTGAAAATGACTATATTATCCAAAGCAATCTACAGATTCAATGCAATCCCTATCAAATTACCAGTGGCATTTTTTACAGAGCTAGAACATAAAATCTTAAAATCTGTATGGAGACACAAAAGACCCCGAATAGCCAAAGTGATCTTGAGGGAAAAAAACCGAGCTGGATGTATCAGACTCCGTGACTTCAGACTATACTACAAAGCTACAGTAATCAAGACAATATGGTACTGGCACAAAAACATAAATATAGATCAATGGAACAGGATTGAAAGCCCAGAGATAAACCCACACACCTATGGTCAATTAATCTATGACAAAGGAGGCAAGGATATATAATGGAGAAAAGACAGTCTCTTCAGTAAGTGATGCTGGGAAAACTGGACGGCTACATGTAAAAGAATGAAATTAGAACACTCCCTAACACCATACACAAAAATAAACTCAAAATGGATTAGAGATCTAAATGTAAGACCGGACACTATAAAACTCTTAGAGGAAAACATAGGAAGAACACTGACATAAATCACAGCAAGATCTTTTTTGATCCACCTCCTAGAGTAATGGAAATAAAAACAAAAACAAATGAGACCTAGTGAAACTTAAAAGCTTTTGCAAAGCAAAGGAAACTACAAACAAGACGAAAAGACAACCCTCAGAAGGGGGGAAAATATTTGCAAATGAATCAATGGACAAAGGATTAATCTCCAAAATATATAAACAGCTCATGCAGCTCAACATTAAAAAAACAAACAACCCAATCCAAAAATGGGCAGAAGACCTAAATAGACATTTCTCCAAAAAAGACATACAGATGGCCAAGAAGCACATGAAAAGCTGCCCAACATCACTAATTATTAGAGAAATGCAAATCAAAACTACAGTGAGGTATCACCTCACACCAATTAGAATGAGCATCATCAGAAAATCTACAAACAATAAATGCTGCAGAGGGTGTGGAGAAAAAAGAACCCTCTTGCACTGCTGGTGGGAATGTAAATTGATACAGCCACTATGGAGAACAGTATGGAGGTTCCTTAAATAACTTAAAATAGAATTACCATATGATCGAGCAATCCCACTACTGGGCATATACCCAGAGAAAACCATAATTCAAAAATACACATGCACCCCATTGTTCATTGCAGCACTATTTACAATAGCCAGGTCATGGAAGGAACCTAAATGCCCATCGACAGACAAATGGATAAAGAAGATGTGGTACATATATACAATGGAATATTACTCAGTCATAAAAGGGAATGAAATTTGGTCATTTGTAGAGATGTGGATGGATCTAGAGACTGTCATACAGAGTGAAGTAAGTCAGAAAGAGAAAAACAAATGTCGTATATTAACGCATATATGTGGAACCTAGAAAAATGGTACAGATGAACCAGTTTGCAGGGCAGAAACAGAGACACAGATGTAGAGAACAAACGTATGGACACCAAGTGGGGAAAGTGGCGGGGGGGTCGTTGTGGTGGGATGAATTGGGAGATTGGGATTGACATATAACACTAATATGTATAAAATAGATAACTAATAAGAAGCTGCTGTATAAAAAAATAAATAAAATTAAATTTAAAAATTAAAAAAAAAAAAAAAAAGAAAGAAAGCTAAGGAGAATTCCTAGCCAGCAGACAGCTCTAAAAGAACTGCTAAAGGAAGTTCTTCAGTTAGACGGAAAAAAATAATACCAGAAAGAAACTTAGACTATCAGGAGCAACAGCAATTATATTAATATCTGGGTATAAATATATATTAGACCATTCTTCTCTTGATCTTTAAAATATGTTTGGCAGATTCAAGCAAAAAATACAATATTGTCTATAATATTGTGGGGTTTTCAATGTATGTAGAAGTAATATAGATAACTAAAGCACAAAGGAGGAGAGTAAAATGGTCCAAATGATAATAGTTTCTACATTTCAATTGAAGCAGTAAAATATTGACTCTAAATAGACTGTGAAAAGTTAAGCATGAACTTAGTAATCTCTAGAGCAATCATCAAAAAAATTATATGATACAATCAAAATTAGAATTAAAATAGAATACTAAAAGTGCTCTAATAACCCTTAAAAAGGCAGAAAAAGGAAACAGAAAAGAAAGAGGAAACTAAAAACAAGTAATAAAATGGTAATTCTAAATCTAAACATATCTATCAATAACCATATTAATATTAAATGGCCTAAATATACCAGTTAAAAGATAAGGATTGTCAGAAAGAACAAAGAAATATGACCCAACTATACTGTTTATAAGAAACTTACTTCAAATATAATGATATAGGTAGGTTAAAAGTAAAAGGATGGAAAAAACATATACCATACAAATATGAATCAAAAGAAAGCTGCAAGGAATGAAAGGTAGTCCAACATTAAAAAAAAATATATTAACCAATGTAATACACTACATTAATATACAGAGAAAAAAACACACAAGTATCTCAATTAATGCAGAAAAGTCATCTGACAAAATCCAACACCCTTCACGACAAAAACACAGAAAACTAGGTATATGAAAGAACTTCCTCAATATGATGAAGGGCATTTTGAAAAACCCACAGGTATGATGTTACTCATACTCAATGGTGAAAGACTGAAAGGTTTCCCTCTAAAATCAGAAATAAGGGAATTCCCTGATGGTCCAGTGGTTAGGACTCTATGCTTTCACTGCCAATGGCCTGGGTTCAATCCTTGGTCGGGGAACTAAGATCCTGCAAGCCACACAGCATGGCCCCCCAAAAAAGAAAAAAAAAAAACATAAATGAGCCAAGGATGCCTGTTTTCACCACTGCTATTCAATACTGTACTTAAATACCAGTGAGAACAATTAGACAGTAAATAAATAAATAAATAGCACAGATGACATGATCCTATATAGAGAAATCCCAAAGAATCCACAGGAAAGCTCATAAAGCTAAGAAGTGAATTCAGTGAAGTAGCAGGATACAAGATCAAAATACAAAAATCAGTTGTGTTTCTATACACCGTCAATGAACAATTCAAAAAGAAAATTAAGAAAGGAACTCCTATATATTGATATATCTACATCTATATATAACTAAATCACCTTGCTGTACACCTGAAACATTGCAAATCAACTCTACTTCAATAAAAAATAATAATAAAAATTAGAAAAAAAAGAAAGCAACTCCATCTACAACAGTATCTGAAAGAATAAAATACCTAGGAATAAGTTTAAATCAGGAGATTAAATACTTGCATACTGAAAACTTCAAAACTTGCATAACCTAAAGCAATCTACAGATTCTGTGCAATCTCTATCAAAATTCCAACAGTCTTTTTTGTAGAAATGGAAAAGCTGATTCTCAAATTTATATGTAATTGCAAGGGGCACCAAATAGCCAAAATAATCTTGAAAAGAAAACATAAGTTGGGGGCTTCCCTAGTGGCGCAGTGGTTGAGAATCGGCCTGCCAATGCAGGGGACAAGGGTTTGATCCCTGGTCCGGGAAGATCCCAAATGCCGTGGAGCAACTAAGCCCGTGCGCCACAACTACTGAGCCTGCGCTCTAGAACCAGGGAGCAACAACTACTGAAGCCTGCGCACCTGGAGCCCGTGCTCCGCAAGAAGAGAAGCCACCACAATGAGAAGCCTGTGCACTGCAAGGAAGAGTAGCCCCTGCACACTGCATCTAGAGAAAGCCCAACAAAGACCCAATGCAGCCAAAAATAAATAAATTAAAAAAAAAAAAGAAGATAACATAAGTTGGAGGATGCAGACCTCCCAATTTCAAGACTTACTACAAAGCTATAGTAGTCGAAATAGTGTGGTACTGGGAATTCGCTGGCGGTCCAGTGGTTAGGACTCTGAGCTTCCACTGCAGGGGGCACGGGTTCAATTCCTGGTTTGGGGAACTAAGATTCCCCCACACTGTGCGGCCAAAAAACAACAACAACAACAAAACAGTGTGGTACTGACATAAAGATAGATACACATATAAACCAATGGAACTGAAAAGAGAAACTAGAAATAAACCCTCACATATACAGTCCAATGAATTTTTGACAAGGGTACCAAAACCATTCAATGTGGAAAGGTTAGTCATTTTAACCATTTTTAAGTGTACGGTTCTGTGGCTTACTTGTATTCACAATGTTGTGCGACCAAAGAAAAGCCCTGGACCTGACGGTTTCACTGGTGAATTTTACTAAATATTTAAAGAACTAACATCAATCCTTCTCAAACTCTTCCAAAAAATTGAAGAGAAGGGCATACTTCCTAACTCCACTACAGCAGCATTCTTAATACCAAAGCCAGACAAAGATACTCTAAGAAAACTAGAAACCAATATCCCTTATGAACACTGATGCAAAAATCCTAGCAAACCAAATTCAGCAGCAAATTAAAATTATACACCATGATCAAATGGGATTTATTCCTAGAATGCAAGGATGGTTCAACATACAAAAATTGATCAATACACCATGTTAACAGAATGAAGGAAAAAAAAATACACAGTCATCTCAATTGGTGCAGAAAAAGTATATGACAAAATTCAACACCTTTTTATGATAAAAACACTCGACAAACCAGAAATAAGAAGAAACTAACTCAACATAATAAAGGCCAAATATGAAAAACCTACAGCAAACATCATACTCAACGTGGAAGACTGAAAGCTTTCTGCTAAGATCAGGCACAAGATAAGGATGCCTGCTGTTGCCATGTCTATTCAAAATACTACTGCAAATTCCAGCCAGAGCAATTAGGCAAGGAAAAGAAATAAAAGGCATCCAGACTGGAAAAGAAGTAAATTTAGCTGTTTGCACATGAAATAATCTCACATGTAGAAAACCCAAAAGATTCCACAAAAAAATTGTTAGGACTAATAAACGAATTCAATGAAGTATCAGGACAAAACTCTACTTTTCAATTAGCAATAATCGTGCCTTGGATAAACCTCATTGGCTACGATACTGCCACTGCGCAAAGCTCAAAACTCTACTTTTAAAGGGAAAAATATGTGCACATTTTTCCTCTTAATTTTTGCCAATTTCCAGGCATAGAGCTCCAGGTTTATATTTCTGTATCCTCCACAAGGCCTATCTCTTTGCTAGCCCATTAAATATTTCCTGATTGAACAATACATTCTTTTTTTTAAAAAATAAATTTATTTATCTATTTATTTATGGCTGTGTTGGGTCTTCATTGCTGTGCACGGGCTTCCTCTAGCTGCAGTGAGCGGGGGCTACTCTTCGATGCAGTGCACAAGCTTCTCATTGAGGTGGCTACTCGTGTTGTGGGGCACTGGCTCTAGGCACGTGGGCTTCAGTAGTTGTGGCTCGCGGGCTGTAGAGCGCAGGCTCAGTAGTTGTGGCACACAGGCTTAGTTGCTCTGCGGCATGTGGGATCTTCCCGGACCAGGGCTCGAACCCGTGTCCCCTGCATTGGCAGGCAGATTCTTAAGCACTGTGCCACCAGGGAAGTCCTAATATGCCATCTTAAAATGAGGTTTGATAAAAGTTTCAAACAGGTATCCCATTAATTCCATGGATTCTGGTTTGTGCTAAAAGTTACAGGAATATTTAACTATGCCAAAGGAAAAAAAATGCTCAGGTTATTAGAGTTGCAAAAGTAACTATTGTTATTACCTGCTGAACAGCTAGTGTACTGTCCATTTCATCAAAGGATTCATCAGGCCAATTATAGAAATCCTATAAAAAAAAATTTAATGATTAAAGCATGTACAAAGTTACAAAGAAGATGCAATACTATTACGATTAACTTCAATTCTTAATAAAGATCCGAAGTTATACCAGAGAAGAAAAGCCCTCATATGGTAAACAATGTGATTATTAGTGAATAAGTTAAAGGAATTTATTCAATGTTTTAAATGAACACCAAGATTTTATTTAATTGAACTATAAGCTATACTTTTTTCAGTCACAAATCCCTCAAATATGGCTCCCATAAACCTCTCATGTATTACTTAATTGATAAGTCTATCACTTTTTTGTTTATGATAGTTAAATATTTTTCTAAAAGTTATACTGAAAAAAAAAATCTCCAGGCAGTAAAAAACTGAATCAGGTTTTACCCAAAGAGAATAGCTACAGTTAGTAGTAGTTACTACTCCATAAATATTATTTAAGACAGACATTATAAATTATAATTCCAATTCCAAATGGTGTCTTAAATTTCTAAATCAAAATATGAGCTCCATCAAAAGTAGTCATCTAAACAGAACAATCTTCTCTTAAGGGGAATATTTCTGTGGATCACTTTGCACTGGTTCTGAATTTCTCTATAGATAGTTCAGTTCATAGACGTTCCCCTAAGTGGTTAAGAACCTTTCCATTTGACGGCTGAAGTATATCCCTCGTAGGTGCACAATGTCCAACGCATTGTAGGTACTCAATAAATGTCTGGGAAAAGGTAGTAGTAAACCAACAATCCATAACCCTGTATCGATCAACATGGATTAAGTCTCCAAAGGCCATGAGCAAAAATTGGAGCAAACTGCAGAATACAGTGCATGATACCATATGAATAAAAGTTTAAGAAAGTGCAAAACATACTTATGAATATAATGCATATATAATAAAAGTATAAAGGAAAGAAAAGGAATGATAATCACCATTACTGGCTGGGAGTGGGCAGAAGACAGAAGAATGTGATACAGAGGGATTTAACTATATTAGTAATGTCCTAGTTCTGAGAGTAGGTGATGGGCATGGTATACCTTTTTAAGTGTCTTAAGCATTTCATATCTTTTAATAGTTGCCTTATCTGAATGAAAATGAACTTTATTTTAAAATGTCAAGAAATAAAAACTTTCTGGAAATTGTTCTAGGATGTCTTTTCCTAGACATCATCTACATATCACCAGAAAGTAGTTTTTAAATTCTTCCTTTCTGATTTGTAGTGAAAAATGTTTCTATCAATACGCTTTGCCTATTCTTTCGTTTAAAAAAAAAAAAAAAAAAGATAGTTTGTAGAATATTTTGTTTTTAAAATATTAGAAAACACATATAGTGATACACAGAAAAGATGTAAAAAAGTTAATTGGAAATTAAATGCTTTGCTTCATCATAACTGTGATATACTTTAAACACTTAAAAGAGGAGCCAAGGGACTTCCCTGGTGGCACACTGGTTAAGACTCCGTGCTCCCAGTGCAGGGGGCCTGGGTTCAATCCCTGGTCAGGGAACTAGATCCCACATGCAAGCCGTAACTAAGAATTCACATGCCACAACTAAGGAGCCAGCGAGCTGCAACTAAGGAACTTGCCTGCCACAACTAACACCTGGCACAACCAAATAAATAAATAAATAAATATTTTTAAAAAAAACCAGGAGCCAAAAATCCAGCCTAATGAACATTCTCATCTAATTCAGTTAAACGTTTACTGAAAACCAACTTTGTGCTTATAACCCAATCTAACCAATTAAAAAAAAAAAAGGAGAAAGATACTCTACCTACTCTATTATAGTTCTAAATAAATCATTTTAGAATAGACCCCTTTCACTGAAGGAAATCAGTGTGATAGACAAGGGATATGACAGAATGCTGCTTAAGTAGTCCTGTTTTTTTTAATCCTAACCTTTTCTAATACATTTTATTTAACAACCTTGATCTATGACAATCTGGAAAAAAGCAAAGGAGTTTTCTTATAGGTGACTTACTCATAACAACACAGCAAACAGGTGTGTTACAATACTGAGTTAAAATCTATGACTCTAACCTTTCAAAATTAAGAACTTTTGAATAAGTAAAAATGGATGAGTCTCAGAATGTGAGTACAAAAGTCCATTTCTGAATTTAAAAACATAAAAGTTGATCACTTAAAAGAATCAGAAATAATGTTACCACAGAAAAAGAATTAAAGGTATCTGAGAAAAGATCATTTATAAAGAAAGAAACTTTAGAAACAGTAAAAGCATAAATAATCTATAAATTCCGAGTAGTATGACCACAAAATTGCCAGTAGAACTGACACATGTGACTATAAAAAAAGGCTTCCCAACTAAACTGTAAAATTCAGTACTAGAAGCAACTTGTTAAAAAGACAAGGTCACTAATGAACTAAGAATCGTATCTGGAGACTGTGCAACCTTGAGCAAATGCAGTCTAATTTCTGGGCTTCAGTTTCCTTTTCCGTGACATGCATCTAGGAAGCTGTCCGGATCTAAAACTTCCCTTTGAAAGAACTCCCTTTCCAAAATTTTGTGCAAGATATTAAAATGTATTCTCTGGCATACTGTCATAGCTCCACGGTTGTTTCTGGTTTCCTCCCCCTCCATCTCTTTTTCTTTAAAATTACATTTTAACACATCTCTTCCGATTTTGGAGTCTGTACTCAATCGCAAGGCATTTCACCTGGCAGATTAATCAGATGAGGTCTATTTGATTTTTTTAAGAATGTGAAGCATCCCGTCTTTGGCAAATCCCAAGAATCAATACTGAAACAAGCACCAATTCACCCCAAGTACTGCCCTACTAAAAGGTGATAAAATTATAATAAGCTCATTCCCTATGCTTCACACATAGTAACAAGGAAATTGACCAGAAATGGCATCTAACAAGTCCCAGCCTGATGATGAAAACTTGCTAGACCAGAGAACAACTACGGAGAGAAGTGGTCAAAGGCAAACAGCAGGAAGAGGAGGATAAAGTAAATTATCGACTCCCGGATCCGGCTAAACAAGCTGGATGGCAGAAGTCGGGCACGTCACAGGCCAGGTAGGAAATGGAAACCAGGACGAGGTAGGCTGTTGTTTACACCCCTCCCACCCTGGCAGCCCCGACCCTCATGGCACCCCAGGGGTCTCCACCCGGCCGGCCGCGCCCCTCCCCGAAGCTGGTCACTGGGGATCAGGGGAGAAGCGAGAACAAGCAGTCGCTGCTGACAAGCTCCCAGCCCCGGGCCTTGGCGGCCCCCACGCGCCCCTCACGCCCACCCTCCAGTCGGAGCTCCGCAGGCCTCGCGGGCCGCCGCCGCCTCAGCCAAACCGAGGGGCTGAGGCTCCGGAAGAGCAGGCCGGGCACCAGTGCCCCTGCCCGCCCGCCGGTCGCCCCGGCCCAACCTCCTCGCAGAGGCATCCACCTTCCAGGTGCGGCGCAGCTCGGCACCAAGAGTCCCCTCCCCCCTCCACCAGAGGTGCAGAGATAGTACCTGAGCCTTGGTGCCCGGCCTGTTACGCCTCAGCACTGCCGTCCCCTCCGCCATGACCATAGTGCCAAAGTCTGGGCGGCTGAAGTCGGTACCCGGATGTAGGGGACGGCTGCCTGCGCGGGGGGCGGGGCGGAGTGGCGCTCTTGGTCCGGGAGAGGGGGAGGGGCGACGGCTGACGGCACAGCCGCAGCCTGCGCGGGGCAGGTTGGGAGGAACTGGAGGAGGCCGGGAAAGGGCCGGCGGGCATAGGGAGGGGGACTGTAGAAGGAACATCCGACGACTCACTGGCGGCAATGTGGCGGGAGGGAGAGATCCCCGCCGCGGAGGCCGGGAGTGGCTGCGAGGGAGTCCGCAGGCCAGCTCAGAGAGGCGCTGCGGGAATGTGCAAGTTCGGCGTAACGCGTTGGTGCATCTCCTTGGGCTTAACTTTAACGTTGGTTAACGTTGGAAGGACAGAGCTTGCACAATGGCGACCGTTTCAGTAAACCCTTGTGCAAGCAAATACTTAGAGAAGCGTAATTCTGTCCCGAAATCTGCCTAGGCGTGCAAAGTGGGAAACACGCCAGCAGTCTGGGAGAATTCCACAGACCCTGCATGAAATCGACCCAATTTCAAATCAGACTCGGGCTTAGAGTGTGAAATGATATTTCCGCTATCCACTACCTTCAAAACCAAGGGCTTTTCAGTAACAAGTTTGTTTGTGTAGATGAGACCCAGATGCCAATTATCTGAGATGGAGTGGACATCTGGTATTGTGTGTCAAGCAAACAAAATTAGCTTGTAAATTTTGCAAGTCAGAAGCAGGAGGAGAAAATGAATGCCCCTTGATAGACAGTGGGAGTTGTGCATCTTACAGGATTTCAGATTTCCTTTGTTGCAAGTTTTAAGTGTTCTCTTAAGTCATGAAATCACAGTAGTATTGGCAAACTTTTTTTTTTGTTCCTGCTTGGAAACCTTAAATATTTGATCTGGGATGACGGAGGCCATAGGTTACCAGATGCGAAGACAGTTAAAAGAGTAAACAGTGTATATACAGTAGGGTGATTTACAAGAGAGGGAAACATCAGATATCCCATCAAGTACACCTAAAGGTGTATTGAGAATGCTGAGAGATGTAGCAGAGCCTCCAAAGATGGAAGGGAGGAGTGGAGGAGAGGTTGGTTAAAATGAGTAAGTGCAAAGCTGAATAACTCATGACTTGGAATTTTGTTCAAAAGCATTTAACAACGGGAAGTCTGTTTGCCTTTGAGTAAGATAGTTTCTGTTGGGAATATGTAGAGACTGGTACCTTTTTTTTTTGGTCTGCGTTTGGTCTTCATTGCTGTGAGCGGGCTCTCTCTAGTTGGGCGAGCAGAGGCTACTCTTTGTTGTGGTGCGCGGGATTCAGTAGTTGTGGCACGTGGGCTCAGTATTTGTGGCTCGCAGGCTCTAGAGCTCAGGCTTAGTAGTTGTGGCGCACAGGCTTAGTTGTTCCGCGGCATGTGGGATCTTCCCGGACCAGGGCTCAAACCCGTGTCCCCTGCATTGGCAGGAGGATTCTTAACCACTGCACCACCAGGGAAGCCCCGAGACTGGTAACTTTTCAAGAGCAAGAACAATTCCATCACTACCTCATAGCAAAAAATTTATTCATTCAACAAGTATGTATTAAGCCCCAGTGAGGTAAAAGTATGAAAAGGTGGCATCCTTAACCATAAGTTGCCTAGAGTCTAGCAATGGAGACAGCCGTGCAAATCACCAGTTCTCTTACTAAATACAGTGAGAATCTAAGGCAAGCGGCACCTAAATATTGCCTCCCTAAGAGAGATAAGGGTGGGTCTGTAGAGAGCAGAGTCTTAGGTCTGTGGACAACCTCGCCTCATTTACTCCAAGGATTCAATTAAAATTTCCCAGATTGTGTGATAGTCCCCGAGCTGTAAATATCAGTTACCTATAGTTGAAGGGGCTCATCTTAATGTTCTCTTAAGTCCAGATTTAATAATACTTAAGTAATACTGTTTCAGCCCATCTGAAAAGAACAAAAGAAAAAGTGAATAAGTAGGTGTTAAATTAAGGTACAAAATACATATTCATCTCTCTGAAAAGTCTAATCAAGTTACATTGTGATGTCAATTCTGGCCTTGTTCACAGGAAGAACCTTTTTCTTTATGGTTGAAATGTTTCTAGCTCATAACCTTCACATTTTAATTCTTCTATCAGTCTGCAGATTATGACCTCCAAGCAAAAACAGTTTTATAACCACGATTAATTTAGGGGATGGGGGAAGAAGAAGAAGAAAAAAAAAACATGATCAGTACCATAACAGTTACATGTAATAATGGGTTACTTGAATATTTTGGTTAAAGAAAGAGTCGTCTTTTTAAAGGCAGTATGGACAAATGAAAATAACTTTGGACTGAGATTCAAGAAATCTAAATTCTCTTGCTTATTGACTGTAAGACTTTGAACAATATATCAAATAAAAGGGTTTTTTTTTTTTGGTAATGAAACTAGTGCACAGCAGTTCTTTCCCTCTGCCTCATAGAGTATGAAAGTATAAAAGTAAATACTCCTGGAAGTCTCTTAAAGTTTTAGAAGAAAATATTTTGTAAATCCAAAGAATCATAAGTAATTTCAAAACCATCTATCCAATATGAAATTCTCTTTGGGGAGTTTTAAAATCCAAGTAAAATAGTGAATGCCCATTGTGTGTAAGGCACTGAGCAAGTGCTGAGAAACATGAATAAGATGTATAATCTATCCTCAAAAAGCTTAAAAATGAATGGGAAAGGAGGATATGTAAATTACTATACTACAAAGCAAGATGTCTTAAGTGTTAAGCAGCCCCTGATGGTTGCCTGCTTGCTCTCCATACCCATTCACTCATGTTCTTTGCAAACAGACTTTGATCTTGCTCAGTATCCATCTCTCCGAATTTGAGCAGAGAAAGGTAAACCCATCTCTAGCTGCGGGACAAACCCTCATTGGCCTAAGCCAATGTTTAGTTAAAGGGTGAGCATGTGACTCCTTTTTAGCCTAAAGAGATATGAAAAGATATCTGATGGAGCATTTTAGGGACAGGTTTTCTTAATCTTGACAAGATACTAAAAGAGATGGTCCCTTTTTTCTGCCGCTGAACCTTGTCAAGTCTGGGGCTGCATCAACCATCTTGGCTTGAAGGAAGCCAGCCTAAGAGCACAGCTGATGCAGTGAGTGATGCATGAAGTAGTTGAAATGTGCCACAAAGTAGCATTTAGCTGTGGAGTTGCAGGAGATTTCATTCCAGGCCAAGTAAAGGTGACGCAGCAGTGAAGTATGGAGATGTGTGTTCATAGCCGAACAAATTAGTTGTATATGTAGCTTTACACATTTCCAATGTATTATTTGAAAATTAATTTCTCTTTATAAAAATTGTTCTAGACAACATTTTTTTAATTTATAAAGTTCAAACTTAGACAACTTTGACTACAAATGAGTGAGAGACTGACCTCCCACTGCACTTCATTTTTCTCTCTAGAATATTTGGCCAATTAGTGATTGTGGTGGCCAGCTGCCAAGATGGCCCCCAGTGATTATTATCTCTCGGTATTTACACCTTTGTGCGGTTCTCTCTCATGCTGGATAGGGCTGACCTGTTTAACCAGTAGGTTCTGTGAAAATGATGTTGTGTGACTCCTGATGTGAGGTGATAAAAGACATTGTGGCTTCTGCCTTGCTCTCTTAGCTCACCTGCCCTGGGTGAGAAAGCTGTCATGTGTGAGGACCCTCAAGTAGCCTATGAGGGATCTGCATGGTGTGGAACTGAAGCTCCCACCAAAAGCAAGCATCGACTTGCCAGCATAAGTGACCATCTTGGAGGTATAACTTCCACCTCCAGTCAAACCTTTGGATGATGGCAGCCTCATGAAAGACCCCAAACTAGGACCACCCAAATAAGCTGCTCCCAAATTTCTGATGTACAGATACTGTGTGAGATGTTCATTGTTGTTTTAAGCCACTAAGTTTGGGGTGATTTGTTATGCAGCAATAGATAACTAATACAGTAGTTCCTGAACTTTCAGGAAGATGTGATCAGAAGAGACAAGTCACAACAGACTATTATCATTTCCTCTTTTTAAGAGGGGACCTCATGTCTTTCATGAAGTTAACAGCATTTTTTACCTTTCTTTTCTTTCTTTTTTTTTTTCTTAATACTTACTTATGCATTTATTTGGCTGTGCTGGGTCTTAGTTGCCATGTGCAGGATCTTTAGTTGCAGCATGCGAACTCTTAGTTGTGGCATGTGGGATCTAGTTCCCTGACCAGGGATCGAACCTAGACCCCTGCATTGGTAGCTCGGAGTCTTAGCCACTGGACCACCAGGGAAGTCCCTACCTTTATCTTCTAGATGACAGCAATCTCTATCTAAAATTATGCTATTACTTTAGTTGTTTACTTCTGCCTCCCCCATTTTATTCATCCCTGTATCTCCAGTGCCTAAGACAGTGCCTGACACATGTTCAAAAAAAAAATGAATTACTTAAAAATACTATAATAAACTGACCTTTTGAAATGACAAGCCAGATAAGTAAGTACCCATTGATGTTTTTTCCAAGTCAAGTCTCCAGGCTAAATGCGACTGAAAGAGCATTTTGTAAGAGTTTGGCTAAATTTTAACATGTCTTAAAGAACTAGGCTTAATCTGTAAGAAGAAAGAGGGTTTGGATCCATTCCTTATCTCTTATAACAGGAAAATCTCCATGTAAGCCAAGATTGAAAAAAAAAAAACCCCATAAACTATAAAACCAAAAACTATAAAAATACCTAAAGAAACCAATGGAAGAAGCTTATATTGGAGAAGACTTTTCAGAGTTTGAAATAATAACCAGAAGCTATAATGGAAAACAGTTATTTATTCAACTATACCAAAATGACTTCCTGCAAATTCAAAGCATAAACAAAATCAAAGCCAAAATGATAAACTGGAGGAAAAGAATTTGTCACAAAGAAACAATTCCCCTGATAGATAAAGATATCAAATCATAAAAGGCCAGTCACCCAGTAGAAAAATGAGCAGAAGATACTAACAGTCAATACGGACTGTCAGTTAACAGTAAAGGAAATAGAGATGGCTCTTAAACACATGAGATCCTCACCCTCATTCATAATGATAAAATTATCAATTTGGCAAAACATAAACTTTATAACATCCTGTATTATTGAGAGTCGGGAGAAATCAGCAGTCTCATACGTTGTTGGTAGGACTATTAATTGATAGAACTTCTGTGAAGGGCAACTTGAAGGGGTGTGTGTGTGTGTACACATATATGATTAAAGTCCACATACCCTTTGACATAGCAGTTACATGCCTAGCAATTTATCTTACAGATATGAAATTTATGCAGAAATTTTATTTATTGCAGAAGTGTTTCTAATAGCATAAGTTTAGAATTTAAATGTCCATCAATAGGAAATGCTTAAATAAATTTTGGTTCATCCAAATAATGAAACATCATACAGCTATAAAGAGAATGAAACTTTTATGTAGTTTATAGATTAATTCCAAAGACAAATTGTTAATACAAAAAGAAACAAGGTGCCAAATGGTGTGTATGGAATATTTTATTTTTTAAAAGGAAAATGAATATATATATATATATATATTTCATATGCACAAGATACATATGTTTATACACACACGTATACATATGTATACATAAAACACCCCTGACAGGAAGAATATAAACTGTAACACTAGTGCCTCCAGGAATGGAACTTTGTGGCTAGGGCACAGGGATGGGAAGGACTCTTACATACACATTATCTAGTTTTAAAAAAATTAAAGTTTAAGGAAAAAAAATAACAGGCTTGACTCAAAATGTTAAGGGACATCTTGTGCCCTCCTTTTACAGTTAATTCTTGAACTAAGAGGGGTCAGATGATTTGTCAGATGTCACTTAACTAGTATGTAAGCAACATGGGATCCAGAGCCTAGGTTTTATTGAGCTCTCTCATACAGATTGCTTAAGGGTAAAGAAAAACATTTAAATAGTCTTCACATAAATAAATAAAAAGCTCAAAACTCCATTTTTGTGTGGGTGCAGAGAAAACAGCAATTAGCTTTCTGGATGAGGCATGTTTTAGTATCATACTTGAGAACAATCTGGCAGTCCTTGCTGAGAAGCTTAAAAATGCTCACAGCTAGGGAAGTATTGTTGAGAGTAAATTGCTGTATCAGATATCAAACTTAAATGTAACAGTTTATATTTATATTGAAAACACTGTGATGGAACAGAGAGATCAATGAAACAGACTATAAAATCCAGGAATATGTTTATTTAAAGCTTTAATGTATGATAAAGGTGACATTTCAAATTTGGGGGCAGGGGAATGGTGGTGGGGAAGAATGGATAATCCAATAAAGTTGAGACAAGATAATCATTGGTTAAAAAAAAAAGACACATACACTATACACTAAAATTATGGATCAATGAATTACATTTCCAAAAGAAAAAATGTACTGGAAGAATGAGATTTGACTAGCTAGAAACAAAACTGCACATCAAATTAGGAAACAAATGTGACAAGTTCACACCTCTATTATATAAAACCTTATGATCCATGTTGGTGGGAAAGCGGAATGGTGTGGCCACTATGGGAGACAGTTTAGAGGATCCTCAAAAAGTTAAAAATAGAACTACCCTACTTCTATTCAGGAATCCCACTTCTATTTATCTAAAAGAATTGAAATCAGAATCTCAAAGAGATATTAGCACTTCCATGTTAACTGTAGCACTATTTACAACAGCCAAGATGTGGAAGCCTAAGTGTCCATCTACTGGATGAATGAATATAGAAAATGTATATACATACATTGGAATATTATTCAGCCTTAAAGAAGAAGGCAATTCTGCAACATTTGACAACATGGAATGAACCTTGAGGACATTAAGCTAAGTCAAATAAGCCAATCATAGAAGGACAAAATACTGCATTCCACTTACATGAAGTATCTAAAATAGTCAAACTCATATAAGCAGAGAGTAGAATGGTGATTGCCAGGGACTAGGGGGAGGGGAAAATGGGGAGTTGCTAATCAACAGGCATAAAGTTTCAGTTAAGTAAGATGCAAAAGTTCTAGAGTACTGTACTACATTGTGCCTATAGTTAACAATATTATGATGTACACTTAAACATCTGTTAAGAAGGTATATCTCATGCTAAGTGTCCTTACCACAATAAAAATGAAAAAAACATTTTGTAATCCCAATTTTTAAAAATAAGAACTTTCTGTAAAGCATAGTTTCCGGAGCAATAGAGGAAAAAAATCATAATCTTGATAATGGTAATACTTTCACAACAGAATAGCTCCCTGGTAACTTTAATTTTATTCTCAATTTTTCTTTTTTTTTTTTTTTTTGTATAGAATTGTGGAAGGCAGACTTTGAAGTCAGACAAACCTGAGTTCAATTCCAGCCTATGACTTAAAATATATGTCACCTTGAGCAAGTTACTCTACCTCTCTCTGCATGCTTCACCTATGAGGCAAAGAACATCTGCCTCACAGAGTTGCTATGATTACACAGGTAAGCAAGATTATATGTTAAGTGCCTAGAACAGTGCCTGGCAAGAGGTCAAAAATGGTAATGTTACGAAAACTCCAGTCAGAATTTTACCTATTTTACCATTCTCCTTACCATTGATATTTTCCTGTTGAACAAAAGGTAAATGACAACATGCTTTTTTTTTTAAATTTATTTTTGGCTGCGTTGGGTCTTCATTGCTGTGCCCAGGCTTTCTCTGGTTGTGGCAAGCAGGGGCTGCTCTTCGTTGCAGTGTGTGGGATTCTCATTGCAGTGGCTTCTCTTGTTGTGGAGCACGGGCTCTAGGCACGTGGGCTTTGGTAGTTGTGGCACGCAGCCTCTAGAGAGCAGGCTCAGTAGTTGTGGCGCACGGGCTTAGTTGCTCCATGGCATGTGGGATCTTCCCAGACCAGGGATCGAACCCGTGTTCCCTGCATTGGCCGGTGGATTCTTAACCACTGAGCCACCAGGGAAGTCCCAACATGCTTTTCTAAAACACATGGGTCCACACCCACAATACCCATATTTTTGGCCCAAATTTCTCATGCCACAATTCTTTTCCGTATTAATTCCCAATATAATCTCACAATCTAAAGTTATTTCTTTAGCAGTTCTGCTAGACAAGGACAATTTCTGTGGTACAAAAAGAATTCTCCCGGGCTTCCCTGGTGGCCCAGTGGTTGAGAATCTGCCTGCCAATGCAGGGGACACGGGTTTGAGCCCTGGTCTGGGAGGATCCCACATGCCGCGGAGCAGCTAGGCCCGTGAGCCACAATTGCTGAGCCTGCGCGTCTGGAGCCTTTTCTCCGCAACAGGAGAGGCCGCGATGGTGAGAGGCCCGCGCATCGCGATGAGGAGTGGCCCCCACTTGCCGCAACTGGAGAGGGCCCTCGCACAGAAACGAAGACTCAACACAGCCATAAATAAATAAATAAATAAATAAATAAATAAACCCAAAGTTAAAAAAAAAAAATTTGTGTGTGTGTTTAAAAAAAAAAAAAAAAAAAAAAAGAATTCTCCCGTCCTTCTGGTTTAGTAGGTTATGGAAGGAGCCCTGAAATTTAAGTATAGCAGGTAATTCGAAGGATGAACCAAGGTTTGGAAACTCATCTTAGATCTCAAAACTTATTTGCTTGGGTCTGGGGGAAAAAATCAGTATTAATGGGAAAGCCATAGCCTTTGACTGGATTCCTAATTGCAATTTACCAGCTACATGGCCTTGAACAAGTTTCCTCTTCTCCTCCGTCAGTTTTCTCATTGGTAAATGAGAGGGAAATCTGTGCTTACAAGGTTATGACCTCCAAAGCACATTAGCTGTGCCTGGGGCACAGCAGGAAATTGATGACCCACTTGGGTTCTGTAAAAATAGATTGATTGATTGATTGATTGATTGATTGATGGCTGCGTTGGGTCTTCATTGCTACACACGGGCTCTTCTCTGGTTGTGGCGAGCAGGGGCTACTCTTCATTGTGGTGCGTGGGCTTCTCATTGCAGTGGCTTCTCATTGTGGAGCATGGATTCTAGGCGCGCGGGCTTCGGTAATTGTGGCACATGGGCTTTGGTAATTATGGCATGCAGGCTCAGTAGTTGTGGCGCACAGGCTTAGTTGCTCCGTGGCATGTGGGATCTTCCTGGACCAGGGCTCGAACCTGTGTCCCCTACATTGGCAGGTGGATTTTTTTTTTTTTTTTACTTTTTTTAAATTTATTTTTTATACAGGTTCTTATTATCTATTTTATACATATTAGTGTACATATGTCAATCCCAATCTCCCAATTCATCCCATCCCCCCACCCCCACTTTCCCCCCTTGGTGTCCATACGTTTGTTCTCTACATCTGCGCCTCTATTTCTGCCTTGCAAACCGGTTCATCTGTACCATTTTTCTAGATTCCACATATATGCATTAATACACAATATTTGCTTTTGAGTTATTTCACTCTGTATGACAGTCTCTAGGTCCATCCACATCTCTGCAAATGACCCAATTTTGTTCCTTTTTATGGCTGAGTAATGTTCTGTTGTATATACGTACCACATCTTCTTTATACATTCGTCTGTCGATGGGCATTTAGGTTGCTTCCATGACCTGGCTATTGTAAACAGTGCTGCAATGAACATTGGGGTGCATGTGTCTTTTTTGAATTACGGTTTTCTCTGGGTATATACCCAGTAGTGGGATTGCTGGGTCATATGGTAATTGTATTTTTAGTTTTTAAGGAAGGCAGGCAGATTCTTAACCACTGTGCCACCAGGGAAGACCACAAGTTTCTAATCTCTTTACCCAAATATGACGAAAGCCTTATATACCAAATGGCACTAATGCATACATTAACATAAATACACATACGTAATACTTTACTGATGGGGATGTGATCAAAAGTTGAGACCATTATTCCATGTCACTTAAAATTTCATCTAGACGTTGATTCCACAAGAAAAATATGGAACACAACTTTTAAGACATGATCATACACTAGCTTATAAGCAACCAAAACTAGGCCACACATTTGACTGCAAGGCAGAAAGAGCTGGTAGCTGAGAGGCAGTCATGTTTAGGGGTTGGTAATCAACTTTGTTGTAGGATTGTTTGGGTTCAAATCTTAATTCTCCCTGGCTGCTATAGCTAGATCAAGCTATTTATCCAGTTCTGTCAGTTTCCTATTTGTTAAACTCAATAAATTATATACTAGATACCTACCAATTGCCAGACACTTTTAGACACCCCCTCCCCTTTTCCATAGTCATTATCACCAGGACTGAAATGTGTATTAAGTACTTAGAATTGGCTGACAAAGTAGCAGAGGCCATAAAGGATGAAGTTTCAGACAGCATCTGAATGTGGACTACCTATGTCCAAATACTGGCTTTGCCACTTCCTACAGTGTCCCTGGTTATTACTTAACCCCTCTGTGCCCCACCTTCCTTATCTGCAAGACACGAATAATACCTGGCTCATATGCTGTTAAAAGACTAAACCATCTGCTATATGAAAAGTACCTACAATGGAGGCCAGTACCTGGAAAATGCTTCTTAAAGAGTAAGCTATGGGGACTTACCTGGTGGTGCAGTGGTTAAGAATCTGCCTGCCAGTGCAGGGCACATGGGTTTGAGCCCTGGTCCAGGAAGATCCCACATGCTGCGGAGCAAGTAAGTCTGTGCGCCACAACCACTGAAGCCCGCGTGCCTAGAGCCCGTGCTCCACAACGAGAAGCCACCGCAATGAGTAGCCCACTCACCTCAACTAGAGAAAAGCCCACATGCAGCAATGAAGAACTAATGCAGCCAAAAATAAATTTTAAAAAAAAGTTAGCTATGCCTGGCATATAGAAGGCACCCAGCCAGTGTGAGCTATTATACCCTGCCTTCGATTTTTTGCCAAGTATATTATGTAGTAGTGTTGTTTTAAAAACCGGAAGTGTTAAGTTTTTCAAAATATAACTTAAGAAATAAGACATATGAGACTAGATTTCATAAACTACACTGAAATGTTTGATATATATGAGGTCAGAATGTTGCTACTTGTCTTTACCTTCTTAAAATGTTAAGTAACTGTAAATCTATGGCTTTGTATCAGCATCAACTATATATGTAAAAAGCTAACCTCAACTTGAAAACTGAAAACTTTGTTTCCCTGAATTCTCTGCAGGTTATTTCTAAAAAAAAAAAAGCCCCATAAGCTAAGAACCCTAGAAACCATCTTAAATCACTAAATAAAGATAAACCGTTCATTTATATACTTTTATTTGGGAATGTTTAAATCAATACAGAGAAAACTAAATTTCAGAGACACTGAATATCATTAGTTTGGATATCATTACTTTATTATAAAAGAAACACGGAAATTATTTACAGGATGAAAGATTTCAGAACTTCAGTGGCAGCTTCACGTGATGCCATTGGGGGAACGGGCAGCTTCACGTGATGCCATTTCAATAGTGACTTATTTTAGTCGACATATTTTCCAAGAATGTCACCATCTCTAAATAAGAAATAATCCTGCAAACAGAGAAACGGTTAGTTAAGAAAACTAATAGCAAATACTTAGCCTCTCCTTAATATTATGAAGTTTACACACCTTGTCATCTAGAACTACTTTGGTGCCTCCATATTCTGGGAGAAGAACTTTATCTCCAACTTTCACACTAACTGGTTGAATCTCTCCACCCTTAAGAAAATAAAGATGTTTATTAGTAAAGACATCTAGTTGACCAAATATTTACACTTTTATTAAATCAAATGTTAAAAAAGGACTTTGTGGCCAAATGATATAACTTATACAACCATAGCTCTTCACTCAAACATATCACTGTCGAGTTACACTTTGAAATAATGCACATGCAGTAGCTTCAACTAAAACCTGATTTCAGTGTAAAGGTTCAAAGAGTTATACTGGGAAAACTAACTGTAAGCTTTTTGATCGTTAAATATTAACATAACCTCTCAAGTATGCGAAGTAAACCAGTTTTTAAAACCACATGTACAATGGTCATGTTTAACTTCTTTCAACACACAAAAACTTGAGTCTTCTTTCTGACTTTGGAACATACACTTCTTTTGTGATTCAACTTCTGTTCCTCCAAAGCAGATTTGGGGAGAGGGACTGAGGCAGAGCGACCAAAGCCTTCCTATTCCTAACTCCAGGATAGCTCCTTGCTAGAACTTTTAGAGGCAACTGGAACAATGCAATTAACATATCCGACCTCCAAGGGCATTTATTGCATATTCTAGTTGACACTTAACAGAGGTCTGAGGTCTAACCCTCAATTGGAGAATAACTACAATAGCCCAACCAGTTCCTTTTATATGCTAACCAAGGCTGAAAGTGATTAAAGGATTATGGCAATTTCAGTGTGTTAGAGGTTAGACCAAGAGTTCAAATTTATGCCATCTGATTTTAATACTGTGGAACTCTCCCTCCATCATATACAATAAGCGGTATTTTTTTTTCCGCAATCATTTTTGTTTAAAGATTAGGTGCGAACCCACTAGGGACTGATCTTTAAAATAACAAACTACCTAAAAGGCTACTTTTAATAATAACCAGGTTTTTTTCCCCCCTCTCCTTCACATAAAAAATTAGTTCCATTTCAGTCCCCATTTACCTTTCCTTTAGAGCCTGATCCAACAGCTACTACCATTGCTTGCAATACTTTTCCTTGCGATTTTTCTGGAAGCATAATGCCTCCTTTGGTTACAACTTCGGGTGCACTTCTTTCAACTAATACTCGGTCAAAGAGGGGAAGAAACTTTCTAAATGCCTGTCCTGCCTGTAGAGAGAAAAATGTTAGATTTGAAATAATGTATTCTGAACAGGCCACAAATGGCTTTCAAACATAAGGACAAAACTCAGATTTTTCATTCAAAGGAAACACCTCTGAACGTTCAGCTCTAAATTCCGAGTTTAATTTCCCATTCCCTATGTGTGTTAGGGATCACTGTTGCTCCTTTGGTCAGCAGCCAGATGAGCTTCAAGGACAACCTTAGTTTCTCCCAAGGTCAAGTATTCTCCTTCGTCGCATTTTTCTGTAAATTTTCAGCAAACAATGAAGTCCCTCTGCCTGGAGCCGTGCTTTCTTCAAGACGATTACACACCCACTAATGTCCCGCAAGAGACGTGGGTCGGCCACCGCGCGTGCGTTCGGATTCCCGCCCCCTGACACACACGCTTCTTCACACGCGAGTGCAGAGCCCTCCGAGGTGGAAAGGGTCGGGGGGGGGGCCCTCGCCTCTCCAGGGTTCGGGCGGGCGCGGGTCTCTGAGTGACCCCTACCCCTCCCTCCAGGCCCAAAGGGAATCGTCCGTACTCCCCGTGCGCCCCAGGCCAACCCGGGCCCACCGGCCTCCAGCCCACGCGGGACTCACCATGACTCGGGTTGCCGCACTTCGTACTCTCGCTCTCTGCCCGCCGCCGCAAAGGAGAGATCCTCAGGCCGACCCCCTGGCCACGTGAACTCGAGAAAAAGACCTCCCAGCGCGCAGGCGCGCTCGCCCTCGCCCCCGGCCCCTCCCCGCGAAAAGGGGCGGCCGCACCAGCGCGCGCCACGATTCGTTTCCTGGGCTCTGCGCAGGGCACTGACGCGCGGACCTGTAGGCGGAAGAAAAGAGGAGCTCTTTCTAGGCTTTTCTAGGGTTTTCTAGGCCGCGGGCCGAGGTGAAAGTACTTACCTTTCGCCTCCCCTCCCGGAAATGACGTGATGTGACGCTTGACCCACACAGAGCCCGGCGCTTCCCGGAAAGTTCTGGAACGGTGCGCCGCCCGGGAACTAGCCTAAATCGGCCGGAGAGGGCTAAGCCAACTGGCCTGGCCCAGCGCGGTGGGGAGGGGCGGGCCCGGCGCGCGGCGCGTGCAGATTGCAGGGCCTGGGCGGACGGGACGGGGGTGGGAGGTGCCTGCGCGCGCGCGCGCTGCGGAGGGGCGGGGGGAGCGGCGGAGGGAGGGGACACGGGCTCATTGCGGTGTGCGACCTGCGCTCTGTCCCTCACTCGCCGCCGACGGCCTGTCTCGTTGCCCACAAGCTGTGCTGCTGCCCCAGGTACGCGGCCGCGCGCGCCGCCTCACCCATGCGCCTCGGACCCCGGAGCTGGCCTTCCCCCGCTGCTCTGAGCGGGCGGGCCGGCGAGAGCCAGAGCTTCCCCAAGGCGCCGCAGGCTTGGGCCCGCTGAGCCAGGCCCCGTGGGTGCATGCAGGGGCCCATCACGTGCGGCGTGGATCGCTCGCCCGGGCAGGGCGCAGCTGGGAGGGCTTGCCCGGGGTGGGTGTGTGGAGTCGGGGAAGTGAATTCACATGGGTCCTCCGATGGAAGCCAGTTTGGCCGGGTGTAGGGTGCTGCGGGGTGGGGGCGGGGTGGTCGCAGCGCGTGGGAACGGCTTTTGGCCCCGCGAACAGCTGGGGTACGGCGTATCTACCCTTGACCTTGCTGGGGCATCCTGATGGAAAGACGCTTGGGGCCGCCCGGAGTGGGCAGGGCCGCCGCCCCCAGCTTCGCGGCCTTGCCTGCTGCACTGATGCAGCAGCCCCGAGTGGATACGTGAAGACATTTTAGTAAGCGGATTTTTGCACCGTCAGGAATATTTTCATTGCCCTGGTCACTTGGGTTTGTAAATGCCCCTTTCCTGTAGACTTGGTTTTTCAGGGGACATTTGGAGCTGATTTGCCCCCAAGGCCATTTTAGCGGTGAAAGATTAACTCGTTTTTAGCGTCATGGGTAAGTGGCCATGGGTAAGAAGGGTATGCTTTTTGCTAGTGCTATAGGTCAGGCGTGGGGCGGCCACTTAAAGCTTGCTCTAGTAGCTGGTGTTTTGGGACGGTGGTGAGTTTCGAGGCCCAGCTGTAGTGGCTGGCAGAGGTCAGCCCAGCTCACTTCTAACATTTCTTGTTCTGTTGCACGGGTGTCATGTTTGTGTTGTAACACACCACGGGTAGTGCTAGTATTGTACTGATGATCTGCTTGTTTCTCCCCCAGAAATGCTTCGATTGCCCGCAGTCCTTCGCCAGATTAGGCCAGTGTCCAGGGCACTGGCTCCTCATCTCACTCGGGCTTATGCCAAAGATGTAAAATTTGGTGCAGATGCCCGAGCCTTAATGCTTCAAGGTGTAGACCTTTTAGCTGATGCTGTAGCCGTTACTATGGGGCCAAAGGTATCAGTATTCTTACTTTGTTGTAATTTAGAGTATTGTTAAGGAGTAATATTTTGTTGATGGCGAGAGTCACGGCAAGCTTTTGAACAGTGCTTTGGTATTCATAAACTGCTTCTGCCAAAGTTGAGGAACTTTATTTTGTACAATGTGTGATGTAATGCAGTGGTAACTCCTGGCTCAAGACGGATTGGTAAACTCGAGGTGGAATTAATCTCGCTTGCCTGCTTGACTTAAATTTTGGATCCTTTCCCAGTAGTTAGTACCAGGCATAGAGGGAAGAATACAACGTCCACAATACCTTAAGTATGTGCTGGTAGGTGCTAGTTTAACCTAATGTTTTTCTACTGTCCCTTGGTTCCAAAGCACATTTAAAATTTTAAGTCTCATTTAGCAAGAGATTGATGAGTGAGGGGTAATAAGTAATTTGAGGAGACCTTTTTGAGGGTCGTGCATGGTGAAGTGATGCTTCATTTCAGGTTGAAGACAGTACAAATATCAAAATTATCCAAACTATATAAAATATAGCATATGCATGCCTCACAAGAAGCAGCTTTGGTTCAAATTCAAAAGCTGCCAATACTATTTGCACCATATTTAAGATTTAATGTTGAACAACTCAAAGTGTGTACTGTACTTGTCTTGTTAGTATTTTAGAAACTAAATTTTAAAACAAGTTTAAAAGAAAGTTTTCATATTATTATTACAGCAGGCACTGGACAAAACTCAAGTATGAATTTTGTGAAGACTACTCTGGAGTTTCATTATAATCTACCAAAGTGGTATTGGTTCATCTTGTATCATTGTATAAGAAGACATCTTTTAAGTCTCTAAAATTTTCATCATCCAAGGTTATGCACTAAGCAACAAAGGTCATTTTGTCTGTGAACTAAGAACACTGATGAACTTGCCCTTGAGATTCATGCTGTAGATCTGATAAAAATTGTCAGATGTTGCATTAAGGCTTTCAAGTAATTGCCTATTACGAAAACTGTTGTAAGCTAAATAGTACTTGGAGTGTGTGACTCTGTCACATTTTTTTTTCTCTGCAATAGGGAAGGACGGTGATTATTGAACAGAGTTGGGGAAGTCCCAAAGTGACAAAAGATGGTGTGACTGTTGCAAAGTCCATTGACTTAAAAGATAAATATAAAAATATTGGCGCGAAACTTGTTCAAGATGTTGCCAACAACACAAACGAAGAGGCTGGGGATGGCACCACTACTGCTACTGTACTGGCACGTTCTATCGCCAAGGAAGGCTTCGAGAAGATTAGCAAAGGTGCTAATCCAGTGGAAATCAGGAGAGGTAGGAGTGTCTCTTCATTGTCACCACAGTGTTTTGAACTATCTGTTAAATTGTATTAGAAAGTTGACTCTTGTTTTTTCTCTCTCCTAAAAAAAATCTTTTAAAATCTTAAAAAAAAAAAAAAAATCACTGAGTAGTGATCGAATTCCTGACTGTGTGGTGGGCACTGTGCTGGGTGGCAAAGAGGGAAATCTAAGACATTCCCTGTTGTCCACAGTCATCCATGTCTTTGTCCCCTGGCCCTCTCCCACAAACCAAGTTTATTGGAAGTTACAGCATGTACCATTCACCTTGAAAGTAATAAGTTTAATGGGGATTAGAGCAGAGAGAGATGATACAGTTTTCATGTTTTACTTTAGTTATTTGGAAAGTAGGACTAAACGAGGAACCAAGTCACTCAGGATGTCAGATGGGGTTTTTGAAAACAGTTTTTAAAGTCTCTGTTTCAGTGCATGCCATCCAACTCCCATGAGATTAGGAAAAGTACTGGTACAGAAGCAGTGCATAAGCGTTAAGGCACTGAAACACGTAACATGAATCAGAATTTTTACTTGACGTGGAGCCATGAGAGAATAAGCATATAATTCAAGAATAATATTTATTCTTGGACCAGGTGTGATGTTAGCTGTTGATGCTGTAATTGCTGAACTTAAGAAGCAGTCTAAACCTGTGACAACCCCAGAAGAGATCGCCCAGGTATGGATTTTTTATAACATTTTATGATAAAGTTAGAATTTTTTTTTTAGTAACGTGATTTTATTCCATAATTACACAGCAGTATCAGAATAACAACATTATCCAGTCACCAACATTGGAAGCATTTTTCTTACTGCTAATGCATTTGAAAATTCCCCGACCAGGGATGGAACCCGGGTCCCATTTAGTGGAAGTGCAGACAGAGTCTTAACCACTGGACCACCAGGGAAGTCCCCATAATGACTGAGTAAAAACTCATTTGTATGTGTAGAAAATGTTCTTTGGCCATTTATCAAAGGTGCATAATTTTTGTCATGTTCTAATATTGCCACGTTTGCCAAGGGGAAGAAAGTAACAGGGTCAGCCTCCTTTTTTCTTTTTCTTTCTTTGTTTTTTTGGGGGGGGCGGTTTTGGCCACGCCACGTGGCTTGCGGGATCTGGGATTGAACCCGGGCCCCTGCAGTGAAAGCGCCAAGTCCTAACCACAGGACCACCAGGAATTTCCTCTTTTCTGGTTTTGTTTAAAAGAATAATTGTGTGTTTATTTCATATCTTTCAAAAATAATGTGGCCAAATACTGGATTTTTTAAAAAATTGAAAACAGGATCAATACTTCATTACAATTATTATGCCATGAAATCCCCTCCCTCTTTCTCACCGCCACCATCACCCTCCCTCTAGCTTCCCACCAAGGATCTATCAATTTGGAAGTTACTGAGAAAAGGGAGGGGAGTTGATTGAGGACAGTAGCCTTACTTTTCAATTTGGAAGAGTAATTTGATTGTTTCAGGTTGCTACTATTTCTGCAAATGGAGACAAAGAAATCGGCAACATCATTTCTGATGCGATGAAAAAGGTTGGAAGAAAGGGTGTTATCACAGTAAAGGCAAGTGTGTTTTTAATGACACATAGAAATGAGGTGTCTGATAATCTGAGTTTTATAAATACAAAAATTTGATCTATATGTGTTTCTAAAAGTATATTCCGTATCATTCTTTCATGTGTAATATTGGCACCTGTATAGAATAGAGTGCCTTCTGTGTTTTGTGTGAATTATTAACCTTTGCCTTCAGGAGTAAATCCATCCTTAGATGATACTGCCTTCTAGCTGTAAAAATTAGTTCAAATACATACATGTATTCTTGCAGAAGTGGAGTTGGATGCCCTGGGACATTTGCATATTCCTACCTGGATTCCTTATGAGAAGTGGGGACTATTAATTGGTCTATACAGTTTTTGTTTCTTTAATGAAATTCACATAACAAATTCTTTGACTTTTCATAGGATGGAAAAACACTGAATGATGAATTAGAAATTATTGAAGGCATGAAGTTTGATAGAGGGTATATCTCTCCATACTTTATTAATACATCAAAAGGTAAGAGCAAATCAGTAACTAAGTTTGTTTTTTTTATAAACATAGTTTGTTATGTGACAACCTGAGGGCATTAGTCAGTGTCAGACCTCAAAAGTAAATTCATATGTTCCTCACATTTCTTTGGATTTCTTGCTTATGATGCTGTCAACCACTCAGCATTTTCCCAAAGTTGAGCTCTGAAACACTAGTTCTGTAGAATGTGAGCAAGTTTCTATTTTATGGTAAAGTAAGTGTTGGACATGCTGAGTGAACAGAGTTAAACAATTTCTTACTGTGAGACTTCTCAGAGCCTTAAAAATGATCATATACAATGTGAGTTTCCAAATAGGTGATGTAGAATGCGGATTTTCTTAAACTTATTTGATTATAGAACACTTTTCTCATGGTCTGTCTCTTGGACTTAGAGTAATATGGAACACACTGGAAAATGCTGCACGGCTGCCCCAGTGTGGACTGGCGTGAGCAAGAAGCTAGACAGGTTTTGAGGGTGAGCAGAGAAATATAAATTTGATGTAGAATAATTATGACAAGATGATTCTGGAATAAATTATCTACTTGGAACAACTTACCATTAAGCAGAAAGGAGCTGGTGCCCCTAAACTAGACCACCACACATCCATTGCATCTGAACAGGGATGAGGAGAAAAATGCAAATTGGAAGAAAGCATCATCAGACACAATGGAAAAGGTTGTGATCCAACACCTTTAGAAGCAGACTGAGAGCTCACCAGGGGACTGAGGCAGTAATGGCAAATTCACTTATGTATTATTTATAATAGTTATGTATTTCTTATTATTTATTACTCTCTTCCCCTACTTGAATGAAAACTTCTAAAGAGCAGAGTTTTTTTCACTTTTTTTCCCACTGATCTACCCCAAGAGTCTAGAACAGTGCCTGGCACTGGCACCCAGTCAGTGATCAATAACAGTGAATAAATAAATAAATAAAAGAAAGTTCATGTATATGAGAAATGAAAGGAAAAACATGAACTCATCAATCACTTTTAAAGTGTACTGGAGCTTTGGTTTAGAGGTTTTTCTAAGTTGCAGTCATTTTCAGGATAATGTTCTAAAGTTGGTTAGAAATGTTCTTTGCTTTTGCAGGTCAGAAATGTGAATTCCAAGATGCCTATGTTCTGTTAAGTGAAAAGAAAATTTCTAGTGTCCAGTCCATTGTTCCTGCTCTTGAAATTGCCAATGCTCACCGTAAGCCCTTGGTCATAATTGCTGAAGATGTGGATGGGGAAGCTCTAAGCACACTCGTTTTGAACAGGTAATAGGCAGTGGTATTTGGTTTACGTTTCTGTGTGGAAGGCAGTTATTTGTATTGATGTTTGAAGTCTCCGTTATGTACCTTCACATTGAACTACTTGTGTTTATATAATATTGGTGTGATTCATGAACCCTTGGTCCAGTTATGATTCTGTCTTTTTTGAATGGGGTCCCAGAGTCCTTAATGTTTTGTGCAACTTTCTCATAAGATAGCGTAAGTGTTTACAGTTGTTTTGAAGATAAATGACTTGAGTTTTATTCTTTTTTTTACAAAAAGACTTCTGGAAAAAAATATTTTCACAATTACCATTTTTCATGGGAAGAGGTAGACAACTACTATTCTGAATAATCTGTTAAAAGGAAAATTTTGTTAATGAGTAGTCTGAAATAGAGAAATTGGTACTCAACCTAAAGTAAGTTGAGGTCTATTATTTTAATTTTTTTAATCTATAGGTTAATGTATTACTTTTTACTTTAAGATAGGTAATGTTAACGCTGTAAACAATTTTAGGGCATTGTTAAAATACATATTATTCCTAATCTTAGAACTGAGGTACATCAGAAATCAGAGTCTCCAATTTTCATTGTAATGGAAATGCACAAATGAAATAGCAGGTATATATTAGAGAATTGAGTACTTTGACCTAAGTGAGTTACTTATCCTGGAATGTTTGTAGACTGGATATGCTTTTGGGATTATGAAAAAGCCCTAGAGATTGTGGGATTTGAAGCCAAAATAGAAAAACAGTAGGCCTGAAGAGTTTTCATTGAGCCATTTCACTGGTAGCTGTAAAGTTGGATCTCCAGTTTACTTCGCGTATCATCAGAGGTTAACCCTCTGATTTTTATTTGGCTCCTTAATAAAATTGACCACTTCTGTCTTAGTTGGTACATTCCTTCCATTTCAGTCTGGTCTCAAATGGACATTTTTTAAATTGTATATTCTGAGTATTCATTACCTGATTAAAATGTAGATAAGCTTAATGATATCCTCAGCAATATTTACATTTATAAACGAACTGAATTAAAAACACTGCTTGCTCGGAATATAGCCAGTATTATATAACTATAAATGGAGTATGTAACTTCAAAAATTGTGAGTCACTGTGTTATATACCTGAAATATATAGTATTGTAAATCAACTATACCTCAATGAAAAAGAAGAAACTGCTCAGTCTTGACTTTAATAGCAACTTAATCTAATACTAAATGGAACCCATGGGTTAAGGGTAAAGGCTGATTAGATGATCTCCAGATTTAATATATAGTAATTCTGATTTTCACAAACTATAAAAAGTTACCACTATTTACATGTTTTCAACTGGAAAGGTCAGCAGTTTATTAAGAAGGTAAGCAGATACTGGCAAATACGGATAAATGGAAAATTGCCCTTTCCTGTCTCAACTTGACCAAAAGTTGCTAGGAAGCAAAAAAAAAAAATCTTTTTAAAGTGCAGTTTTCTAAGTAACCTTAGTTGTCAGAACTTGAAGTAGACAGACATTTTTATAAAGTTTAAATCTTATTAATAACTTCTTAACAGGCTGAAAGTTGGTCTTCAGGTTGTAGCAGTCAAAGCTCCAGGTTTTGGTGACAATAGAAAGAACCAGCTTAAAGACATGGCTATTGCTACTGGTGGTGCAGTAAGTAAAATAAATGTGATTTTGGTTTACTGAATGTTATTTATACATCCTGGTCTGAAATTTATAGGCAGAATTCACATTTTCATAGTCAGATACTACCATCTGAACTGTTTACTTAATCTGTGTTTTTATTAGATGTTCGGGAGGTAGAGATTGGGTTAAATAGTGATAAGGTCCCTTTCTTTAACTCGCCAAGAGTCTGGCCCAAGAATGGGCTTACTGACTAACCTGTTTTCAAGAATGTAGTAGAAAAGACATGGGATCTACGAGTTAGGCCTAGGGTCTAGTTTTGGTTGCACCAAAAGTATGGCCTTAGATGAGTTTTCTGAGTTCATAGTTTTCTCAAAGTTAATAATTGAGAATTAAGTGAGAAGTTGGAAATGTCATGAAAGACTGTATTCAGACTTTGTTTAGTCTAGCTTTGGTCTCGAAATCTCACATTTCAAAGAAACACAGTATTGCAAGATGTTTCTTTTATCAAAACACCTGTAGGATATATTATTAATGAACTTGGTGTAATGAAAAAAGCTGTAATCTGTAATTTGTTCATTCTTTAAAATGTTTTTGTAGGTATTTGGAGAAGAAGGACTAACTCTAAATCTTGAAGATGTTCAGCCTCATGACTTAGGAAAAGTTGGAGAGGTCATTGTGACCAAAGATGATGCCATGCTCTTGAAAGGAAAAGGTGACAAGGCTCAAATTGAAAAGCGTATTCAAGAAATCATCGAGCAGTTAGATATTACAACTAGTGAATATGAAAAGGAAAAACTGAATGAACGTCTGGCAAAACTCTCAGATGGTGTTGCTGTGCTAAAGGTAAGATTCATTGTTATAAATAAACTTCTTGGGTTCTAAGCCCAAGATGACTATTTCTGTGGTATGTAACCAAAATATTTAGGGAATCAACTTCCTTGTGGAGATATTTATTATATAAAATTTCTTTACTGAAGCATTCCTTCCTTAAAACCAGAATTGAACTTGTAGTGGGGGAGTTGTGTGGGAACAGATGTTTTGTTAATAATCAGTCTAGAGTCTGACTTGTGAGACACACTCTATTAGCTGTTTAATCACGTAGTTACTTGTAACAAATAGGCAACCTTTTTAAAATTTTTAAGTAAACTAGGTGCTTTTTAATGAGTCTTTTGGCAGTCAGCTTCTTGAATGGGAGAAGCCATACTAACTGGAATGCTTTTTTAATCTTTAGGTTGGTGGGACAAGTGATGTTGAAGTGAATGAAAAGAAAGACAGAGTTACAGATGCCCTTAATGCTACACGAGCTGCTGTTGAAGAAGGCATTGTTTTGGGAGGGGGCTGTGCCCTGCTTCGGTGCCTTCCAGCCTTGGATTCAATAACTCCAGCTAATGAAGATCAAAAAATTGGTAAAAAGTTACCTTAGTAATGAGTTTACTTGTAGCCTGATTTTAGTCTTTCTGTTGTTAGAATTATATTGTTGCTGCCACTGCATGGAATAAGAAGTCATAAAGCAATTTCCAGAATAACAAAAGTAGAATAGCACTGATGGTCAGAGATCTTTCAGGGGGAATGATTTGACCTGTGGTATTCTCCCAATTGGAATTTTTCTACATCTGTACTCTCACAAGTAGAATTGTGCTATAATAATTACAAAGGAAAGAACTAAATTTGCTAAAAATATATTTTCTTTATAGGTATAGAAATTATTAAAAAAGCACTCAAAATTCCTGCAATGACCATTGCTAAGAATGCAGGTGTCGAAGGATCATTGATAGTTGAGAAAATTTTGCAAAGTTCTTCAGAAGTTGGTTATGATGCTATGCTTGGAGATTTTGTGAATATGGTGGAAAAAGGAATCATTGATCCAACTAAGGTAAATAGTTCACCAGTGTCTAAAAATACTTTCAAGAACTCTTCATTGGGCTTCCCTGGTGGCGCAGTGGTTGAGAATCTGCCTGCCAATGCAGGGGACATGGGTTCGAGCCCTGGTCTGGAAAGATCCTACATGCCGCAGAGCAACTGGGCCTGTGAGCCACAATTACTGAGCCTGCACGTCTGGAGCCTGTGCTCCGCAACAAGAGAGGCCGCGATAGTGAGAGGCCCGTGCACCGCGATGACGAGTGGCCCCCGCTCGCCACAACTAGAGAAAGCCCTTGCACAGAAATGAAGACCCAACACAGCCATAAATGAATAAATAAATAAATTTAAAAACCATCCTTTAAAAAAAAAAAGAACTCTTCGTTAAGTCTTGTTAATTTGTTTTTTTAAATTAATTTATTTGGTTGCATCGGATCTTAGTTTTGGCACACGGGATCTTGCGGTCCGGTGCGCAGGCTCTTTGTTGAGCACAGGCTTCTCTCTTGTGGCACATGGGCTCCAGAGCACGCAGGCTCAGTAGTTGCGGCGCATGGGCTTAGTTGCCCTGCAGCATGTGGGATCTTAGTTCCCCGACTAGGGCTCGAACCTGTGTCCCCTGCATTGGAAGGCAGATTCTTAACCACTGGACCACCAGGGAAGTCCCAAGTCTTGTTAATTTTTTACTAAGGAAAAGTAATATTTTATCAAAACTTTTTTCCTAGGTTGTAAGAACTGCATTACTGGATGCTGCTGGAGTGGCCTCTCTGTTAACTACAGCAGAAGTTGTAGTCACAGAAATTCCTAAAGAAGAGAAGGATCCTGGAATGGGCGGGATGGGAGGGATGGGAGGTGGTATGGGAGGTGGCATGTTCTAATTCCTAGAATAGTGCTTTACCATCATTAATGAGCTGTGAGAGGAAGCTCAAGGCAGTGTTCCTCACCAATAACTTTAAGAGAGGTCAGTTGAAGGAGATGACTGAAGAAAAGGCTGGCTGATGTTTAAGAAGATCACTATAACCATCAGTTACTGGTTTCAGTTGACAACATAGAATGGTTTACTGCTGTCATTGTCCATGCCTACAGATAATTTATTTTGTATTTTTGAATAAAGACATTTGTACATTCCTGGTAAATGAGTATAAGAGCCATGCACCAATGTACTGCTTTCAACTTAAATCACTGAGGCACTTTTACTACTATTCTGTTAAAATCAGGATTTTAGTGATTGCCATCAACAGATGAGAAGTTAAGAAGCAGCCTTTCTGTGGAGGGTAAGAATAATTGTGTACAGAGTAGAGCAATATCCAATTATGTGACAACCTTTGTGTAATAAAAATTGTTTAAAGTTAATTGTGTTAGCCTTTCCATGATCTAGAGGATATGAGGAATGAAAGAAAGCCAGTTGAAGAGGGAGGGGTAAGGTGTAAGGTTTGACCCAAGTCTTAAAATGTTATTCTCCCTATAGTTTCCTTATGTTTCTCTGTTTATCTTTGCTGCAGACTGGATTATATTATTACATTGGTAATGGGGGAAATTTTGAAAGGCGACAACTCTGAATGTTGTATGTGTTGAGGTTTGGCCGTAAAGAAAAGGGCAGCTTGTTTCTTTTAAGGGTTAGGGTTACTGTTCCAGAGTCTCAGCATCACAGATAAGCAGTGGGTTCCCTGCTAGGTACCCCCAAGTGAGGAGGGCAGGGTTTACAGTACGAGTGTCCTTCAGTGGGAAGGAGAGGTGTGCCATTCAAGCAGGGTGAAGAGCAGGGAAGGGCATCCACAACTTGATAATGCACAGCCCAGTGTGACCACCTTTATAAGAACCGGAAATGGGTTTCGGTCTCAATGCACTTGGTCTTTATTAGATAAAACAGTATAGGGCTTCCTTGGTGGCGCAGTGGTTGAGAATCCGCCTGCCAATGCAGGGGACACGGGTTCGAGCCCTGGTCCGGGAAGATCCCACATGCCGTGGAGCAACTAAGGCCGTGTGCCACAACTACTGAAGCCCGTGTGCCTAGAGCCCGTGCTCCACTACAAGAGAGGCCACCGCAATGAGAAGCCCGAGCACCACAGCGAAGACAACAGCAACTAGAGAAAAGTCCACGCGCAGCAACGGAGACCCAACGCAGCCAAAAATAAATTAAATTAAAAAAAAAAAAAAGTATAGAAGTATGGCTTTTAAAACAGCTGTGTGTGCATGCGTGTGTGTGTGTGTGTTGGGGACAGATACTGATTTGCAAGATAGAACATTGCTTTCTAATTTAAAGTACAAGATCTTATGCAACAAGAACATTAAGTTTTTTTACTTTAACCTGTGCCAAGAATGTAGTCTTATCTTGGAGCTAGAGAATCGATCTGCTCGGTGGGAAGGAATTCCAGTCTGTTGCTCAGTTTGGCCCTGGGGTTGCTGCTAAGAGGTCTGGTATAAGGTAGGCACTGAGGCAAATGTTTCTACTTTCCTTATCTAGTATGAATAGTTTGGACAGGAATAGAAGGAAAAAGTCCATCACAGATCAAAAGTCAAAATCACTTGAAATCCTGCATCTAGAAATACCTTCGCTTTGTTAACTTGGTTGGGTTAGAAAAAATGACGAGATTAGAGGGGACTGACTGAACGAATAAAAGGCATTTTAAACAAAACTTGTCTAGAATGTACTTACGGTTATTCAAGTGGCAAAAGGCAACCTAGCTAGTAGTATCAAGGGTTGGAGGAAAAGAGAAACCATGGGGAATGGTTTTATATCGTTTGTATTTTAAAGGCCAAACGAAATGAGAATAGCTAAGAAATGAGAAACACTGGGACCTGAAAGATTTCTAGGTGCTTTTTTTTTCTAGTTGCTGTTTGATCAGAGAGAATGACTAGAGCCTAAAGAGATCAACAGGAGAGGAAAATTGACTAGGTGTTATGTGCTAGACCCTGGACTGAGTCCTTGGATTATTTTAACCCTTAGAACAATCTTGGATTAGGAATTACTTATCAAACCTATGCTACAGTTAGTAAACTGAGGATCTGAATGGTTAAGTAATTTACACAAAGTCTCAGAGCTATAAAGTGGTAGACCCAAGATTTGAACCAGGGTTTAATTGAAGAGCTTAAAGCAAAGAGCAAGCCTGGAATGAACCCCTAAGCCAGGATCTAGGCAATTTAAAAAAACCCAAAAGCCGCAGCCAGAGAAATCAATATAGATAAATGGGGCAATTCCCTTTTCCCTTTGACTAGAACAACTGCACCAGGTGATTGCAGTTTTGGAGAGATTACAGAGGAGCAAGAGTATCAAGGATCAAGATGGTTCCTTCCAATACCATGTGGTCAAGACTAAAGATGCTAGTGACTAGGTGAGGAAGCAGGAATGGTAGATCTCTGAGGAAACCTGTTCTGGGCGCTCATGGAAAGCCACACAAAATAACTATAATGTCCAGGCCCCAGTTGCCTTGCTGTGAAAGCAAGCAGGATTTATTTGAACAGCACAGGCTTTTCAAGGCAAAAATTTGCAGGAGTGTGTTAGAACAAATCTATGAGCCTGAGAGAAAAGGGGCATGGAGGGGACACAAACACACCCAATATTTAGCCCTGACCATGGAGGTGAACTTTTATAAAGACAGCTGGATCTGCTTTAAAAATGGATAAAGGAGGGCTTCCCTGGTGGCGCAGTGGTTGAGAATCTGCGAGAATCTGCCTGCTAATGCAGGGGACACGGGTTCGAGCCCTGGTCTGGGAAGATCCCACATGCCGCGGAGCGGCTGGGCCTGTGAGCCACAGCTGCTGAGCCTGCGCGTCTGGAGCCTGTGCCCCGCAACGGGAGGGGCCGCGATAGAGAAAGGCCCGCGCACCGCGATGAAGAGCGGTCCCCGCACTGCAATGAAGAGTGGCCCCCGCTTGCCGCAACTGGAGAAAGGCCTCGCACGAACCGAAGACCCAACACAGCCAAAAATAAATAAATAAATAAATAAAGTAGGGGAAAAAAAAAATTAAAAAAAAAAAATGGATAAAGGAGTAATCAAGGAAAAAGGAATGCCACTATGAAGTCAGATCCTGCTATTTCAGGAAAAGAGTTGAGAAAATAGATTGTTTCTACTGCAATCTGGGCAGTTCCAGCTAGGTTTAAGTGTTAAGAGAATCTCAAACCTAAAAAGCATGTTTTGGGGCACATGACTAGAGGTATCTCCCTGGTCCTTGCAAACAAGAGCATTTCTGAACTGATGATTCTCGAACTGGGTTAAATATAAGGGACTGTCTATATTGGAGTAAGTGGTTGATGAAACCAAAAATTTTAAGAAAAATGGAGTATAGTAACTACCAAATTGAAGATTATCATTGTGAATTTAGTAGCCTTCAAAGATCTCTATCTACGAGGAATTCCCTGGTGGTCCAGTGGTTAGGACTCGGCGCTTTCACTGCCGGGGCCCAGTTCAATTCCTGGTCGGGGAACTAAGATCTGGCAAGCCGCAACACGCAGCCAAAGAAAAAAGATCTCTATCTCTGTCACCAAAAAATGGCCTAACGATATCATTGGCAGCATCGGTGCCCATCACCAATTCCTGGGCACATCCATAGCACCTGATTTTTGTCTCTAATACTGGTTTCCACCAAATGGGAATAGGATTCCTTGAATAGCAGTGGAGTCCATGCCTTGGGACAGAAAAAAAATCAGGATGAATCTGGAACACCTTGTCGCTGCCTGACAGCAAGAATACTTTCAAAACTATCCAGGGCAGTTTTTTTTTGTTTTTTGTTTTTGTTTTTAAACTAACCCAAGGGGTTTCCATTGGCCAAGTTAGGACATTTTGAGTGTCAGTAATAACAAATAATGATAGTGAATTAGAACAAAGCCAAGAATTCATGATACTCAAAAGAAGAAAGAAAGTAGGAACTGAACCAAGGGTAGGAAGAATGAGCGGTATTGGTAGTCTCATATCATAATCAGGTAGAAGGGGAGTCCAGTAACCAACTAGCACTGGTCATGAATAATCAAATGAAAGAACATACAAAAATGGGTTTTAAGATAATAAATTTTCCAAATTCCCCAGAATTTAAAATCTGAAGTTAACCTCCCAAGGGAATGAAACATTGGAGCTGAACTCAAGAACCTCATGAATGTTGATGTATTCATGAGACAACATTAAGTTTCTATTTATACTGACAAATCGGGTCAATATATCACAAATAACACGAGTTAGGTACTGACAACCACACAAAACTTGAAGAGTACTTCATTTCCAGGAGAGATACCAAGTCTCTAAGCACTAAAATCTCTGAAACACAACGGATGTAAGAACCTCATGATGTAACAAGTTTTGATACAAAAAGAAGGATAAACAACAAGGTCCTATTGTATAGCACACAGAACTATATTCAATATCCTATGATTAAACCATAATGGAAAAAACATTTTAAAAAAATGTGTGTGTCTATATATATATATATGTATATATAAATATAACTGAATCACTTTGCTGTACAGCAGTAATTAACACAACATTGTAAATCAACTATACATCAATTTAAAAAAACAAACAGAATTCCCTGGTGGTCCAGTGGTTAGGACACCTCGCTTTCACTGCCGAGGGCCTGGGTTCCATCCCTGGTTGGGGAACTAAGATCCCACAAGCCACGTGGCACAGCCAAAAAACAAACAAAAAAAAGAAGGGACTCACCCTAAGGTTCAAGGCTCAGAATCACATTGGCCTGTGCTGCCAGGTTACACATCCCCACCAAGAATCTTAACAGTTGGTTACCAACATCCTGCAACCTCAGCTGGTCTAAGATGGTATCTCTTCTTGAGTCTAATTAATATACTGAATGTCCAGAAGGATATAAAAAACACTCAAACAGGCAACCTCAGGAGAAATAGAAATAATAAATATAAGAAGCTGAAATAGTAACACTCATATCATTTATGTGTAAATATTATTACTGTATCATTATAACATTGTGGGGTTTTCTGTCTCAGAACATGTTTAAGACATTCAAGAGAATGTGATATATTGAATTTGCAATTTTAATTAAATGTTTAGAAGTCTTTGAATCTATAATATTTAAATGTTCAGGGAAATTTATTTTAATTTCATACACTCAGAATGATCAGTTATATAAGCAGTATGTGAATAGAGAAATGCTGTTTAATTTTAAAAGAAATTTCATTAATAAATTCATAGATTAATTAGACATTAAACAGGTACAAATAAAAGTATTTTACGCCTTGCTGCAAAGCCCCTCTGACATTTAAAAAAACAACAAACTCAAAATGGTCCTTACCAACACGTAAGGAATTCCAGGGCAACTGAGGGGAAGGAGTAGATGAGGGATATTAGTGGATCTATAAGAAGTTAGAAAATTGATGGAAAAGTGATGTGACTTAGAGTTGATATAATTACAACCTAAGAACCTGAAGAAGGAATACAAGAAACAAGGTACTTAGTCCCACAGAACTCCCCCAAAGATTTAGCATTTGGACTCATTGGATACTGGTCTAGGGAATAAGGTAAGGCCAAGTGTGGGAGTGGAAACGAGGGTGAAATTAGCTGAAGGATTACTGAGATATTGGACTCCTAGGTCTCCTCTCATTTCCCACACCACCAGGTAACTATTGCCTACAGGTTAATTCTCTGTGGAAACTGAATAGGAATGAATCAGCCTGGGACACCAGAAAGAGCAGAGAGCTGGGGTAAGAGAGGGACCTAAAAGATTAAGGGAAAGCCTACATGCCAAACTGTGAGACCATCAGTCCCTTACTAAACTTACAGAATGCCAACAGCCAGGCGTTATTTCTACTCCATCTGTCCCTCTTCCTATTCCCAGCCCCATATTTCTCTAGGGCAAGAGATAGAATACTTACGTAGAAAAACTGTGAGAAAAGACCTCTAGATTCTGCCATTTGGGGAGTCCATCAGTGAAAAGGCTGGCTCACCTGATCACCTTACAGTGAAACTCACCAGTCAATATGCCCCATCTTAATTCCAGTAAACCGTATAGTACCTTGCCTTCAAATATTAACAGACAAACAAGAACCATTAGACAGTCGAGGAAGCCTTCAATGTGAGGAGAATAGCAAAAACCAGAAGGGACCTAAGGGAAACTCAGTATCTTAAGAAAGATGAGATCTTGTTTCCTTAAAAGAAGAAAGCTATGAAATAAAGGAACAATTAGAAAACAAACCAAAAAAATCTTGGAAATTAAAACTATGGCAAATATAAAATTAACTGAAAGGTCTGAAAGACATAATTGAAGAAATCTAAAAGGCAGAACAAAAACAGATGGAAAATAGGAGGAAAGAAGATAAATATTTAATACAAGAAATAAAATGTCTAAATAAGAATTCCTGAATGAAAGAACCAGAGAATATGGATAGGAGGAAATTATCAAACCAATAATTGAAGGAAATTCCCCAGGACTCAAAGACATGAGCCTGTGACTGAAAGGATCTGTAAGTTGCCCTGCACAATTAATAAAGGGGCAACACGGCCGATAAGCATGAATTTCCAGAGTACCCAAGTTAAAAAGTGGATTTTAAAAGCTTCTAGAGACCAAAAAAAGGATGCTAAAATGAAGTACTGGTTATAAGAATGGCATCAGACTTCTCAAGAGCAGCACCGGATGCCAGAATACAACGAGGTCAGATCTTCAAATTACGGGGGATGGGAGGAATTATTTTTAATGTGGCGTTCTATACTCAGTCAAGTGTGAATACAAAACAATGACATCTTCAGATACTCAGGGATTCTAAAAATTTAGCTCCCATTTGCCCTTTCTTAGGAAGCCACTAGAGGATTTCCTCAGCATTTTGAGAGTTAGAAAAAAAAAAAAGGAAGCCAAAAGAGCCAGGAAATAGGAACCCCAAGAGGAGAGAGGTGAAGGGAAATCCTAGGATGATTAGGGAATTACACTTGCACAACAGCGTGGAGAGCAACCAGTTCAGATTGGAGCAGGATGAAAGGGTGGCTGCAAGTAACTGAATACCTAACTCTAAGTGACTTAGACACTCGAGGTCTGTTATCTCACGTAACCAGAAGTGCCCTCTACTAGGTTGTTTCATTCAACCCTTGATGTTAGGGTTCTGAATTGGCTTTTCTGGTATCATCGCCTCTTCCCTTTTTGTGAAAAGATGGCAGATGTAGCTGCAAACTTCACATCCTCACGCAACCAGGCAAAAACCAAGGAAGAGAAGTTTCTCTTCCAATTTTCTTTCCACAGAGATAAAAATCTTATCTAGCAAGTCCTATCCCATCAGTCTTCCCCTCAGATTTCACTGACCAGATGCCAATTCAAGAAAAGTTTATAAAGGTGGTGTTGTTTTCCCTCTTATGATATGGAAAGCACAGATGCCAAATTTTAAGTCCACAGGTCACAGACTTCAGAGCAAACACAAGAGCATACATATTTGAGCCAGAATGCATGGGTTTGTCTCTACCACTTACCAAGACTTGTGTTCTGACAATACTTGGGGAACCTCATGGGTCAAAGGGATGGCTAGATCAAGGCAATATTTGGGTATTCCTGGGTTCCCTTACCAAAATACCATGTACATACTATCATACCAGTCCAGTTACACCCAACCACTAAGTTAGATTCTAAACCTAAGTCTACTTATGGCACTTTAAGAATAGTGGTAGGGCTTCCCTGGTGGCGCAGTGGTTGAGAATCTGCCTGCTAATGCAGGGGACACGGGTTCGAGCCCTGGTCTGGGAAGATCCCACATGCCACGGAGCAGCTGGGCCCGTGAGCCACAACTACTGAGCCTGCGCGTCTGGAGCCTGTGCCCCGCAACGGGAGGGGCCGCGATAGTGAAAGGCCCGCGCACCGCGATGAAGAGCGGTCCCCGCACCGCGATGAAGAGTGGCCCCCACTTGCCGTAGCCAGAGAAAGCCCTCACACGAACCGAAGACCCAACACAGCCAAAAATAAATAAGTAAAAATAAATAATTAAAGTAGCTATAAAAAAAAAAAAAAAAAAAAAGAATAGTGGTAAAGTACAGGTTCTTATTTCCATTAAAAGAGTAGTAATACTGTACAGGGAAAAAGAGAAAATATCTGGGGTCTTTTCTTTTGCCACTTAAAAAAAAACTTCTGTTTTTTAAAAGGGGCATAATTTTTTTTTCCTTTTTTTGGCTGTGCCGCTCGGCACGCGGGATCTTAATTCCCTGACTGGGGACCAAACCCCGCCCCCTGCAGTGGAAGCGCGGAGTCTCAACCACTGGACTGCCAGGGAAGTCCCCAAAGGTACATAATTATATACAAACTACTTATGCTCTGGGAAGATACCTCATTCGTACATGGAAAAATACTTTACCTGTGTGAAGGCATAATCAAGCTCCATGTGAGTAGACTGTAAGAATCCTTCACCACTGTATACCCACCACGTGGCAGAGAGCAGCTACTCACAACAGATTTACTGAACAAATTGATGCAAACATGCATTCATGTAGGGAACGAACTAGTAAGTTCCCTTGCTGATCTGAGGAAACAAGGGAAGGGTAATTAATGCAAGAGGGTTGTTGGGTATGGAATGAAGGAAGGGAAGGGAATCAATATTGATTAAAGGAAGACTGAATTTTGCCCAGATTTGTTTCTGTGAAAGTATTTTAAGACATTTCAATAACTGAAATAACTGTACAAAAAATAAACAAATTAACTTTATTAAGTTACCACTTCAGTCCTTACATTGATTTATTTACAAAAATATCAGTTTGAAATGCATTATTGAAAGTGAGTACACACAATAAATAGAAAATAAGGATGCATGGTGCTGGAGACATCTCAACCAACTTATCTTCATCTACTGCCCACTGTTGTAGACAAAATTTGACACCAACTTATTATCTTCATCTACTGCCCACTGCTGTAGACAAAATTTGACACGCAAACAGCATTTTTGAAAGAGCAGTCAAAGTACCGGGGAGAGGGCTGCAAACTATGAGAAAAGTAGCTTAAAACTCTGGACCACTCACCAAAAAAAAAAAAAAAAAAAAAAAATCACTGTTTATCTGGAAGCTAACCTCAGTATAACACCGAATTATCTACTACTACCCACAAGAACAATTTAAAAATAAGAAAAGTGCCAAGGAACCTTCATTAACAGTATTTTTAAGTCAAAGTTTTTACTTTAAACATCTGATGATTACTCAAATATCCTAAGCCATGAGGCAGACCCTAAGACAATAAGTTATAAATAGTCTGAATTTAATAACTTAAAAGTGATATGGTTAATATAATACACACTGCATGAGTATCTCAACCAACCTCTTTCAGGTGAGGTGATAACTAAAAGGTTTAAATTTACAGTTTCAATTTCTGTTCAGAAGAGTGATGTCAGTATTCTAGCAATAGTGATGACATCCCATTATTGTAAATATGCTAATATACATATTACTCTGAATTACACTCGATTGAATTCTATGTACACATGGTTCCATATTCCAAGTGCAAATCTTCAAAGGTACGGGTGTATAATCAAAGCTGGGTTTGACAAATGCTTTCTGACTTCTGAAAGCAAATGATAAAAGTACTTCCTAAAAGTGAATAAACTAGTTGCAAGTACGTGACCATTTCCTTTTTCTCTTTACGTGTGATGAACTTCATGAAGCATTAATTCCCGAGGTATATTTGTTTCTGGACCATACAGCTTACATGCTCTTCTTTCAAAGGCAGCTACCATCTGCTTTACAACTTCATCGAAAAACAACGTGGCAAGCTGAGAGTGTAGAAGTGAGCGAAATTCAAAAGAAATCTGTAGAAAAATGTTAATAATTATTTTAGAAAGATCTTTCTTTTACTAAATCTCCACTTAGGGTAACGGTGTTCACACTGTGAAATGGGTTACTTGGCCCAGTACCTAAGGCAGAGCTCTATGGGTCTATCTAGATGAGATTTTTAACATACCTCAGAAGAGGGAGATTTGTTTCCTGCAGTAAGCACAACAACAGCTAAACAATAAGCTTAAGTAAACAAGGGCAATGAATCTCATTTTGGGGCAAAGAGTCTGCTTTTATTAAGTTAAAGAAACCTGGAAAAAAGCTTTGCTAAATACCATGTTTATCACTTTGGCTTCTTATTAATATGCCGCTTTTAGAGCTACCTTACCTCCCAAAAGGAAATAAGGAAGGGAAGTGATCCTTCTGATATGGTATTCCCATGAGAAGTATAGTAGCAGAAAGATGAGATTAACCCACAAAATAGATGGCGAAGGTGGTTCAATCTTTAAGTAGACAATGATTTAGAACTTTCTTTATATCCCCTCAAGACAGAATTCAAGGCAACCCAGTTTAAGAAATAAGATCTTAAGGACCTTAAATATCCATTAACTTCTGAATGTTTGGTGGTTCAATCTTTAAGTAGACAATGATTTAGAACTTTCTTTATATCCCCTCAAGACAGAATTCAAGGCAACCCAGTTTAAGAAATAAGATCTTAAGGACCTTAAATATCCATTAACTTCTGAATGTTTTAATTTTTTATTTTAAAATAATTTGATTTATAAAAAAGTTGCAAAAACAGTACTAAGATTTCTCATACACCCATCACCCAGATACCCCTATTTCAATGTCTTATATAATCACAGTACAATTAAAACCAGGAAATTAACAGAGGGAGTTAGTATTACTAGATAATAATGCTATTACCTAATCTAGAGAGGTTTCATTCAAATTTCCCCAACTGTCCCATATATGCCCACTAATTTTGTAATGAAAGCAACTTAAGAGCTGAGAATAGCATACAGTAATTTACTCAAAATTATAACCATTTCTTCTTTTTAAAATTATTTATTTATTTATTTATTTGGTTGGTTGGTTGCGCTGGGTGTTAGCTGCGGCTCGCAGGCTCGTTAGTTGTGGCATGCGAACCCTTAGTTGCGTGTGTCTTACAATCTATGGACTTGTAAAAATTAGAAAATAGAGAAGGGATGACTATTCAAGGTTTCAAGAAATAAAATAGAAGAAGAGAAAGGGTCATTAGCATTCTTTTCTTTTTTTTGGCCGCGTCACACAGCATGAAGGATCTCAGTTCCCCAACCAGGGATCGAACCCGTGTTCCCTGCAGTGGAAGCACAGAGTCCTAACTACTGGACCGCTAGGGAATTCCCCTAGCATTTTTTCTTATAAAATTAGTGCAAAAAAAAAAAAAAAAAAAAAAATTAGTGCAGAAAAAGGTATTCAATACTCAGAAATTTGAGATTTTTTTAAAAATGTCTTTCAGTAATTGCTATGCATGTAGGTTATTAATTATGACATCTGGGTTCTAATAAAAATGGATTACTCCTTCTTTACCAACTTCACCTGATGTTTGGAACAAATAGAGGGCTTTTTGAGAGACTTACTGAAAAATCCAAAGTACAAGTTCTTGGGTAGCCAGGAAGACCTGGGCTAAAACGCCATATAGTCTCCAAATGATTGAAGAGCTTCCCATCAGTACAGGATGCCTAGAACAAAATGAAAAAAATAAAACCACAGTTAAATACCATTTGGATTGTGTCCAGAATCTACAACTGAAGATGACTTCTTTGAGAAGTAAATATTTTTATAGGTCAGACCACAGGTGACAAAGACATATCATTGATAGCTTGGTACTAGGAAGTGATCTCTGGCCAATATAAGCCATTTTCCTTTCTCCTGGGATCCCCAAGATTGCCACTTGTTCTCTTCCGCTGCTGTCACCCACTGTGCTACTTAGAGTTCTCCTCCCACAACAAAACAGGGAGTGACTACCTGGAAGTTTATTTCCAGCTCTGCCACTTATAAGTAATCCTGAACAAGTTAATTCCCTGTACTGTATTTCCTTAATCTATAAAATGAGTATAATGCCTGTGTTATACCATCAGTACGAGATGGCTAAATTTAATATTTGTAGGGTATTTGGCACAGATCCCTAGAACAATTCTATAATTCTTTTTTCCAACCCAAAGATTTTCTCTTATCAATCACATTCAGTCTTTCCCTAACTCATTATTCTTTATTTCTAGAGGCCTCTATGGTTCCAGTTTTCCTGAAAGTGTGGCCCTGACCCTTGTCCCTGACCCACTGCTTTCTGACCTCTCATCTCTTCTGTGCTCATGTTTATTTTACATGTGTGTGTACACACTGAAACATAATACACAGTAAATACTATGTGCAGTGCATCCTGACATATCCCATTCTATATCACTAAAAAATGTTGGTTGAGACCCATTAAAGAGTTGCCTCCTGCAGTGTGAAAAATGGTGGCCAGAACCATAGTTACTAGTCCACTGTTAGGACAGGTTATGACCTTGAATGAAGTTCAGTTTCTTTATTTACTATCCTAAGAGGCCATCTGGGCCTTATTATACTAGTAGACAACTGACCTCAAGAATATCTATCACCTTACCTTCCCTTAGAAGCAGCCTATTTTTTAAATTCTTGTTTCAAAGTCTACACTCCCCTCCTCAATTAAGCCTTAAGTTTTCAGCAATTCTGGCAAATCATGGGGCCGATAAATGATCAAGCCCCTCTACCCCCTTTCTTTTGGATAAGTTATCCCCCTCAAGAATTTAGACTGTCCCTCTCCTGAGGCTACACACTACAAAATATATTGCAAAATAAGGACCTGCATAGGTAAACTCTGTTTCCCCCAAGTAAACAGTCATTTTTTTCTCCCATAGCTATAGCCTACCTAAACACAGACTATAGGATTATTTCTCTGACTATATCTGGATCTCTCTAAAGATAGTTCAAACTGGGGGCTAAAGAGCTAAAAATCCATTTGCAGTTTATTCCTCACTTCCTCTTCATCTAAACCCTTTTGAATTAATTATCAGATGGTAACACGGTAGAATCATTATAAACTGCATCCATACTAAAAAGCATTTAAAAAGATATGCTCTATTTACATTTATAAAAAGAACATAGTATTTTAATTTTTAATATGGAAACCAGTGAATGTTTTAAAACTTATTTAGACACGATAAAATAAGTCATTAAAATACTAACTACTTTAATAACTGAAGTTAGTCACATTATGCTAAGTCACTGGGGAGAAGTAAAAATTTTCTTCAGAGCTTGGCTTTATATATAGTTCAATAATGGCTATCCAATTTTTAAAACCATCAAAAGTCTATAAGAAAACCTTACTGTTTCAGTTATCCAACTTCGTTTATTTACTTTTTTTTTTGTTTTTGGCCATGCCTTATACAGCTTGTGAGATCTTAGTTCCCCAACCAGGGATCAAACCCATGCCCCCTGCGGTGGAAGCCTGGAGTCTTAACCACTGGACCACGAGGGAAGTCCCTGTTTATTTACCTTTATTTTTAATTTTTTTAAACTTTTTCAGTTATCCAACTTTAAGATAATGCAGTCCACCTTTCTTTACAACCGCGTGAGAAGCTTATAGGAAATGTAATAGTGCAGGAGAAGCAGCGGTTGGGAACAGTCACTGTAATACGGCACCTTCCTCTGACCACTTTTTCACAACACGTGGCAGTGCTATACTCATACCAGTAACCCAGCTCAAGGATCCACGGATTTTTACTGCTATGTCTTGATAGGGACAATACTGCCAAAGATCTCACTCCTAACAGAGATACTGAACACAGTAGGAAGGTTTCTGGCCATTACAGATTCAGGTAGACTACAATCACTGACATGTTAAGTCACAGGCACATTTGGGGCAGCTAACAATTCACAGAAAATGTCACATGGCTTCTGCTGCTTCCTCAGTTATAATAATTTTTATTATATGTCACATATGTGTATCAGGTATTAAAATCCAGAACCTGAACCCAGGGAAAACTGAAAGCTGAACCTAGTTGTGTGTTATTCTCAAATATGTCTTTAAACAATAAACTAGCACACTAAGTGAGACAGCTTATTTTAATGGAAAAATAGTTTTGGAATCAGACACACACAGTATGAATTTGTGTAAGGCTCTTAATTTCCCTAAGCCTCATAAAATTGAGATAGCAATGACTATCTAATACATATTATTATAATTAAAAAAAAAAGTTTCCTCCCTCCTTGGCAGTGTTAAAAGTTACTGAAATAATTATGAACATCTGTGGATCTACAATAACCCAGAACAGAGCAGTGAGAGCTTCATAAACAAAGAGGCCTCATGACTCCTGTCATTGTAGTACTGGTGCTGAGGATACAGAGACGAAAAAGAGGATCTCCCATTCCCTCAAGTAGCTCGATTTTTTCAAGCAGAAATCCAAATGAAGAAAGAAATTATACTACAGAGTGATAAGAGAAGTAAATAAAGCACGTGCAAAGCCCAGAGGAATCACCGAGGTAGAACTAGTCATCTATATGAAAAGAAAGGGAGAAAGCAGGTTGGAATTTGAAGGATTAACAGGCAAGGAATTTTCATTACAGGTAAAAGAGGGAACAACATGCAAAGGCACAGGGCTGTGTAATGAGCACTATATGGTTCATTCCTGGAAGCCAGGGAAGGGAAGAAAGCCAGGAGGAGAAAATGAGACTTTTTTAGAGTTCTTTTAGTTAGATGCAGGATATGTTAAGATCTAAGTTATGAGAGTCTGAATGGTAAGAGACTGAGGTCAGGGGACTCAATTTTAAGATTACAGAGATATCTGCTGCTGTCAGACAGACTAGAGTCTTGGCTGTGATCTAACTCTTCTAGGCCTTAGTGTACTCAACTATAAGATGGAGAATAAAATTTGCATCTCAAAGGGCTGTTGTGAAGAGTAATTCAAGTAAAGCACTACAAAGAGCTCAGTATGTCAGCTATTTTAAGTGTAGTACAGGAGGTGAAAACTCCACAACTATGGGGCAAACAGGTGAAAAGTCATAATAACGACAGAGTCCCACAGTGGGGCACAGTCTTTTAAGTGGAGTTGAAGTTTTGAGAGTGCAACTAGGGTGGACTCCAAGGTCTCAGCTTCACTGGACAGTATACTCTTTCTGGTATGAGAGTTGCACCTCCTCAATGCCTGACAAAGAGGTGACGAAGGCATTTAGCTCTGGCCAATTACCAAGAAATGATACCACCACTAAATCCTGTGAGCACAGAACACAATTCAGCTTTGAAAGTCTTTGGTCATCACACTCTAGAAATTCAGTAGAAATGGGCATTACTCTGTGGAATTCTGCCTTTTTTGTGTGATGCAGTCTGGGTACCTTTTCTAAATGTGTACCCTCCTCTGAGAAGAGTAAGATGATTAATATATGCATGCAACAACACTTGGCATTTCAGTACCTGGTACATGGCAGGATGACTTCAATAATGTTTATGTTCTCCACATTTATATCTTTTCTACCTTTCTGCATCCTCTCACCACTTTCCCTTCCTTAACTTAAGAAAAAGTAGTGCAAGTATTAAAACATTTCTCACTTGTGCGGCCATCTCTTTCCTGTGGGTCAGTAGTCCTCAACAGAAGGACAAAAGAAAAAGCTTCTCATTTCCATGTTCTAGTTAAATTTCAATTTGGAAAGAATAATGCTAATATTGTGTAAAATAACACGATTTAAGAGATATGATAAATAGTTTGTTTTTTCCCTTCTATTAGTTTAGGGAAGTCTTCTTAATGCTATTATACTTTAACCCATTTAACATAATATTTGAGGAATATTTAAAAACAACAAAAAACAAAACCATTACCTTTACCAAATGTGGTTTCACCAAGGTTACCACTGATGTATAGCGCTCCAATACAGGTGGAAACCCAATTTCTAATCGTGTTTTGCAGTATCCAGATCTCCTTGATATTACATCTGATTTTTTGCACCAAGGAACAAAATGCTTGTAATCCTCCATTCCTGATACTACATCATACATTTCCTGCATAGAATATCTTAAAAAAAAAAGGAGAGGTGTTAACTGCATCTATTTATATGGTATATGTACACTTTAAATTGAATATGAATAAAGTTTACTATGTATGAGGCAATAAATCATTTGGCACACATACAGAACCACACTCTGGGATGAATGTCTTCAAAACACAGAAAATAAAAGGATAAAAGGGAGCTAAACATATGTCTGTAGCAGAGCTTACAATGTGGCAGACCACAGGTTGAATCTAGCTTGCAGATACGGTTTTTAAAATTTTAATTAGTGGGCTTCCCTGGTGGCGCAGTGGTTGAGAATCTGCCTGCCAATGCAGGAGACATGGGTTCAAGTCCTGGTCTGGGAGGATCCCACATGCCGTGGAGCGGCTGGGCCCGTGAGCCACAACTACTGAGCCTGCGCATCTGGAGCCTGTGCTCCGCAACAAGAGAGGCCACGATAGTGAGAGGCCCGTGCACCGCGATGAAGAGTGGCCCCTGCTTGCCGCAACTGGAGAAAGCCCTCGCACAGAAACGAAGACCCAACACAGCCAAAAATAAATAAAAAATAAATAAATAAAGGTTTAAAAAACAAAAAAACAAAACAACAACAACAAAAATTTTAATTAGTGACCAGCATTTAAAAACTGAGACTTCGAGAGAAAAAGACTAGAAGCAACCTAAATGTTTATTTGGTTGATAAACATTAATAATTGCTTAATAATAAATGGTTGATGAATTATGGTACACTCATACTGTGGAACTCTATCAGTTATTTAAAGGGATTAAGATCAGATGTACAGTTGACCCTTGAACAACACAGGTTTGAACTGTGTGGGTCCACTTATACACGAAGTTTTTTCAGTAAATTTAGTACCTGTATTTTCATTTTACAGATCTTTAAATTAAATGTGAGGGAAAGTTTGTGTTCAATTAGAGATCACAATATGTGGAATCAAAACAACTAGGGTTTGAGTCTTGATTTTATCCAAACTGTTTCATCATCTTCCTGCCTTTGGGTGAGTCATTTAACAATTCCTCGTTTGGAGGCAGAAAGAGCAGTATGCAGATTTTTTTTTACTGTGTGGGGGTCTGCACCCCCTAAACACCCCACGTTTCAAGGGTCAACCGCATACTTTAGAGCAAAGAGGTTTACAAGATATTGCTACATGAAAAAAGGCACACTAAAGCAGACGGGATATATTTGATTCTATTATCTATTTGAGAAATATCATAAGTGTATACTATATTCCCTCAATTTTAAACATTCGGGATTTTTTTCCTGAAAATAATTATTATGTTAATAGACTGTCTGTCTGAAAATACATGAAAATACATTTAAAAAGTCCTAGAAGGATACAGATTAAACAATTACCAGTTGTTAATTCAGGAAAAAGAAGTAGGAGTAAAAATAGATTAAGTCTTTTAGTATACATATTTCTAAATTGTTAAGTTTTTATACAAGTATCAGATGATTTTGTAATTAAGAAAAGAAAAAAATCTATTCTATAACACAAAAAAAGGAAACCTCTCATTCTTTTTATGAGCCAGCATAACATACTGTGAACCCAAGCCTCACAAAGAACGTAAAAAACAAAATCTATAAACCCACATCACCTGTGAGTACTGAGGCAAAACTTCTAAATATCAGCAAATATAATAGAGCAATATATTTTCTAAAAAATACAACAATCAAATCCAACTCATTTAAGGATGTTTGGATGGTTTAATACTAAGAATTACATTATTATAACCATATTAATTAGTCAAAACAAAAACATTATATGATTCCCTCCATAGATAGTAAAATACCAGAAGCATTCCTATTAGAGTTAGAAATAAGTCAAAGGTGCTGACTATCATCACAGTTATTTGACATTTTTCTGAAAGTATGTCAAAATAATTAAAGCATGAAATATGAGGCACATGTGTGGAAAAGAATTAGGCAAAATTATAAATCGGCAGGTGATATGACTATCAAATCAGAAGCTAATCAATTCAGAATTCAGTTATGTAGCCTGTTGAGAAATATATAAAAATTAATATCATTCCTATACTAACAAGTAGAAAACAGTAGCATAGAAATGCAAAATACATAGAAATTAATACGACAAAAAACCATCAGGGTTTAAATGAAAAACCAAACAACAAAAACATTGTGCATACAAGTAAAAGACAACTGAATGAGAACCAGACACATATAATTCTTGGTTATAAAGACTCACACTGTTAAAACATAATTCACCTCAAAATGATACAGTAAACAACTACATTCTAAAGTTTAAAAGGGCATTTTTGGAATACGACAGAATGAGTGTTTATATGTATTTAATTTTTATGATCATGAAATGAGGCCCATAGCAGAGGGGGGAAAATAAACCTACCCTCCCCATGTTCTCAGACACTTGGAAATAAATGCCAAAATAAGTCCCATGAAGTAGTATGAAACCTGGTAGCCTGGAAGCTAATTGTCATACAGTAGTCTGCAATGACTAAGAAAGCAGTATAGCATAGCAGTCAAGGGGATGGATTTTGTAGTCAGAAAGTACTGTGTTCAAATATCAACTCTAAAACATAGTAAGTCATGTGACCCTGGCTACGCTGCTTAACCTCTCAACTTCATTTTCTTCATCCATAATTGAAAAATACCTCTACAGGTTCTTTTTTTTTTTTTTTAATATTTATTTATTTCACTGTCCAATCTTCATTGCGGCATGCAGGATCTTTCACTGCGGTGCTCCCTTGTGGTGTGTGGGCTTCTCTCTACTTGTGGCATATGGGTTTTCTCTTCTCTAGTTGTGGTGCGGGCTCCAGAGCGTGTGGGCTCTGTAGTTTGTGGCATGCGGGCTCTCTAGTTGAGGTGCGCGAGCTCAGTAGTTGTGGTGGTGGGCTTAGTTGCCCCGCCACATGTGGGATCTTAGTTCCCTGACCAGGGATCGAACCTGCGTCCCCAACATTGGAAGGTGGATTATTTACCACTGGACCACCAGGGAAGTCCCTACAGGGTTCTTTTAAGGGTTAAGTGAAATAGTTTTAGCATAATGCACAATGCTTACTAGGCACTTAATAAATGGTAGCTATTATGTGTTTATGTCAAATATGGGGGAAGACGAATATCATTAGATAAGACCAATTTGTAATAAAAAGAATTTTAACATGAGAAAGAATAAGGAAGCAAGTAAGAATAAGTAAATATGGTGGGAAAAATAAGCTTAGGAGTCATGACACAACATAATCTCTCTGAGCTTCAGTTTCCTCATCTCTAAAATGGGAATAATACCTAGTTCACATGGCTATTGTGAGAATTAAATGAAATAAATATAGAGCCCCCAGCAGTGCCTGTCAAATGGAAAGTACACAGTAAAAGGAAGATGTTATATTTCTGATTCAAAAGGAAAGCAGACCAATTCACTATTTGATTTCTCATCCTTTTGTCGCCATGTCTCTTTTCAACAGATACCAGCTGAGGCAAAGATGTCTTCCTATCCAAGTGTTTACACTTGCTTTATGTGGCATTATTGCTGGCCACCTGGAGGCTACAATTACATAGCGGTAACATGACTAGTTCTTGCCAGTAATATCTGAGAGTAAGCACTGGGTGTCACTCTCAGACCAATATGATTAAGAACCAGGTGTATCTTTTTAAGAGACTCTGAAGACTAAGGAATTACAAAAGTCACAAATCGGATGGAGCCTGGGTTCCTGAATCACTACTCGAGGATTGCTACCCATGGATTGGGCATACCCACTTCAACTTTACATGAGAAAGAAAGAAACTTTTGGGTTTTACCTGTATGGCTGCTAGCATTACCTTAACTAATACAGTGACTATCCAGTAATAGCGGTAAATTATGTGGCAAAAGTTATGAGTATGCCCAAAGTTCTTTACTGCAGAAAAATTAGAAGGGAAAAAGCAACTAAATAAAGTAAATGAAAAGTACTTTTAGAAGAATTCATGTAATATTTAATGGCCTGTTGGGAATTAAGACCCCCTTGTAGAAATTCCCATATGAAGGACTGCTTGATTTCTGGTTTAGCAGATCTGCAGACGCTCTATACTCTGCTGTATATACCCCTAGGTGAGGGGCCAAACCTGGCCTGCTGCGTGGCTCTGTAAATAAAATTTTGTTAAGAACACAGCCACGCCCATTTATTACATATTGTCTATGGCTACTTTTGGGCTACAGTGACAGAGTTGAGTAGTTGCAACAGAGACAGTATGGTCTACAAACCTATTTACTAACTGGCCCTTTACAGAAAAAGCTTGCCAACCCCTGCTCTAGATGGTAGGGGCCTCTTAGCATGTTTATATGTACTTACCTAGGTATGTGTGTACGTGAGGGAGCTATACAGACATATTTGGCTCAACATATCAGTAATGTTGCCACTATGAAAAAGAACAGTGTACAAAAAATGCAGGTCATAAACAGTTTAATTATTTCCTTTAAATGTCAAGATTTAAATCTATCCTATAAAGTTACCACATGACTACATTCAACAAATATTTATAAAACGGCAAGGGCTAGAAAATTAGAGCTTAGTCTGTAAGAAGAGAATCCAGAAAAAAAGAGGCATGATGTTCTATAGAAAATTGTGAACACGCTCTTTTAGTACAACTATTATTTTATACAAACCCTATAATTCTTCTCTCTGAATATTCTTTTCTTTTGTTTATTAATGGTGCAGCAATTCTGAAGAAAGTTCTTGCATATATCTCCTTAGGCAAAACTGAGGTATACAGTGGAAGAGTTCTGCTCATCAGTATACCACAGGAAGCTAAGTATCTAAAAAAGACAAAAATTACCTGATTGAGTAACACTGACAATTAAGAGGAAACACAAACTATAGAGATTGTAAAATAACAATCATACTTTAGAAGGCTGTGCAACCTTAAAATATTCCTGAAAAAATAAACACACACACACACACACACACACACAAATAAGCTTCTAAAGCACCATAAAGAAACTAAAAAGGGACTTCCCTGGTGGCGCAGTGGTTAAGAATCTGCCTGCCATATATATGGAATCTAAAAAAAAAAAAAGGTTCTGAAGAACCTAGGAGCAGGACAGGAATAAAGACGCAGTAGAGAATGGACTTGAGGACACAGGGAGGGGGAAGGGTAAGCTGGGACGAAGTCAGAGAGTGGCACGGACATACACACTACCAAATGTCAAATAGATAGCTGGTGGGAAGCAGCCGCATAGCACAGGGAGATCAGCTCTGTGCTTTGTGACCACCTAGATGGGTGGGATAGGGAAGATGGGAGGGAGACGCAAGAGGGAGGGGATATGGGGACATATGTATACGTATAGCTGATTCACTTTGTTATAAAGCAGAAACTAACACACCATTGTAAAGCAATTATACTCCAATAAAGATGTTAAAAAAAAAAGAATCTGCCTGCCAATGCAGGGGACATGGGTTTAAGCCCTGGTCCGGGAAGATCCCACATGCCATGGAGCAACTTAGCCCGTGCACCACAACTACTGAGCTTGTGCTCTAGAGCCCGCGAGCCACAACTACTGAGCCCACACGCCACAACTACTGAAGCCCACGCGCCTAGAGCCTGTGCTCCGCAACAAGAGAAGCCACCGCAATGAGAAGTCCACACACCTCAACGAAGAGTAGCCCCCTCTCGCTGCAACTAGAGAAAGCCCACGCGCTGCAACTAAGACCCAATGCAGCCAAAAATAAATAAAATAAAATAAATAAATTTTATTAAAAAAAAAAGAAACTAAAAATACCAGCTTACAGTTACGGTTAGAAGCTTCTAACAGAAAAGGTATCTCTCCCAGAAGTTGGCTTTTAGTCTGCAGTCATGTTTTACAACATATTCTTACCCTAGGCTTGCTAGGATATTCATCATCCAATTTTCAACTCATCTACTCAGCTTGTTTTCCCAGCTGGATCCACAGGAGTTTCCTTAATTCTTGATCTACTCTATGAGATTTGAAATTAGGTCTTGCTCTCCCATTGGCTATCCGGTGGCCCTGTCAGACCTGCTGTTCAGTTATCTTTTACCTTCCAATCTCCATTTCCATGTGTATATGTAAAAACATATGTCAAGGTAATTAGAATGTTAACTGTTTGGGTGCTTCGTAATACAGATGCCTGATATGCTCTTGTTCACCTAAATGTTTTCAGCCTTTATTCTAATAAGATTATTGCATAACTGTTTTACACTACTATTCGTGCATTATTAGTTCATATACTTATTGAGTGCCTATTCTGAGCTAGGCACTAGGGATATAATGGTGAATAAAACAAACATGAAGATTACATTCTAGTTGAGGAGTCAAAAAAAAATCACTAAAATAGAAATGGGTGTGGGGACATGTAATTAGGACCTCCTTTAGACAGAGTGGTCCAGGAAGTCCTCTGAGGTTATATTTCAGCTGAGACATAATGGATAAGGAGGCATGCTAAGAGAGAAATAGATATGTATGTACATAATAAATGCATGTGCACATATATATAAAATCTCTCTCACACATACGTGTGTGTATGTACATGGGAGGAGAGGTAGATACAGAGCATTTCAGGTACTAGGGAAAGAGCTTGGCAGCATCCAGACACTAAAAAAGACAAACAGTGTAACAGCAGTATAGCAAGCCAGGGGGAGAGCACCATGAAATAATGTTAGAGAGACAGGCTGGAGCTGGATCATGCTGGGGTTTATTGGTGAGGATAAAGCAATTTGGAATTTATTCTCAATGAGATGTTCTTGAAGTGTTCCAAGTAAGAGAGCAATATTTCATTAAATTGAGTCTTCAAGTTAATTTTTAAAAGTGTAATGGAGTGGCCTGGTGAAATCTCATGTTATCATATATGAAATTTGATTTATATAAGATATGATTTACATATAAATAAAATTTCTTTAAGGACACTGAGACCCTACAGTTTGGCTGGAAGAGAAAATCAAGTTAAAGAATGACTGAAGAAATTGGCGATATTCAGCCAGAAGATAAGGGGTGATACTTGAGACTATGGCTCCAAAAATACAAGAAAAAACTTTTGAACAATTAAAGCTGTTTATAAAAATTGGGTAGACTTATTCCAAAGGTAATGAAAGAAAGGTCAATGAAAATAGTTAAGCTAAATGCTTCATGACTATGGAAAAGAATCAAGCATATGAACTGTATGAATGAACTTAAGTCTCTTTTAAGATAGATTCATCTCCTAGAGAGAATAAGGGTGTCATGTGTTCCTAAAAATCTTTAAAAATATGATGTTATGTGAATTTTAAAGGCAGTGATAATATTTTTAAAAGCCTACTGTAATTTTTTTGAGTAGAGCTATAGAGTTTGCTTTAAAGTGGAATTATGCCAATAAAAGTGACTGACAGTTATTCTGCTGAATGAAGCAGAACAGTGGAAATAAAATAATTAGGCAGGGATTTCCCTGGTGGCACAGCGGTTAAGAATCTGCCTGCCAATGCAGGGGACACGGGTTCGAGCCCTGGTCCGGGAAGATCCCACATGCCGTGGAGCAACTAAGCCTGTGCACCACAACTACTGAGCCTGCGCTCTAGAGCCTGACTGCCACAACTACTGAGCCCACGTGCCACAACTACTGAAGCCCACGCACCTAGAGCCCGTGCTCCACAGCAAGAGAAGCCACCACAAGGAGATGCCAACACACCACAACGAAGAGTAGCCCCCGCTCGCCGCAAGTAGAGAAAGCCCGCACGCAGCCAAGAAGACCCAACACAGCCAAAAATAAATTTTTAAAAAATAATAATAATAATTAGGCAGTTAATTTAGTTCCCCCCTTAAAAAGCCACAAAATATAATTTAGAATCTCTGGTAGCCACACAGATTATAAAAACCAAGCTTGGTGTTCAAAATGCCTAATCACCCATTTCCCTTCTAAGACATTCTTTAGATGTCTTTAACTGTTTTAACAGTTTCATCTATTTTGCTCACTTTTCGTATAGATACCTTCTTATCTATTATTGGAAGCCAATTATGTGGCAGATACTATGCACAATTATCAACAATTTTCTGGGCTTCCCTGGTGGCGCAGTGGTTGAGAATCTGCCTGCTAATGCAGGGGACACGGGTTCGAGCCCTGGTCTGGGAAGATCCCACATGCCACGGAGCAGCTGGGCCCGTGAGCCACAATTGCTGAGCCTGCGCGTCTGGAGCCTGTGCCCCGCAACGGGAGGGGCCGCGATGGAGAAAGGCCCGCGCACCGCGATGAAGAGTGGCCCCCGCTTGCCGCAACTGGAGAAAGCCCTCGCACGAACCGAAGACCCAATACAGACAAAAATAAATAAATTAATTAATTAAAAAGAAAATCCTTAAAAAAAAAAAAAAAAAAAAACTAAAAAAAAAAAAAAAAAAAAAAACAATTTTCTGATAAATCAGATCAGAAAAAGCAGCATCTGAGATAAACCTTTACTAAAAAAAAAATAATAAGACCCTTGCTTCTGAAGAGGTGAACTGGGTGTTTTGGAAACTTACTTTTCATTGTATATGGTTTTGAATTTTGTACCAGGTTCATGTAATACGGTCCTCTTATCCCCCGAAAAAGAAACACTTACACAATCTGATTACAATCATAAGGGAAATGCCTGTGTTTAAAGCAAGTTAACAGGTGTTTTCTGATCGGTCTGCATACTATGGTTACAATGCCCTGGACTGCCCATCTATTTTCACATATTATCAAGAACAATATGTCTTCAACTGCAATACGAGAACCATACAATCGTATATATGGTTAAACCATGAAATGAAAACTGGACCAGATGAAGGACAGTTTTTTGGTCACTAATCTTCCAATACTACATCCCAAATACTCTACTACAATAAAGGCCAGAATCTATGTTAATGCTTCAGCCTTGCAATGAACTCGTAGACTCTCTCCCTCTTCATTATCATAAACAGTAAATAGTTTATCCTGGAATTTTAAGCCTTAATTTGATCACTAAAGCAATTTTTAGTTTTATTTGCAAGCCAGCATTTTATAAGAATAATACAAGCAGATCTAAAGCATGATACAGTATGTTCTGCTTGAAACTTTTTCAACCAATAAATGTCTAAAAGGATTTGGAGTTGGTTGGGTTGTTGGTATTTAAAAAAATTCTTCATTGAATCTAGATGTCCTGGAGCTCAACCAGATTTATCCTTTCTTCCTCCATCCCGTAGTTTACAACTGAATTAATTTTAAACGTTAACTTTAATTGCCGAGCATAATTTATTAAAATGGCATCAATAAAAGGAAACTAAGTGGTAGAAGTATGGAATCTTTCGTGTCTCCACCTCCATCACCTACCGAAAAAGAACCAACCAGGAAAATCGAAGGCAGACTCTGGTTCAAGGTTACAGGACTTCTAAGTTACAATGGCATGGAAAAAAATCCAAGTCCCCGGCTTCGGTTTAGTTTAGCAAGCACCAAAGGGCGGGGGCAAAGACCGCTACCAGAAACCGGGAAAGCACGTCTGGCCATCGGATACGCTGGGGGAACAAAGGGGGCCTTTCTGCCAGGCCACAAACTCCCACACGCCCATCAACCCGCAACTCCTGCGCCGCAAAGTTATAACTTTCCGAGAGCAGCAGCAGTAGCCCATGCGGAGAAGGCCGGAAGAGCCCAAAAGCAACCCCGCCGAGTTGCTTTATCAGCTGCTTCAAAGTCGCTTAGCGGATGATTCACCGCCTCTCGCGAGGGCAGCGAATCACAAACACAAGACGGGGAGCCCGGGACAGGCCAGCGAGCCTCCGGCCAAGGGGGTGAGGGAAAACGCGCGGCCCTGAGAAGGCAGGAGACCCTTTCTCTCCAGAGACGCGGAAACGCATTCGGTCCGCCTGCCCCACCCCAAATGCCCCCAGTCCCCTTGCTCAGCAGGCCTGGGCTGAAAACTACCCTGGCCGCTGCGCCCCCGTTGTTCATTACCTGACGTTCCGCGCAGGCCCCTGCGCTGGAGCCGGGGCTCCGGCCGCTGCCGCCGACTTCGGACGGCATCGCGAGACCACCTTTTTCAGAGCCCTCTGACCGGTCCGAGCTGCCATTATCATCTGACTAACACCGGTCGCCAGTAAGCTGGGACCCGGCCCACGGCACCGCCCTCCTCCGGCGGCCCGGGCCACCCGGCGCCGCCGCCATCCAGCCAATCGGCGGGCCCCCTGAGCGGTCAGACGCGCCCCTTCTCCTTCCCCGATTACGCAAAGCTGACGCACGCTCCCACTGCCGCAGGCCCGACTGTAAATGCGTTCGTCATCCTGCCGGCCAATCAAAGGGAGCGCAGGGCCACCTAGACGCACCCCTCTCCGCCGGCGGGTCTCCAGTTCCCGCCGCGCGCTCTGACCCCTTACGTAAGAACCACCGTGACCTCTCACTTCACCTCCCGCGCTGGAACTCTTCCCCGGATTCGCCAACTGCCGCGGTTCTCTTGGGAGCTGCTTCCGGTCGCGAGGCCTGCCACGTGATGCCAACCCAGGGGCGGGAGGAAGCCCGAGGTTCTGGGTGTTGATTATGTAACTGCCCAAACCGGTGAGTGTTGGGTCGGACCCTCCATCCTTGCCGGCTGCGAAGTCTGGCCGTCAGTCTTGCTGTTAATGACTGTCTAATATAGTGCCTGCCGCACTTACCCCGTGAGGTTGTTGTGAGGGCACTACATGGTCACGGCCTTAGGGAAGAGACTCGGTTCTATTTGCCTTCTTCGTGTGTTGCCAACATTTTAATTGGTGTCCGTGCATGGTTTGGGTTTCCCTTCCTCCATACAAACCAGACTTTGCTTCGATTTACCCATTTCAGGAATCATTCATCAAGGCTTGACATTTTTTTCCCCTTTGTTTGTTGCCAGGTACTTATTTAGTCTTTATATGTCATAGTTTCCTGTAAACCGTAAAGTGAGAATAGCCATACTACTTACTGCATTCTGCTGCTTAAATGTAGTCAACAAATATTTATGGAGCACTCACTGTTCGCTGTTGTAGGTGCTGGATAAGTGACCAAAAGTCTTTACTGTCATAGAGCTTATATTCTAGAGTGGGCGAAATCAATATATTAAATCAATTAATATAATACAGTGTCAGATAATCATATGGTGTAGAAAAAAGTAAAGCAGGGAAAGGAAATGGAGAGGGGTAAGGTGGGGTGCTGTTTTATGTAAGGTGGTCAGGTGGGCCTCTGAGGAAGTGATAATGAACAGAGACCTAAATGAAGTGAGGAGGTGAACAATATGACTGTTTGAGGGGGAAAGTATCTTCAGGTGGAGGGAACAGCAAGTGCAAAGGCCCCAGACAGAAACATTCTTGCCATGTTTTATGAGGAGCAAGGGCTTTGGCTCACAGTGAGCGAGGAGGAGAGTGGCAGGAAATGAGATCAGAGGTAGTGAGGGCTTTTTTATAGTACTTGGGAGGCCATGGTACCAACTTTGGATTTCATTCTATGTGTGAAGGGAAGTCATTTGAGGTGATTTGATCTGATTTACATTTACATAAATATTCCAGCTTCTGTGTGTATGTATGATTATTATTTTCTGCTCTTGCTTTGTTCATTGCAGTCATCCCTTACTAGATGCTTTGTGGAGTGAGTTGAAATCACCAGCTACAAAGAACGTCAAGCACTTTTCTTTTTTAAAAAAATAAATTTATTTATTTATTTATTTATTTTTGGCTGCCTTAGGTCTTTGTTGCTGCGCGCGGGCTTTCTCTAGTTGCAGGGAGCAGGGGCTCCTCTCCGTTGTGGTGCGCGGGCTTGTTGCAGAGCACAGGCTCTAGGCGGGCGGGCTTAGTTGCTCTGCGGCATGTGGGATCCTCCCAGACCAGGGCTCGAACCCATGTCCCCTGCATTGGCAGGCGGATTCTTAACCACTGCGCCACCAGGGAAACCCTGTAAAGCACTTTTCAATACAACACAGGATGTACTTGTTGATTGAGGTGGTTCTGTAGCTGCATCCAGACAATTGTATATCAGATTACCTTCAAATACACAATCCCTGCTTTTCTTGCCTTAAAGCTTAAATATTACCAGTAATATCTTCCTTTAAAACACATTTTTACCGTATTACTCCCCCACTCAACATCACAGTGGTTACAAGTTGCCTACAAAATATAGGCATTACACTGCCACATCCTACGAAGTTCTATTTCAAACTATTGGTATTGTTAACTAGAAAGCCTGTTAAACATATTTTTCAAAACAATACATGATGTACTTGTGAACTTAATAGAAGGCCTTCTTTTATTAAATTTACCAAACATTTTCTTACTGAACTCTTCCGAGACATAAGAAAATATCTACTGAATTGGGTCACCCAATTGAATAGTTCCCCCCCACTAAAAGAAATTTTTTTAAGGCAAGTAAAGGCATCTTTTCAGTAGATGACAATGTATGGTACTCGCTGGACTTCTCAGCAAAGAGTAATATGTCAGAAGTTTAAAAGTGATAAGAAATTCTGGTTCAGTTTTAGTAGATGATAGTGCTTCTATAAATTGTGGGCTAAAAATCTGTTTATACAATAGGAAAAGATTGGTAGTAAATTAAAATTCAGCAGAGACCTGCGGGAAGCAGTACCTTAGAGTCCAAACCAGTTATGCTGCCAAAAATATATTTGACACAATGCCACCTATTAAATATTCTTGCCAAAATAATTGAATCTGAATCTAGTCAAGCTTTTAGGTATGCCAGTTTAAACAGGGGATAGAAGAGCATGTTAACTGACACCAAGGGGATATAATCTGCCAAATACAGAATATGGGAAATTCTGTAGGACAAATGAGCCAATTTCTTCAACAAATAAATGTCAAGTAGAGAAGGAGGATTGGGGGTGTGGGGGGATTATTGTAGATTTATAAGATTTAGGAGGCATTGTTTTGAACAAACCAAATATTAAAAGACATATACAAGACTGGGAAATTCAACTGAAATCTCTACTTCAGTAAAGATTTGTACTGAAGATTACAGGTGAAATATGTTTGTGATTTACTTTAAAATGATCCAGTGGGGGTGGAGGAATAGAGTGTATGAAACAAAATTGATCATTTGTTGATAATTACTGAACTGGATATGGATAATTGGGAGTTTATAATAGTATTGTATCTAATTTTTGTGGATGTTTGAAATCTATATATATATTTCTTCTATCTATATCTGTATATATACACGTATATATAATGTTTGTATTTAATTTCTGCCTTTCATGTGATCTTTACAAATGAAATTTTCCTGATTGACTTCCAGGTAGAAATATACTTTGACCTTTTGCTCACTTTGGAACCCTGAATACAGACTGAACAGAACCAGAAAGTCTTCAGGTAAATAGAGATGGCTATGACTTTGTGTTAAATACTGTTTTTAATCAAGCCTCTGGTCAAAACAAATATAGGATGAATTTTAACCACAGAATAAGACCTTTAAACATCACTTATATTTCCCTCCTGAAATAAAGCAAGCTTTCAAAGTTAACATAATCTCATTACTGGCACCTTTTTGATCAATAGAATAATCTTCCCAGCATGCTCAATGATCTCTTACAGGGACTGTCTTTGTGAAGTGTTTGGTTGAAAGAACACCTTCCTTGACTGAATCAGGAACTGAATTACGAGAGATTAGTGTAATTACAGATGTTAGTTTCTAATAAAAATCAACTATCAAAGGGGATTAACTAGACAGTTTGTCCTTACTGATTGGCTGTGTCAGTTAGGGACCTGTCAGGGAAATTATACCAGTTATTTTAAACAAAATTTAATATAAAGACATTGTTAAATAGGGATTGGAGAACTAAGGTGACATGCTTAAGTCTTCTGACACAAGTTCTGACAACATGTGTGAAATGTTGCCAACCAGAGAAGCTGAGAATCAAGAGATTTGGTGCAGGGACTTCCCTGTTGGCACAGTGGTTAAGAATCTGCCTGCTAACGCAGGGGACACGGGTTCGATCCCTGGTCCAGAAGATCCCACATGCCATGGAGCAGCTAAGTCCGTGTGCCACGACTGCTGTGCCTATGCTCTAGAGCCAGCGTGCCACAACTACTGCAGCCTGCGTGCCTAGAGCCCGTGCTCTGCAACAAGAGAAGCCACCACAATAAGCCAGCACACCGCCACGAAGAGTAGCCCCTGTTCACTGCAACTAGAGAAAGCCTGCGCACAGCAACGAAGACCCAGCGCAGCCAAAAAAAAAAAAAAGACCATCTTAGATTAAAAAAAAAAAAAAAAAAAAAAGAGAGACTTGGTGCAGTACCAGGGTTTTTATTGGGGGCTGATCACATAGGCACCCTCTACCTGGGTGCTAAATTTCCAACTCCCCAAGGAAAGCTGTTGTTTGGCATAAGCCATATTGCTTGCACAGTTTAGGCACAGTGAGACAGCCTTATCATTTCTGGGAATGTTGGAAACTCACCTGAAATCCAAGTTCCCAAATGCCAGCGAAGGGCCAGCCTTGTAGGCAGGTCTTTCAAAGGATAGCAGGCAGGCCTGATTCTTTGCTGCTCTAGGGCTGGGGGAACAAGGAAGAAGTTGGTGTTATTAGAACTTAGAAACTTGGTGGAGGGGTACCAAAATGCAGGAAGCCCGATCTCTAAGGGGGAGGGCACTGCTTGGCTGGTGCTAGTGCCTAAGAAGCATAAAGGAGACACACCTGCTACTCCCAAACCCCACGAACTAGGGCTCAGATCTCTGAGGAGGAAGCACTAGTTGATATTGGTGTATCTGTGTTGGCGCAATGAGGCCTTTTTGATTCAGTCTTTCGGCACATTGACTAAGACCTTAGGAAACAGGTTTAGGGATGTTAAGTAACTTGCACACGCTAGAAAGCAGCATAGCCAGCAAGTAAACCCTTGTCTTTGACTTGAGTCAGAGAGCTGTTTTATCCTACATGACTTCGTGAAAGATGTAGCAACAACCTTGTAATACTAAAATTTTAGAACTGTTTTTTTAGGTCGCTCCGTGCAGGTTGCAGGATCTTAGTTCCATGACCAGGGATTGAACCTATGCCTCCTGCAGTGGAAGTGCGGAGTCCTAACCACTGGACTGCCAGGGAATTCCCATAGAACTGTTTTTTAAAGCAGGTGAATTAGACTGAGTCAAAACTAGAAATTTGAGCAAGAGGAAAGAGGAAGAGGATAATTGAATACCGGGGGGGGGCCACAAAGGGTGACAGCCTAGTTTAGGGGCTCTTCTCAGCTTTCCAGATCCAGAAAGTTTTAGTTCAGGGCATTCAGAGTTTATCAAGAAAGCAGATTCTTCCTGGTTATATGACCAACCTTCTGATCTGACCCTAGAATTCCCCTTTTGCTGCTCCCTGCCACACACTGTAGCATCTAGCCACATAGAACTGTTTCTAGATCCTCTACAGACACGGTGGTGTTTTTTTGCCTACACTGCCCTCTTTTCCTAAAGGTCCTCCTTCCTATTCCCACCCCTGTCTCCTCTATTGCCTTTCATCTGGCTTACTCCTTTTCATTCTGTGAGACTGACCCAATGTCACCCCACCTAGGAAGCCTCACCTTAGGAATTAGATATATCTATAGATAGCATGGTTTGATACTTCTGTACTATCCTCCTAAAATACCACAAACGTATCTAACTACTCTAACCACTTTGTATTAGAATTGTTTCTAATACAATTAGAATTGTAATTAATTAGTTAGAATTATAATTGTGTCTATGTGCACTGGACTACAAAGCAACTGAAATACTGGAGTTTCTATGGTATTTCTATAATACATGAAGCCAATAGAATAAATATTTTATATTAGGATTACCATTTTAAAAATCTGAGATATAATGTCTATTCTCCTGTCTCCTCTTCTTGGTGTGAAACATTATTTCTTTAGTCAGTTTGCATAATGTGGGTTTCAGATCTTTCATATCTTGTGTCCTCCATCACAAATAATACATTTTGTTGAGATTGCTCTTTAAAGTGCTTTTGGTACGTCAGCAAGTTCTTTTGGGATGTGGGATGTGGTTGGTTGAGGCCAGGACACCTGCCCTCATTTAAAGCTGTCAGTTACTCTCTTACTGTTACCTCGCCTCATTTAAATTAAGCCCATTTCTCTTTTACTCATATTTTTTTCCTTTTAGTTTTGGGATTATTTTTCTTAATAGAAAACAAAGGAACAAATGAATTGGGGAGTTCACTTTGTCATCTGTTGTATTGAACCATCCACCTCAAGCACCAGACTTGGTTTCATTATTCTTGCTCCAAACAAGAGCTTTTTAATTTATCTTAGTATTTCATCATAAGCCTCAGCTCACTGAGAGTTTTAGCCTTTCTTGCACTATTGTTATAGGTTTCTGACACTTTTAAGTTTCTTTTTTTTCCACTCAAGAAAATTTTATTTTATCCTCTTTATAAGTTACTAAGTTTATAACCTGCTAAACATTTTACCCAAATATGGGAAAACTGCCTGGAGATGCAAAGCACAGTAAAATAATTACATGAAAAAAACAAATGAAAATACCTGTTAAAGTTGCTGTAGGTGGCAGCACTTAAAATTGGTAATTGGTATTTTTTAAAAAGTGCATAGCTTAAAAGAAAAGTTACATAGCTACAAGGTGATTCATTGTTGATTAACTGTTTAGCAGTTTTATTTAAGAGGACACCATAGATTTAATAAATTGCAATTCAGTAGACAATCCTAGATTTGATTAATTAAAATGTAATTATGCACTTGATTTACTCTTTGGACTGCATCCTGATATTGTTAAAACTTTAAAAATATTAATATATTTTAGCTTTCTTATGTAGAAGTCTATTTTCCACTCTTGGGGGGAAAATAGAAGAATTGAGATCATGGTATACATTCAGAGAACGTTTTACTGCTTGATTACATTTCTTGGTTCACATTTAAGACTTATTTATAAGAAGTAAATTACGTAGTCTTCAATTTAAGAATAGATGAATGCAGAAACATCATATTGGGAAAAATAGAGATCCCAAACTAAAAAAACACAACTAGTTGCACAGCTCTGAGAATTTAATAGTAAATCAACTTTTAAATCAGTTAACTCTGGCATCTGAATGCAAAATGTTTATCAGTATTACCTATATAGATGACTATTAAGAGATATGCAGCATTTTCAAAATCCCTGTGTGTCCTTTGTATGCAAGTTTGTTACACTGAGTTCTGTGGTAATTGTACTCTTTTCAGCAATATATTTTTTCCTGTATGATTGTTGGTCTCCATGTTATTGAGTCTCAGAGAACTCAGATTTCTGGCTGAGTATGTCTTCATTTTTGTTTTTGTTTTACCAGAGACAGATCTTCACATCCTCTCTGTTTTTCAAGCACCTTCAAAAGACAAGAAAACCTGTAAGACAGGAATCTGATGCTTAATCTGAAGGGTGCTCAGGCCAAGATCTATTTACTCTTGACCCTTGACCCTTGAACCCCCAAGGGGGTTAGGGGTGCTGACCCTCCTCATAGTCTAAACTCCAAGTATAACTTATAGTCGGCCCTCCCTATACTTGGCTCCTCTATATCCATGGTTCTGCATCCTCAGGTTCGAGCAACTGTGGATGTGGATTGTGTAGCACTGTAGTATTTACTATTGAAAAACACCCAGGGCTTCCCTGGTGGCGCAGTGGTTAAGAATCTGCCTACCAATGCAGGGGACATGGGTTCGAGCCCTGGTCTGGGAAGATCCCACATGCCGCGGAGCAACTAAGCCCGTGCGCCACGACTACTGAGCCTGCACTCTAGAGCCCGCGAGCCACAACTACTAAAGCCTGCGCGCCTAGAGCCCGTGCTCCGCAACAAGAGAAGCCACTGCAGTGAGCAGCCCGCGCACCGCAACGAAGAGTAGCCCCCGCTCACCGCAACTAGAGAAAGCCCGCTCGCAGCAACGAAGACCCAACACAGCCGTAAATAAATAAATGTTTATTTAAAAAAAAAGAAAAGAAAGAAAGAAAAAAACCCACCTGTAAGCAGACCCTTGCAGTTCAAACTCATGTTGTTCAAGGATCAACTGTACTTCAAACCATTCACTGATGCAGCCTTTATGATGTATGCATAGACAAGGCAGTCGTGCTATAGTATCTCTCTGCTGCAGGTCTTCAAGGCATATTCCACATTCCCCAGCATCTTTACTCAGTATATCCTTAGATTACCAGTTGATTATAGAAGAATATGAGGAATATGGAGTCAGATGGAAGAAATGCATAGGGCAAGATTATGTGGGAAGGGGCTTGAAGCTTCCATCTCTTTTTTTTTTAGTAAATTTATATATTTATTTATTTTTGCCTGCATTGGGTCTTTGTTGCTGCACACGGGCTTTCTCTAGTTGCGGCGAGCGGGGGCTACTCTTCGTTGGCGGTGAGCAGGCTTCTCATTGTGGTGGCTTCTCTTGTTGCGGAACACGGGCTCTAGGCGCACGGGCTTCAGTAGTTGTGGCACACGGGCTCAGTAGTTGTGGCTCACGGCCTCTAGAGCGCAGGCGCAGTAGTTGTGGCGCACGGGCTTAGTTGCTCCGCGGCATGTGGGATCTTCCTGGACCAGGGCTCGAACCCATGTCCCCTGCATTGGCAGGTGGATTCTTAACCACTGTGCCACCAGGGAAGCCCTAAGCTTCCATCTCTGAGTGTGCCACTCTCCCCAATCTCCATGTATTCACTGACCCAGAAGCTACTGATTTATTTTTCTTATGTAGGCCTCCTATCATCTTTTGACCTTTTTTAAAGTCTGATTTTATCAAGATGCTTCTTATTTATTCATATTAGCATCTTTGTGTTTGAACTCTTTCCTTTTTGGAATAATTTGTGATTTTATAGTATGTAATTTCTGCCAACATCCCCCTTCTTAAACAGTCTTCCTTTTAAGAATCTGGTGTAAAAATTAAATAATATGTATACTGAATGTGTTTGTATATGTATAACGTTAATGAATACATAAAATACACTTAACCATTGGGGAATGAGACATGTGAGGTAAGGCTTTTACTTTTCATTTTATATCTTTTGGGGGGGGTACTATTTGAATAATTTATAATATACATTGTTTTTTGGAATCAAAACTAAATTATTCATGACATTGGATTTGGCAATGATTTCTTGGATATGACACCAAATGCTCAAGCAACAGAAGAAAAAAAAAGATAAGTTGGACTTCATCATAATTAAAAGCTTGTGCATCAAAAGACACTGTCAACAGGGTGAAAGTCAACACACAGTGAATTAGAAAAACTCAGTTTCCCACCTTTGTATTTCTCCTGTGTGTCTCCTTTGCTACTCACACAAAACAATTCACTTTTTGTCACCAAATGTGTGGAGGTTTGTCCCACACCAAGTAATTCTCTGTGACACCAGCTGGGTGTCTTACAGTTTAACTCAATTCTAACACTGTCTACCCGGAGATAGTGTCAGATCCCACAGGCTAAGGGCTTAGTCCCACAAGACTGCACCCGCCCTACTTCATATGCCAATCACAAGTAGTAGGTTCCCAGGTTACCCACAACTTCTGTCTGGTTTGCATACAAATCAGAGGTTCCCATAACCCTCTACTCAGGTTCGATCAATTTTTAAAAATTATTTATTTTCGGCCACATCCCGTGGCATGTGGAACTTCCCCAACCAGGGAGCAAACCCTTGCCCCCTGCATTGGAAGCATGGAGTCTTAACCACTGGACCACCAGGGAAGTCCAAGTTCGAGTAATTTTTTTGAGAGGCTCACAGAACTCAGGGAAACACTTAAGTTAACTAGTTTATTAAAGGATGTGATAAAGAATACAGATGAACAGCCAGATGAAGAGATACATACGACGAGGTCCTGGAGGGTCCCGAGTGCAGGAGCTTCTGTCCTCATGGAGTTGGTGTGTGTCACCTTCCCGGCATGCGTGTGTTTGCCAACCTGGAAGCTCTCTGAACCCCATACTATTGGAAATTTTTTGGAGGCTTCATCACATAGACATGATCAATTATTTACTCCATTTCCAGCCCCCCCTCTTTGGAGAAGTGAGGAGTGGATGACTGAAAATTCCAAGCTTCTAATTATGACTTGGTCTTTCTGGTGACAAACCCCAATCTAGTAGCCATCCAGGAGCCCACTCAGAGTTGCCTCAATAGAATAAAAGATGCTCCTAGCGCTCTTCTCCCTTAGGAATTCACTAAGGGTTTTAGTAGTTCTGTGTCAAGGACACCGTCAAAGACCAAATATTAGAACAGGAGATGCTCCTAGTGCTTTTATCACTCAGGGTTTTACAAGGGTTCAGGGGTTTTAGGAGCTCTGTGCTAGGAACTGGAGGCAGATATATATATATATATCTGTGGTTAACAATAACCACAAAAAAAAAACCCAACTCAATTAAAAAATGGGCAAAAGACTTGAATAGACATTTCTCCAAAGGAGATACACAAATGGCCAATAAGCATATGAAAATATGCTAAACATCCTTAGCCAATAGGCAAATGCAAATCAAAACTACAATGAAATACCACTTCACACCTATTAGAATAGCTATAAAAAAAAAGTGTTGGTGAGGATGTGGAGAAATTGGATTCTTCATGCATTGCCACTGTAAAAGGGTGTAGCTGCTTTGGAAAACAGTTTGGTAGTTCCTCAAAAAACTAAACATAGAATTATGACTCAGCAATTCAACTCCCAGGTGTATATACACTCAAAAGAATTGAAAACAAAGACTCAGCAGGTATTTGTACAACAGTGTTCATTGCAGCATTATTTATGATAGCCGAAAGGTGGAAATAACCCATGTCGATCAATAGAAGAATGAGAAGAATGGATAAACAAAATGTGACATTTATATATATATAAAATGAAACATTTCTCAGCCTTAAAAAGAATGAAGTTCTCCATGTTCTTGGATTGGAAGAATCAGTATTGTGAAAATGACTATACTACCCAAAGCAATCTACAGGTTCAATGCAATCCCTATCAAACTACCAATGGCATTCTTCACAGAATTAGAACAAAAAATTTTGCAATTCATATGGAAACACAAAAGATCCCGAATAGCCAAAGCAATCTTGAGAAAGAAAAACGGAGTTGGAGGAATCAGGCTCCCCAACTTCAAACTATACCACAAAGCTACGGTAATCAAGACAGTATGGTACTGGCCCAAAAACAGAACTATAGATCAATGGTACAGGATAGAATGCCCAGAGATAAACCCACGCACATATGGACACCTAATTTACAACAACGGAGGCAAGAACATACAATGGAGAAAAGACAGCCTCTTCAATAAGTGGTACTGGGGAAACTGGACAGCTATGTGTAAAAGAATGAAATTGGAACACTACCTAACACCATACACAAAAATAAACTCCAAATGGATTAAAGACTTAAATGTAAGACCAGACACTATAAAACTCTTAGAGGAAAACACAGGAAAAACACTCTTTGACATAAACCACAGCAAGATCTTTTTTGACCCACCTCCTAGAGTAATGTAAAAAAAAACAAAACTAAACAAATGGGACTTAATTAAAATTAAAAGCTTTTGCACAGCAAAGGAAACCATAAACAAGACAAAAAGACAACCCTCAGAGAGAGAAAATATTTGCAAATGAAACAACAGACAAAGGATTAATCTCCAAAATATACAAACAGCTCATGGAGCTCAATATCAAAAAAACAAACAATCCAGTTAAAAAATGGGCAGAAGACCTAAATAGACATTTCACCAAGGAAGACATACAGATGACCAAGAGGCACATGAAAAGATGCTCAACATCACTAATTATTAGAGAAATGCAAATCAAAACTACAGTGAGGTATCATCTCACACTGGTTAGAATGGCCATTATCAAAAAATCTAGAAACGATAAATGCTGGAAAGGGTGTAGTGAAAGGGGACCCTCCTGCACTGTTGGTGGGAATGTAAATTGATACAACCACTATGGAAAACAGTATGGAGGTTCCTTAAAAAACTAAAAAATAGAACTACCGTATGACCCAGCAATCCCACTACTGGGCATATACCCTGAGAAAACCATAATTCAAAAAGAGACATGTACCACAATGTTCATTGCAGCACTATTTACAATAGCCAGACATGGAACCAACCTAAATGTCCATCCACAGATGAATGGATAAAGAAGATGTGGCACATATATACAATGGAATATTACTCAGCCATAAAAAGAAACGAAATTGAGTTATTTGTAGTGAGGCGGATGGACCTAGAGTCTGTCATACAGAGTGAAATAAGTCAGAAGGAGAAAAACAAATACTGTATGCTAACGCATATATATGGAATCTAAAAAAAAAAAAAAAGGTACTGATGAACCTAGTTGCAGGGCAGGAATAAAGAGGTAGACATAGAGAATGGACTTGAGGACATGAGGTGGGAGGGGGAAGCTGGGGCGAAGTGATAGTAGCATCAACATGTATACACTACCAAATGTAAAATAGTTGGATGGTAGGAAGCAGCAACATAGCACAGGGAGATTGTCTTGGTGCTTTGCGATGACCTAGAGGGGTGGGATAGGGAGGATGGGAGGGAGACTCAAGAGAGAGAGGATATGGAGACGTATGTATGCATATGGCTGATTCACTTTGTTGTGCAGCAGAAACTAACACAGTATTGTGAAGCAATTATACTCCAGTAACGGTCTATAAAAAAAAAAATTTCTGACATATGCTACAACATGGATGAACCTTGAAAATATGCTAAGTGGAATAAGCCAGACACAAAAGGACAAATATTGTATGATTCCAATTACATGAAATATCTTAAAAAGGCAAGTTTGTATAGACAGAAAGATTAGACATTACCAGGGACTCAGGGGAAGGGGGAATGAGAAATTGTTGCTTAATAGTTACAGAGTTTCTGCTTGGGGTGATAAAAAAGTTTGGATATATATAGTTGTGATAGTTGTACAGTAGTTTGTACTTAATGTAGAAATGCATTTAATGTACTTAATGCACTGAATTGTATACTTAAAAATGATTCAAATGGTATATTTTATGTTATATATATTTTACCACCAAATATAAAAAAAAAATAAAGATGGCAGCCAAGTATGGCTAATGGGCCAGAGTTTGCTGTCCCTTGCCATGGAAGATTGTGGCATGAGAGTCCATTTAACCCTGCTTTAGCTCCACCCACCTGAGGGTTCCCAGGACCATTTATGTTGACAACCTAATAGCAAGACACCTCTGCTTGTTATCCTTGCTCAATGTCTAAGAGTCCCTCTAATAATCATTCTCTCCTTTAGCCTCATTATTATACAGCTCAGTGCTTCCTCTTTCCTGATTTTCACTCTTAAACCTTTCCTTTGTGCCTTTGGAACCTCTAACCTGTGATTCATAAAATCTCCTACTCCTCAATATATCTTTTTATCATAGGCATTTTTCTTTTATTTATATTTCAGTTAGGGTATTATATTGATATTTCAGAATGATCAGGTCATATTCTCTGATTTTTATTTCAGGAGAATAAAGGAGGTGTTGCATCCTGTGGTGTTGAGAACAATTGCCTTGGCTGAAGTTTGGCTCCCTGTAAAGCTCTTCTGTGCTTTTTCTCTCATATCGATGCTGCTCATTCTTTCTCACCCATAGGCACATTTTATCTAAAAGTGGGTGGGGGTGGGTGGCTGCTGAACACTGGGTACATTTATTTCTCCTTCTGACCATGGAACATGGGAGATCTGTCTGCCTTCTCCCAGAATTCAGATATAGATGAGAAAAGAGGCTTTGATATGCAGTGTTTCTCAATGCATGGTAGTAGGCCACCTGTAAAGATTATCAACTCTTGGGCTTCACCTCAAACTCACTGAATCACTCTCTGGAATTTGGGTTTACAACCTACACTTTTAAGAAGCTCCTCAGGGGGACTTCCCTGGTGGTCCAGTGGGTAAGACTCCAAGCTCCCAATGCAAGGGGCCCGCGTTTGATCCTTGGCTGGGGAACTAGATCCTGCATGCACGCCCCAACTAAGAAGTCCACATGCCTCAACTAAGGTCCACATGCCGCAACTAAGAAGTCCATGTGCTGCAACTAAAGATCTCGCATGCCCCAACAGAGATGCTGCATGCTGCAACTAAGACCCAGTGCAGCCAAAATAAATAAATAAATAAATATTAAAAAAAAAAAAAAAAGAAACTCCTCAGGGACTTGAGTGCTCTTAGAGTTTGAGAATCACTGCATTAGTGGGAGAGAAAGAAGGTTTCAGAACTGAGAGCACGTGCATGTTCTCACCCCTCCAATTTCCACATGTAGAGACTCCTGGAGAGGCATAACCATTGATAAATTGCCATGAAGAAAGAAAAGTGATTTTAAAAATTATTTTCAATTAATCACCATTCCAAGAAAGAAAATGGTTTTTGAGAACTTTGGGAAGGGGCATTTGCCAACCCATCTACTACCTGTGTACTACCTGTGTACTTCAAGGTCAAGAGAGCAGGACCCTTGTGTCCATCACTCCTCACTACTGCTTTCAGACCATTATTTATCCACCTTTTTGTGAAAGCCCGAGCTTCTTTGAGGTTCATATCCTTAGGGGATAGTGTCATCCTCTATCTGGCTGCATCATTGGCATCTCATGGAAGACACGTTTGTTTACTTGTAGTGGATGCTATAGGCTGCCCAGATTCCTTTCCCTCTCCTCTCATAACTAGAGCTGTTGGAAGTTCTTTGGGTGACAGCTCTCTGATGCATCCCTCTCTGGGTATTGCTCGTTGTTAAAGCTGCCTCTCCCAAGGTCATGCCCTCTGCCCGGGGAAGCTCACATCCAAAATCATGTTGATATGGGAATATAAAGCCTCAACTCCCTCGCCCCAATTTGGGACAACTCTAAAGGGCCAAAACATCTACAGAGTTCCCCATAGAATTGAGGTCTTTGTTGCAACTGAGTGGCAGTTCAGCTGCTGCTTCTGCCTGATTCTGATTCCCTCTGCATGCAAATCTCCATCTCAGAGTCTGCTTCATAGGGAACCCAACCTGTGATCCAAGAAAGGAGACTCTAAAATGGGATTTTTTAGATCTGGATCACCTGCAGTCTGGCTGGCAATGAGGACCCTCTTACTGGTGGTAGGTGAAGCGCTAATAGCTCCTATTGAGATATTGGGAGACAGACACTGAAAGGCTGAGAGTGATTAATCGCTAAGAAATTGTTAAGTGTTAAAGCTGGAGGGCATCATTGGTAGTATATAAGGAAGTCTCATTGTCTCTGTCTCCAGCCAGAGAGCAAAAAAGGCTGATGGTCAGGTCCAGGACTTAATATTAAGAGTGGCAGAACTCCAGGGACTTCCTTGGCGCAGTGGATAAGACTCCACACTCCCAGTGCAGGGGGCCCGGGTTCAATCCCTGGTCAGGGAACTAGATCCCACATGCATGCTGCAACTAAGAGTTCACATGCCACAACTAAGGAGGCAGCATGCAGCAAGTAAGACCCAGCGCAACCAAATAAATAAGTATTAAAAGAAAAATTCAGCCATTTCTGCAAACTAATAAAAAAAAAAAAAGCAGAGCTCCAAAAGTGGACAAAATTTTCAGCCTCAGCATTTCTTTTATACAAAGTGAGGGCACTGATTGGGAAGGATCTCAATCAGGAGAAATAGGATCAGGACATCTGGGTCAGTGCACCCAGGCAACTTGAAATCCTAGGTTCCCCTGAATCCTCTGGGCCTACAGATGTGGCCTAATCCTCTCTGTGAAAAAGCTACTGCTCCCTCTTTGCTTGAAGAAGATACAGAAGTTTTTGACTTGTTAGAAGACAGGTGCTCCACTCAAGAATTTTCCTTCCTGGACAACAGACCAAAAACTGCGGTTAAGTCATACATCACCTGGCCAAGGAAATGCTGGGCCTGCTAAGGGAGGAGAGGGACACCTCAAAGGAGTCAAAGGACCTAGCTAACATGTACCAGCAGGAGCTGGAGAATGACATAAGGAACTAACTTCTGAGGGTCTCAGATCAAGGGGTAGGGCTGGGTAGCAGAAGGTAATGGATAGGGAGGAGTTATCGATATGGGAGTGCTATCCCGTGATACGGAATAACGCTGACAAGGATCAGGGGAGGCAGTGCTAACACTCTACTGGGATGGCTCACATTAAGTGGTGTACAAATGGCAGAACTACTGTGGAAGATCGTGGAAGAAGGGATCAAAAGGCTCAGAGAGGTGGGTATGCTAGAGTAGGTATTCTACACTAAGGCTAGAAAACTTAGAAGATGACTGTGCTCCACAGGAAGGCTCAGAGGATACTCCTTTCCCTAAAGCAATAAGAAATGTGAAAGGGGCACCAGCATCACTGAACAGGACTGAGGGGAAGTGAGTGAGGTGCTGGCCTCAGGTTCAAAATTTAAGGGGGTGCCAAAAATCTCAGTAACCATGATAAATAATATTTTAATATGGTGTTTAAAAAATAATGCAGAAAAGTCCATGATGAACAAATGTCAAAATTTTAAAGACAGGATCAATATTACTGATTTTTCCTTTTGCCTCAGACTGCAATATGGCTCAGCACAGCACTGTTACTCATGGTGACTGTCCTTTACAGGCCCCAGGTGATAGTAGCAGAAAAAGTTACATAGCTTAGCTCCATGAAAGCAATGGGGATGATGGGATCCCAAAATAGAGGCCAAGTGGTGATGCTTCACCCTCAGAAGCAAGGTGGGTACAATTATAATTAGCACAAGGTCGAAATGGCTGCGTCAGGGGTCCTGACCTGGGGAAAGATACAGAGATTGTTAATGCAACAGGGTGTCCTTAGAGGCAAGATTGATGGGCAGCCTACAAGGATGTTGCTCAATCTATACAACCAAGAGAAATCAAGGTTGGATGTTCAGGAGGCTGAAGGCAGGTATTCCAGTAAAAATTTTTCAAAAACTGATCCTTTAATAGTTTCCATGCCTGAGCTAGTTTTCAGATGTAGAACTCTGATTTCAGACCATTTGATTGAAAGAGAAGCTAGGTCCCCAGGAAGTAGGACCATGTAACACTATGGTAAGTATGTGTTAATGAATCCCTTCGTACTTCTCCAAAGGCACCTATCATTTGCTCTGGTAACTGTTCATTGGGAAAAGTGGAATAACCAAATGTTTTGAGTGCTGTGGACCCTGTGCAAGTTGACATTGATACCCAAAGAGTCATAATAGTCCCTGTTAGAGTGGGAATCTAGGGTTATAAATGGAGTCCGGGCCCAGGTCTGGCTCATAGTGCCAAGTGTCGTTTCCCAAGTTCCCCAAATGTTTAATTGGAACGAATATAGTTAGAAGTTGGCTAAACTGTCGTATTGGTTCCTGGAATAAGAACATAGTAGGGAAGGCTAATGAACAGCTTCCCTCACACTCTGCCAGGATAGTAGATAGAAAACATTATCATACTCTAGGAAGTATGGCAGAGATTAGTGCCTTAAAGACCTGAAGAATGCAAGGGTTGTGGTCCTCATCATGTCTAAACTGAAGTCTGGCCCTTACAAAGGCTGCACAGACCCTGGAGGATAACAGTAAACTATCACAAATTCAGCCAAGTAGTAGCCCCAGTTGCAGTTGCTGTGCTAGAGGTGGTAGCTAGAGCAGATTAATGTGACTTCAGGTACATGGTAAGCAGGTACTGATTTGATGAAAGAGTTGTTTTCCATCCCTAACAATAAGGATTTAAAACAGTATTCATTTTCTTGAACTGCACAGGAGTATACATTTTAAGTTTTACTCCTGGATTATGTTAACGCTCCCATAATATGGTCTATCATAATAACTCTATTAAAATATAGTCCTTTTTTTTAAAGTTTTTCTTTCTTTTTTTAAAAAATATTTATGTATTTGGCTGTGCCGGGTCTTAGTTGCAGCACGCGGGATCTTCATTGCCATGTGCGAGATATTTAGTTGTTGATTGCAGGATCTTTAGTTGCAGCATGTGGGATTTTAGTTGCAGCATGCGGGATATTTAGTCGCTGCATGTGGGATCTTTAGTTGCGGCATGTGGGATCTTTTAGCTGCAGCATGCTGGATCTAGTTCCCTGACCAGGGATCGAACCCAGGCCCCCTGCATTGGGAGCAGAGAGTCTTAACCACTGGACCACCAGGGAAGTCCCTATCATAATATAGTCTTAAAGGACCTGGACAGCAGAACGTCATATCAATCCATCATATGGATGGCATTGTGTTAGTCATGTTAATCAGACTAAATGACCAGGAAATGGTAGGTACATTGGAGGCCTTGGAAAGACATATATATTCCAGAGGGTAGGAGATAAGCCCAATGAAAATTAAGGTCTTCTTCGTTAGTGATATTTTTAGGGCAGGATTTCCCAGGGTGGCACTATTGACATTCTGGGCCAGAAAGTTCTGTTGTGGGGAGCTTTCCTGTGGAACTTATGATATTGAGCAGTATCCTATGCTCTAGATGCCAGTGATTGCTCACTTTACCTTGCTTTAGGTGTTACAAGCCAGTTCAGGGAGAAAGACACATAGAAACAATTATAATACAAAGTGGCTAGAGTAGTTAGAGATGTTTGTGGGATTTAAGGAGGATGGCAGTATCAAAGCATGCTATCTATATCTCACTCCTCAGGTGAGATTTCCTGGGTGGGGCGACACTGGGTCAGTTTTATGGGATGAGGAGTAAGCCAGGTGAAAGAGAGTACAGGAGATGGGGGTGGGAACAGGAAGGAGGACCTTCTAGGAAAAGAGGATTAGGTTGTGACAACCAAAAATATCTGTAGACATTGACAAGTATCCCTGGAAGACAAAATCACTCGCAGTTGAGAACCACTGTGTTAGGGGCGTAGTGGCCTGGGGCATGCCTGGACATCCCCTCCAAAGTAAAGCACAAACTATTGCATCTTGTACCTCCCATCACTAGGAAAGAATACTCTGCCTAGTAGGTCTCTTTGGGTTTTGGGTGACATCAAGAACTGCCAGCTTTGTACTACTATTGTTGTTATTACTGCCAACATATCTAGGTTGACTCTGGTACCTGCCTACAACAGATCACCTGTCATTGACCTAAGGACCCTAGTCTGTCCAACATCCCTTACCCTCTTTCACAAATCCTGTTTCTCTGGTCCTGACCTCCCACCTTCCTTCACCCTCAGCCAGTTTCTTAGTTCAGCTAGTGAAAACAGCCATCCTAAGCTGAGTCATTAGTGACAGTGTTTCCTGCCCTTGTATGGTACATCTATCATTGAGAATCCAGTAGCAAAAATTATGTGGCAGGTCTCTTTGTAAGCTAGCAGAGACAGTACAGAACAGGAAAGTTTGGCAGATTCCTTCATTCAATATTAATTTAACCATTCAACAATGTAGTACTGCCAGGTACCACAGGTACCTGGCCTCATCTCATGCTACTCTTCTCCCCCCTACTCCACTCTAGACACACCAGCCTTCTTGCTGTTCTTGGAACACCCCAAGTTCACTCTCACCTTGGAACATTGGCACTTGCTACGTCTGGCATACTCTTTCCCCAGGTCCTCATTCCCATACTTCATTTAGGTATCTGCTCAGATGTCATCCTCTCAGACATCTTGCCTTTTCTGTCTATCCTGCCACCCTGCCCACTCTCCCCTTACTTTGCCTTATTTTTCTTCATAGCACTTGATAGTACCTGAAATTATATAAACACACATAGATTTTTAATCTCTCCCTCAAAGAATCTGATCTCTGCGAGGAGAGTAGCTTTTTATTTATTTATTTATTTAGCCACGCTGTGTGGCGTGTGGGATCCTAGTCCCCCACCAGGGATGGAACCCGTGCCCTCTGCAGTGGAAGCACTGGAAGTGCGGAGTCTTAACCACTGGAGCGCCAGGGAAGTCCCAGTGAGGACAGTATCTTGTTCAACGTTGTATTCCCAGCATCTAAAGTAATGTCTGATATATGATGGGTTCTTGCTGAATATTTATCGATAGGTCTTCAAATATTTTTTGAATAAATGAATGGTGAAATTTACCTTTAGCATTTGTTTTAATGAGGGTTCAACTGGATAAACAGACCAGTAGGAGATACATATTAAGACATTTATTGCAAGGAATTGGTTTACACGATTGTGGGCACTGGCTAATAAGCAAGTCCAAAATCTATAGGGCAGGCTATTAGTAAGGGCAGGCTGGAACTCTCTGGCATAGGCTGAAGTTGCTGCCCACGGATGGAATTTTCTTATTCAGGGAAGCCTCAGTTCTGCTCTCAAGACCTTTCAACCGATTGAATTAGACCCACCCAGATTATCTAGGACAATCTCCTTTACTTAAAGTCAGTTATTATGGACTTAAAGCATATCCATAAGGCCTTCATAGCAACACCTATGTTAGTATTTGTATGAATAACTGGGGACTGTAGCTTAGTCAAATTGACACATTAGAAGACCATCACAGCATTCTAGGTATCTGATGCTTCTGAGACACAATCCTCTTAGCTATCTGGAACACCTACTTGACTTATGTGTGCTCTGAATCTAGGTATTTCACCACTATGAATCAAAGACAGCTCTCAGCTGACTTTTAGCTAGAAAAAGAAGCTGGTTAATGAATTCACACATATGTTAATATATGCTCTTCTGTTCTAGTTAGGCCTGGTAAAGCTGAAAGGAAGAGAAATCACCCAAGCTAGTTCAAGAAGCGCAGTATTATTTAAAGAATGTGCCTTTGGAAGCTTGGAGCTGGAGGTGATTCTGGATTCAAGGTAGTGGTGGGGACTCAAGCAACAGGAGTTCATGATTCTTCAGAGGAAGTGACAATTTCCTCTGATTCTTTCTGTTTCAATAGCAACTGGCAAGTTCATTTCATACTTCAAGTTAAAATTTCCAGGAGAAGGAATCTTGGCTTAGCCAATGATTTCCTTTGTTTATGGACAGGGTGTACATACTGTATTCCAGGCCAGGTTCTAGGTAGCTGGCCAGGTGCCTGTCTCTTCGAGAACAACCCAGTGCTGTTCCCCTAAATAGAGAGTTTGGTCAGGTCAGTTGAAGCTAGAAGGGAAAGTCAGGCATGACAGGCACATTGACTGGCATATTCAGAACTTAGCATATTCAGAAATAAAACTATAGTTTTGGAAGTTTAGACATAACTGAAATGCAGATGGAAGTAGATTTTTGGCCTAGGGTAGGTAGAGTCTGATGTCCCTCTGATATAGGAGATTTCTGGAAAGCTCAACATTACACATCAAGATTGTGGTCCATTTATCCTGTGACAGTCCCTTTATCTCTGAAAAGATGGCCTTGATAAATTGTCACTGGTTTTCCGATAGCATGGAGCTTCCAGGCCTTTATAGCTTTATCTCCAAAGGTAATTTGTGCAGTTACAGCTAGCACTTAACATTCTGAAAAATTATATCTCGGTTTTTGTCTAGAAAAATTATGCATACTTGCTACTTTGCAGTATTTTTTAAAAATAAATTTATTTTTGGCTGCGTTGGGTCTTTGTTGCTGTGCGTGGGCTTTCTCTAGTTGCGGCGAGCAGGGGCTACTCTTCGATGCGGTGCGCAGGCTTCTCTTTGTTGAGGAGCAGGGGCTGTAGACACGCAGGCCTCAGTACTTGTGGCTCGTGGGCTCTAGAGAGCAGGCTCAGTAGTTGTGGCGCACGGGCTTAGTTGCTCTGTGGCATGTGGGATCTTCCCAGACCAGAGATCGAACCCATGTCCCCTGCATTGGCAGGTGGATTCTTAACCACTGCGCCACCAGGGAAGTCCAATATTTTTTTGAGATTAGGAAAAGCAAGCCTTCAAGTGTCCTTGATAAGAAAAGGAGTGGACTTTCCTTTTAATTGGGTGTCATCACTCTCAGTGGTTTAGGTTATAAAAGGGAGGGGAGATCACCCCTTCTGACTTTTGAAATTTAAAAGCTCACCAGAGGGCTTCCCTGGTGGCGCAGTGGTTGAGAATCTGCCTGCCAATGCAGGGGACACGGGTTCGAGCCCTGGTCTGGGAAGATCCCACATGCCGCGGAGCAACTAGGCCCGTGAGCCACAACTACTGAGCCTGCGCGTCTGGAGCCTGTGCTCTGCAACAAGAGAGGCCGCGATAATGAGAGGCCCGTGCACCGCGATGAAGAGTGGCCCCTGCTTGCCACAACTAGAGAAAGCCCTCGCACAGAAACGAAGACCCAACAGAGCCAAAAATAAATAAATAAATAAATTTATAAAAAGCTCACCAGAAAAGCGTAGGAAATCCATTTTAAATAATATCTGATTATTATTTATTAATATTGGAAATGGAAAGTAAAGGGTACTTATTAAAAAACCCTTGTTTCTTACTGTGTAAAAATCCAAGTCACTGTTTTATTAAAGACAATTCATCTTTTAGAAGATTAAGAGAAGGGAGTCTCACTTGATCTTTGGCAAAGTCTCTTATATCTCACTACCTAATATATGTCCTTGCCCTACAAAAGTAACTTAATACCTAGGAACCTAGAGAAATATGCACAGAATACAAAGCGGCCAGCAGGCACAGCTTTTATCTTGTAAAGACAAAGGACATGTGACAAAGCATAGTGTTACAAATGCTTTCATTTCATTTATTTTTTTCTGTTTATAAAGATAATACACGCTCATAGCAGAGTATCTGGAAAATACTAAAAATTATAAAGAAAAAAAAACACTCAAAATTCCATCATTCACAAATATCCACTATTAACATTTTGGTGAATTTCCTTTTCATATATTTTTACATGACTGTGATTGTCTTGTATAAACGAATTTAAGATAAAAAATCATGAATCAAGAAATGCAACATACTTGCAATCTTTTTGCCAACATGGATGAATTCTTTTAGTTTGTTGGTTACTGATGGACATATAACACCGTTTTCTAATTCATTATTTCTCATTCATTTTCTTTTATTATTTTAAAATATGCTATTTTGTATCTATAAAAGAATACACGTAATCTATGTGTAGGTTATAAACCATTTAAGGAATGTCTGTGGACCCTCTGACAATCCAAGAACTAGAATTTATCAACAATAGGCATAATAATCTACATGTTCCTCTCTTATCTCATCCCCTTCTTCCTCCTGCTACTGTTTAACCTAAATTAAAACAATTAAATCAAACAAATGAAAACTTTAACCCATCAAATTGATTTTTTCATTGATGCTAATAAAAAAATCTCACTTTTTTGTTACTAAAGTTTCTACTATATATTTGTATTGAGTCAGTCACACAGCAAGGTAAACTGTTTTCTTTGTGATAGCTATAACCTGACCCTTACCTGCTTTACAAGGCTGCTTCCAGTACCAACTTCCCTCTTAAGTTCTTTTGTTCTTCAGAGTCCAAGGCCAGTGTGACAATACAAGCTTATGCTCGTATAGCTGATGCTTAGAAGAAAAAAGACCGCTGTATTTTTTTAGCATATATTTTATTTATTTATTTTTCACATCTTTATTGGAATATAATTGCTTTACAATGGTGTTTTAGTTTCTGCTGTATAACAAAGTGAATCAGCTATACATATACATATATCCCCATATCCCCTCCCTCTTACGTCCCCCTCCCACCCTCCCTATCCACCCCACCGCTGTATTTTTATCTTTTAAAAATTCCTGATTTAGGAATGACGTTTAGGATTGAGAGAGGCATTTCATTAGTGTTAATGCTGACGATCAGGGCTTTTCTAAGAACTCAAAAAGTTTAAAAAGGCTTTAAAAGACTGGCAGAGTTCCTGCTGTGTAACTTAATAACTGTGTGATATTGCACAATTTATATATACCCCCCGCCCTAGTTTTTTCTCTCATTTCTTAAATGGGATTAGCCACAGTTTATCCACTTTATGGGATTTATGGGATTAGCATCACTTTACCCACTTTATGTGAATTTCAATAGTGTTTGGGAACGTATATTGTAGACGAAACTCCTATCCAAATGGTATTTAGAAAGAAAGAAAAATGACCTTGAATTACAGCGCGAGGGTTGAGACTGTTGTAACTGTTTCTGTAACTAAGCACTGTAACGGCTGAGACATGCTAAAGAAAGCTTTTGTCTGGCTCCAGAACGCCGGTCCGGTGAATTTGGAGGAAGGGGATTGAAGGCCTGAGGCTTCTTCCAGCCCTGAAACCGTAATGTTTCCTTCAGTGGCTGTTTTTAACTGCCCTGGTGTACCCCGGTGTAATCCACTTTACTCCAGGTCAGAGTTACTCACTTTAAGGCACTAAGGCTCACCTAGCCCTTTTCTGGTTTACCGGGAAAACCGCCTCCGGGCCCAACCCTGGCTCCTCCCTCCACCCACAATGCACCTCTCTGTTCTATCTAGGTGGCCGCTCTGTCACGTGTCATCGACGGAGCGCGCTCCCGCTTGGCGCTTGCGTGGAGAGCGGCCCCCAGCTGTTTTTCTCCGTGGCAGCGGCGACGAGCGGAAGTTCTTGGGAGCGCCAGTTCCGTCTGTGTGTTCGAGTGGACAAAATGGCGAAGATCGCGAAGACCCACGAAGGTAAGCGGTCTTTCCCTTGTTACGTAGGTTCTCCGCTGCCCAACCTGCTAAGACTTTGTCTTCCTAGGTTTTTGCCTCTTCCTGTGGTTCCTTTTCTGGGGGCCCGAGCCCGCGCTTCGGGGCCCGGGTCGTCTGCTTGGCGCCAGCGGCGCAGGCCACTGCCCCGCGTAATGGCGTCCTACTCGTACACCCCTGACAGGCGCTTTGTTCCGTGTTCGGGGGCTGCTGCTTCAGCGTTGCTTTTTTTCTCTGACCCGGGGGCCTCGTTTAAACGGCTCACTAAGGAAGATTCCTGGGCAGGGGAGCGGGGAAGAGCGCGTGGGAATAAAGTCTTTCTCGCCTCTCGGAACTGTCGTTGGCATAGTTTGTGCATGGGAGAGTCAGAAAAGCACTGAAATACGGCAGCCGCTTTCCGGGCAGCCTTCAGTCGAGTTTAGTCAAACTGAGGCCCATTACTCTTAACCTTGGTTAATCTTCAGGTCTTCAGGCGTCCAAGATACTTATCTTGGTTTTTTGTTGTTGTTGTTCGAAATGATTGGGAATAAAATCTGGTAGTTTTTCCCTCCCTGGATCACTTTTAGTATAATATGGGTCTTTTTCTTCCTCCAAAGAAAGCAAAGGTCTTTTTCTTTCCACCATATTATTGGTGGAAGAGAGAAAGGCACATTAATGGCCAAAGCATTTGAAGTAGTTCGTCGTTTTGTGGAATACAGAGTATGCATTAGGAAAATGTTGGGTATAGGCTGGAGTCCCCCGTCAGGGAGTATCCAGAAATGACAGGAAGTAGGGTCACTGTTGAGAAAAGACGAGGCATGGGAAGTTGGAGCTGCATTCCTTGATTTCTGACTTGGAATCTGAAATTTTCATCAAACACGAGCTTCCAAGAGTCACTTTTATTTCACACATCGTATCTAGGTTCCTGGCTTGGGGTTAGTCTGTGAGAGGTAATAAAGACTAAGGCCATCAAGTTTTACAGCCTAGTGGGGAAACAGATATGTATACATCTTCATTCTTGTATGAGGCAAATGAATGCTTAAAAAAAGTGTAAGCAACATGTTCTGGGAACCTGTGTAACGGAGTAATTAATTTATACTTAGGGCTGTTTCATAGAGGAGGTGAGGTGTCCCTGGTCTAAAAGGATCAATCAGTTTTAAGTTAGGGGAGGACATTTGAGCCCGAGAGACCATCTTGTACCTAGGCAGTGAGTCGTGAAAAATGTGTTTGAGTGGTTGGCTGTAGCAGGAAAAGAGAGTGCAAGGAGGGAAAAAGTAGATGAATCTGGAAATGTTGGTTGGGGCTATTAATAATTGTATCACCCGTGGGAACTGAAGTTTAGCTTTCTGCAACTTACGAAACAGGCTAATGAAGTGGCAATAACTTTAATATTTTTATTATTCTTGTTAGGTATTTGGGATTTAAACACTGTTTTAACCCCTAAGTGTTTTTTAGGCATTTCTGTCTTTAGACTATCTCAAACATACTCTTTGCAAAATAATTAGAAAAAGTAAAGATGTTGGCTATTCTTGTTTATTCAGGAGTAGATTATATATTTGGGGCATTTTGTGGCTTTGATTATTTTGTTTATTGGTATCTTTATCATAAGATACTTTTGGATAGGAAAATCAAAGTTATGATTAGTTTTCCTGCGTTTTAGAAACCCAGTTGAAAGTTTTGGTCTACAGAAGATTGCAATTCATTTACCAAAATTGCTCTCTTATTTGGGATTATGCTTTCTATCAATATGAATTAGCTGAGGCCATAAAGAAAGTATTGGAGCATTCAGTTTCATATCTAAATACCGTCTGTATACAAGATACTGTCCATCACTTAGGAGTATAATACAATGGGATGAATGTTACATAATTTCTTGCTGCTTCCTCATGACATTTTCCTGGTGAACGCTAGTCCTTCAAGGTCCATCTCTGTTTTCACTTGTTAAGCCATCTCTGATAACCTGGAGCAGAATTAGCTTCTTGGTGTTTGTTTTTTGTGCTGCTACTACAGCACTCTATAAATCGTGATTACTTAGAATATTCAGTTGTGTTAAGGTTTTCTCTTCCACTTTGAAGTTGTGTACAGAAAGTGTACTTTGGTATCGACAGTACCTTGTGCGTGATGAGTGCTGAATATTTTATCAACACTTATTGAGAGATTAATTTACACTGTAAGTATTAAGGGTGTCATAGAAAGGGAACACAAACTTGAACGATTGGGTAGGTTTGGATACATCTGTTTGGCTAAGATAGGTGGGAAGTAGGACTTATATTTTGGGAACCTCCTGAGCTCAGAGGAAGAAATGTTAGGTTAGCATCAGATTAGGGAAGGCTTTGGACGCTGAGCTAGGTTTCACTTTGGCCTTCAGATATCTACAGGATAAGTGCCCTCCTCATTCTCCCAGGTAACAGATTACTTATGTGATTTAGGAAAGTCATTGGTTGCAGAGTGAAGGATAACCTAAAGGGAGTAAGGGCAACTTTTTTTTTTTTTTTTTTAAGGGCAACTTTTTAGGCTATTGAAGCAGTTGAGAGGAGGTCTTGAATGTGAACCTCACTGGAGCAACTTTTTTTTTTTTTTTGGCTGTGCTGCTCGGCTTGCGGGATCTTAGTTACCGTACCAGGGGTTGAACACGGGCCACGTCAGTAAAAATGCTGAGTCCTAACCACTGGACTGCCAGAGAACTCCCTGGAGAAACTTTTAAAAATGTGTAATACATGTTTAATTTTTGTCTTAGAGTTGTCTATCATGTTGCCTTTTAAAATAAAGATTATATAATCTTTTCATCCTAAATAATGTTGCTGGTAAAGACATTTCTTTGTTGTACCTTATAATTTATTGTTAAAGTAATGGCTGCATCAGTACTTTGTAATTGAGTCTTGTGAAGTAAGTAATACTGTATTCAAACTGAAGTAAGTTATTGTTGTACCTTCCAATGGGGTTCTTTTCACAGACTATTACTTCCATCATTGAACCAAACTGATAACTTTTTTTTTCTTGTTGTCATATTCCTTTCAAATATTTCGGTTAGGATCAAGCCTTAACATCCTCTTTAACCAACCCAATTATTTTTTTATCCTGGGTCAGTGTGGCTTATGCTTTCCAGTGTTGAAATATAAAAAGAGCTGGACTTATTCGAGTCGAATATAATCCCTTTCTGCATGCTAAATTGTGTCAAGTGTATACAGTTATTAATGTGCATAATCTTGCCATCCAGCAGTTCTTCAGCTGTTGGTGATTTTGGCCCATGAGGGAATACACACTTTTCTGTTGGGAAGGAAAATAGATGGATTATCCAAAAATCCCATATATTGGCTTGTTTTGCCACTATCCCTTGAATGGATTTTGCGGGGCATCACAAGGCTGAAAAAGTTTTCTCCCTTAGTCTCTGCTTGCAGAATGGCTTGGAATAATCATTTTGTTACTCTGCATCTTCTGAGATTTTTATTTTCCTGTGTCCAGAATAGTTATTGTTTTGGTTTTGTAGATACTCAGGATGAATGTTGCTAGTCAAAATAAAAAGGGAAAAAAATTGCTTAAAGATTTTGAAAAAATTTTTTTCTGTAGAATTAAGAATTTCGTTGATATTAGTTAGGAATTAATTATTTAGGAACTGTTATCTGTAGTGTTTAGTAAAATAATTTACCATTATATTTAGTTGTGCTAGTGGGGTTTTGTTGAAGGAAAGGATTGAGAGTTGGTATACAGAATATACTTTCTATTTTTCTGGATGTCTTTTGGAAGTCTCTTATTTGAGAAATCCTTGCTTACCACCTGCTTCTGATTGGTGGAGATTAGATGTCACTTATGGGCCAGACTGAAAGGTGTCAGTGAGTGATCAACATCCAAAGGCTGTGTCTGTGTAACACGTAATGAACAGTAATTAGAACGTTGCAAATAATACAGATTAAAAACGAGGAATAGGGGCTTCCCTGGTGGCGCAGTGGTTGAGAGTCCGCCTGCCAATGCAGGGGACATGGGTTCGAGCCCTGGTCTGGGAAGATCCCACATGCCGCGGAGCGGCCGGGCCCGTGAGCCACAACTACTGAGCCTGCGCGTCTGGAGCCTGTGCTCCGCAACAAGAGAGGCTGCGATAGTGAGAGGCCCGCGCACCGCGATGAAGAGCGGCCCCCACTTGCCGCAGCTGGAGAAAGCCCTCGCACAGAAACGAAGACCCAACACAGCCATAAATAAATAAATAAAAATTAAAATGGAGATTTCTTTAAAAAAAAACAACAAACTCTTCCCTCTTTCTGTGCTTCCCACCTGCCCCACCCCAGCTCCCAGCTTTCTCACAACCCCAGGACTGGGGGCAGATAACCCAGTACTGGGCCATTCTCCCCTCTTAAAAAAAAAAAACAGGAATAAAGATGTATCAAGGAGGAGGAAGTGCTACAAGCTGGACTTAGCAATGTCTGAGACATAGAAGAAAGAAAAGGCACAGAAAGGGAAACCAGTAGAACAGAATTGGTGGGGAGTAGTTAAACAGGTGTATCAGATGTGACCAGTGGTGGTTTATCTCAGAGTTTGATATTTAGGTCTTAGCTTAAAATACAAACAGTAGGTTAGATGTTGCCCATCTTTTAAAAGACCCCTAGTTGCAGCAGTACTGTCTTTTGATGTCAAACTCAATTCCCAGATAAAACATTTGATGTATTTATGTCAGAAAAATGTCTATAATTTTGAATTTTAAGTTATCACGTTTTTTGGATTATAAAAGTAATACAGTAATTTTTAAGTAAATGAAAAATGGAAATCTATTTATTGCATGAATTGAGATTTCAAATGGGCCAGTTCATAAATTTCATTAACTCACACTGTTAATTAACTTCTATCTCCTAGGGAAGGGTTTGTTCTCTGATAGTTGAAAATATTCCTAGGATCAGAATTCCTCTCCAAAAAGAGGGGTTTCAATTGAATAATAACATTTTTTGTAGATCATTGGAGCAAATTTACTTTTTAAAATATGTGTATTAACATTTAGAAGATTTTACGTTACCATCATTTGCAAGATCAGTAAAGCTGGAAAAGAAAGAAAATGACAAAGAAAAAGAATTGGAACTTTTAAAATTAAAGATATTTCGTAAAAGAACTAAAATCTGTTTATGTGTAGCAGAGGACTCCATTTCAGAGAAGAGAGAGCTTTTATTTTCTGTTGCATGGGGTCAGAGGGTGTGGTTTCAAAGGGTTAGAAGAAAGAAGAACCAAGAATGAGGAAAAAGGGAGAAACTTAAAACTATGCTTTTAAAATTTTTTAACTTTTTATTGAAAATTGAAAACATATACAAAAATAGAATAGTGAAATGAACCCCCACGTTGTGCCCATCGTCTAATTATCTAGCTTGAACAGTTGTAAAGGCAAGGCCACTTTTGTTTAATCTCTTCACTGGTCTCTTCCACCTTTCTCATTATTTTGAAGCAAATCCAAGATGTATCATTTTATCCATACATTTTTCAGTGTGTATCTCTAAAATGTAAGGACTTTAAAAAATACCATTGTTGGGAGTTCCCTGGTGGTCTAGTGGTTAAAATTCGGTGCTTTCACTGCTGTGGCCCAGGTTCAGTCCCTGGTCGGGGAACTGAGATCCTACAAGCTGTGCGGCATGGCCAAATAAGAAAAAAAATACCATTATTGCACCTAAAATTAATGTAATAAAATATCCATCAGTGTTGGGAATCAAGTTCCAAATAAAGTTCATACATTGTGATTAGTCTTAAATCTTTGTTCCTCCATCTCTTTTTCTTTTTCCTTGCAATTAATTTGTTGCAGTATCTTTGTCCTGTAGAGTTTCCCACAGTCTAGAGGGAAAAGAGAAGATGGCAATAAAAACACTCACAACTTTCTCTTAGACTCTCCTACCACTACTGCTGCAGTCAAGGTGTCAGTAGGCCCACAAGCAAGGGAAGCTCCAAGAATATTATTGGGTTTTGAAGTGAGCACAGTTCTGAAATCATACTTCAGGTTTAGGTTGGACTAGCCATGGCAAGGAGATCTATCTAACAAAGGACTTGCAAACTCAGGTGCCCCTCCCACTATAATTTTAATGGCAATGAATATACTCTCAAAATTTTCTAATAAGCTTAACTGCTACCTGAAATAGTTTTGTGTGTGTGTGTCTTTTTTTTTTTTTTTTTGTACTCCCAGTGATAGACATGCCTTAAAGTAGGAATACCAACTTAAGAAAAACCCCATTTTTGACAGTTTACCCTCAAGGATCCTCCTTTAGTGAGGCTCTTTCAGGCTCTTTGGTAAATACAAGTCTAATACTTAACTAGTACTTTGATTTCTTGTCTAAGGCTTTTTTTTTTTAACCACTTCCAGACTATACCAATTCCGGGGATTTTAAGGACTACGCATAATTTTAATTTTAGGATTCCAAATCTGCTGTCAAGATAAGGAATCCCTGCTTTCTTTTTAAGTGTTCAGCATTAGTAACAAAGAGTCCTACCATAGAAGCCTCCTTCCCCCTCAGTAGACTTTACTGAAGATGGGGGCAGGGTTGGGTGGAGAACAGAAGTGAAGCTTTCATTCAGATAATCAGATAATTTAGAAATCCGTATTAGATGTTTCTACCTTCTGTTACCCTTTCTTTAACACTATAAAACTGTGGAATTTTATAATTTCACTTACCCAGCTTTTCTTCATTTTACTTGTTCTCTAAATTTCTCTCCTCCATTTCATTTCTCAAAATTCTTATGTTGTACAGAATAATTCAGTTCTTCTCTGTCCTTAAACTTGCTTAAGTAAACCAAGAGTTTGTGATAAAATGAAACAAATACTTGTTATAAGACCCAGCAATCCTGCTCATAGGTATTTACCCAAGTGGTATTAAAACCTGTGTTCACACAAAAACCTGTACACTGATGTTTACAGTAGCCTCTACAAACTCAAACAACTTGAATGCCCCATAGAGAATGGGTAAACAGGCTGTAGTACAATGGAATGCTACTTTGTAATAAAAAAGCACAAACTTGATGTGCACAACATGAAGACTGGAATATTTATGGGTTTGGGTGAATTAGAGTGCCAGCTCTTGTCAATCATATGTGTGGCCACTAGGAGGTCCTAGTCTCTGGTGTCTAGCAGACAGTGTTCATTTTTCTTTATTTTCACATATGAATGTCTTGAATTACAGAGATTCTAAATTGTAAAGGGATTAGGTGGGAACAGAAAGAGATTAGCATAAACATTTCCTTCTTTGTTTGCCTCAAGTCTTTTATTTAAATTTTTTTTTTCTTCTTTTTCTTTGGCTGTGTTGGGTCTTCGTTGCTGTGTGCAGTCTTTCTCTAGTTGCAGCGAGTGGGGGCTACTCTTTGTTGTGGTGCACGGGCTTCTCAGTGCGGTGGCTTCTCTTGTTGCGGAGCACGAGCTCTGGGCACTCGGGCTTCAGTAGTTGTGGCTGGCAGGCTTTAGAGCGCAGGCTCAGTAGTTGTGGCTCACGGGCTTAGTTGCTCCGTGGCACGTGGGGTCTTCCCAGACCAGGGCTCGAACCCCTGTCCCCTGCACTGGCAGGGGGATTCTTAACCACTGTGCCACCAGGGAAGTCCAAGTCTTTTATTTAATATTTTAGACCTCTGGTTATTCTTTTGAATATATTCTACCTCATTTTTTTTTTCATACTTGGTAACAAGTCTTATGCGTTCGTTTGCTGTCAGAAATTATCTATTTGATTATTTTTAGTTCGTATTTTAAGAAAGTACAGGAATACCTGCATACCAGTAGCTGTAATTTAGTGTTAGCTTTGAAAGTAAGGAGTTAAAAACAACTTTTTTCTCTTTCCCAGTTTTTTATAAACCCTTGCTGGGGAGAAAAATTAGAAAAATTACTTTTAATGACTTTTACAGATTGAAAGTTATATTTTTATTATGAAATATAGTACAGGGAAGTGTAGGAAAAAATGTTAGGAACATAGTGTAACCCATTGCCCAGCTTTACCAATTCTTAATATTTTGCTGTATTCCACAAATTTTATTTATTTTGGAAACAAAACAAAGTTACCTTATTTATGAATGTATTGATACATTTGTTTGCTCATAAATATTTGATTGTATTATGTTTGGTATTTTGGCACAAGTTTTATTAAGAAATAATTACAGGGTTTTCTAGTTTTTAATTCTGTCACTTGTGTAACTGCTGAGTTTTGTGGCATCTGTTGTAATTTTGTGGATAACACAATTTTTGTAAATGTGCTGCAGTTTATAATGCAAAACAAAATCCACTAGCTTTTTGGACTTTAATCCATACAGATAAAGATACAGAAATAGTAACTGGTTGAACTACATACATAACCTGTTGAAATTTAGTAATGAACCCCGCCCTCAGAATTTAACTATGAACAGCTGCCTAGCCCCAGGAGACCTTGAGGCAGGTAATTTTGTTGCTAAATTTTGATTCCATAAGTATCCAGTCACAGTCCATATAGGCTTTATACAAATGCTAATTCAATATTTGTGTACCTTTGTAAGAAAACTGTTGCTAATCAGTAAGGACATAAAATCAGTGGGTAAAATGCAGTAGATGAAAGTAGTTTCTGAATAAATATATTATCCAAATAAAGGATAATAGCTGGTGAAAACTTATAATGGAAAAGTTCTTTAGAAGGAAAATCAAACTGTCTGTGATGTGTTGGGGGGGCAGCATGCTGCACAGTGATAGGTGTGATGGGATGCAGTTTTCATGAAACAGTGCCCCTTTCTGGTTTTTTAGTTGTATATGACCTAGAAGAAAGTATAAAATTGGTGATTTTGGTGAGAGTGGGCTGGGGCTGGAAATGGAGGGATGATGGGCTAGGTAGCAGTTTCCTGGGGGTTTATTAATAATGTGGAAGCTTGGGCTCATACATTGGAGGTTCTGATTTAGTGTGTCTGAGGCTTAGGAGTCTGTCCTTGTAACAGGTGCCCCAGGTGATTTCGATGTAAGTGGTCAGTAGACCACACTGATGCTGTAGAGGGGAGATTGCATACTATTTGGCTGGCCTGATTGACCCGTTTATGTTTCTTGCCTGGATCCTGATGGCGGTAGCATTTGTGGTTCTTTAAAAGAACCTATTTACTTACAAGTGATACATGTACCTAGTGGTCGGAAGAAAAAAAAAAAGTCTCAAACATTGCTGAAATGGAAATGCTCAAAAAAGGAAAGAATGAAGGGTAGATCTCCACTCACCCTTTAGCCAATCTACTAATCCACTAATCCCTGAGAGGTTTCTTTGTATTATACCAGGGGAAAAAGTGTTCCTAGCGGGTGAGGGAAAGGAGCAAATATGGGTTAAAACTTATATATGTATATGTGTGTGTGTGTGTGTGTGTGTATGTAAATACTTAAAACAGAAGCAACAGTAGAGAGAATAAAATGAATCACCCAGCTCAAATGAGGATATTTCTGTTTGTGATTAATCGTGGTGGAGGCCCCTGGCTGCCTGGGCTGCTGTAACAGTTTTGAGGGGAGAAATGCAGGAAAAATGCGTGGTGATGGCGGTGCTGTGACACACTATAAAAATTTTGAGATGTGTTTACAAACTGGGACTGCTAATTTCAGTATTAACCCTATTGCATTATATTAAGTTTCTGAGACTTGCTCCCACAAGCTGTGCCTCAGACTAGACAATGTTACTACCTTTTCTACTTTAAACCACACCCTATCTTGAGGAACTGGAGAAGGTTTTCTCCCTTAGCTGGGGGAGGGTTGGGCATTTGTGCCACTTGGATTTTTTCCTTTTGGTCCTTGCAAACTAGTAAATGAGCCTTTAAAAGCTTTTTAAATGACTTAATTCAGTTGAAGGTAATGAGCTAGCACAAGCTAGCACAAATTGAAACATCTGGCAACAGATCACTGGCAGTAGAAACTCTTTTTCTTTACACATGTATATGTTATTTATATTATTAAAGTGAAACATTAGTTTGTAATTTAAAGTTATCTGTTGTCTGGAAAGACTTAAAAAAAGGTTGGAAGACTAGTCTGTATTCAAAGGAGACTGAAGAGACATGACAACTAAATGCAATGTGTGGTTCTTGATAGGATCATGGATCAAAGAAGGGACCATCTATGAAGGATATTACTAGGACCATTGGGGAGATATGAAACTGTATTGTATTTTAGATGATGTCATATCTAGGTTTAATTTCTTGAGTGTGTTAATACTATTGTGGTTATGTAGGAGAATGTTCTAGATCTGGAAATACATGCTGAAATATTAGGGGTTTTGAATGGTTTAGAAAAGTTGCGTGTACACACGTATTTGCTTTATGTCTTATGTACATAAACAGTTGAGGAATGTAAGTGAAGAGTATGTGGGTGTTCATTGTACTGCTTTAATTTTTTTCAGTCTTGAAAAATTAAAAATTAAAAAAGCAGTTAAGAGTTGATACTTCATTCACCACATTTGCATCTTTTTTTTTTTTTTTTCTGGCTGCTTTGGGTCTTCATTGCTGTGCATGGGCTTTCTCTAGTTGTGGCGAGCGGGGCCTATTCTTCGTTGCAGTGTGCAGGCTTCTCATGGGGGTGGCTTCTTTTGTTGCAGCACATGGGCTCTAGGCGTGCGGGCTTCAGCAGTTGAAGCACACGGGCTCAGTAGTTGTGGCTCCCAGGCTCTAGAGCTCAGGCTCATGGGCTTAGTTGCTCCGCGGCATGTGGGATCTTCCCGGACCAGGGGTCAAACCCGTGTCCCCTGCATTGCAGGCGGATTCTTAACCACTGCGCCATCAGGGAAGTCAACCATGTGCATCTTCTGAATGTCAGACCTATGGCTAGACACGGTGTTTGGGGAGTGAGACATGGCAAGAGTTAATTCATTCATTGAATGCTTAAGTGTTTCACGCTCATTATGTCCTTCAATCCTTAAAACAAAACTTTATGTTGTAGGAAACTGAGATACATAGGTTAAATAACGTATTAATTAGCAGAGAAAGAGCCTTTGAAGGCATACATTTTGCGTCAGACTTAAGCTCAGGCTCTTAATCATAAATCTAATGTGATGGTGGTTGCAGCCAAACTGTGTAGGGCTCTGTATTATGTGCTTAAGAATTTAGATTTTATCCTTTATTGTTTTGCTGTTGAAGATGTTTAGGACATCACCTAGGAACTTGTTAGGAATGCAGAAACTTGGGTCTGATATGATACAGGCCTACTGCATTCTAACAAAATCAGAACCTGTAGATGATCTGTTGCACGTTTAGGTTTGCGAACCACTCTCCGCAGTACTGTTTTTACCTTTCTGGTAGTGTTGAGTTTAAATAATCTTGAGTGTTGTTCTTGGTCCCTTAATCAACATTAACAGTATTATTTTTTCAAGCGAGAAAAGGTTAGAATTCAGCGGTAGTTTAATAAACTTTGGTAACCCATTTTTAAGGTGAGAGTAACTTGTAGTTGCTGAAATAGTAAGCATCTCCTCTGTGTGCATAAGTATTGTCTATTGGGTGGAGATGTATTAAATTTATTAAAAATCAATACTTTGTATAGTTACTCCAACTCCTTATGGAATGATTATTTTGAAGTTTCTGTATTTAGAAGAGTTTTTGATAATACTCAGTAGAAAAATGCATTGTGTTGAGTGCTCTTTGGAAAATGAGATTGAGGATTTTATTAATTTTCTTACAGATATTGAAGCACAGATTCGAGAAATTCAAGGCAAGAAGGCAGCTCTTGATGAAGCTCAAGGAGTGGGCCTTGATTCTACAGGTTATTATGACCAGGAAATTTATGGTGGAAGTGACAGCAGGTTTGCTGGATACGTGACATCTATTGCTGCAACTGAACTTGAAGATGTAAGTTACAAAGTATATAAACAGTCCAAGCATTTTTTTGACAGAGAGCAAGAAATATAAAGGAATCTTCTGTTTTGAGTCATCTGGCTTAATCTGGACAGACATCTTGGAGATTGGGAGATCTTCCTTTGGGAGGATAAAACTGTTGAAAGTGTCCTTCTAAGAAACTTCTGGAAGTGCTCAGTTCTGGATCTTTATGTTAAAAACTAGTTTGTTTATCCAGCCAAGCACCTGGAAATCATTAACCATTGTAAAGTAAATCCTTATTGTTACCTACTGAGCTCTGTCTAGAGTAGCCCAGTGAGAAGTGACTTCATTTTAAACAGCCGCCTGTGCTTGTGACTTTTGATTTCTGACTTGTTTCCAAAAAACTTGCTTTTTTTCCCCCCTTGGCATCTTAACATGAGTGGACTGTTTCTTGTTACTCATATTAATGGGCTTTTCATGCCTAATTTAGTTACTCTGAAGGGTGACTGCCTCTCATTTTGAAATACATCTCAAAGTGTTTTCATATATTCCACATAGCTTATATTTTGTCACACCATTTCAAACATCCAAATTTGGTGAAATAGCTGATCATTTTCGTGTGGTTCAGTAATCTATGTACATAGATTATGAAACTTGTTATTTTTATGAAATTCAAGCCATATTTAATTTTATGGTTAGAACTTTTTTTTTTTTTTTAAGAAAAATTTTAAAGTTCCAAAGGCAAAATTTCCAGAAGCCGATCAGGCTTATATTTGCATTATCGTACCTTAATGGTAAGAGGCAGTGATGGCTCTGTGTTCCAGAAGCTGAGCAGGAAATTGTCATTTCATTTTTGAGTAAAATTAATGAGGTGTTAAGATCTTCTTGAGATCTATCCATTGTTGCACTTCTTCCTTTAGTAAAATAATAATGTAACATTGTTCTGTTTAAACATACTATTAGGGAAATAAATACATTTAAAATTAATTACATTTTACTTGTTTCTGTGGTTAAATCATGTTTTTAAAAAAGTTAAAAAAACAAGGAAACTGGAGAGTTCTAAATAAGCTGTTTGTAGTTTTCCAAATTTGAAAACAAATTTCATCATGCCCTCTGTTGAGAAGATGAAATGCTCAGGTTTTTCTAGTCCATACCTACTTTATTTACAGAAAGGATTCCTTGTTTAGTATTTTTAAAAGAGTATATAGAACTAAATTTCTTTATTAGCTTTTTGAGTTGAAAAGAAAACCTAAGTGTTAACAAGTTTCATCACATTGTCTTTTGATTTCATATTGAATCTTTGTGTGTTCTTTCTAGTTTTTAAGTTCTAACATTTTTGTTTGTGGCTTTCTGGGGGCATTTGTTGCAGGATGACGATGACTACTCATCATCTACAAGTTTGCTTGGTCAGAAGAAGCCAGGATATCATGCCCCTGTGGCATTGCTTAATGATATACCACAGTCAACAGAACAGGTGACTTTTTTTTTTTTTTTTAAGTTAAAACCAGAGTTTATTCAGCTAAAGAAAACTGAACGTCTCAATTCCAATGGAAAGTCACATATTTTAGGAATCGAGTTATTACAATGTTCTGAGGAGAGTTGATTTGGGAGAATTAGAAATAATAGTTTATTTCAAAAAGGTGATCATTTCGTGAAGGATTGAACTATGGAAATTGTCTCATTTCCATATGCCTTATTTTTTAAAACATTAGCATTTATCGGAAAAATGGTACATAATATTAATAGGCATTTATTAAACATTTTTACATGTTTTATAATGTTCTGATTTTTGTTTGTGACATTCTCTTTGGTTATTTAATAAGTGAGTATTAAGTGAGACATACCTTTTTTCAGTATGATCCATTTGCTGAGCACCGACCTCCAAAGATTGCAGATCGGGAAGATGAATACAAAAAGCACAGGCGGACCATGATAATTTCCCCAGAGCGTCTTGATCCTTTTGCAGATGGTAATTCTTTCCCACTTTTCTATAAGTATTCAGAAATTTATTTGTGTTAAGTTGTCTTTAGCCCTTTGATTTTTTTTGGCATGCTTATGAATTTGCTTTTCTTTTTAAAAATCCCCCTTATTATAGATTTGTATAGATTTGGTTGAAGTCACAGATGCCATATTCTTCATCTTTATAATGCCAGTTTTCTTTCCAGGTAGAAGGACAAGAAACTAATGAGCCAATGCCATAGAAACGCAAAGGGTTAAAGGTTTTTCTTTTACTTTTGTTTTGGGTACGCTTTCTTTACTTTGAACAAATGTGTTTTTCTGCTCAAAATACTTTCAAATTATTGAAAGTTTTCATTCCAAGTCTTAGATTTTTAGGATTGTTACTTTTGAGAAACTGTTTCCACATTAGAGCTCCCCTCATATTGCTCTAAATATAGTTTAGTAAATGCACCTACTTTGCTCTAAGCATACTTAAAGTTAAAACAAAAGTATGTATACAAAGACTTTGATATTTTTAATAGTTGGAGTCTGTTTTGCTAATTTTAGTGTGCAAGTCAGCACAAGGGGCATAGTGAGCCTGATGGAAGCTTTCCTCAGGTGAGTGAGTTTCAAGATCAAAGTTAGGTGCCTGTTTCTTAAAATTAGATTCTGCTGCAGGTTTACAAATTAGACTTTCAGCCTGCATGAATTAGTAGGGATATTCTTTTTTTTACTTGCATAATTGTAATTGATTTAAACATGTATGTCAGAATTCACAGGCCCATACTAACTGTCCTTAATTTCTTTCCTACAGCAGTACTGCTATATGCCAGTCCTGTCTGCATTCTTAAGGGTGCAGTTCAACACATCCTCTCTAGATTATGGTGAAAAAGTATTCCAAAGGAAGTCTTATCAGAGATAGTGTCAGAAAGAATGACACTACCAATTGGGCATGATCTTCAGCATAGGAAATGTCTTAGACCTTTATTAGTTTTTCCTAAATTGTGATGCTATACTACTTGTATAGCTAATTATCACATTTCTAAAACATAGTGTGCCTCTGTGAATCTTGTTATATATTGTTTGGGCTTCTTTAAGATATTTTGAAGTTTGAAAAGCAAATACTGAAACTTTAACCAAGAGACTAACACATCTCTTTGTACACCACTTTTTTTCTGTATGCATCATAATAACTGGTAGAAGTAATATATTTCAAGTAATATGTTTCCAGTTGTTATTTATACTTTCTAAGAAAATAAAAATATGTTTCTGGGTCAAGAAAACGTAAAAATCATGAAGCCCTTTTTAGTAACATGACATCAGAATAAGATTAGAGGTATATTTTTAAAAATCAGATTTTCTAAACTATAACTGTTTTAGAACATTGTATGAAGAACTTATCTAGTCATAGTTACTTGTAGTCAGGATTTTAACAGCTTGCAACAGGTAATGTTTTGAATATAAATATCTTTCCAAAGTGTTACTAATGGTAAAGAGATAATTTTCTAGGCTTCTATTCTGCTGCTTGAAGTCAGAACTGCTGATGGAGACAAAGGCACGAAAGTGTACGTATTCCGGATTAGCAACCCAGGAACCCATCACTTCTGAAGACTCTAAACTGTGCTGTCATTTTGTTTTTATATGCATTAAAATATTTGTTTTAAACTGCTGTAGATATGTTTGTGTTCAAACAGGTTAAATTGATCAGCAAACTCAATAAAAAGTAAGATGTGTAATTATTAAAGTTTTCCATCAAAAAATAAATTAAATGATTATGGAATAATGTAATATTAGAGCAGGGCAGATAAATCAGTTGAACCTAATTATCTTTTATTTATTGTACTCTTGTCCTGTTGCTGTTCTTTTCTGCAGGAGGGAAGACCCCTGATCCTAAAATGAATGCTAGGACTTACATGGATGTAATGCGAGAACAACATTTAACTAAAGAAGAGGTCTGTGAACCTGCTTTTTATTTTAATGGTGTTGAAAGAATGTAAAGAAAGTTGAGATTAAGAGACTTTTATGTTTCCTTTTTATTTGCTGCACAAGTAATATTTTAACATTATTAATAAAAATTAAGTTGAGAAAGAACCTTATTCAAAATTCTAACACCTCCCAAATTAAGCTTTTCATATTTCTATACTATCCTTTTCTAGTGCCTGGCCCCTTGGCCACATGTATATGCATATATATCTTACAGTGGATATATCTGGGGGTGGATTGATGGTGTGTGCCTGAAGTCAGCGTGTAAGGGAAAAGTCAAAGAGTAAAATCATTTTTTGAAAAGCCTCTTAATTCTTCCATAAAATTTAGTTTGAATATGGGTGGAGAATTCTAATGAATTCTTGCTGGCCTGCAGAGATTGCTGTGTTTTGTTTTAATAGTTAATCTTCATAATTTTATTCTAAATATATAATAGATTTGTTTGTTGGATGAATTAAATGCGGTAAATGGAACCCTACTTTAAAATCATAGGCTAAATAAATGTGTATTTGTTGTGACTATATTATACATAATATTTCATAGTTAAAACAAAATTTTGAAAATTTCACTTATTATTTTTCTAACTTATTACATAGTCTTAATTATTTATATGAGTTTTATGTTTTTCATTGGAAGCATTTTGGTTCACTACCATTGACTGAAGATTTTACTTCGTTAACTGTATATAAAGCAGTGCGCTCTATGTAATAAATTCTGTATTTGCTCATCTATTGTGCAGAAAGACAGTATATAAAACTTGAAAATACAGGAAAGAGAGGGAAAATAAGGAATGGGTCTACCAGTAGCATAGAAAGGAGAATGAGTGAAAAATAAAATGGCATTATATGGAAATGACTCTACTAATGATATAAAAATATATGGAAAATGTTTTAAAGGTGCTCACTGTTTATTCAAATATTTTTCAGAGAGAAATTAGGCAACAGCTAGCAGAAAAAGCTAAAGCTGGAGAGCTAAAAGTCGTCAACGGAGCAGCAGCATCCCAGCCCCCCTCAAAACGAAAGCGGCGTTGGGATCAGACAGCTGACCAGACTCCTGGTGCCACTCCAAAAAAGCTGTCAAGTTGGGATCAAGCAGAGGTAATTTCTTTTTATTATTTTTTATTATTACTGTTTTAAATTTATTTTTCTCATGGAATATATTAGTCTGGTTTTGTTGACACAACAAGATAACCAGAGACTGGGTACCTTAAACAGAAGACATTTTCTCACAGTTCCTGATCAAGGTGCCAACAGGGTTAGTGTCTGGTGCGAGCTCTCTTTCTGGCTTGCACACATCTGCCTTCTTGCTGTGTCCTCAGGAGGCCTTTGCACACATGGAAAGAGCGAGGGAGCTCTGGTGTCTCTTTTCCTATAAGGACACCAGTCCTATCAGATTCATGTCCAACCTTGTGACCTCATTTAGCCTCATTACCTCACTAAAGGCCCAATCTCCAAGTACAGTTACAGTGAGGATAAGGGCTTCGACATGACTTTTGGTGGAGACATAATTCAGTTCATAACATAAAGGGTGAAGGAATGTTCCTTTTGGAATATTAATTATAGATATGTAAGTATGTCACATTATGTGGGGGTTGAGTATAACACAGTGGTCTTCCTCATTTTTTAGATGGATAATTTAAATCTCTGACCACAGGTGTCAGATACATAACGCTACTGCGTTTCCTTTGTCAGTTGATTTTCCTAGAAACTTTTTTTTGGTGGTAAAATGTATATAAAATTTGCCATTTTAAACCATTTTTAAGTGTACGGTTCGGTGGTATTGATGACACAATGTGCGTCAAGCACCACCATGATTTATTTTCAAAACTTTTTCATCACTTCAAGGAAACTCTGTGATCATTAAGCAATAACTCTGTCCCCCTCTCCTTCAGATGAATTGTTTATGCTCTGTGAAACCTTTAGTACCTCCTTAGCTGCTTCCTTTTTAGTTTATGACGTTGCTTTCTATTTCCCTCTCACCCCAAATAAGAACAATTAAAAAGAAAAAAGTATACATATTCCCACTGTGAAATCTACTGGTATGCCTGTATATGTTCTCATCTACTCTGCTTTTCCTTCTCTTATGATATGAACTGTTGGTACAGGTTGACCATTTAAAGCTAAACCATCTGCTCATGTGCCATTTCCCATCTCTTATTACTCAAGGACTCTCATGTAACATCCGTTTTTTTCTCTGTACTCTAGATTATTATCATCAGCAAACACATTTTGCTGATCTTCATCTTTAAAAAAAAAAAAAAAGATACCACAAGAAATCTTCTCTTGACCCTTACTTCCCCTTCCAGCTACCATCCCATTTCTTTCTCTTTTTACCACAAAAATGCTTTGAATGAGTTGTGTATCTATACTTGTGCTCTGGTGCTTTTGCCTGCACCGCTCCACCAAATCCTCTTTTGTCAAGATGACTTAACCTCCTCGTTGCTAAATCCAAAGATAAGTCTCAACCCTCATATTACGCAGCATATCAGTAACATTCGACATTCTTTGATACCCTCTTAAACCAAAAAGATTTATTTATTTATTTACTTATTTATTTATTGGCTGCACCCCATGGCATGTGGGATCTTAGTTCCCCAACCAGGGATTGAACCCACGCCCCCTGCTTTGGAAGCACAGAGTCTTAACCACTGGACCACCAGGAAAGTCCCTTGATGCCCTTTTCTTTCCTAGCCTCTGGGCTTCAGTCTTTATTTTTTTAATTTATTTATTTTTTAATTAATTAATTTATTCATTTTTGGCTGTGTTGGGTCTTCGTTTCTGTGCGAGGGCTTTCTCTAGTTGCGGCAAGTGGGGGCCACTCTTCATCGCGGTGCGCGGGCCTCTCACTATCGCGGCCTCTCTTGTTGCGGAGCACAGGCTCCAGACGCGCAGGCTCAGTAGTTGTGGCTCACGGGCCTAGTTGCTCCACGGCATGTGGGATCTTCCCAGACCAGGGCTCGAACCCGTGTCCCCTGCATTGGCAGGCAGATTCTCAACCACTGCGCCACCAGGGAAGCCCTTCAGTCTTTCTTGATTCTCCTAATACTCACCTCAGTGACTGCTGCTTTTTAGTCTTGTTTGCTGGATCTTCCTCAGCTTCCTTAAATTTGGGGTACTCTAATGCTCAGTCCTCAGATCTCTTTTGCATCTAAACTAACTCCCTAGGATCTCACTCCTGTCTTTACATACTATCTTTATAAGACAAATCCCAAATTTACAAATCCATCCCTACTTCTCTGCTCCTCAGACCTGACACATTTACTTTGATATGTATTTGATAGGCATTTCAGAATCAGTATTTATAATAAAACTGATTTTCTGTACTCACTCCCTCCAGCCTGCTCCCATGTCTATTGGCTCAAACCAAACCCTTAGAAATCATTTCAGGGTCATCCTGTACTCCTCTTATTCTCTTCCCTGGCATCCTATCCACAGATGCATTTTGTTGGCCCCACCTTTAAATATATTCAGGATCTACCCACTTTTCATGACCCCACCACCCTAGTCTAAGTCACTGTTGACTGTAGCATAGGCTACTGCAGATTTATTTACAAATAAGGAAAAATGTGTCAGGCCATGGCATTGTTTTCCCAAACCCAGAATTGAGATACACTAAACGTAGCACATAATTTCCAAACAGTTTAGTTTTAGATCTTGAGGACTTCCCATTTGCTTGCTGATACATGAGAGGATTTGGTTCTGTATAATATGTTATTACTAAAATTCTGTGGTTGACATTCAGTGCAAATTTTAAAAACTGACATTCAGTGCAAATTTTAAAAACAGAAAGAGAAACTTGTCCTTCTGGTATCTGTTTAACTGAAATGGAGACCCAAGAGTTGATGTCTCTCTCATAAAAACTATAGAAATTCAGACCATGTTTTCTTTCACGCTTCTCATTTAACACAACTCCATCTTAATTATGACTGTGGGAATTACAGTGGATACTAGGAAGCATTTTTTCCTACCTGACTGAGCAGGAAGAGCAGTTGCTAAAAATGAGACTTTTGAACAATTTATGTTCTTTACTCATCTAACTGAGAATTTCTCAACCCTGAGTAATATATAGAATCTTTTTTTTTTTTGATACCAGTGCCGGGCCCCACCCCCAGAGGTCTGATTTAATTGGTCTGGATTCATCTGTGGCTCCAGAGACTTCTTTTTTTTTCCTTTTTAAAAAATAATTAATTAATTAATTAATTAATTTTTGGCTGTGTTGGGTCTTCGTTTCTGTGTGAGGGCTTTCTCTAGTTGCGGCAGGTGGGGGCCACTCTTCATCGCGGTGCACGGGCCTCTCACTATCATGGCCTCTCGTTGTGGAGCACAGGCTCCAGACGCGCAGGCTCAGTCGTTGTGGCTCACGGGCCTAGTTGCTCCGCGGCATGTGGGATCTTCCCAGACCAGGGCTCGAACCCGTGTCCCCTGCATTGGCAGGCAGACTCTCAACCACTGCGCCACCAGGGAAGCCCTAGAATCTTTTGAAAGGAAAAAATACTGAGTCTTATTTGCAAACATGAAGCTAAATAGAACTCTTGGGTTGGATAGAGCATCCAACTTTAAAAGGAATATATAAAAGTATACTACAAAGCTTACAGAATTATTTAAATACAGATTTTGTTTTGCTTCACTAAATTCACCTGCTGTTTTTGATATGATATTGTCTGAACTCTGCAGGTTCTTTTGCTTTCACATTCTGTTTGATTTCCTATATTGCTCACTACTTGTCTCTATTCCACTACCATGGAACCTTCGATCATTTAAGTCAACTTCTAATCTTTTTTTACTAATCTTGCCAGCATCAGTTAGAGTAATATTATTATAGATGTGATTAGAAATATAACCTCTTCTCAAGGATTTAAAATTATGTGGCAGGACTTCCCTGGTGGCGCAGTGGTTGAGAATCTGCCTGCTAGTGCAGGGGACACGGGTTCGAGCCCTGGTCTGGGAGGATCCCACATGCCGCGGAGCGGCTGGGCCCGTGAGCCACAATTACTGAGCCTGCGTGTCTGGAGCCTGTGCTCCGTAACAAGAGAGGCCACGATAGTAAGAGGCCCGCGCACAGCGATGAAGAGTGGCTCCCACTTGCCACAACTAGAGAAAGCCCTCGCACAGAAACGAAGACCCAACATAGCCATAAATTAAAAATAAATAAATGAATAAATAAATAAAAATTAAAAAAAAAAATAAAAAATAAAATAAAATTATGTGGCAGTATCTAGTTATAATTACCCAGGTGATCCAAAACATGCTTAAATTAATTAAACACACACAAAATTGAACAAAAACAAAAATATTCTTAGTGGGAACTCATGAGTCTCTGTCTCTAAGCCCCAGTTTTGAGATGTGCTGATATAATTAAAGCTGAAATTCTTGAGCTCTTGACAGAGAAACCTTAATGTTTTCCCAAAGTTACGGAGCCATTAGTGGCATAACCAAGATTATTACCCAAAATACATTGTTTTTTAAATTAGGGCTTTTTTCATTGCTCCAAATTAAATAAGTTTTTTTTTGTCATAAACATATTTGCTAGAAAGTAGGTATCTTTTAAGCAGAAGGATAATCTATTCTCTTAATTATGAACTAAAACATTTAATTTTTTTTGTTTGCTTAACAGGTTTTCTAATTCTTATGTGGGTGTATGAAATAAATTTTCTTTTGCTCTGTTAAGACCCCTGGACATACCCCTTCCTTAAGATGGGATGAGACACCAGGTCGTGCAAAAGGAAGTGAGACTCCTGGAGCAACCCCAGGCTCAAAAATATGGGATCCTACACCTAGTCACACACCTGCAGGAGCTGCTACCCCTGGACGAGGCGATACACCAGGCCACGCGACACCAGGCCATGGAGGCGCAACTTCCAGTGCTCGTAAAAACAGATGGGATGAGACCCCCAAAACAGAAAGAGGTACTTCTAGTGGAGTTTGGGGGTGTGTGTGGGTAAAATGTTGATTTGATGAGTGGTGTGTTTATGGCCAAAATCTGTTGTCTCTGGTCCTAGGAAGACATAAATAACCAGATGCTTTCGGGACAGATAAAGAACTGAGCAGATGATGTACCTAATTCTTTTCCCTTCTTAAAGATGTTTAAGATTTATTTTAGGAAGAACATTAGGAGAAAGTAAAGTTTGTAGGCCATAATCTGTTTTTTATTGTAGTATAAATATGTAACATAAAATTTACTATTTTAACCATTATAAGTGTACAATTCAGTGGCATTAAGTATATTCACAGTGTTGTGCAACCATTACCTTTATTCATTTCTAGAACTTTCTCATCATCCCAAACAAAAACTGTACCCATTAAGCAATAACTCTCCATTCTTACTCCTCCCAGCCTCTGGTTACCTCTCATTTACTTTCTGTCTGTGTAAATTTGCCTAAATATCTTGTTTTTTGTGTAAACTCTCTAAAGCTGTATTTCATTAACTGTTTATGAGATTAGCATTGGGAAGTTAAGATTTAACATTACATCTGCTATATTAAAATTTTATAAAGAATTTTTAATGATAGGGCAGAGTGCTTAACATGTAATGTAGGGAATTCCCTGGTGGTCCAGTGGTTAGGATTTGGTGCTTTCACTGAAGGGGCCCGGGTTCCATCCCTGGTCGGGGAACTAAAACTAAGATCCCACAGGTCGCACGGCGCAGCCCAAAAAAACCCGGAAAAAAATATAATGGATGAGAGAGGCAGTATAGAATGGTACATGCAGAGTAATCTCACTCCATGGAGAAATGAAAGGTGGCCCAAGATACATAAAGTGGCTGTCTCTGGGTTGTGATGTTGTGGGTGGTTGAAAAAATCCTTTGCTCTGTTTTCCTGTTCCTCGATGGTTACCATTTATTGTTTTAGTAAACCGTGGAAAAGATACAGTCAAGGAGAATAAATATGAAATGAAACATTAAAACTTAAATGTGTCTCCATTTTAGGAATATCCTCTTTCTGAAGTTGGTCAGTTTGAGTATGTTAGTTGTCTGAAAATAGTTATTTTTAGACAGTGGTTAAAATTTTAGGCTTATTCACTCTTTTTCTTTAAAGATACTCCTGGACATGGAAGTGGATGGGCTGAGACTCCTCGAACAGATCGAGGTGGAGATTCCATTGGTGAAACACCAACTCCTGGAGCCAGTAAAAGAAAATCACGTTGGGATGAAACACCAGCTAGTCAGATGGGTGGAAGCACTCCTGTTCTGACCCCTGGAAAGACACCAATTGGCACGCCAGCCATGAACATGGCTACCCCTACTCCAGGTAGAAACTTTATCATTGGAAATAATTTTCCCCTTGTTAGTATTTTGAATTTTTTCTTCGTGGTTTTTCTGTGTGCCATTAATGCCTATTTTTAGCAAGAATAACAGGATGTAAAAAGTCTTGGTTTGAGTTTATAATGTAAACAATTAAATGTTAGAATTGATTTTAACTATTTTATATCCCAAGGATCTGTGTAATGATAAAAGTCTTGCACTACAGAGATTGTTACAGAAATTTGCTTTTTTGGTAGGTCACATAATGAGTATGACTCCTGAACAGCTTCAGGCTTGGCGGTGGGAGAGAGAAATTGATGAGAGAAATCGCCCATTGTCTGATGAAGAATTAGATGCTATGTTCCCAGAAGGATATAAGGTAAAAACAGTGAATATGAGTGTGGTGGTTTTTAGGATATGGATTTTTTTTGGCCACGCTGCGTGGCTTGCAGGGTCTGAGTTCACCAACCAGGGATCGAACCCGGGCCTCGGCAGTGAAAGTTCCGAGTCCTAACCACTAGACCACCAGGGAATTCCCTGGATTTTATTTTAAATATTCTTTGAAAATGCTAACTGGTCAAGTTTGCGTTGGCCTTGCTCAAATTTACTACTGCCATTTCATTCTTTAGCTGTTTCCAAGTATATTTCGTTTCCAACATTAGATCATGGTTATTTTACTTGGTGTCTCACAAAATCTTTTGTAGTTAGTTCATGGGTTGCCAGTGGACACGAAGAATGTTATGTTCTCTCTTTACCATAGCAACTTGAAGTTCATTTTGAACTCTAAAATCTTCTAGGTACCTGTTACTCAAGGACCTTTTGCGGGTCTAAAAGTGGTCATATAGCTGATGTTATAACCAGGGCTGGAACCTAAGTCATTCGATGGCCTTTACAGAGCCTTTTCTGCCAATGCTTATTGCTTTTTTAACAGTTTTTATGTATGTATTTCCCCCTACCCCCTCATTAGGTTTGTATTAGAGTATTTTTTTCAAGTATGCATGAATTTACTGCATTATAACTTCTTGTACCCTCCGTGTAATGCTGTGGGTATAGTCACTCTCCAGCCTACTATTGACTGGCTAAGTGTCTGTCACAATTGCATTCATTGATTTGTTTATCAGTAGGAGGGGGAAAATCCTCCTTTGCGAATCTTTTTTTTTTTCTAATACAAGTTTTTTCTTCTTTTTTTCCTAAGAGGATAGTCATTACATCTTTTTTCTTTTTTCTTTTTTTAATTAATTAATTAATTTATTTTTGGCTGCATTGGGTCTTCATTGCTGCGCGCAGGCTTTCTTTAGTTGCGGTGAGTGGGGGCCACTCTTCGTTGCAGTGCGCGGGCCTCTCACTGCGGTGGTTTCTCTTGTTGCGGAGCACGGGCCCCAGGTAACGTGGGCTTCAGCAGCTGTGGCTCGTGGGCCCTAGAGCGCAGGCTCAGCAGCCGTGGTGCAGGGGCCTAGCTGCTCCGCGGCATGTGGGATCTTCCTGGACCAGGGCTCGAACCCATGTCCCCTGCACTGGCAGGCGGATTCCCAACCACTGCACCACCAGGGAAGCCCTCTTTTGTGACTCTTGAGTGAATTTTTTCGGTTTAGTCAAATGGTTTGTATTTACAGGGCTTTGGTGAATATTTTGGTTTTTTTATGCAGTCACTCATTTTTGTAGAACGACTTAAATATTAAGATTTGTTTTCGTAGAGGTTTACATGAATTATTTTTAATTTATTCCTAAAATATAATCTTTTATACATCATGTGCACTTTGAGCTTATTTCCATTTATATGACATTGGTTCACCAACATGTTTATATAGACTAATGTTTGAAAGTGATCAGAATTTGTAAGCCCACTTCATGTATCTCCTCATTTCCCCACACTTCTAATACACTTAATTTAAATTTAAATTTGATGAGAAATAGTAATACTTGTATATTTTAAACTTATAAATAAGATAGAAAAATGGGATTGATGTTAATTAATTCTTGCCTCTAAGAAAAAAGCATCTTAACTGCAAATATTATTCATTTTTGTTATTATTTACTATGTAAAGTTAAGAAAATCCTAAACTGTCTTTTAACTGTATTAGGTACTTCCCCCTCCAGCTGGATATGTTCCTATTCGAACTCCAGCTCGAAAGCTGACAGCAACTCCAACACCTTTGGGTGGTATGACAGGTTTCCACATGCAAACTGAAGATAGAACTATGAAAAGTGTTAATGACCAACCATCTGGAAATCTTCCATTTTTAAAACCTGATGATATTCAGTACTTTGATAAACTTTTGGTAAGTGATAATACCAGAAATAAAATATTACTTTTTATTTAGAAGTTACAAGTCATAGTATCTCCACTAACCTTTAAATTTTTTACTTTTTACTGTTAGGTTGATGTTGATGAATCAACACTTAGTCCAGAAGAGCAAAAAGAGAGAAAAATAATGAAGTTGCTTTTAAAAATTAAGAATGGAACACCTCCAATGAGAAAAGTAAGTACCAGTTTATTAAATCATCATGTTCATTATAATTTTAGAGATTCTCCATTTTATCATCAGAGCCTTTAAAATATGCTGAAGATTGTAATGTAATTAGTGGAATTATGTGGGGTATTAGTATCATATGTGGCTTGAAGGTGGTTGATCCTTTAGGAGAAGTTAAGGAGTTTTATATTATACTCTGTGACTCTTTCTATTAAATTACTCTCTTTTTTAAATTTATTTTTTATTGAAGTATAGTTGACTTACAGTGTTGTGTTAATTACTGCTGTACAGCAAAGTGGCTCAGTTATACATATATATACATTCTTTTTCCTATTCTTTTCCATTATGGTTTATTACAGGATATTGAATATAGTTCCCTGTGCTATACAGTAGGACCTTGTTGTTTATCCACTCAATATATACCAGTTTGCATCTGCTAATCCCAGACTCCCAGTTCAACCCTCTCCCACCTCTCTCCCCATTGGCAACCACCAGTCTATTCTCTATGTCCTTGATTCTGTTTCTGTTTCATAGATAGGTTCATTTGTGTCGTATTTTAGATTCCACATGCAAGTGATTTCATATGGTATTTGTCTTTCTCTTTCTGACTTACTTCACTTAGTATGATAATCTCTAGTTGCATCCGTGTTGCTGCAAATGGCATTATAGTAAGTCCCCTACATACTAATGAGTTCCGTTCTGAGTGCATTCATAAGTCCAATTTGTTCTTAAGTCCAACAAAGTTAGCCTAGGTAACCCAACTAACACAATTGGCTAGCTATATAGTACTGTACTGTAATAGGTTTATAATACTTTTCACACAAATAATACATAAAAAACAAACAAAAAATAAAAGTTTTAATCTTACAGTACAGTACCTTGAAAAGTACAGTAGTACAGTACAACAGCTGGCATACAGGGGCATGTTCGCATCTTTGAAAGTTCACAACTTGAAGGTTCGTATGTAGGGGACTTACTGTATTTTATTCTTGTTTATGGATGAGTAGTATTCAGTTGTATATATGCACCACATCTTTATCCATTCATCTGTTGATGGTCATTTAGGTGTTTTCCATATCTTGGCTATTGTGACTATTGCTGCTATGAACATGGTGGGGGAGGGTGCATGTATCTTTTTGAATTATATTTTTGTCCAGATATATGCCCAGGAGTGGGATTGCCGGGTTATGTGGTAACTCTATTTTTGGTTTTCTGAGGAACGTCCATACTGTTTTCCACAGTGGCTGCACCAGCTTACATTCCCACCAACAGTGTAGGAGGGTTCTCTTTTCTCCACACACTCTCCAGCATTCAGTTACCCTTTTTGAATTAACTGAAAACATTGGGCCTTTATCGCAAGAGTTCAGACTTCAGAGTAATTTTGATGGGAATGAACTCATGCTACTCTATGTAAAATGTCTGAAGTTTACACTAAAATGTTCAGTTACAGAAAACCGTGGAGTAATTAATTTTCTCATGCTTATAATAAAGAAATACGCCTATTACTCTTTTTTCTTCCAGGCTGCATTGCGTCAGATTACTGATAAAGCTCGTGAATTTGGAGCTGGTCCTTTGTTTAATCAGATTCTTCCTCTGCTGATGTCGCCTACACTTGAGGATCAAGAGCGTCATTTGCTTGTAAAAGTTATTGATAGAATATTATACAAACTTGATGACTTAGTTCGACCCTATGTGCACAAGGTTTGTTCTCAATTTGTGTTTCTAATGGTTTGATATTTTTTAATGTAAAAGGAATTAGTGGATTTTTTTTTACCAGCTTATTATTAAGTGTATTTGTGAAATTTAAAAATTCTAAAAAAGTAACAGCTGATGTTACACATTCACAATAAAAAGGGAAATTTCAACCTCTTTAAAGATATTCAGTTAACCAATGTTAAATTTACATGCCCTCCCAGACCTTTTTCTTTGCACAAGGATACGTACACAAATACATGTGTAAATAGATGTAACTTTTTGCCATCTTATATAGGGGGTTCATATTCATATTTTAAAATTTGCTTTTATTGATATTAGAACAAGAAAATGTATGTTTGTATACCATGCCATTTAGTACTAAGAACCATCTTTTTGCTGATGGTAATTATGGTTTAGAATTGTAAAATGCAGATGGGCGTGTGTGTGTGTGTGTGTTTACTGTGTGTATTTTATAGTCTGTGTGGTTAACAGTGCTCCCAAATACTCATCTTTATGTGGGGTTTAAAGTTGTGTGATTAAAATTCTTAATTTGTCCCTTGATTAACAAAGTCCTGGTAATTACAAATTCCCTTACATGTACTGTTACTTGAGCATTGCATCAGTAATTGCTGTGAAAATGTAGCTCCTTCTCTTTTTCAGATCCTAGTGGTCATTGAACCATTGTTGATTGATGAGGATTACTATGCTAGAGTGGAAGGCCGAGAGATTATTTCTAATTTGGCAAAGGTATTTATATTTCTGGAGAAGAAAGTTTTATATATGTTGATAGGATTATTTGATTTTAGAATGAAATGGTTGAGGGTTAATGTTATCAACTCATGACTGTTGCTTTTTTCTTAAACTTTTAGGCTGCTGGTCTGGCTACTATGATCTCTACCATGAGACCTGATATAGATAACATGGATGAGTATGTCCGTAACACAACAGCTAGAGCTTTTGCTGTGGTAGCCTCTGCCCTGGGCATTCCTTCATTATTGCCTTTCTTAAAAGCTGTGTGCAAAAGCAAGAAGTCCTGGCAAGCAAGACACACTGGTATAAAAATTGTACAGCAAATAGCTATTCTCATGGGCTGTGCCATCTTGCCGCATCTCAGAAGTTTAGTTGAAATCATTGAACATGGTAAGTTGTAGCATAACTTTGTCTTTTGTAAGACAGGTTTCCTGAAATTTAGGCCACTGATTTTTGGAGAGAGAAATGGAAGGTAAACTACATAAACACCATATAGTTTATGATTGGATTTGTAATATTAGCTGCTAGTAAGGCTGTGGTTCATACTGGCTTTTGCCTAATTTTGTCTAATGGGAACAGATTCTGCAATTTGACTAAATGATTAGATATATTGCTAGAATCTGGATGATGCTATGGAAGTTAGGTAATGTTGCTTAGTTAGAACTTGTGTTTGGTTTTTTATAGGTCTTGTGGATGAGCAGCAGAAAGTTCGGACCATTAGTGCTTTGGCCATTGCTGCCTTGGCTGAAGCAGCAACTCCTTATGGTATCGAATCTTTTGATTCTGTGTTAAAGCCTCTATGGAAGGGTATCCGCCAACACAGAGGAAAGGTAGATTCACCAGTTTGATTTCATTTTTCTTTTTATTTCTACTCATTGAAGTTCAAGTGACTTAAATCTAATTTACTAAGTATATATATATTTTTTATTTTAAAATAGGGTCTGGCCGCTTTCTTAAAGGCTATTGGGTATCTTATTCCTCTCATGGATGCAGAATATGCCAACTACTATACTAGAGAAGTGATGTTAATTCTTATTCGAGAATTCCAATCTCCTGATGAAGAAATGAAGAAAATTGTGCTGAAGGTAATTGTTCCAGATTGTTGTTGTTCCAGATTTGTTAATCTAAATGTGTTTCATGGTTCAAAGAGAATTTTATATCATTAAAAAAAAAAGAAACTATTGTATATTAAACCAGGACTGTGATTACTATTATTATTTTTTAACATTTTAGGTGGTAAAGCAGTGTTGTGGAACAGATGGTGTAGAAGCAAACTACATTAAAACAGAGATCCTTCCTCCTTTTTTTAAACACTTCTGGCAACACAGAATGGCTTTGGATAGAAGAAATTACCGGCAGGTAAGCTTGTATCATAAAAAATATTTTCAAAAATTCTTTCAGCTGATCCTTTAGTCAGTTTGAATGCATATTACATAAGTTATTTTTTGCCTTGAGAACCTCACAGGTTGTTTGTGCTTGATTGTGAAAGGAGATGGATTTTAGTCAGCCAGTTAACTTCCATTTTGCTTTTGTATTCTAGGATAAATAGCCAACTATGAATTGACATTTTTGTCTAGTAAATGAACTGCTTAATCTGGCTAGGTGAAGCATGAATACAATCTTAACCTTAAATCCCCTTGACTTAGACTCATATTTAAATTTTTTGGCCACCTTTTTCTTAAAGTTTTAATAGTAGGAGCCATCTGTTCTCAGCATGCTTACTAGCTAAATAGTATCTTTAGAATATTCCATTTTCATGATGTCTCTTTATTTCCTTGGAAAAGCAATAAATTAAATGATTTTTCCTCCTCTTTTTAGTTAGTTGATACTACTGTGGAGTTGGCAAACAAAGTAGGTGCAGCAGAAATTATATCCAGGATTGTGGATGATCTGAAAGATGAAGCTGAACAGTACAGAAAAATGGTGATGGAGACAATTGAGAAAATTATGGGCAACTTGGGAGCAGCAGATATTGATCATAAACTTGAAGAACAACTGATTGATGGTATTCTTTATGCTTTTCAAGAACAGACTACAGAGGTAATGATACTAATTATTAGGCAAGTTGCCACTGACTTTCATATTTGTAAAACATATTTTCAAGTAAATATTATCACCAAAGAGTAATTAAATTTGAAATAATTTTTAAATGCTCATGTTCTCATACAGTTGGCTACAAAGAAATACTCTTCTACCTCAAATTTTTAGATTAGATTTTTGGAAACGGAATATAAGTATATTTCAACTGTTGTCACAAACTGAATTCTTGTTCACATTGAATGTAGTTTTTAAATTTAACTTGGCTTTTTTTTTTTTAAGGACTCAGTAATGTTGAACGGCTTTGGCACAGTGGTCAATGCTCTTGGCAAACGAGTCAAACCGTACTTGCCTCAGATCTGCGGTACAGTTTTGTGGCGTTTAAATAACAAATCAGCAAAAGTTAGGCAACAGGCAGCTGACTTGATCTCTCGAACGGCTGTTGTCATGAAGACTTGTCAAGAGGTAAACTTTTATATCAGATTCTTATTTCTTCACCAAAAGGAGTAATGTAAACAGTAACATTGCATCATTATTATTTTTTTATTACAGGAAAAATTGATGGGGCACTTGGGTGTTGTTTTGTATGAGTATTTGGGCGAAGAGTACCCTGAAGTATTGGGCAGCATTCTTGGAGCACTGAAGGCCATTGTAAATGTAATAGGTATGGAATTTGTTGGTCATGTAAGAATTTTTTGTTTTGTATTTTAAATTTTCTTTGGTTTTTTGAAAGTAAAATAGAGAATCCTATTTAGGAGTTGACTAATGATGTCTGATACTTTTTTTTTAACCACTGAAAATTACAGTTAAGTTGGGATGTCACAAGAATCTTATCTCCCCCAAATCTATTTATATTTTACTTTAAAAGAGAGAAAGAGGGCAAGTTTAGGACCTGCAAGAGAGGAGGAAGTAGTCACAACTCAAAAAACTTTGAAGTCATGGGATAGAGGGCCCTAAAAAAATTGTCTCACCTGAAATACATGGGAGAGGAGGTGGTGGGTGGAGAGAACTCTAAAGTTTTATATTATATATTTATTCAACCTTGAATTAGTAAATGGTTATGGTAGGTTTTCCTGCTTGCTATTAAGTTCAAGGAACAATAACCAGAGAGAAAAGTGAATTGATCAAGTGATCTCATTTTTATTTAAATCCAATTCTTTTAAACTGTCCTTTCAGTTTTTTACCCAAAGTTAAAACAGAGATGTATTACAAATGCTCTTGGGGGTGGAGAACAAAGCTTTTCCTCTTTAAGGGCATTATGATGGAACAAACAGTCTCCTGTTTTATCCTTCATTTTAAGTGAATGTAACTATTGCAAAAGTAACTTCTACGGAGTTTAGAGGGACAGAAATAACCTATCAGGAGGTTGAAATAGCTGGCTGTGATAGCCACTATTTTTCTCATTTTAGTAAGGGGTTTTTATGCAGTATAGGAGGTCTTCGAACCATTGCATTTACATATAATCCCCAGTTCAGCCCTTTCCTCTCTCTCTACTTGGAGATACTTGCCAAAAATCAGTTACTTGGCCACTTGTGGGGCTCTGGTTTGCAGGGAATTGTAAACCATATTGTTGGTCAGAGAAACATGGGAAAAGCAATGGAGAGAGAATCAGAGCAAGCAATTCTAGTTAGAGCAAGAGCCCCTGCCAGCTGCCTCCTTTTTTCTCTCTTCATAGGTGTAAATACCATCCAAGTATGCCCTGCATTGCAGGGAGACTGGAGATCTGTTTGTTTTGCAGTTAAAGGGTAAGGGGGCCCTTTCTGGAAAATTTTGCTTTAATTTACATGTCTACCTCTGGCTTATATTGTTGTGTATGGCCGGAACATAAGCTGTCCCCATATTTAAATGTCAGTGTACAAATACATTTCAGAACCAAATAAAACTTTTTTTTGTTGTTGAGTATCCATCATTCTTTAAATCACTTCACTAATTTCTTTCATTTTTATGCATAATCAGAAGTTGTTAATAAAAAGTTAAAAATTCTGCGTTTGATCAGAAGCTGGGGCTTTTTCTTTCCATAGGCAGCTGTAAGTTTGTATTTATGCCTAGTCACGTATATTACATTGTTAAATAAAAGGTAAAATGAACAAAGGTTGCAGTTCACATGTTAATTGATAGTGTGTTTGACTTCTGTTAAATAGGTATGCATAAGATGACTCCACCAATTAAAGATCTGCTGCCTAGACTCACCCCCATCTTAAAGAATAGGCATGAAAAAGTACAAGAGAATTGTATTGATCTTGTTGGACGTATTGCTGATAGGTAAGCAGATTACCTAAACATTTTAATAAGCGGTATTGGTTTTCACGTTTAGCCACTTTTTATTCACTTTGCAAATTTGCTTATTGTTGCTAATGTAAGTATATATGGTCAGGCTAATATTTCAGTAGTGTTTTCAAATTTGAATGGTAACGAGGGAGTGGCAGTATATTTTTAAAACTAAACCATCCTTTCTAAAAAGTAATAATTTATTTAATGCTTAAAATGAATTGGTAATCATGTTTTGAGAACTGAATTTGCAGATTTACCTTTTAAAATTTATTGTCACAAAAAATTTAACTTTTTTTTTTTTTTTTTAAACTAGGGGAGCTGAATATGTGTCTGCAAGAGAATGGATGAGGATTTGCTTTGAGCTTTTAGAGCTCTTAAAAGCTCACAAAAAAGCTATTCGTAGAGCCACAGTCAACACATTTGGTTATATTGCAAAGGCCATTGGGTGAGTATTATTTACTTCTGTGTATTTTTTTTTTTTATATACTTTGTAATAGACCCATTGTAGTGTTAAAAGATGCTTCTATTTCTGTAGAATCTCTTTTAAGGCAAGGTAACATAATTAATGCAGTTAGAATAGACTTTATTTTTTTTAGAATAGACTTTAACCACTGACCTTCAGTTTTTGAAATGCTTTCTTAAATGTTAAATTGAATTAAAATAGATGGAACAGTTTAAAATTTCATTTAGACACACTTCACTATTTTCAGAAGAGGGAAACAGTACCATTTCAGAATAATTTCAAATTTTGTTGGTCCTTTTAGGAAATTGCTTAAAATATTAAGGCCAGTTCTTAGTAAAACAATTAACATAATTCAGTTTTCATGTTAATGCTTTATGTGTTTTAAAAATATTTTTCTAAAATTAATCTACAGACAACTGAATGATAGCTATTTTATTAGATAACCTATGGTTATTTGCTTCTACTCCACCAGAACCAAACTAGAAGAAACAGTCATTGTAGAATATGAGATACTTATGTACATGTGGCTTAATAACTAAATATTTTCAAGCAATAAAACATAACAAAAGTTGGATTATTTAGAGTCGCCCCACCTGCCTTTTGGTAGCAATAATATTTTTTCATCTGTGATGTAGTCAAGAAGTTTGCAATGAATAGCTGTTGTTAACTTTTTAGTTCCTATGTCCCTTTAAATTTGTGGTAGAATAAATGCTTAAAGAAGGAGAATAAATGTGGTAAAGGTGTGTGGGAGGGAAGATTTTGGAAAACAGATTTTGTGTGTTGTGGCATGGGAGACCACAGTTTGGATACTCCTGTAAGGTTGCCTAGATCTAGTGGCCATGTTCTGACCAAAGAATTATTCAGTCTAAACATTTAATGAAATTTCTTTTTGTTTCAGGAAATATAGTAAAGACTGTAAATTATATTTGAAAGTGAAGCTGTTTGAATTTTTTCATTAAAATGAACACTTTAAATGAAGTTCTTAAGTAGAAACCGTAATGCCAGTGACTTGAAAGTATTGCATTTTAGCATAAAATTACTAAGTTCCCAGTAATTACTTACCATGAAGTTTCATTCCTTTGATTATTTCTCTTCCCTCCGAAAAAATTTTGACTTGTAAACTAACAGTTTCCTGAAACATTTATTTTTTTCCAGCCCTCATGATGTATTGGCTACACTTTTAAACAACCTCAAAGTTCAGGAAAGGCAGAACAGAGTTTGTACCACTGTAGCAATAGCTATTGTTGCTGAAACATGTTCACCCTTCACAGTACTACCTGCCTTAATGAATGAATACAGAGTTCCTGAACTGAATGTTCAAAATGGAGTGTTAAAATCACTTTCCTTCTTGTTTGAATATATTGGTGAAATGGGAAAGGACTACATTTATGCTGTAACACCTCTCCTTGAAGATGCTTTAATGGATAGGTAAGTGACTTGAACTAAATGCAAGAAAATAGTTATAATTCTAGAGGTTTCTTTTAGGCTTTTGAACTACTGAACATAACCTGCCAGAGCCACACTATTCCCACTGCAGGCCCCCAGTTATTCAGATGGTGACCACCGATAAAGTACTGCTTGAAGTGATTGATAGAGTCCTGATACCAAGAAACATTAGTTGGGAAATTTATTAAAGAGGAATACAGCTTCACTTCAATCTATGCCTAATAGATTATTACAATAAATAAGAGAAATAAGGATGCTAGTAACTAAGTTCAGGTGTTTTTTTCTCTTATACCTTTAAGGTACTCTTCCTGCCTTTGAGGGTAAAGAGTGTGAACTTGTTTTTATACCCTTCATAGACCCTTTATCTGATGCTTGTAGTCAGTTGAATGATTTGTCATAAACATAAGTTCATTTAGGGGGCTTCCCTGGTGGCGCAGTGGTTGAGAATCTGCCTGCCAATGCAGGGGACGCGGGTTCGAGCCCTGGTCTGGGAAGATCCCACATGCCGCAGAGCAACTGGGCCCGTGAGCCACAACTACTGAGCCTGCGCGTCTGGAGCCTGTGCTCCGCAACAAGAGAGGCCATGATAGTGAGAGGTCCGTGCACTGTGATGAGGAGTGGCCCCCGCTTGCCACAATTAGAGAATGCCCTCGCACAGAAACGAAGACCCAACACAGCCAAAAATGAATAAATAAACTAATTTAAAAACATAAGTTCATTTAAAACATGGGAGGTGATAAGAGTTCTTATTTCTGGGTTTGAAAAAATAATTGGTCCTTTTCTTCCTTTCCCTAAATTGAGTTCTTGAATGAACCTTCAAAAAAAATTTACAAGGGAAGAGATTTAATCTCAGTTTAGTTATCTATTGTATTGAATTACTTTCAAAGGTTTTAAATTTATAGAGTTTAAAATGAGTTATTACTGTTAATCATTCATACGTAAGAGTCACGTGTCCCCTCATTTTTAGTAGCATATAAAATGTACACTGTGCTCTGCTTTCTTGCTCATATTACTTCCAAAGAAAAATATGGCTTATTTTTGAGCCATAGTGAGGTTTGAGTCATTAAAGCAAAGTTCTCAAGTAGAATCATTAGTCACTCTAAAAGCATTCTGTATCAGATACATAAGGTGTGGGGATGACTGCATCCATTCCATGCACTGAATTTGTGATTTAGTTTCTAACAGGCAGGCACGTATCTTCTGTGGAACTAAGACTGTATCTTAACAAAGAGCTTTCTCCGCCTCTGTTACAGGGACCTTGTACACAGACAGACGGCTAGTGCAGTGGTGCAACACATGTCACTTGGGGTTTATGGATTTGGTTGTGAAGATTCACTGAATCACTTGTTGAACTATGTATGGCCCAATGTGTTTGAGACATCTCCCCACGTAATTCAGGCAGTTATGGGGGCCCTGGAGGGTCTGAGAGTTGCTATTGGACCATGTAGAATGCTGCAGTATTGTTTACAGGTAGGTCAAAGATTTTTAAAAGAGTACTCATTGAAAAAAGTAATTTTAGTTGAATTCAGTCACTGTTCCTAATTATCAGTAGGGTGTATTTGTGCCACACGGGAGAACAGTTGTGAGGGGGGGAGGATTAGATTTTGTCTTGGCCCACTGCAGTTTTGTGCAGTTGCCACCTTGTTTTCTCTCTCAAAGGGAAATGCTTGGAACCATATCTTTATGGTTTGTTAGTTGTGTTAAGGTTGTGTATTTCTTGAAATAATGTAGCCTTTTAATTATTCTAGGGTTTGTTTCACCCAGCCCGGAAAGTCAGAGATGTGTATTGGAAAATTTACAACTCCATCTACATTGGTTCACAGGATGCTCTCATAGCACATTACCCAAGAATCTACAATGATGATAAGAACACCTATATTCGTTATGAACTTGACTATATCTTGTAACTTTATTGTTTATTTTGTGTTTAATGCAGAGCTGTTTCACACCTTAAACTTGCTTCGATTTGGTGATGTAAACTTTTAAACACTGCAGATCAGCATAGAACTGGTCATAGAGGAAGAGCTAGAAATCCAGTAGCATGATTTTTAAATAACCTGTCTTTGTTTTTGACGTTAAACAGTAAACGCCAGTAGTGACCAAGAACACAGTGATTGCACACACTATTCTGGAGGGCTTTCATTTTTAATTCATCTTTATGAAGATTTAGAATTCATTCCTTGTGTTTAAAGGGAATGTTTAATTGAGAAATAAACATTTGTGTACAAAATGCTAACTTGTGTGTGTTTTTTGAACATGACTTGTAAAATACGGAACTTTGATAAAGTACTGGTTTGTGTAGAATAAGTGGCTTTATATCATTTTCTGTCACCTGGTTTATAGAAAGTAGCAGAATACAAGCGATATAAAGTGATGGCATCTTTGTCAAAATTCCATTGTTCTGTTGATAATGACATTGAGAAGAGTAGCTTTGGGGGTGTTCACCTCAAACTAGCACAACCCTTCCATCACCATAGAAACTGTAGCATCTTTGCTGAACTGTCTTGAATAATATTATTTTGCACTTACATAGCGCCTTTCATCTCTTGATTTCTCAAAATGCTTTATGAACATGCTTAAGGGAAGTGATTCAAGTCATATCCAACTCTTGACGATTCTGTGTAGAACGTGGGGAAGGTGTCTTTACTTTAAAACTGCCTTCTACCTATTGGGAGTGAGGCTACTACCTAAGTAATGCTAGTTAGAATAAGACAATCTTTGGGCTCTTTTCCCATGTCATAAGCCACTACTCAACAATATATTTAGTAAATACCTGTTAAGCACCTACTGTATACCAGCCATTGTGCTTAGTTGTAAGGATGCAAAGGTGCTTTTGACATGCCCCTTGCCCTTAAGAAATGCAGTATAATGGAAAAGGGGAGACATCTAGTTACAGATTACTTATGTACTGATATTATACAATGGTAGCAGCTGAAATGTCTAGGTTTGCTTAGTTTTGCATTTAGTAATCAGATGATAAATTGATCTATAGGTGTCAAGCATAAACTGAAATGCCATTTAAATCTAGAGGAACCAATCATTAAGGCAGTACTTTTTTATATATATAATAAAGTATATCTTCAGTTTTCCCTAATTTTCTGGCCAAAAATTTCTTAGTTTTAGTCCTTCACTTCCCATAGCTATTTTATTTTGTCTCCTTATGTAATAGTATTGAATACTTCTGTGCAGTCTAATGAGAAATGAGCTTCTGCAGCAGCCTAAACGTAGGATGACTCTGCCACAGTAAGTAAAACCAATATACTGAGACCAGGAGGTTTATTGATTGAACTGTTAATACTTAGGGCTCCCTGTTTTGGAGGCTTACTTGAGAAACAGCTTATAATTGGCTGACTTGTACAGAATTGATATTGAGCATTAGCTGACTCTCCAGGCAGAATTTGTAACTCGTTTCTTGTGTGACATAACTTTGACAACATGGTAATGTGTACTAAATTTCCAAAATTATCTTTTTAGAAGGTTTTGTAATAGTAACCCCCATACAACTTTAAATCTTGCTGTTCTCTGTATTCGATGTCAGATGACCTTCAGTAATTACTAATCATGAAAATTGAATACAATGGATTTCAAAGGGAAAATACGGTTTTAAACCAGTCTTGGGGAAATTTAGTTACATTTTCACTTCAGGTACTTGTATAACTTGAATTTGCTTGGGCCCTTGCTCTTTATGTAAAACATCTGTGCTTTGTAGTGGCAGTGTGGAGCAAAGGAGGCTTTACCTGTAAGTGACTTTTTACTGATACAAATTTGAGGACAGAGAGGTGAGGCAAATACTGTGGCTTACGATCTTGAAAGTTGGGACCAAATTGAGGCTCACAAATGTTTGGATTATTTTACATATTTGAATAAGGAAAGCATTTTGTGAGATGCTCATGTGAAAGACGCTATGTGAAGTTTTAACTATCTTTCAAAGACTTTTTCGCACTTTCCTTTGGTGTTTCTTAAAGCCAAACTTAAGCAGGAAGAAATTAATGTTCTTAAGGGGACAGTAGGTGGGTCTTTCTGTGGGCTTTTGTTGGTTTTTCTGTGGGCCCTCTAATGAAATGATCTCTTTGGCTGTTCAATTTTTTTCTTATTGTATTTTTTAAATTTGTTGTATGGTGCCCTGTGAGCATCAAGTACCATCAGATGAATAAAACTTCTTATATCCAAAGTCTTAGAGCAGTTTTTAATCTTAGTTGACTTTGTATTGTTCCTGTACTATACTCTGTTGTGGTTGTGCCATTTTAATAACATTGAGCTCTTTGGGTTGTTTTCCAAATATGGGAACTTAGTATTGAAAAACGGAAGAACTTTTTCTTTAAAAGAAACTGAAAAAGACAATTGCAGCCATGTAGGTTCAGTTGTTGGGTTCTTTGGTGTTTAGTGCTTCTTAAATCCCACAAGGTTACGTAAAACAGAAACTACAGCTGTCACAGGGTTTTTCAACCTTGGCATTATTGACATTTTGGGCCGGACACATCTTCATTTTGGGTCACTGTCCTGGGCATTGTAGGATGTTGAGTAGCATCCCTGACTATCCAGTAGATGCTAGTAGCACTCCCACCCCAGTAGTGATGACCCAAAATGCCTCCAGATATTGTCTCATGTACTCTGGAGGGCAAAATCTCCCTAGCTTGAAAACCATTTTGTAACTAGTTTAAGCAGGACTCAAATATGTCTGGTAAACAACAAAGCATGATGTAAAAAGTATTTCATTTTCGGCAGCAGTTACCTAAGAAGGAACTAGATTTTACTATTTCGCAAATACTTACACACGTACGTTGGGCAAATCTCCGCATCAGTCCTGGGACCAAGAAGCTGAAAACATGTAAGATGTTGACTGCTTTCTGGTCCTCAGAGCACCTTGTGGCCCAGTTGGAGCCAGGTGCACAGCTCTGGGGCAGGAGCGCCAGCTTCTCGGTGCTCTACTTTGAATGCATTGTTCAGCGCCCTGGTTATCCCCTGTGAGAGGTGCGGCCTGTGGTATGGCTGGAGGAGGAGAGCAGGCAGGACACGGAGACCCTTGGTTCTCCTTAAGAAAATGTGGATAGGAAGCTGTGGAATGTAAGGTGTCTCACGGTGAATTTAGATTTGCGATGCGGTCATGAAGATAGAGTAAACGCGAGAGTAGGTCAATGATGTTTCTAGTGTTCATGCTAGAAAAGCTAAGTTTTAAAAATCTATTCTTAACAGTTTTATCATTTTATAAAAAAGATTATAAAAGGACATGCTTGCATGTCAGGTTAGACAATAGACTTGTTAAATTTTTTTGGAAGTAAATTTTTTTGTTTTTTGTGGAAGGAAATTTTTCACGGGCGACAGGCTCTGGAGGGAATTTGTGTTATCGTGGAGTATCTTTGTGCTAGGAAAAAACAAATAGGATAAATTGTTAATTGTTCCTATATCTAACTCCCCCCCAAGCTTAAAAATTTACAAATATTGAGAAAAGTTGAAAGAATAGTACAATGAACACCTGTATATCCACCTAAATTCAGTAGTTAAAGTTTTGCTGCATTTGCTCTCCTTTTTAAAATAATGTGATTTCATGAAACAATTTTCTGTCAGTATTACTGTAGAGAAATTTGGGACTAGATAAAAAAGAGGAGGCTGGTTAGCAAAAGAAAACAGGTAACTGAATGAGTTTCTGATGAGTTGGAAGTCAGGGCACAGATGAAGCAATTTTCTTGGACAGGAAGAGAAACATCTTTTCCTGAGTCCATAAGGAAGACAGCGATGTGGTGGGATGTAGGCATGAAAAGTTTGTCCATGGCATATCAGCATCGAAATACAGAAATAGTTTTACTGCTATTTTAGAAACAAGTAGACATAGTGAGGAAAATCAGACTTACAAAAAATTCAAAGCCCCAAATTTTAAAACCTGGTAAAGTTTAACAACTGGTGTCTGTAGTATATAATGTGTATACTGTGTAATATGCAACTGGATGCTCCGTATAGTTTTTGATCACCGAAGCATAATATAATCTACACATTTGGGAAGAAAATCACTTAACTCCAATATGGTCACCAAGGGAAGACTTCAGATGCCAGATGTCTAGGTCATTGCTACTGAAAGTGTAGTCCGGAGATCAGAAGTATCAGTGTCCCTTGGAGTTTTTTAGAAATACAGACTCTACCCGAGACCTACTGAAAGGATATGCATTTTAGTAAGATCCTCAGGTGACTTATTTGTACATTAAAGTTTGAGAAGCCGTAGTCTAGGGTACCACTCCATTCCCGATGTGGTAATGATATGGAAATAAGGGCCAAAGTTCCTATTATAGGTGTGAAAGCAAGTTAGCCTATAGACACAGCCAAGAGGTGGTCAGACAACCCCGCGATGGTACCTTGCTGAAACGTGGGTGAAATCAAAAGGGAGGGAACGAAAGAAGGAGAAATGTTTGTTTTTTATGGTAGATAATTGCTTTTTCTAATAAGGCTGTGCTATGGACTGAATGTGTCCCCCCAAATTCATGTGTTAAAACCCTGATCCCTAATGTGATCGTATTAGAAGATGGGCCTTTGGGAGGTAAATAGATCATGAGGGTGGAGCCCTCATCAATGGGATTAGTGTTCTTATAAGAAGGGATATGATGACACAAATGAACTTACCTACGAAACAGAGACAGACTCACAGACACAGACAACAGACCTGTTGCCAAGCGGGAGGAGGCGGGGAGGGATGGATTGGGAGTTTGGGTTTAGCAGATGCAAACTATTATATATAAAATGGATAAACAACAAGGTCCTACTGTGTAGCACAAGGAACTATATTCAATATCCTGTGATAAACCATAATGGAAAAGAATATGTATGTATGGGCATATATATCTATATCTGAATCACTTTGCTGTACGGTAGAAATTAATACAACATTGTAAATTATATACTTCAATAAAATAAATTTAAAAAATAAAAAATAAGAAGGGATATGAGAGCTGACCCTCTGTCTTGTCAGGATGCAATGAGAAAATGGCTATCTGTAAACTAGGAAGCAGGCATGACCTCACCAGACACTGAAACTTGCTCGCACCTTGATCTTGAACTTCCTAGCCTCCAGAACTGTGAGGAACAAATGTTGGTTGTTTAAGCCACCCAGTCTATGATATTCTGTTAGAGTGACATAAACTGACTAAGACAAGCTGGTTAGGTCAATGTAATAGGTGTATATCCATATTGCTTCTCCTACTTACTGGTTGACATTGATTGTAGGAGAATCTTGACCTGAAGAGATGGAGGCTCACTCTCTAGAGGCCCATATGAGCTGGACTGGCACAAGAGCCAGACAGCCTGTTGAGAATCCTCTTGCTACCTTTACCATATTCTATGGGAAAAGTAGAACAGGGAATCAACATAGTACAGGTTTACGGTTGGCTCTGGAGTTTACTGGGACTTGGGTTTATAACCTGGATATGATACTTAGCGGCTCTATGACTTTGGGCAAGTTATTTGACCTCTCTATGCTTCAGTTTCCCAAATTCAGTTTCCTAATTTGTAGAAAGGGGATGATAATAGTACCTGTTCAATAAGTGGTGGACCTTGTGAAAATTAACTGAGATAATGCCTTTAAGGTAAAATGCCTAAGCATAGTGCTTAATAAGTGTAACAGCTGTTGATGTTGATATAATTTATTGTTTTTATTATCACAAGGGAGGAGACCTCTTTTGTCATTGCTAAAATTGGAGGGGATGGAGATTGGTAGGTATCTTGAGGAGAAGACTTTGGAAAACACTCTTGAGGGAGAATGCGGATCTTTAGGATTTAACTGATAGTCCCACAGAATTGCAGAACGTTCTCTAGCATTGCTCAACAGCCCAGGTGGATGGCGAAGGTATTTGGTTGGATTGATCTCAGGTGCAGCAGAAAAAGTGAGAGGATTAGGGGATTGGCCTGAGTGCAGTTGAAGACCTGGAAGCATAGGTTTACTGTTCAAATCTTCAAATCATTTTAGAAGGAACTGGTGTCACTCTGGTTAGAAGCACACTCCACTTCTCAAATTTTAATTCTTTGGAGACGGTGACATGCTTCTGCCTCAGATACTTAACTGATGAGATATGCAATGCAATACATTTTCATTTTCTGATGGGCATTTTTACATATTCATTGCATTAAATAATCTTGAACAAATGACCTATTTGGTTTTTAAGTTTATGAAAGCATGGATTTAAGGGGATTTGAGAAATGTATTCTCAATGGTGTAAAAGAAGTATCTATAACTTAAGTCACGAGGAGTTTACTCATTCATTCATTCGACAAACATTTACTGAGTGCCAACTATTACAAGGCCAGCTGCTCTAAACATAGTTGAAAAGGTCCCTCCCTTAAAGATGGTGAAGAAAATATTGACATAACGGTAATAGAGAAGATAATGCCAAAACAAAGCTGCCCATCAAGTTCTCAGTGGGTTCAGAGGATAGAGCTTCCTTCACGTGGGAGAGAGAGGAGAGAAAGTGTGGTTAGGAGGGAGCTTGAGGAGGAGGGCACGCTTGGCCTTAAATTTGAGGAGAAGTTAGAATTGCACGTATGGTGTTGGAAGGAAGGATGAAAAGCTTTAACAAAGTAGTGGAAGTTTGGGTTGTGTTGAAGAAAGTGTGGGCCAGTGGACGGCCCTAGTGATACGAAATAGGGGAAGATCAGATGTAGCCCCAAGAGGTTTGGGCCAGTATCTGATAATGTCTGTTGAAATCTCCAGCACCAAGTATAGTTCCTTCCTTACCAGGTACCCAATACATATTTATTGAACAAATGAATGAATGAGGTGAATTTTATTTCAGTTTAGGGAGAACCTCCAAGGCCGTTCTTTAAACATTATAGGCAGTGGGTAACCACTGACTATTCATTTATTCAACAAATATTTACTGAAGGTTTTCAAGCAGGGAAATGGCATGAATTTGAACTGTGCTGCAGGAAGATCAGTATTCCTGGTTCACTTCCTGGATCTACAGCATAGATGTATATAAAGAGTTTGTCCAGGAAGCATTCTCAGGGCAGAGTTAGTTCAAAGAAGACACTCAGACTGACTAAATCAAAGACCCCACCCAACACCTTTCTCCCACCTCCTTTACTGTGACACTGTGGCCCTGCGGGTCACTGTCTCATCTCTAGCCAACCACTGCAGAAGAAATTGGCCAGTTGTGGAAGGAATTGATACAAGCTGGTTTCATGTTTTTCAGTTGCTTACTTCCTTGCTACTTTCCCTAGATGTCCCATCTTTAGGGGTCTGGAGGGTGTTAGAAAAAATGATTTTTTATACCACAAAGTATCTAGAATATTCTGTATCTTTCAGGCGGAAAGGATTCATAGTGAAACTTCCGAAAGACTGTGGCTAATTTGACTTGCATGTTGAGCGGCTTCCTGGACATTTTCCACAGGAGAGTTGGGATTAATGAACTGTCGCTGTTATTCCTGGAGCGGGGCACTTCGGTGCTCTAGCCAGCCACCCCAAGAGACCATGTGCGCATGTCATAACAGGGTAAGGAAACGGAAGCAGCTAATGCTCTGCAGATTGTAATGGTATTTCTCTGTCTCCACCTTGAAATTATACATGGATCCTACGTTTTAATATTTTTCTTAGAGGAAAAAAATAGCCTCTTCTTTTTTTTTTTTTTAATTATTTTATTTATTTATTCTATTTTTGGCTGCGTTGAGTCTTCGTTGCTGCGCGCGGGCTTTCTCTAGTTGGCGGTGAGCTGGGGCTACTCTTCATTGCGGTGCGCGGGCTTCTCATTGCAGCGGCTTCTCCCGTTGCAGAGCTCGGGCTCTAGGCGCACGGGCCTCAGTAGTTGTGGCTCACAGGTTAGTTGCTCCGTGGCATGCGGGATCTTCCTGAACCAGGGCTCGAACACGTGTCTCCCGCATTGGAAGGCAGATTCTCAACCACTGCGCCACCAGGGAAGCCCCTCTTCTTGCTCTAATAAGAAAAATAAGTTTGTAATTAGATGTTAATGGTATCAATCATCTCTGCCCAAGAAATGTTATTAAAGGGGATCAAGCTACTTAGTCCCTTTATTGCAGTTACTGAGTCTAGTCCATGGATGTTTGCCATGGCCTACCAGAGTTAGCTGTCTTAAAGAGTCCCAGGGCTTCCCTGGTGGCGCAGTGGTTGAGAATCTGCCTGCTAATGCAGGGGACACGGGTTCGAGCCCTGGTCTGGGAAGATCCCACATGCCGCGGAGCAGCTGGGCCCGTGAGCCACAATTGCTGAGCCTGCGCGTCTGGAGCCTGTGCCCCGCGACGGGAGGGGCCGCGATAGAGAAAGGCCCGCGCACCGCGATGAAGAGCGGTCCCCGCACCGCGATGAAGAGTGGCCCCCGCTTGCCGCAACTGGAGAAAGCCCTCGCACGAACCGAAGACCCAACACAGCCAAAAATAAATAAATAAATAAATAAATAAATAAGAAAATCCTTAAAAAAAAAAAAAAAAAAAAAAGAGTCCCAAACAATTTGGACTTCTGCAAAAGAAACAAAAAAGTGGCCTGAAAAGGGATGGATAGTAATTACTACTTAATATTACCTTGGATTAAAAAAAGACATGAAGGAAAATCCTTTTTGAATGCAATGCTCTTTTCTTATGTGCTGAAATTTTTGTCTTGCTAGTTTTAACAAGAATTAATTAACTGGGGCCTAGAAGAGAGAAGGAAATCATTCCTGATCTTGGCAAGGTCCTAAAACAGTGAGATATGGGCAAATAAAGAATGTTGTCATGATTAGAACCTTGGTGTTCAAAGGAAAAATTATGAAACCTGCATTTATTGAATAAACAATTATACAATATGCCTTACATTTGATTAATACTTCATAATTTCCAAAGTGCTTTAGCATCAGTTTCTTCATTTGTTCCTCACAACAGCCTTATGAAGTAGATATTTATTATGCCAATTGTTCAGAGGAGAAAATTAAAGGTCAGAGAGGTTTAGTGGTAGTGCTATCATTTGAACCATGGCTGGTCTGACCCCAAGCCGGTGCTCTTTCCACTGGTTCATGTATTCAGTGTTTGTTTTCTTTTTAATTTTAAATTTTTAAATACAATTATTGGCTATATTCCCTGTGTTGTGCAGTACATCCTTGAGGCTATCTAACACCCAATAGTTTGTACCTCCCACTCCCCCACCCTATATTGCTTATCTCCCCCCGCCACTGGTAACCACTAGTTGGTTCTCTATATCTGTGAGTCAGCTTCTTTTTTGTTATATTCACTAGTTTGTTGTATTTTTTAGATTCCACATATAAGTGATATCAAACAGTATTTGTCTTTCTCTGTTTGACTTACTTTAGTTAGCATAATGCCCTCTAAGTCCATCCATGTTGCTACTAATGGCAAAATTTTGTTCTTTCTTATAGCTGAGTGGTATTCCATTGTGTGTATATGTGTGCGTGTGCGTGTGCACGTGTGTGTACATCTCAAATCTTCTTTATCCATTAATTTGTTGTTGGACACTTAGGTTGCTTCTATGTCTTGGCTATTGTAAATAATGCTGCTATGAACATTGGGGTGCATGTATCTTTTTGAATTAGTGTTTTTGTTATTTTTCTGATATATACCCAGGAGTGGAATTGTTGGGTCATATGGTAGTTCTAGTTTTAGAAACGTCCATGCTGTTTTCCACAGTGGCTGTACCAATTTACCTTCCCATTCAGTGTTATTTTTAATGATTTTAACTATTGAAATTAGTTTTTGACCCTGTTCTTCTAGACTAATGAGAAATACATATTTTTTTTGGAAGGGTATCATTTTTTTCACCAAAATCCTTTAGGACCAATAAAGTCAAATAAGTCACTAGGAGACCAGGAGAATGGAAAACATTATTAAAGAGTATAGAAATAAATGTATATTTAATATTTGATAGAGAGTAAACTAAAGGGAAAGGAAAGAATAATGGAAAAATTTTGCCAAAAGGCTTTTCAAAGGGAAAACATATGACTCACTTGCCACCCTCTTCTAGGCTTCCCTGCCCTGGCAGACACAGTTGCCACTATCTGGAAAAGCCCTTTGCTTTCTTCTTCTCTTGGCTGGCTCCTGCTGATTGTTTGAGAATGGGTCCTTTTGCTTTGTTTGGAACCCACTGGCTAAGGTGCTGCCTCGGTGTGCTCCCTCAGCACCTGGTACCCACACACCTCTCCTCACTCCGTGTTGAAGGTTTCTGTTCACTCGTGTGTCTTCCTCAGTGGTCTGTGAAAGGTGTGAGTCTGTTGACTGGGCCCAGCACCTGTCTGCTGCTCAGTGCCCACAGGCTGAGGGACTCCATTAGTGACAACCACCCCAAATTATTTCAGACAGATTATTACTGCTGTGATTATTATTACTGTTGTGCAAGAACTTCTAGACAGCAAAGCAAACAGGTGCATTTTAAAGCAAATAATTCTTTGGTCTTAATTCACAAGGCATGGGCATCTCCTATTTTATCATGTGATTGAGAAAACCTTTGTTCAAAAAATTCTATTTCCTGTAACATCCTTAGCTTCTGACAGGGGGCAGCAGAGACCATGAAAACAAAGGCTGGCCCTTCAACTGGTAGCTTACAAAATTTTGGAGCCAGACCTTCAAAAACTTTCAGCAGGAACTAGCCCATGATAGCTGACAAACCTCACTGTGGAATAAAGACTTTAAGGTAAAGACTGGCTTTTATTAATACTATTCCTTGAAGGCAATATAAATAATTTATGGGGTTTTTTTTAAAAGAAAAAATAATTTATTTTTAATGCAACTAATCATCTCCCTCGTTTTATTACTGAGTAGGAAAAACTCTCTTCCTCATATGTGTTTCCCCTTTACTACTCATACAGAGCACTTCACTTCTGATACTTTTGGTCACCAAATGTGTGGTTTTTTTTTTTCCCTCCCCCCAAGCAATTCACTATGACACCAAATGGGTGTCCTATAAATTCAATTCCGACACTGTCTACCTGGAGATAGCATCAAATCTCACAGGTTAAGAGCTCAGTCCCCACAAGACTGATGCCATGCTCCCAACTTCAGATGCCAATCTCAAGTCCCATGTTGTCACCTGTATTTCTGACCGACTGGCTATAAATTTTTGTTCCCATGGCCCCCTCCTTGGGTTTGATAATTTGGTAGATTGGTCACAGAATTCGGGGAAACAATTACATTTACTGGTTTGTTATAAAAGGGTACGATAGAGGATCTAGATAAACATCCAGGTGGAAGAGGTGCAGAGCTACCGGCCTCCCTCTGAGCGCACCACTCTCCTAACACCACGTGTCACCAGGCTGGAAGCTTCCCGAACCCCACTTACACTTGGGATTTTTATGGAGGCTCCATCACACGGGCATGATCAACCATTAACTCCATTTCTAGTCTCTCTCCCATTCCTAGACGATAAGGGATGCGGCTGAAATTTCCAAGCTTCTAACCATGGCTGACTTTTCTGGTGACCGTCACCCATCCAGGAGCCCACCAAGCTTTGCCTTCTTTCACCCAGGAAATTCCAAGAGATTTCGGATTCTGCGTCAGGATCTGGGGGCAAAGGTCGATATATTTATTTTCTATTATTTCATAATTACAAAATCTTTAAAAAGATAGGTGCTTATTTTTTTGCTAGTGACTTGTAAAATGATGCTAGAGCATGAGATATTTCCAGTTGGTCTTAGGGAGAGTGTCAAGATTTGCAAATTATTACCAGATGCTGGGGTTACCTTCCCTTTCCCTGCCTTGGGAAAAAAAGACATAAAGTAAAGAAGAAAACAAACAATGAAAGCAATTGAAGTAATAACTAAAGTAAATAGCCGGAGCCTAAATCATCCCTCCCCCACCCATCATGGCATGGGGGCCAGTCTCATGCCTCACGTACTTTTTATGTCTAGTGCCCGGTACAGGGCATTTTTATGTCTAGTGCCCAGTACAGGGCCAGGCAGGTGCCCAGCAAACGTGTGGAACTGAACAAGCATCTCTGGTCTGATCACATGTAAGTTCTCCAGGGGAGTTTCTGAGTTGTATCTCACATCTAGTTGTCCCATAAATACACAAGGTGAGGAATTTGCATTCAGAAACGTGATCACCCTAGGTCTAACTTCAGGGACTCTGTTAATGTTCTGTTATTTAAAATCATGAAAAGCAGAGTGGGGGAAATAAAAAGGGCAAGATTCCATGTGGTTGCCAGGTGGGTGTGCACAGGTAAGAAACATGCAGGTGGGCTGGGTCTGATTGGCAGAAAGTTGATGCTCAGTCCACGTGGTCAGCTTGAAACTAGGAATACAAAAGAAATGGGCAGTGTATCCTAAGGTTCTCTGCTATCCTTCTCCCTCTTAGTCTAGAAATCCTGGGTAGTTCAGCTCTAATTCCCTCATGTCCCTCTTTCCAACATTGCTGCAGTACCTTTGTTAACTGGAGCTTCCCAATTTTTTATTGTGTTGGTAGTTAGACCTCTTCCCCATCCCTGTCTGTTAAGTTCTGTTTGTACTTCTTGGAGGCAGATTTGAAAGCTGGGCTCTTGGCAGGTAATAAGAGCCTGGCCGTTTCTTTTCATAGTAACTCAGAGCCTCTTACATTGGCTTTCATGGTTCATACTGTTTGTAGAAGACAACCATTCTCTTAAGGGACAGGACAGGTATTAGGAAACCTCTCCTACTAGAAGAGTTAGATGAGACTCAGAGAGGGGACATCCTGGCCCTGCTGGTCACCTAGATTGTTACTGGCAGATCCTCGAGAATCATCTCATCCAGACTCCCCTGGGACAACTCATCATGCTCATTCATCAGTGGGGCCTAGTTTAGTGACGGGACAGGGGAGATCCTGAAACATGGAATCAAGGGAGGGCATGCGTATTCAGGTTTAGCACAGTGTCTGGCTCAGTGCTGTCTTCAGTACGTGGTAGACTGCTGTGATGGGGATCACGGGGTGGCCCAGCCATGGAAGCAGTAGACAGTGTGGAGGATATAAGGGGAAGGCTTTCACTGGAGGCAAACATTTCCACGGAAAGGGATATGGGTGGAGACATACCCAAGGAGATGGTGATCAGGGGAATATTCTTCCAGGGGGACAGGGGATCTTGGGGTGTCTTCTATTGGGCCAGGCCAGGCCTTATTTTATTCCGTTGCCACAACAGCCTTGGAAGTATTATTATGCCCATTTGTCAGCTGGGACTACAGAGTCACAGGGAGGCCAAGTAATTCCCAGGATAGCTGCACTGAAGACCTCTAGGAACTCCATTCACATGAAGTACCATGTGAACGAAGTCCCCTGGAATTATTAAAAGGCAGAGCTCACACCTAGGCTGTTTGGCTCCACAGCCTGGGTTCTTAGCACCTCTTCATACTGCATTTTCCAGACAACCTTTTCTGGAACCCAGCATTGCCCAGTCAGGCCCTCATTCATGTATGTCTCCAATCTAACAAGAGAGAACATTGCATAGGTTGTAGCTGTTGGGGAGAAAAATGATCTCTGGACTCAGGGTCAGAGGCTGGGGTCGAGTCCGGGCTCTGCTCCTGACCTGTGTGACCTTGGCCAGTCACCTCACCTCTTCACACAGTCATTTGCCATCTGTAACATGAAGAGAGAGGTGTACACTTCTCTCAGGCTTACGGCGAGGACTCTGTGAGATTAATGAACGTGAAAGTGCTTTGTAAGCTGTGAAGTTCTGAACAAACGTAAGGGTTCGTACAAATCAAGGGAAGAAATGGGGCCAGCAGGCAGCCATTTATTATGTGGGCTGATATGTATGCAGATTATGGACTTTTTATGCTTCATTTGCCTCTGTGAAAAATGTACAAGTGATGATGTCTTGAGTCTGCAAACAGAGGATGGGGCCTTTGTGTGTGCTGCGGATGTTGCAGAGCCCGAGGGAGGGGGCCAGGAAATGAAAACCATGTGGCTCTGAGTTGGGCCTTGAAGCTTCAAGCTTCCCCACAAGGAAGAAGAGAAAAGAGCGTGCTAGATGTTCTTGGGTGATAACAGTGAGAAGTATGAACCCAGCCTAAGTTCCTTGGCTTCTTGTATTTCTCTTGAGCAAATGTTTCTGTTCTTGAGGCAGCTTAACAGCAAAATCACCTTTCATTTGTTGAAATATGACAAAATTGGGCAGAATCAGAGGCTCAGGATGCTGTAAAAATGAGCTATAAAATTTAAATAAGTCTTAAGTGAATTGGCCTCGGGCATTTCCTTGAGTTGAAAAGAAGAGGAATTGTGTGAACATGGATCTTGCTTTTTCTTACCATCCTCTACTATGGGGGCCATGACTGTATGCAAAAGAGCTCACGCTTACAATTCTAGTCTTTAAGAAGAAAGAGCAAAGAAAGTTCTTTTTAACCCATCATTTCCCCCCCCCCCCAACCCACTGTTATAGGAAGCATCTGGCTAGGTTGTCTAGAAAGGCACACTCAAGAACTTCCATCTGTAAAGATCTATAGTCTGAGGGTTGCAAGGTAATGATGTTTATCAGGCTGTGAATAAAGAAAACAGAATGGATACTTGTGAATCGGACGGAGCTACTAGGCAGGACGAAGTCAAAAGATTTTTGACCTCAATTTGGAAAACTGAATTAGCTAGAAGGATCATAACACATGTGTGCATGTATATGGGGGTGGGGGAGAGAAAGAGAGAGAGGTTCCGGGAAGAGAGAAAATTTTAATAACATACAGGTGCTATGATCATGCATGAACAAAAAATAGCTCTCGCATCAAAAATACTGAAGCAGAGGAGTACTGATATTTGTCATGTGAAGCTCTCTAAACAGATTAAAACTACAGCTCTGAATTAAAGGGGCAGCTTCTCAAACATCTACTTTAATAGAGAGCTTTCACCCCACGTGACTGAGATTAGCAGCAAACCCCTCGTAAAATCAAATTAATGAGATGATCCCTGGTTATTGAGAAAAGGAACTGGAAAAAAGAGGGAAAGTGACTTTTCTCATAGGAATGGTCAGTGGTTTTATTTTATTTTTTATTTTATTTAATTCACTTTATTTTTGGCTGTGTTGGGTCTTCATTGCTGCGCGGGCTTTCTCTTCTTGCGGTGAGTGGGGGCTACTCTTCGCTGTGGTGCGCGGGCTTCTCATTGCGGTGGCTTCTCTTGTTGTGGAGCACGGGCTCTAGGCATGTGGGCTTCAGTATTTGTGGCACTTGGGCTCAGTAGCTGCGGCACGCAGGCTCAGGAGTTGTGGCGCTGGGGCTTTTTTGCTCCGCGGCATGTGGGATCTTCCCAGACCAGGGATCGAACCCGTGTCCCCTGCATTGGCAGGCGATTCTTAACCACTGCGCCACCAGGGAAGCCCTGGTCAGTGGTTTTACATTCGAATTTTTGAAAAAATTCATTGACTCTTAGGAGTTGGAATAATTTCAGAGATTCTTTCATCCAACTCCCCTCAGATGAGTAAACTGAGACCCAGAGAGATTCAAAAACTCGCCCAAGGCCCACGATGGGAAAGGGGCTGAGCTAGCCTACGCTCCAGGCCTCTGTCTGCACCCTGGATAAAAAATCACATCGGTGAGGCTTCCTTCTGAGGCTGGGACTTAGGATGTGGGGGCAGTTGCTCTGGGATAAAAAGAGGCCTCTTTTAATATTCCCTCGTTTTAAAAGTTTGAGTTTAACATCTGCTACAGAGAGAGGAAAATAAATTCCAACTGACTTCCTTTTTCAGTTTCTTTTATTTCTCATTCAAGAGTGGAGGTGGAAAGAGGGGCTCGAAGTTGAAGACAGTAATATGAGCCATGAAAGCACTGTGTGATCCACAATTAGAAAGTGAAATGCTTTACAGATGCCACCAAAAAAAAAAAAAAAAAAAAAAGAAAGAAAAGAAAAAGAGAAAGAAAAAAGAAAAAGAAAAGAGGAAAAGGCAGTCTTGAACCAGGGTACATCTCTTCACTTTCCACATCAACCAGGTAAAAGGAATCAAATGCTAATAAACCACATGTCCGCTAGAATCCTTCTTGAGTATTTATTCACTTGGCACAAGTGACAGTAGTAGACTATATGTAACATATGTTTTTTATTCAGAAGATTTCTGTGTTTCTTCATCCTAGTTCTGAGCTAATCAAAGTGGACATCCGTGTCCTGGAGGTTCTTTCTTCACAAATCTAGAATCAGACTCGGAATTCCAAGCATCAAGAGGGGCTGGTACGTGACTAGTTGCTGTCAAAGTACTGGGACTCAAACTTGCCGACCTAGTCAAAGCAGATTAAAGTTCATTTTTGGGTTTGTCCATCTCTTTACACCAGGTACTCACCCCCTCCCTATTCAAATTCTCCCTATAGTTAGCTATCTTTCCCAAAAGGCACTTTAAAAAATTAAACCAAAACAAATCTAAGAGAAACCTGAAAGATCAGGATAGATGCTCCTTGATGATATCCTGAAGGGATTTATAGCATCATCGATATTTCCCAATTATTACTGAACTTGGACTGGTATGCTTTGTTCATTTTAGATTACGTCATAATAATGGGTATTTTATTTCCCTAGAATATTGGTGACTTAAAGTGTTTCAGTTAAAAATTCATTTGGCCACAAGTAACAGAAAACCCAGTTTACAGAGGCTTAAACACGTGAGTTTCAATTTCTTTCTTTTTTTTTTTTTTTTGGCTGTGCGGTTTGCGGGATGTTCTCCATGACCAGGAATTGAACCTGGACCACGGCAGTGAAAGCCTGGAATCCTAACCGCTAGGCCACCAGGGAACTCCAAGTTTCAATTTCTTGCTCAACAGGAAGTCTGGAAGTAGGCATCTGGTGGTGTTGTTTTGGTGGCTAAAGATGGTGGCCATTGTCCTGATAAATCTCTTGGCCTTCCCTCTTAGTTGCAGTACATCAAATAGTAGTCAGCATGCCCAAATACAAGGCAGGAAGAAGCAGGGAAAGGGGAGGGCAGCTACGTCCAAACTTTTTTATCCAGAAAGCCAAATCTTTCTCAGACCATGCTCCCAAGCATATTTCTGCTTATGCCTCATTGGCCAGAAGTGGGTCATATGGCCCCTCCACTTGCATAGGAAGGTAGAAGAGGAAGAAAAGATTGTAATGATTAGTTTAGGCCAGTTTTGATCCACCTGAGACTACTGGGCACATTGCTTCTCTGAACCAAATCAGGGTTCAGTCAGCAAGGTAGAAGGTGGAGGGTGGTGGTGGATTTTGAGTAAATCACTAGCAGCGAGGATCATAAATTGGCGTTCTAACTTAATACATTTATAAGTGTAATTTTTACTGTTAATACCAAACAAAGATATTTAAAATGCAGAGAGTTTTACTACATTATTTCCTCTTGCTTCTTTACCTCTGTCTTGATGGTCTTATAGTTTCCATATAATTTTCTTTGAAATGGCCTTTGGCATCTACTTTCTTAAAAAAAACATTGTTAAGCCAAACCCCAGCTTTGCCTCCAGAGTTCTGACATGCGCAGAACTACATTCGTTTCCTGGTACATATATCTTCATGAACAGCTGGAAGTAATTTTCAACCTAAGCATTTCGTATTTCATGGATGGGTGAAATTTACAATAACTTTTGAAGCAACTATTCTAAAGCTCATGCATCTTTGATTGGATGCTTGACTAATCCCGTCCATTTCATTGGTGCTAAAATATTTTAAAACTCTAAAAATGTCCTTACACGGGTTGTAAAAGAGATACAAGCAAGGCACAAAGAAAAAAAAAATCTTGTCTTCTCTGGTGCCTCACAGTACATTCAGTCTATTCTCTACACAACAGCCAAAGTGATCCTGCAAAAGGAAAAGTAGGCCATGTCACACTCCTGATCTCAGTCCTCCAATGGCTTCCCATCATCTTTGATGAAATCCAAAGTTCTTACAATGCCTTTCTGGGCTCTGTGTGACCTGGGCCCTGCCTGTCTCTCATATTTTCTATCCCTTCTCACTCTGTGTGGCTGCAATGTCCTTCTTTTTTGTCCCCCAAGTAAGCCAATCATGTTTTCATCTCAGGCCCCTGCCCTTGCCTTTCTTTTGACCTGGGATTCTCTCTTCTTGGGTATTTGTGTGGTTTTTTGCTCCTACTATTCAGGTCTCTGCTCACATGTCACCTCAGAGAGCTTTCTCTTGACCACCCTGTCTTAAGTATCACCTCCCTCCATCATTCTCTATCTGCGAACCTGCTTTATTTTTCTACAAGGCCCTTATTATAAGCTGACATTATATTACATATTTATTGGTTGACTGACTTATTTATTATGTGTTCCCTACTAGAATGTGAGCTCAACAAGGGTAGGAACTCGGTTTGGTTTACTTCTTTATCCTCAGTGCCTAAAATGGTATCTGGTACCAGTAGGTATGCAATAAAAATTAATAAATATTTGTCAGATGAATGAATAGAAGTTATAAAAAACTGGTTCTACTATCACATATTCAGAAGACTAATGAGTTGGTCAGAGCTAGTTATGCAGTTGTGTTTTTTTTCCATGTCTATACTGGTATTTTATTTAATTTGCAAATACAAAACTTAATAAAAATGCTCAATTAAATAAAAGGATATTACATTGAAATGTGGTTCTTCTTGAACCATTCACTCAACAGATACTTAACTTTGTGCCTCTCCTTTAAGGAAGTACCAATGTTTTTTCATATTTAACGTGTTACCTATTTATTTCCCTATTAGAGTTAACTCTAAATAAACTATTAATAAAAGGGACCAGGAGAAAGGTTCCTAAATGTTCCTGAGGACTCAGTTTTTGGCCCTATATCATGAACATGTTTTATTGATGATGCAAATGAAGTTATTGAAGGCTCTTTGGCAAATTTAGTAAATGAAAGGGAACTACTTACCTCAGTGATGTTATAGAATTAGGATCCTAAAATGTCTTGAACAGCCAGAAGTAATGAGATATCCCACCAAAGAAAATAAATCAACTGATAAGAGGACTTGTAAGAGGTGAACTGAGATTTAACAGCAATATATTGGGAAAAGATTTAGAATTATAATCACTGTGACTCAATAGTGTGCTGTGGTTATCACTAAAATGAATGCAAACTTAGACAACCAAATATAATCATATTACTGTGTTATTAATATCTAACATATTATATGTATATTGTCAGATAAAAAAACAAATCCAGACTTAGGAAGGAGACACTTTATTTGAAAAGGATTATTGCCAGGAGGGGAAAGAAATTACTATATTGCAATAGGAGGAAAGCTTTGACCATGAGATCTGCAAGCTTCTCAAAAATCAGGCAAAAAGATTTTTCTTTTATAGAGAATAGTAAGCAAAGAAACAGGTGTAGGCGAGTGAGAAGAGAGGTGGCATGATCAGATAGCAGTTCAGAGCATGTTCTGAGGCCAGTTTCTTCTTAGCAGGGGCTGTATGCTGGCTCAGGCTGAGGAGGGCTAAAGTTTGGGACCCTGGAGGAAAAGTTTTTGGTTAAGCTTTTTGGAGAAGCTTAACCAAAACTTATTTGGGAAGAGCAGTTCAGCTAATCATTTATGAGGCAAAGAATGGGAATTTTGGGGGTCTATGTTTGGCCTTGTAAACAAGGGAGGGCATATGTGAGTCTTACTGACGTCGTATTGGGGAAAGGCGGTTCTTTGCAGTAAACTGTTCTTCAGAACACAAAGAGGGGAGTTTTTTTTCTTTTTCATAAAAAAATATATATATTAAAAAATTGTTTATTGGAGTATAGTTGATTTACAGTATTATATTAGTTTCAGGTATATGGTATAATGAAATGATTCTGTATTTTTACAGATTATACTCCATTTAAAGTTATTACAAAATAATGCTATAATTCCCTGTGCCATACAACATATCCTTATTTCTTATCTATTTTATACATATCAGTTTGTATCTCTTAATCCCATACTACTATCTTGTCCCTCCCACAAGAGGGGAGGTTGCTTTCCATGGTGACAGGGCTTAGGTAAAATTCAACATTTATACAATATATAAGTTATATAATGCATAATGTACAAATCATAATTATATTATAGTATAAAGTTATTATATAGAAAATATTATAAACTATACAAAACACAAATAAAAAACATAATGCCTATAACATATATAATATTATATATACATTTATGTATATATATGCACAAACATATAATAGCTAGTATAATATAATTAATGCCAGCTGCCTCTTTTGTATCAGGGAGGTGACAGTCAAGCTTTACTTTAGTCAGCTAACTGGTGGTTCAGAAGAGCAAATATGGCTTACATGCTCCAATATTATTTGGCCAGCACATGGGTTTCAAGTTTTAAATATGAAAGCCTTATGTCAGGGGTTAAGTCCAGCTCCTATCACTCCTTATGTCTTTACACTGGACCATAGCCACACATTTACGTTTAGTAGGGTCTGGTCCCTGGGAGTATCTGAATTTGCAACCCCTAATCAAGAGTATTGTGGGCCCACCCTTTGAGGAATGTGGACAAAGTAGATCATAGTCAGGAAACACACACACACACACACACACACACACACGGATGGCAAGGTATGAGAAGTTCGGAGATTTAGTCTAGAGAGTATGAGGCAGGGTAAGGATGAGAGAGGCCATCACAATTATCTCCAAATACTAGAATAGTTGCCATGTGGAAGAATTAGACTTGTTCTGTTTGGTCCCAGAAGGGTAGTAGTAGGACAAGTGGGAGGAAGTTGCAGGGAAATAGATTTGTGTGTCAGCATAAGGAAACCCTTTCTAACAGAGCTGCCTTCAGAAAGTGGGGCTCTCCCTGTCACTGTATGCTTTGCTGCAAAGCTTCATTGTGGAGCTGCAGGAGGGGATCTGACTATTGAATGGGTGTGTTGGAATAAGGAGTATTGAAGTTTCTTTCCCACTGTCAGACTCTCTGATTCTGTGAAATAAAGTAAAACCCCATTATTTTGGCCTTCATTGATTTATTGATTGTTGATTGGTTTTATAAATTTATTTATTTATTTATTTTTGGCTGCGTTGGGTCTTTGTTGCTGTGCGCGGGCTTTCTCTAGTTGTGTCGAGCAGGGGCTACTCTTCGTAGCGGTGCACAGGCTTCACATTGCTGTGTCTTCTCTTGTTTCAGACCACGGGCTCTAGGCACGCGGGTTCGGTAATTGTGGCTCATGGGCTCTAGAGCGCAGGCTCAGTAGTTGTGGCGCACGGGCTTAGTTGCTCCTCAACATGTGGGATCTTCTCCAACCAGGGCTCGAACCCGTGTCCCCTGCATTGGCAGGCGGATTCTTAACCACTGCACCACCAGGGAAGTCCCAAAGCCTTCACTGATTTAGAATTAGTATAAATCCTGTTAGTGGGGCAGGATGAATTTTTTCTTTATAATATTTTATGATATATTATTATTTTCTAATATATAATAAATGTTTTCTATAACACTAGGAAAAAAGTTTTAACTACCGAAAGTCAACTAATAAAGTAATAGTTTATTGTTGATTATGTATATGACACTATTCTGAGAGTTTTATGGAACAATAACAGAATATAGAGGGAAAATACATTCCCCTGGTAAAGACATGGTTATATGGGAAGATCTGATAACCCCATGAAGCAATAAGAGAACCAGAAGTTATATTTATTTATATCTTATATATTGACAACATCAAGTGAAATTAGACAATAATAATGTGCTAATTGTTAGGAAAACTCATTAAGAATAAGAGGTGACCAGGTGAATATAGTGAGCATGGTTTACGAACAAAATATCAGAACACAAAGCAAAGATTACTAAGTAAGTATTTGAAATCAGGCTGTTAGAAAAAAAAAAGTCTATAATAACTAAACAAACACATTGAAAAGAGTCATCATGGACAACTTTAAGTAGGAGGAATGTCTTGTATTTGTCCTTGACTATTGGCTGTGAGAACAAAGCAGGCTGGAGGGCAGTTTAGAGGTGGGAATGAGGAGGGTGGCGATGGGGGATGTCGTGCAGAGTGTCCACTTGAGGGGGGTGCACGCCAGGAGTGGAGGAGGATAGGATTATTGGATGGGCTCCCTGTGACGTTGAAAACAGGTAGGGAGGTTTGCGATCAGTGCAGTAGGGAGCCAAAACATAAAATGACATGAGAAATTTTAAAAGAGCAGTTTCTAGTTCATTCACCAGATATTCACTGAGCACTTTACTGCACACCAGGCATGTTCAAGATGCTGAAGATCCCCGTACCCTCAAGGATTTACAATTAAATGGGTGAGAATGACAAGAAAACAGCATTATAATTCCATGTCATAAGTCCCAGAGAGAGAGCAGAGGCTGCATGTAGTGCAGAAGAGAGTTGGGTGGGGTTAGCCCCGCTCCAGGTGGCAACTGGTGTAATGCCATGGAAGGCCTTCAGGTGAAATAATAGCTGAGCTGTGTTTTGAAAGACAGGCATAAGAGGTTTGGAGGACAAGCATGTTAGCAAAGCAAGCAACACATGCAAAGTGACCTGGAGAATAACTGGGGAGTGGCTGTAGTGCAGGACACGGTGGGGTGACAGGTGAGGGTGAGAGGTGGGCCTGGCCAGGTGAAGAAGGGACTTACGTAATACCAATAACAGTGAATTCATTTTTTTTTTTCTGTTTTTTGTTTTATGGTAAATCAAGCCGTAGGAGTGAATGAGACTGTGGAATGACTGAGAAGTGAGAAGGCAAAAGAGGGTAGCCTGGGGAGCTCCCTGGTTTCCTTTTATATACAGATAATCATCTCCTGCATACTGACCATCTGCTGTCAAAGCAAAATTCCAGTGGACCTAGCTTTAAATCTTCATACCAAGGTAACAAATTATTCATTTTCTTGTTTTTGTTTTTACTACTGAGAATTGGTAATATTTCTATTAAGGTTAAAATGCCTTCCCAGGATTGGTTAAGTAAATGTGTCATAGTCTTACACTAAAATACTTATTCTTAAAAATGATGCCGTAGGACAATATCTAATGACGTGGGGAATCGTTCATGTTTTATAAGTGGGAAAAAAAAAAGCTTCTATCTATGATCTTATTTTTTTAAAAAGAAAAACAAACAAACAAAAAGATTACTCATTCCTTCCTTCTGAGTCTCATTTTCCTCTTCTGTAAAATGAAAGTATTAGATTAATGATGTCTACGACGCCCTCTAATTATAAAACTCTGTGACCTAGAAAGAATACCGTGTTTTCCATTTGCCTTCCTATGTGTTCTCTCTTCTTCTTTCCCATTTTACAGATCTGGAAAATAAATAATAGTTCAGTAATAAAATATTTATTTTATATAGCATTATTTAATCTTGAAAAATTCTGTTATCTATTAGTAGGTTGTGTGCTATGTAGAGATAAGGATTTGAGTATTTATTGCATATTTAAAACTTTGCTAAATATTAAGAAGTCTACAAAGAAATTCTGCCTTCAAGGAGTTTATGACCCAATTGGAAAGGAATGGAGATTCATGTATATACTGGTGAATAAAAATAATAAGTGATAAAAAACAGTACCAAAATTATACATTTCATCACTGCATAGAAGCCAGAGAAGGACCCATGATCTTAGCATATACACAGATTTACTCCTGAGGTGACTTAATCAACAGAGGCCCCACCAGGACCACTGAAGCCCCACCAGCCCTCCCAAAGCTTTGAGGTTCTGGTGAGGATGGCCATCCCACAGGCTGACTGCCCCCCACTGCACAGCTGGAGGAAGCTGGCCTGGCCTGTAGGATACTCATCTTTAGCCCTCCTCACTCCCTGAAGAGGATCCTGCCTTCTGTATCTCTCCTCCCAGCCTTACCCACTACTCCTCCCTCAGCACAAAGCCAGGTGTGGACCATGCCCCTGTGCCTCCTGCTGCCAGGTGCTGAAGGATCTCACGCTAGGGAATAATAGTTGCTGATTTTTATGGCGTCATCAACCAAGAGCAGAGAAATACCAGCAAGGTCTGCCCTTCACAGGTGATTTCCCTTTTCCCTTCCCCAAGTTTGTTACCACAAGGGCAGGGCCTATTTATTTACTCTTAGGCCTGCTCAGAGGAGCAAAGATTAATTACTAATAGCTCATTGGCTTATCTTGATTCCTAAAGTAGTAATCTAAATATTGTGGCTAGGTCTTGTTAACCAGTACGAAATTATCTCAAATGTACTCCAAACAATATATTTGAAACTAAAACATAAGAATGACTCTAACTTCTTTTTACCAGGCCAGATTACAATAGCTAAAATCTTAAAATACCCACTCTATATAATTATATGAGTTCTTCATTTGTATTTATATTTATATAAGTAACATTTATTTATATTTATTATATATATTTTTAAAAGTTTATAATAATAAAAATGCCAGAAGTCTGTAGAAAAATGAGCAAAGGACTCAAAGAGAGTGAGTAAACCATGTGGTTAATAAGCGAATATAAAGATGCTTAACTCATGAGGAACTGAAGAAATACAAAATAAAACAAAGTGACATTTTCAGCTACTGGTAAAGATTGGTAAAGATTTAATTTTTTTTTTTTTTTTTTGGCTGAGTCGCATGGCTCGTGGAATCTTGGTTCCCCAACTGGGGATCGAACCCCGGCCCCTGGCAGGGAAAGTGTTAAGTCCTAACCACTGGACCGCCAGGGAATTCCCAAGATTTAAATGTTGATGAGAATATGAAGACAGATACTTTCATACACTATTGCTTAAATTATAAATTAATAAAAACTTTCTGGAAGGTAATATATGTTCAGTTAAAAAAACCTGTATACCATATTTCCTAGACATTCTATTTCTAAGAATTTTAAAGGAAATAATTAGACAAAGGCACAAAGATGTAACTACAAGCATGTTCACTGTAATAGTATGTATAATAGTGAAAAATAGTACTGAATGAGCATTAATATAGGATGAGGAGGCATATTTTAAAGACACAGACAGTGTTCGGCTTACCCATTAGCTATAAATTATGATGATATTTTCCATAAAAGCTTTGCTGAGCATTAGATAATTGGGGCAGAAAGGTCAGTGAGAAATGTCTCAACTGCTTTACCATGGTGACTATGTAATATGCACTTAATGGAAATGCAACTTGCCAAAATATATAACTCTCTCCCACAGTCCTAGAGCCTATTTGTTCTTTAGTAAAGAACGTTTTCAACTCAGAAATGGTAAATTTAGTACAAAGCTTTCAGTTGTTTTGGAGGGGGAAAGAAGAAGCCCTAAACGGATTCAAAGAACACAGGGACTAGAATTTCTATTGAAACCAGATGTTCTCATTGTGGTTGTATTTTAATGGTTATCAACAGTCAAACCTTAAAACCCACATCTTCAACATGGCCTGGCTAATGTGAGTCATCCACTAATGACTGGGCAAGTTACAATTGCCCTCCATATCCAGGGGTCAGCATCCATGGGTTCAACCAATTGGGGATAGACTATGTTAATGTTGTTGCTAACTTATACTATGAGGTTAGGCCTACTATGGTTGTGTCTGTATTGAACAGGTACAGACATTTTTCTTGTCATATTCCTTAAACAATACAGTATAACAACTATTTCATAGCATTTACATTGTATTAGTAATCAATTATAAGTAATCTGATTTAAAGTATATGGGAGGTGTGCATAGGTTATATGCAAATACTATGCCATTTTTATGAGACTTGAGCATTTGAGGAGTTTGCTATCTGTGGGGGGTCCTGGAACCAATTCCCTACAGATACTAAGGGATGTTTGTGGCTTTTTTTTTTCTTTCTGTGCACGAGAAACAGATTACTATACTGGCAGCTTTTGTTTGTGAAGAATTTGCTATGTGCTGGTCCCCATATGTAAGCATCTATCCATCTTATTGCATTTAATTCTAAGAAACCTATAGGACCAAGTGTTTTCTGCATTATATAAATGAAAAAGTTGAGAGTGTGAGAAGTTAATGGCTTGCTTAAGGTCATCCAGCAGGGATTCAGGCCCATGGCAGACTACAGCCTGGCTCATGTTTTCCACATCGTACAGTCTTTCCATGTTGTACAGGGAAGGACAGATGTAGAAGAAAGGGCCATAGCAGGTCTGATATTCAACTGGTAAACACCAATGTGGCCACAATGATTTTCTAAATGTTAAAATATTTCCATACTAATTGGTAAATAGCTGCTATTCTTAGCCCCTCCCTGCCCCCAGTGCTCTTCCATTTCCCTCCTACGAGACCCCTGCCCCGTCCCCCCAAACATGCAGCAACTAGAGGGGCCACACCTGGCCCAGGAGGGGGCTTCCGGGGGCCTTCTGTTTGGGCAGCGTGGTGATTATTAAGTCTCTGCACATCACCCCGGAAGAGAGGAAATCTCTAGTGAGGATAGGGCAGAGACAGCAGCTCTAGAAGTTACAGCTTTGTTTGTCATGTGCCATCTCTAGCTACTCTTTTTTATACATTAAAAATTTCCTTCCCATCAGTTATGAGTCGATCCCATGTTCACTCTTTGCTGCCCCCCAGGGACCCATGCATGAGGTCTGGCCTTTCCATACAGCCTCTTCCTTCCTGGTGGCATTATTTCCTCACCTTCTGCTCAGCACTGTCAGCTCCAGGGCACAGCCAAACGTGACTGTGGAACTTGGGGGGGATTTCATCAAATCTAAGGCATCACTGACTGAGGTTCACCATTATTTTATGTATCAGAAAGAAAGAAAACACCTGCCAGCTAAACTGTGACCCAAGAAGTGCTGTGCCATTATGATTCCGTCTCACTAACGTCTTGTTGCTTTGAAATTTCTTCCATCTATTCTGAAGGATTTGGCAATGTCTCTGCCATGATAGGCAATCCTTCTGTATATTTCTCTGTAACAAAACGTAAGCTAGATTCATCTACTTGTGGGTGTCTTCCTTTTTTAGGTTCTATAAAGGCTGTGGTTGGTTTACTGCTTTGCTAAAATATGTAAATGTGGTCGTTACTCCTAAGAGGATTATTTGTATCTTTAATACCAAATTCACATTCTACTGTTGTTTCTATTTTCTGTGTGTGTTTCTGCTGAAACTTTTCATATCAGTGTTGAATCATAATGTAATCATTCTGCAGACTTTTCTTTTTTTCTTTTTTTTAATATAAATTTATTTATTTATGTATCTATTTATGGCTGTGTTGGGTCTTCGTTTCTGTGCAAGAGCTCTCTCCAGTCGCGGCAAGCGGGGGCCACTCTGCATCGCGGTGCACGGGCCTCTCACCATCGCGGCCTCTCTTGTTGCTGAGCACAGGCTCCAGACGCGCAGGCTCAGTAGTTGTGGCTCACGGGCCCAGCCGCTCCACGGCACGTGGGATCCTCCCGGACCGGGGCACGAACCCGCGTCCCCTCCATTGGCAGGCGGATTTCCAACCGCTGCGCCACCAGGGAAGCCCGGACTTTTCTTTTTTTGTTTGTTTTTTTGGCTGCATTGGGTCTTCGTTGCTGTCGCGGGCTTTCTCTAGTTGCGGCGAGCGGGGGCTACTCTTCGTTTCAGTGCACGGGCTTCTCATTGCAGTGTCTCCTCTTGTGGAGCATGGGCTCTAGGCATGTGGGCTTCAGTAGTTGTGGCACGTGGGCTCAGTAGTTGTGGCTCGCGGGATCTAGAGCGCAGGCTCAGTAGTTGTGGTGCACGGGCTTAGTTGCTCCATGGCATGTGGGATCTTCCCGGACCAGGGCTTGAACCCGTGTCCCCTGCACTGGCAGGCAGATTCTTATCTACTGCGCCACCAGGGGAGTCCTGCAGACCTTTTTCTTTTTTTTTTTTAAACATCTTTATTGGAGTATAGTTGCTTTACAATGATGTGTTAGTTTCTGCTTTATAACAAAGTGAATCAGCTATACATATACATATATCCCCATATCTCCTCCCTGTTGCGTCTCCCCCCCACCCACCCTATCCCACCCCTCTAGGTGGTCACAAAGCACCAAGCTGACCTCCCTGTGCTATGCGGCTGCTTCCCACTAGCTATCTGTTTTACATTTGGTAGTATGTATAAGTCCATGCCACTCTCTCATTTCGTCCCAGCTTACCCTCCCCCCTTCCCATATCCTCAAGTCCATTCTCTACGTCTGTGTCTTTATTCCTGTCCTGCCCCTAGGTTCTTCAGTATGTTTTTTTTTTTTTTAGATTCCATATATATGTGTTAGCATATGGTATTTATTTTTCTCTTTCTGACTTACTTCACTCTCTATGACAGTCTCTAGGTCCATCCACCTCACTACAAATAACTCAATTTCATTTCTTTTTATGGCTGAGTAATATTCCATTGTATATATGTGCCACATCTTCTTTATCCATTCATCTGTCGATGGACACTTAGGTTGCTTCCATGTCCTGGCTATTGTAAATAGAGCTGCAATGAACATTGTGGTACATGACTCTTTTTGAATTATGGTTTTCTCAGGGTATATGCCCAGTAGTGGGATCTGCAGATATTTTAAATGGTGATTAAAACAGATAAACTATCAACAGTGCATATCACTCAATTAAGGTGACAATAATGTGAGCAGCTAGGACCAAGTTCTCACAAGCACAGGCAGGGACAACTCTGTCGTGATTACTGCCTGGCCAACAGTGATTATAAGATGTATCCTGATTTCAGAGATTTTAAATGTGAAAATATATGCATCTTAGGACTGATTAAACTACGCCTTGTTTATTTGAGGTCAATCGGTTGAACTTTGCAGATGCAAAGACTGAGATTCAGAGCAGTTGAGCACTTTAAGATCACAACCTCATAATTGATGGAGCCTGGAATTCTGAGCCATGTCTGACTCCAAAACCTATGCTTCTTTCCATATAAATTGATTATCCAAATGCGGAGAAAAGTCAGTCCTATATGAATATCAAGGACATTATTGATGCTTTACCTTGTGTCCCCAGCAACATTTACCAGTACTGTGTTCCCATCTACAGCCTCTGGGGGCTTCGCTCTTAATAGCTGGAACCTGCAGCCTTCTTTAGAGAACTACCCTAGGGCTACCGAAGCAGCTTGAACTGGACCTTCCCAGAGCTGAAAGGTAATGGGAGTTTTCATGCCCTCAGGGCAGCCGAAAAGCAATGACTGACTAATGCAGGAGTAGAAACGAATGCAGGAGTAGAAACTAATGCAGGAGTAGAAACTAATGTAGGAGTAGGAAGCTCAGCTCCTTTGCCTTGAGGCTGGACAGATTCTGTGATGTAACTGACCCTCCAGAGTTTCCCTCAGGATCAGGCTAAGGCTGGGACTTCACCAGCCTGGCCTGGCTTTTTCCCTTTCCCTAACCTGCTTCCCAATTCTTGTACTGCTTTCTCCTGGGAGCCTTTCCTTAATAAGTCAGTTGCACACAAATCCTCATCTCAGGGTCAGCTTCTGGGAAACCTGACCCAAGACAACACAGAAATAAGTGAATAAGGCAGCATCATATACGGCACCATAATGCCAATGGCATATGCTAATTGAGTCCAGCCTTCATCACCCTTCCAGTCCTGGGGCAAGTCCTATATTTCCTGAATCTCACTGTTACAGTTCTGATGGAGTAACTCAACTTCCAACTTCAAGTTCTAGGAGCTTTAGGTCTAGTTAAGACCTGCCCACTTTGGGTCCCAGGCGAGCTCCCTTTGGACTCCTAGTCCTAATGATGATCTTTCCACATTCCAGCATCAGCTACTGGGGTGGAGGCTCTCTGAAACAGCCCTTGGGAATCCTGTTTTCATTCTTGTCACTATTCAGGCCCAAACCTAGATTATTCTAGAGACTGTGTCCCTGCGCGCCACTTTTGGGATCAGTAAACTCTGAATTTTCTTTCTCTTTTCTTCATCTAAACATTATGTTTGGAGTCACACAGTACTGGAATTGCAAGAGCTCTGAAAAATCATCAGGCCAACCAGAGAGGGGAAGTGACAAGCTCAAGATCAAAAAAAGAGCTGGGGGGACTTCCCTGGTGGCACAGTGGTTAAGAATCTGCCTGCCAGTGCAGGGGACACGGGTTCGATCCCTGGTCCGGGAAGATTCCACATGCCGCGGAGCAACTGGGCCCGTGAGCCACAACTACTGAGCCTGCGCGTCTGGAGCTCCGCAACAAGAGAGGCCGTGATAGTGAGAGGCCCGCGCACTGCGATGACGAGTGGCCCCCGCTCGCCGCAACTAGAGAAAGCCCTCGCACAGAAACGAAGACCCAACACAGCCAAAAATAAATAAATAAATTTATTAAAAAAAATTATTTTTAGGCCAGGACAGTCTTTTTTGGGTAGAAAGGACCTACAAGGATTTTATCATGCATCATCATTGCCTCTTCTTCCTGGGGATAGAAAGGGCCACAGAGGGTGAAAGATTACCTCAGTGGTGCTGAACAGAAAATTTCAGACTGGTTGATTAAGATTACATTTCTGGTGAGGGTCAAACTGCAGTTAGGTTAGGTATTAAATCTAGGTTTGGGGGACTTCCCTGGTGGTCGAGTGGGTAAGACTCTGCGCTCCCAATGCAGAGGGCCTGGGTTCGATTCCTGGTCGGGGAAATAGATCCCTCACGCATGCCGCAACTAAGAGTCCACATGCCACAACTAAAAGGTCCCACGTGCTGCAACTAAAAAAAAAAACCAGAAAGATCCCATATGCCGCAACAAAGATCCCCGCGTGCCGCAGCTAAGACCCAGCACAGCCTAAATAAATATAAATAAATATTTTTTTTAAAAAAAGTAAATTTAGGTTTTGTATCATGGGCTTTAGCACAAGCAATGCCATTTTGGGCCTGTGGTTTTTGTCTTTAACAATGTCTTCTGAGAACTGCAAGATCCATGCAGCTGTCTGAATGACGTCACATACATTATTTATCCTCCCTGAGTTTCAGTTACTCTAGTTATACAATGGTTATAACAACACTTCTCTTTCCCAGCTCATATAAGGGAGATCACCTGAGATCATTTATGAGAAAGCATTTTGTTTTAAGTTGAAGTACAGTTGATATACAGTGTTTCAGGTGTACAGCAAAGTGATTCATTTATATATATATATATATATTCTTTTTCAGATTCTTTTCCATTATAGGAAAGATATTTAATATAGTTCCCTGTGCTATACAGTAGGTCCTTGTTGTTTATTTATTTTATATATAATAGTGTGTATCTTTCAATCCCAAATTCCTAATTTATCGTTCTCCTTTGGTAGCCATAAGTTTGTTTTCTATGTTGGTGAGTCTATTTCTGTTTCATAAATAAGTTCATTTGTATCAGTTTTTTAGATTACACCTATGATATCATATGATATGTGTCTTTGACTTACTTCACTTAGTATGATAATCTCTAGGTCCATCCATGTTGCTGCAAAAAGCATTATAACATTCTTTTTATGGCTTAGTAGTATTCCATTGTGTATATATACACACATGCCACATCTTCTTTATCCATTCATCTGTCGATAGACATTTAGGTTGAAAGCATATACTTACAATGTGTTACCTTCTCTTTGGTCCTTGCTTTCTGCTGGGTGATATTGGGCCTTAATGAATGAATTAGATAAACCATTTTCCTAAACTTCAATCACTCATATGCCACCTTCATGATTTTTACTGTAGCCTCATATTATACATACTATCATCAGTTTAACATTCATATTTAAATAAACTGACTAGGTAAATTTAAATATATTATTTAAATATATAAATTGCTAGGTAAGTCAATTTAAATTATTTTAAACAATAATATCTGTGAAAACCCAGGTTTGAGGTGCTAGTTACATTTCTTCCTAATATATATTAAAAATAAGTGTATAGGGGCTTCCCTGGTGGCGCAGTGGTTGAGAGTCTGCCTGCCAATGCAGGGGACACGGGTTCGAGCCCTGGTCTGGGAGGATCCCACATGCCGCAGAGCAACTGGGCCCGTGATCCACAATTGCTGAGCCTGCGCGTCTGGAGCCTGTGCTCCGCAACAGGAGAGGCCGCGATAGTGAGAGACCCGTGCACCGCGATGAAAAGTGGCCCCCACTTGCCGCAACTAGAGAAAGCCCTCGCACAGAAACGAAGACCCAACACAGCCATAAATAAACAAATAAATAAATAAAATTTAAAAAAAATAAGTGTATAACTGTTAAAATGGAGAAAACCTGTCTATAACCATCAATTTAACCCCCAATAAAAGATATGCTGCACTTTGGAAAATAAATCACCTGTGTATGTTGGCTTGCTAGTAGCTCCTGGCAGTTCTCAGCTAGTGTACAAGGTATAAGGTGAACCCTTCACAGGAGGGTTGGCTTGCTAGTAGCTCCTGGCAGTTCTCAGCTAGTGTACAAGGTATAAGGTGAACCCTTCACAGGAGGGTGTGGGTGTTGTCAAATTTTGACTAGCACGTTCCAGTTAATTCTTCCTGGGATTCAGTATACATGTATTTATTTATATGAGGTCTGTCAGCTGGAATAGGCTGAGGGGCTGTGTGACACAATGTACAATGGCATAGAACTTTCTGTGGAGCAAGCCGGTGCCAGAGAAAGGTCTTCTGTTGCTTGGATGTGAAAGGTAAAGTCATTGCCTTAACAATGTATAACAGAGCCTGGTCATGTAGTAAAAGGGTCTGCTCAAATAGTAACATAGTGCTGAAGGGTGACAATCATAACTGCTGCTTTGACAGTCACAGTGACACTGTTCCACTGTAGTACGAGTGTATTGGAATTATCGCTAACTAGTTTAGTATTGTCTGAAGGCCTTTCAAGCGTGCCACTGGTATTCGAAAATGTCCTGCAGATGAAAAAGGCTCAGAACTGCCGGCACGGTGCTTTAGGCTGGTTACAGTGCACACACCTGCCTAAAATAGAGGCCCTTAAGGGTAATGTTACCGGTGGAAATTTCAGGGAAACTTGCAGGTCAACAAGATATCAGTATGAGAAGAAAATCTGCCTTGGTCATTGACAATCTCAGTTATTAAATGTTCTCTTTGTGCCTTACAGATAGGCAATTGGTAGAAGCATGGGGGGAAAAGACCCATTTTGCTGCTATGGGAATTCCTGAATGCCTTTTCTGTCATTTGCTGTCAACCAGCACCGAATTATTGGGTTGGCCAAAAAGTTCGTTCGGGTTTTCCGTAATATTGTCTTACCAAAAACCCGAGCGAACTTTTTGGCCAACCCAATATCTGTGGTTAAGTCTACCTTCTCTGCCCAATTCCAGTTATATATTCTCTAGCTTACTTATTTTCTTATTGAATTAATTTTGAAGAGATATATTTTTCTAGTCAATTATTCATTTAATCTGATTTCAGTTTTATTGCCAAAAAGTTGTTCTTAGTATTCTCTTTTAAACAAATCTTTGTTGTATTTATAATAATGCTCCCTTGTTACTCCTAATATTGTCTATTTATGCTTTTTCTTTTGATTTCTTTACCAGTTTGCCAGGGTTTTGTCTACTTTTTCAAAAGTCCTCTAAAAGAGCCAAATTTGGGCTCTGTGGATTCTCTCTACTTTAGCTTCTTTGTAATCCATCTTTACACCCTTGGCATGCACTGCAATATTTGTATTTGAAAACTCCCCTAATAACTCAAAGCTGTTGCCCTGAATAAGTGAAAATTCCCCTTATCTGGAAAAGCTTTCAAAAATTTCCTGTGTGGGCATATTTCCTTCTTTCTGTCTACTTCTGTAAAGTCGTTTAACTCGTTTTAATATTGTTGCTTAAATTCTCTTCCTTTGGACGACACTTCCCCCAATTATGGGTATGTTCCCTCTCAGTTTTACTGCTGTTCAAAATCTGAAGCACATTAAGAAAGTTCTTTAAGGGCAATAAGTGATTAGCTTGGTGTATTCTAGAGAGCTCAGGCTCAACTTGAGCTCTGAAAGATGATTAGAATTTGGATATGCGGTGGGGCCAGTGATATTCTGGGTGGGTCTTGAAGGTGGTGTGTGTGGGTAGCAGTGAGACTATCCCCCTCAAAAGAAAAAAAAAAACAACCTGGAGATTCAAAGTTATCTCCTTCAGGACTCCCCTGGTGGCACAGTGGTTAAGAATCTGCCTGCCAATGCAGGGGACATGGCTTTGATCCCTGGTCCGGGAAGATCCCACATGCCACAGAGCAACTAAGCCCATGCACCACAACTACTGAGCCTGCGCTCTAGAGCCCATGAGCCACAACTACTGAGCCTGTGTACCATAACTACTGAAGCCCACACGCCTAGAGCCCGTGCTCCGCAACAAGAGAAGCCACCGCAATGAGAAGCCCGTGCACCGCAACGAAGAGTAACCCCCGCTGGCTGCAACTAGAGAAAGCCCACGCACAGCAATGAAGACCCAATGCGGCCAAAAATAAATAAATAAAAGAAATAAATTTAAAAAACAAACAAAGTAATCTCCTTCAACCAGCCTCATCTGAACCCTGCTCTCTCTGGCTCTCTGTGCCTTAGAGGCTCAGGCCATCTTTCAAAGTCTCAAATCTGTGCTGCTCCCTCTCACCAAAGGGCCTTTAAACATGCTCTTCCCCCTGCCTGGGACTCTCTTTCCTGGTCCTGCCACTTTTTCCCACTTTATTTCTATTCCCCTTCTCAGATATCTGTTTAACCTCTGTCCTTTCCTCATGAATACTTTTCTGATTCCCACCAAAGAAGGTCAAATTCCCCTATTGCAACTTATCATGAGTGTAATTTTGTGTTTTTTTTGGCTGTGCCGCAAGGCTTGCGGGATCTCAGTTCCCTGACCAGGGATTGAACCCGGGCCATGGCAGTGAAAGCCTGGAATCCTAACCACTAGGCCACCAGGGAACACCCACATGAGTGTAATTTTAGATTAATGATGTGATTCCATGATTAGTGCCCATCTGCCTCTCTGGCATATAAACTTGAGGGCAAGAACTAAGTCTACTATTTTTTCACTTGTACCAGTGCCTTACAAAGAGTAAGCACTCAGGTAGCAGTTGTTTCATTTTCTCTCATTTGTTAACTAGTTAACATGGTTAACTAGCTGTTAACTAGTTAATGGTGTAGAGATCTACAGAGTCCATCTCTAGAGACATAATGTCCAGACAAGAGCTACTTGACCCAGGACTGCTCAGAATTTGAGAGGCCTAAGTTATTCCCACTTATTAAAATAAATGAAGAAATGTAAAATGACTTAGAAAAACTGCTATTTTGAATGTTTACGTTGAGGCAATTAACACTTTAACACATACAACACATAATACAATATAACTGTGCCGGTCACAAGATAATTATAAGGTTTATTAAATTACCCTTTCATTGCACTCAGGCAGTGCGGACTGGATTGGAGTTCAAGCATAAACGCATATGATGCATATCCTTCTTCAACCCCACTACTGTATCTCTCGGTTCAAGGAGTCACCTCTTCCACTTGAGGCCCTTCGTGGAAGTGATGCCCAAGGCACATCCCCTCCTGAGCACCCACACCCATGGTGGGACCAGGCTTGACCAAGGATATTAGCCTATCCAAAGAAAGAGCCTTGGGAAAGACAGAGATAGGGAGACAGACCCTGGTGAGTTCTCTCCTGCACAGCTTACACCCTAACCTGGGAACACGCCCAGCTCACCTGTGTGGCAGGTCAAGTTTTAGAGATGAGTTGAAAGTGTCCAGCAATCACAGCTCCTTGATGCCATGAGCTCCCATGGCCCTGAGTCCAGGCTCACCAAACAACATGTGATTATAATCTGATTTCCAGTGTTTGTAGCACTGTAATACAGGTCATCCTTTAGTAATCCCCCCTGCCTCTCATTGAGTGTCCTTAGAATATTACTGCAGAAGATATTCCCTACTTCCAGCAATTCTGGGAATATCTGAACTACCAGACAATTTCTCAGTCACAAGGATATGTTAAGGGATTTAGCAAATATAAAAAATATTGTGTATCACATACTTCAAAAGTAGAGTTAGATAGATAGCACATGGACTATGAGAATTCCTAGGTTAATGCCAATTCTTAAAGGCTGTTCACTTCACTCATCTTTTCTTCTTTTCCTTGCAGAGGAATGAGGAACCTTGAGATGCACTTGCCTTTGTGTTTAGCTTAAGTATTGTGTGACTAGGAACAAATGTATTTAAGTGGAGTGTTCACAGCCTCTTTTACCCACTGAAGAGAACTCTGAGTCTAGTGACTCCCACCTCTCCTTTTTCCTGAGAGCTGAGGAGGATTCTCTCTTTGCTAGGTTGGTTTCTGGGCTCTGTGATGCAGAATGGGACAATAGTAGAAAACAGAACACAGAAGAGACAGGTTGGAGTATTTTCATAGAAAAAGGCCAAGATTTACTCATAAGAGAAAAAAAAAAAGAGGATAAAAGGGGGAAAAGAAAGGAGAAGAAAGTCTAGAATTATGAGGACTTTTTCTCTCAGGAATTTTGTAATTGATGGTTGAAGGTCAAGAAGAGAGAATATGGACTTGATGGGCAATTCTTTTCCATGTAGAGGACACTGAAAGTGGTGGAGGTGAGAGAAAGGATTTTTAAAAAAATATGTGTATTAAAAATATCCTTGATGCTTTCTGAGAGAGATGATAGTAATGATTTATTTGTGTTAGTTTGGTTGCTGGACTGTTGGCATTGAATGCCAAACTGCTCTGAGATTGAGCTTCGTGCGTCCTCAGTTCTATCTGAGTTAGAGTTAGATATGGGAATTAGATATTCCATATTGAATAATCTTTCTTTTCTCAGGCTTTGGATTGTCCCTCCAGATTTGGTCAGATTATGACCTTCCAGGAAGTTGTTGGCCTGGATAAAGATTAGTGTCCTAGCCTGAGTTCTTCCAAAGCAGATCCTGAGGCAAAGGTTTGAGTTCAGGTAGATTATGTGGGAATGTGATCCCGTGGGAAGTGAAACAAGGAAGAAGCAGCCACCACATGCATGTGGCCACTGGGGCTGGCACTGGTGTGGGTGACTGGTGCTCCATCCTGAGGGGCCCTTTGAGGAGTTTTATGAGATGGCTGAGGAGCTTTTTGTTTCCTCTGGGGAAACAAAAGGGGAAAGCATTTATCATTGGCTCTGATCTTCTCTTGGTCAAGGGAGGCCTCATAGGCTTCAACTGTTCTGGGCCTTTGGCTGGTGCCTACCTGAGAGTTGAACAGTATTAAAAGATAAACTGAGGCATTTAAAAAATTTTAGGAAAAATTGATTAGAATCTTACAGTGCCAGGGCTTCCCTGGTGGTGCAGTGGTTAAGAATCCGCCTGCCAATGCAGGGGACACGGGTTCGAGCCCTGGTGCGGGAAGATGCCACATGCCGCGGAGCAACTAAGCCTGTGCGCCACAACTACTGAGCCTGCGCTCTAGAGCCCATGAGCCACAACTACTGAGCCCACATGCCACAACTACTGAAGCCTGTGTGCCTAGAACCCATGCTCCGCAACAAGAGAAGCCACTGCAATGAGAAACCTGCGCAGCAACGAAGAGTAGCCCCCGCTCGCCATAACTAGAGAAAAGCTTGCGCGCAGCAAGACCCAACGCAGCCAAAAATAAAATAAATAAAATTAAAAATTAAAAAAAAAAAAAGAATCTTACAGCGCCAAACCAGAAGTAGTTAGGAGCACTCCGCCAACAGAAGCTGGGAGAGATGTTTATAGAGAAGATGCAGAAACAAAGCAAGGAAATTACTTGATTGGCTATAGCTTAAAGCATGGTTGGCTGTTTGTGTTTGGTTGTCCTTAGGTTTGGATTTTGTGACCTTGGGCATTTACAGGCTTAGATTTTGGTTTGCTTAGTAGGCCACCTCGGCGTTAATGCCATCTAAGTCTAGCGGCCTCCTTGTTTAATTAGTTTAACACTAGGTTCTCATGGACATCCTACTTCATGAGGTTAGAGAAACCCCAAGGCCTAAAGCCAAAGGTCCCTGGTGTGGAATAAAGACAAGGCAGCCTTGGCTGGACTTGCTCAGAGCTGGTCACAGTCTGGAACTGGTTGCCCCAGCAGTGGTGTGTGACACAGAGTGTGTTAAGAACAGAGACTCTGGGGAAAGGGCAGGGTGTGCGCCTGGACGGTGTATGTCAAGGAGAGCAGTGGGAGGGGAGATTGTTGAATGACACTGTGCAGCCTTATGGGCTGAGCAAAGAAGACGGACTTCATCCTGAAAGCAGTGGGAGCCGGTGAAAAGTTGATGCAAAAGAGTGACCAGATCAGATTTATGTTTTAGGAGAAAAAGCTAACCCTGGTCACAGTGAGCAGGGTGGATTCATGGGGGTGGATGTGGCATGTGGGGGCTTGGTAGGGGTTTCTATGGGAAGTCTGAGAGCTGTGAGAGCAAACACACAGTCCAGGTGAGAGACCGTGAAGATCTGGAATAAGACTGGCCGGCGGGGGTTCCCGAGAGAGATCCAACAGGGAAAGGCGACCAGCAACTGGCTCAGTGATGGGCTCATGACCCGGGCTGAGTAGAGCAGAGTCTCACTCCCTTCAGATCACAAGCTGTAAGGATGTGACCCCAAAGCTAGTGGCTGCTTTGTTCTCCATCATGTACTATACCTGAGCCCCTTTTAAACACTTTATTATTTTTTAATATTAATTTAATTAATTTATTTATTTTGGCTGTGTGGGGTCTTCGTTGCGGCATGTGGGATATTTTTAGTTGCAGCATGTGGACTTAGTTGCAGCATACATGTGGGATCTAATTCCCTGACTAGGGATCAAATCTGGGGCCCCTGCATTGAGAGCTTGGAGTCTTATCCACTGGGCCGCCAGGGAAGTCCCTGATTATTGTCCAGAAAAACAATCTTTCAGTACCTAATAATTAATGTACCATTGTTTTTGTTTTGTTTTTCCCCCAGAGCTGGGAGGATGAGGCCAACACACATCAGATGCTGAGGGGTATGGTTGTGTGTATGTGTGTGTGAGACAAAGAGAGAGAGAGAGAAAGAGAGAGAGTGTGCCCATGCATGACTTGCTGTGGAGTTTCTGCATCCAGTCTACCCCCAGGCCTGATCTAAACCCTACTTTCCATGGTTTGATGGTTTGTTTATATGAACGTGTAATTTCCCCTTTTTGGCTTAAGCTGCTTCAGTTGAGTTTCTTGTAATCAAGAATCCTGACTAGAATAAAACATTTTTGTACCTAAAGCTTTTTTTTTCTATTTTATATTATTTCCTCAGCATATGTATATATATTTTTAAATATTTATTTATTTGACTGCACTGGGTGTTTGTTGTGGCACACGGGATCTTTAGTTGCGGCACGTGGACTTCTTAGTTGTGGCTTGCCTGTAGGATCTAGTTCCCTGACCAGGGATCGAACCTCGGCCCCCTGCATCGGGAGTGCAGAGTCTTAGCCACTGGACCACCAGGGAAGTCCCTCAGCATATATTCTTCTTTTTTTTTTTTTAACTAATTAATTAATTAATTAATTAATCTTTGGCTGCATTGGGTCTTCGCTGCTGCACACGGGCTTTCTCTAGTTGTGAGCGGGGGCTACTCTTCACTGTGGTGCCGGGCTTCTCATCGCAGTGGCTTCTCTTGTTGCAGAACACGGGCTCTAGGCGCGTGGGCTTCAGTAGTTGTGGCACGTGGGCTCAGTAGTTGCGGCTCACGGGCTTAGTTGCTCCGCAGCATGTAGGACTTCTCGGACCAGGGCTCGAACCCGTGTCCCCTGCATTGACAGGCGGATTCTTTTTTTTTTTTCTTTTTTGAATTTTATTTTATTTATTTTTTATACAGCAGATTCTTATTAGTTATCCATTTTATACACATCAGTGTGTACATGTCAATCCCAATCTCCCAATTCATCCCACCACCACCCCACCCCCTGCTACTTTCCCCCCTTGGTGTCCATACGTTTGTTCTCTACATCTGTGTCTCTGTTTCTGCCCTGCAAACTGGTTCATCTGTACCATTTTTCTAGGTTCCACATATATGCATTAATATACGATATTTGTTTTTATCTTTCTGACTTACTTCACTCTGTATGACAGTCTCTAGATCCATCCATGTCTCTACCATGACCCAATTTCGTTCCTTCTTATGGCTGAGTAATATTCCATTGTATATATGTACCACATCTTTTTTTAAAAATAAATTTATTTATTTTATTTTATTTATTTATTTTTGGCTGTGTTGGGTCTTCATTGCTGCGCACTGGCTTTCTCTAGTTGCGGTGAGCAGGGGCCCCTCTTTGTTGTGGTGCGCGGGCCTCTCATTGCGGTGGCTTCTCTTGCGGAGCACAGGCTTTAGGCGCGTGGACTTCAGAAGTTGTGGTGCACAGGCTTAGTTGCTCCGCAGCATGTAGGTTCTTCCTGGACCAGGGCTCTAACCTGTGTCCCCTGCATTGGCAGGCAGATTCTTAATCACTGCACCACCAGGGAAGTCCCCACATCTTCTTTATCCATTCGTCTGTCAGTGGGTATTTAGGTTGCTTTCATGACCTGGCTATTGTAAATAATGCTGCAGTGAACATTGGGGTGCATGTGTCTTTTTTTTTTTTTTAATTAATTAATTTATTTATTTTTGGCTGCATTGGGTCTTCGTTGTTGGGTCTTCATTGCTGCACGCAAGCTTTCTCTAGTTGCGGCGAGCGGGGTCTACTCTTCGTTGTGGTGCGTGGGCTTCTCATTGAGGTGGCTTCTCTTGTTGCAGAGCTTGGGCTTTAGGCGCATGGGCTTCAGTAGTTGTGGCGCTCAGGCTCAGTAGTTGTGGCTCGCGGCTTTAGAGCACAGGCTCAGTAGTTGTGGCGCACGGGCTTAGTTGCTCCACAGCATGTGGGATCTTCCCGGACCAGGGCTCGAACCCGTGTCCCCTGCATTGGCAGACGGATTCTCAACCACTGTGGCAGGCGGATTCTTAACCACTACGCCACCAGGGAAGCCCCCTCAGCATATATTCTTTTTTTTTAAAATTAATTAATTTATTTGTTTTTTGGCTGCATTGGGTCTTTGTTGTGTTGTGTGGACTTCTCACTGTGGTGGCCTCGCTTGTTTCAGAGCACAGGCTCCAGGCATGTAGGCTTCAGTAGTTGTGGCATGCTGGCTCAGCAGTTGTGGCTCGCGGGCTCCAGAACGCAGGCTCAGTAGTTGTGGCGCACGGGCCCACCTGCTCCGTGGCATGTGAGATCTTCCCAGACCAGGGCTTGAACCCATGTCCCCTGCACTGGCAGGCAGATTCTTAACCACTGCGCCACCAAGGAAGTCCCAGCATATATTCTTATAAGGGAAATAATAATCACCAAATTACACCATCTCCGGAAATGTATAAGAATAACTTATTTCACCATACTCTTACAAGTACTGAGTAATATAACTTTTTAAGCCTTTGTTAATTTCTTAGGTCAAAAAAATCTTGTTTAAAATTACTTATTTTTAATTGCTAGTGAGGTTGAAAATATTCCAATTCTATTTGCTTTATACCTTTTTTCATGAATTGTCTAATTATATTTTTGACATATTATCTTTATTGGGGTTCAAATATCTTTGCCTTTTTAAATTAATTTTTATCAATTCTCTCCAGCTAAAGCCTCTTCATTTGCCTGTCATGTTTATGTCAAATGTTTTTCCTAGCTTGGTTCCTCACTCCAAATTCTGTTCATTGTTCTTTTGGAGTTCTAGAAATTATAAAATGTTATGCAGTTAAGTTTGTGTTTTCTTTTACAGTTGTTTTGATTTAGCAGAAAATAAAGTTGACCTATTTTCTGCTCTTTTGTCTTTATATGTTGGCTACAAAAAAAGTTTTTTTTAAGAAATGACTTTTTAAAATAGAAGTGTTTCATAGTGAGTGTGGCAACCGTGGAGGCCCTGCTCAAACCTCATTTCAAGAAGGAGCTCACCTTTCAGCTGTGACGAGAGCAGTGGCTGACTCTCTCTAGTTGCAGCACCCTCAGGATCTGCCAGTGTTTGAGCTGAGACCACCCTCTTCCTGGGCAGCTCCCAGCCAATGACTGAGCACAGCAGAGGGACTAGCCCTGGCCTTTTCTGCCAACACAGGCAGACTGCTCTATGAGCCATCCGTGTGCTGGACTGCATTGTCAGGTTACGTGAAACTTCTCAGAGCTGCACTGTAGTCTGGAGCTCTTTCTCCCAGTCTCCCTTCCTTCCCCCTCTTCTTTCATGGGTACCAGATCGACACTTGCAGTCTGAAGGTTTTCCCTGCCTCCTCCCGCTCCCTCTCCCCTCTACTTTTCACAGGCATTACCTGCAACAAATCTCTGGCACCTTTAACTTTGTTTTGACATCTGCTTCCTGGAGGACATAAATGACAGTTATTATTAAACAATGAAGTGGTTCAGAGAAATACAACAGAGAAAAGAACAAATCAAACTAAGTCCTACTGTTGCAACACATCCATTAGTGCCGTAATTAGATGTAGACTAGTTGGGCAGCTGGCTGGATGGAGAGATGGGGCAGGGATTTATGTGTGTTCTGTTCACTACTTATGCTCACATCTAGAACAGTGTCTGGCATGTGGTGGGTGCCGACATGCTTGTTCAATGAATGGACAGATCAAATAGTTTTCTAAAAATTGGATGGTACTATATTTTTTTCCATTAAACAACAACAATATTGAGTTTAATTTTACTTGAATTTATGAGAAGGAAAAGCTTTAGTAAAATGTAAGGAATTTCTGAACTGCAGAAAAGATTCATCATCACAAAAAGTAATGGTTTCTACTAGGATCACTCTAAGATTTAAACGTTTTTTAAAAATTACTTAATACATTTTATTTGATATTTTCAAACATTTTTCTCTGAATTTTTGAATCCTGTCATCATTCCTCAAAAAATTCTCTGAGATTTGAATTATGATAAATTGATGTCTGTATGATATTCATTTTTAAATCTAAAAAACATAATATGTTTCTGCATATATGCAAATCTCTGTATCTCTTCAACTTGGATTTGCATTTTAAAAAATTATACCATGCAAGTCTCTCATGAAAATAGTCCTACTTCTAGGTATTTTAGAGTTTGTGAGAATGTAAACATCATTTCAAAGCAAATACATGATAATTTAGGACAACACAGCTTGCTGCTCTCACGAACAATCCAGGGTGTGAGGACCACAGAAGACTCAGGGAGGTGAAGAGCATTTGTAGCAGCACATCCTGTCAGATGGAGTCCTGCCACCTGCCCTGGGCAGCTTCTTCCCACCTGATCCCCATTTTTGTTCAGCTGGTCTTCTCGTTGTTGGCAGAGCCTTTTTGCCACCAAAGGGGCTAAATGCTGGATTTTACTTTCAGCTTCCCTTACAATGAGAACCTGGACATACGAGATAGAAAAGGAAACCTGTTGAGTATCTAGGAAAGATTTTTTTTTTTCCTCTGGTAAAAGAGAGACAAGCAGGGATAGAGCCCACCCCCTCACTTTCTTCCTGTCTTTGAACATTGATGTGTGAGAATATGATGGTTGGAGCTGTGGCTGTCATCTTGCAACCATGAGGGGAAAGCCGAGAGAAGCTCACAAAAGCTGTCCCAGTGACCTGACATCATCAGATCATTGCATCTGCCAACTCTGGAATTGCCTAATAGAATAATAGAATGTTACCACGTGTTCTGGAATGTGTCCTGTGTCCTGTCACATGCAGCCAAAACCGTATTAACTAATACACTTTCTGAATCTGCCTTTGCCTCTTTCAGCTCTTTGTCATACAACTCATTTCTAGTTGATAGTTCTTCCACTTAGAATGAGTGGCCTAGTTAATACCTCCAGATCTCACCATTGCTAGCTGTCTGCTCTCCCATACATTTTTCCTCCTACATTTAAACCCTCCCTATTGCACTAGGAACCAGCCTGATTGCTCCTGGGGAGAACCTGTCTTCTACCCTTGCTCTATACCCTACTGATCATTTGTCAGGGGCTTAAAAACAACACAAATTTTACACATCACGGCTGTTGCACACATATGCTGTTTTTTGTCTGCTCATCATTTATTCCCTGCTTCTCCTGCTAGCAGTGTTTTGAATGCCTATGAGGAATTGCTCTCCTTTACTCTCAGTTCATGTGTGTGAATAGAATAGATCCCATCCTTTGTGTTCTAGGCCTGGCTGCTCTTCCATCCCCTAACCATCATTGGTTCATGAATGAGCAGTGACACAATTTGAGCCAATGAGCTCCAGCCCTGTGACCTTTATTTTAACTAAATGGAAAGAAATTTATTTTTTCTGCTGAGATTGCCAGAGTCAGGCTGATGCAAGGCTGGGGCTTCTGAGGCCTGTAGAATGTTGGACTAAGAAGAAGTCAAAACAGAAAAGTACCAATCAGCAAGTGGAGAGAGAGAAAAAATAGGCTTGGTGACATTGTTTGAACCCCTAGACTTTTCTATCAAGTGACCCAATGATTTCCCTTTTTGCCTAGGCCACTTTGAGTTTAACTCTTGTCAGTTGGACTTGCCACCAAGGAAGCCCCGATTACTAGACCTCCTATAATCAATTGTGCAGGCCTCAATGACCTCTGGGTATTAATAACCTATTACCCCCATCTCATAACCATGGGACCTTGCCACCATCCCTTCCTCATCCCAGTTCCCGTCTGCTGCTTCTCCAGGTGTCTCACATATACATGCTCCTGACAAGGCCTCTCACATCCTTCCACTCCAATGTCTAGGTATGGTCTCCTGTCCGTAAGTCACCTGAGGGAGGGCTTCACCGTTGTCCAAGCTGCCAGGGCCCTCCATGAGGACTGACCACCCTATTATATAATCTGAGTTTAGATTCCATTACAAACACAAAACAGCTGCCATGGATGAGAAGGTAAAATGGGTTTGAAACAGGAGAGAAGGGGGCAGGGCACAACCTTTAAAAGAATGACATAGTCATAGGACATGACAAAAACTGGTTAGAACCAGGTAGGTCCAAGATGGCAGCATATTCAACTTCCAGTAGACCTGAGCCTCATTATACGCTTATTGTAATACATTAGCATATGCTAAATGACACACCCACCAGAGCCATGACAGTTCTGAGGCTAACCATAAAAGGCCAAAAAGTGGGCGGTGGCCCAATTCCTGGAAGTCTCCACCCTTTCTTTGAAATAATTGGAATAATCCTCCCACTCATTAGCCTATGAAATTACCCAGCCCATAAAAACTAACCACGCCATATTTCAGGGCTCTCTCGCCTTCTGAGATGGCCCACACTCTGCCTGTGGGGTGTGTTTCTCTGTAAATATTGGGTTGGCCAAAAAGTTCATTTGGGTTTTTCCAAAGTAAAACCCGAACAAACTTTTGACCAACACAATAAATCCACTTCTTAGCTATCACTTTGTCTCTCACTGAATTCTTTTTGCGACAAGACATCAAGAACCTCAAACTCATTGGGAACAGGTTCAGTGTGCAGCAACACTGAAATCCCTCAGAACCACAAGAAGAAAAATTTCATAAGTTATTACCAAAAAAGTGCATTACATAGAAATTCAATTATGAGCAATAGGAATTTTAAAGATACTGACTCTATGTATGAAAAACCAGAATTCAGAATCAGTGAGGGAATCCATGGTAGTTTTATAGTAAAACACTTCTAAGGACTCATGGAAACTTGCTAAAATAAACATAGGTTTAAGCATCTTTAAAGAAACAAAACAAAAAAATTCTAAAAGTAAATGTTCACTATTGTCTTAAAACCCAAGAATATCAAGTGTGTGTTAAGGACTACTTTGTGGGGCTGGGTTTCTGTCCACAGTTTAGGAAGTAATTCAAAATGACTTTGAGTTTATTGTTAGGTAAGGATTTTTACTGAGGACAACCATCTAAAGTCAAATTGACTTGTGGCTGCTTCATTTAGGGAACATAAATCCTCAGGAAATTTGTCAGTATAAAAGGGACACCTCCAAAATCAATCTCTTCTTTTTTTTTTTTTTTTTTATGAGGATCTTGAATCAGATGCGTATGTTTGATTGATTGATTGATTGATTGATTTTGGCTGTGTTGGGTCTTTGTTTCTGTGCGAGGGCTTTCTCTAGTTGCGGCAAGCGGGGGCCACTCTTCATCGCGGTGCGCGGGCCTCTCACTATCGCGGCCTCTCCCGTTGCGGAGCACAGGCTCCAGACGCGCAGGCTCAGTAGCTGTGGCTCACGGGCTTAGTTGCTCCGCGGCATGTGGGATCTTCCCAGACCAGGGCTCGAACCCGTGTCCCCTGCATTGGCAGGCAGACTCTCAACCACCGCGCCACCAGGGAAGCCCCCAAAATCAATCTCTTCTTTTCCTTAAATAAGTGCTTGATGATTGGTCCTTAATTTTCTGAGGAAATAACTGTAGTGGTGGAAGTTATCCCACAGAACTTCTGGATTTTTCATGATAGTCCAACAAAATTAAAGCTTTTGACTTAATGCAAGATGGTGCTCTGTGCAACCACAGTTTGAACAAACTCAAGTTCCAATTTCAGTTAAAAAAAAAGATCTTGGCCATCCCACCCAAGCGTCTTCCACCAAAATGGATCTCCAGGGAATTCTTGGGTGACCTCTTTATTGTCCTGATCGATTTCTATTGGACTTTTAAATTGCAGTTAAAAATTACAAGAAAAAAAGAGATGATGGGTAGGTGCAGTTTTGAAAGACGTTATTACCCAGTAGCAACGTGTAAGATCTTAATCAAACAGTAAAATAAATTTATGACCCTTATGAAATGATTGGAAATTTTAAGAACTACTAAATTTTTGATGCTATTAGAGAATTACTGTTGATTTATGATAATGACATTGTGGTTATGTTTAGAAAAGAGTCATTACCTTTTAGGGAGCTATACAGAAATGTTTGTGGATGAAAGGAAGGGATTTCTTAGATTGCTTCAGAATAATAAGGGATGATGTAGTGGATGGGGGAATGGAAGAAATAAAATTATGCATGAATTTGATAATTCTTGAACCCAGGTGATGGGTAAATGAGAGTTCATATTGCTATTCTATTTTAGTATTTGTTTAATATTCACCACTGGTGGTCTAGTGGGTAGGACTCCATGCTCCCAATGCCGGGGGCCCAGGTTCGATCTCCGGTCGGGGAACCAGATCCTGCATGCATGCTGCAATTAAGAGTTCTCAAGCTGCAACTGAGAGTTCCCATGCCACAACTATAAGCCCGCATGCTGCAACTAAAGATTTTGCATGCCGCTGGCGCAGCCAAAAAAAAAAAAAATTCACCACAATAAAAGTTAAAAACATAGTTTATACCCTTTGGCAGCATTTAGGATAACTGTCGCCTTAGTATTATTTTTCAGGGAGTTGGAATATTGAACTGAGTCTCTTTTCTCCAGTTTGCTCTCCATCCTTAAACAGTTCATTTTCCTCAGAGCCTCCTTTCTTTTCATTCTTTTCCTGTTCCCTTTATTATCTTATTTGCTCCTATGGCTTTTATTATCAACCTCATGCTGACAAATCTCAAATCTGAATCTCCTCCTGTATATCCAACTCTATCTCCTCCTATGTGTGAATCTGTACATATTTCTCAGCTTGGATGTCTCAAAGGCACCTCAGGCTCATCATCTCTATCTTCATACCTCTCTCCCTTTTCCTCAATCACTTTCTCAGTGACCTCTGAGAATCATGTGCTTTTCTCTGTTTGGCTCATGCCTACTATTCTAGTTTTTACAATTAGGAATTGACTGTGTCTTATCTTATAATGATTCATTTCATGAATGAACTGAGTGTTTATTGAATGCCTGTCATCGGGCATTCTATTATCCCAGATTGTATGTCTCACTGCTTTGCACAGTGTTTGGCATAGAATTGACTGTCAAGGATCTCTTGTTGACTGATTTTTTTTGTGAGACAATTGAAGTATGCAGTTGAGACATTGAAGCATACAAGGAAAAAAGATATTGAAGAATAATAAATAATGATCTGTGTACCACCACACAGCTCAAGAAGTAAAATTTTAGAGATAAAATTCAAGACTCTGTGTACCCTCCATAATACCATCTTTCTCCCTCCTTTCCCAAAGGCAATCATTGTCCTCAATTAAAAAAAATTTTTTTTATTAGAGTAGAGTTGATTTATAATTTGGGGTTAATTTCTGCTGCCCAGCAAAGTTAATCAGTTACAAATACACATATATCCACTCTTTTTTAGATTCTTTCCCCATATAGGTCATTATATTGAGAAGAGTTCCCTGTGCTATACAGTAGGTCCTTATTAGTTATCTATTTTATATATAGTAGTGTGTATATGTCAATTCCAATCTCCCAATTTATCCCTCCCCCTCCCCCTCCCCCCTGCTTTCCCCCCTGGTGACCACAAGTTTGTTTTCTACATTTGTGACTCTATTTCTGTTTTGTAAATAAGTTCATTTGTACCATTTTTTTTAGATTCCACATATAAGTGGTATTATATGATATTTGTCTTTCTCTGTCTGACTTACTTCACTTATTATGATAATCTCTAGGTCCATCCATGTTGCTGCAAATGGCATTATTTCATTCTTGTTTATGGCTGAATAATTTTCCATTGTATCTGTGTACCGCATCTTCTTTATCCATTCCTCTGTCGATAGACATTTAGGTTGCTTCCATGTCCTGGCTATTGTAAATAGTGCTGCAATGAACATTGGGGTGCATATATCATTTCAAATTATGGTTTTCTCTGGATATATGCCCAGGAGTGGGATTGCAGGATCACACAGTAGCTCTGTTTTTAGGTATTTTGTTTTTGTTTTTGTTTTTTGGCCACGCTGTGCAGCTTGTGGCATCTTAGTTACCCAGCCAGGGATTGAACCCGGGGCCTTGGCAGCGAGAGCGTGGATTCCTAACCACTGGATTGCCAGGGAATCCCCCTATTTTTAGTTTTTTAAGGAACCTCCATACTGTTCTCCATAGTGGTTGTACCAATTTACATTCCCACCAAAAGTGTAGGAGGGTTCCCTTTTCTCCACACCCTCTCCCACACATTGTAGATTTTTTGATGATGGTCGTTCTGACCAGTGTGAGGTGATAACCTCATGGAAGTTTTGATTTGCATTTCTCTGATAATTAGTGATGTTGAGCATCTTTTCATGTGCTTTGTGGCCAACTGTATGTCTTCTTTGGAGAAATGTCTATTTAGATCTTCTGCCCATTTTTTGATTGGTTGTTTGTTTTTTTTGATATTGAGCTGCATGAACTGCTTGTATATTTTGGAGATTAATCCTTTGTCAGTTGCTTCATTTGCAAATATTTTCTTTCATTTTGAGGGTTGTCTTTTCGTCTTGTTTATGGTTTCCTTTGCTGTGCAAAAGCTTTTAAGTTTCATTAGGTCCCATTTGTTTATTTTTGTTTTTATTTCCACTTCTCTAGGAGGTGAGTCAAAAAGGATCTTGCTGTGATTTATGTCATAGAGTGTTCTGCCTATGTTTTCCTCTAAGTGTTTTATAGTATCTGGCCTTACATTGAGGTCTTTAATCCATTTTGAGTTTCTTTTTGTGTAGGGTGTTAGGGAGTGTTCTAATTTCATTCTTTTACATGTAGCTGTCCCGTTTTCCCATGACCACTTATTGAAGAGGCTGTCTTTTCTTCACTGTATATCCATGCCTCCTTTGTCATAGATTAGGTGACCATCAGTTCTTCATTGTCCTCAATTTGACAGTTATCATCCCAGTGAATATATTTCTATTTTTAAGACTATGCAGTAGTATTTGAATATTTCAAACTTCATATAAATCATGCTGTTGTATATACTTTACAACTTTGTTGGCGTAATGTTCTGCTTTGTGAATTTATCCATGCTGATGAATGAGGCTCACTGATTCATTATTATTGTTGTATAGTATTTAATTGTTGTTTATTTATCCATTATCTTGTTGATGAATATTTAGATCGTATTCATTTTTTCCACTATTATAAACCGTGCTGCCATGAGCATTTCTCCTTAGTGGAATTACTTGGTCACTTTACTAGATGCTACCAAATAATAAATTTATAATCCCAGAAGCAAGTAGGACAGCTCCTGTTGCTTCACATTCTTACCAACATTTGGCATTGTTAGACTTTTAAATTATTTGCTCATCTGATGAGTGTGAAGACTAATTCATTAGGATTTTAAGTTGCATTTCTCTGATGACTACTTGTGTCCAGCCTCTTTTTTATGTGTTTGCTGATTTCCTCTTTTGTGAATTATCTGTTTATATATTTTTATTATGATCAAATATACATAACAAAATTTTACCATTTAAACCATTTTTAAGGTAGAATTCAATGGCACTAAGCACATTCACACTTTTGTGCAGCCTGTATATTTTATGAATTTTCTAGTTTAGTGTGTTTAAAACTGTTACCCATTGTAAGAACTTTATTTTATACTGTGATCCAGTATGTTTGCATGCATACACGTGTATAGATGTATAACTGAAACAAATTTCACAAAGTAATATTTATCTTTAATGTGTGATACATACTCAGATGTTTTCTATTTTATTTTAATTTTTTTAAACAATGATAGCCTAATGATTTTATTTTATTTTATTTATTAAAAAAATTTTTTTTAGGGCTTCCCTGGTGGTGCAGTGGTTGAGAATCTGCCTGCCAATGCAGGGGACACAGGTTCGAGTCCTGGTCTGGGAAGATCCCACATGCCGCGGAGCAACTAGGCCCGTGAGCCACAGTTACTGAGCCTGCGCGTCTGGAGCCTGTGCCCCGCAACAAGAGAGGCCGCGATAATGAGAGGCCCACGCACCGCGATGAAGAGTGGCCCCCACTTGCCACAACTAGAGAAAGCCCTCGCACAGAAACGAAGACCCAACACAGCCATAAATAAATAAATAAATAAATATTTTAAAAAAAAATTTTTTTTTAATTAATTTTTTTTTGGCTGCGTTGGGTCTTCGTTGCACGTGGACTTTCTCTAGTTGCGGTGAGCGGGGGATACTCTTAGTTGCGGTGTGCGGGTTTCTCATTGTGGTGGCTTCTCTTGTTGCAGAACATGGGCTCTAGGGCACGAGGCCTTCAGTAGTTGTGGCACACGGGCTCAGTAGTTGTGGCACACGGGCTTAGTTGCTCCGTGGCATGTGGGATCTTCCCGGGCCAGGGATCAAACCTGTGTCCCCTGCATTGGCAGGAGGATTTTTAACCACTGCATCACCAGGGAAGTCCCTCTGATCTATTTTATATTTTTAACTACTAATCTATAACCCACAAAATGAATTTCAGGGCCCATTAATAGGTCAACTATAGTTTTAAAAGTACTATTTTATTGGGTTATTTTTCTTTTTTTTAAATTTTATTTATTTATTTTTGGCCACACGGCTTGCAGGATCTTAGTTCCGTGAACAGGGATTGAACCTTGGCCATGGCAGTGAGAGAGCCGAGTCCTAACCACTGGACCACCAGGGATTCCCTAAAATTTAATTTTAGATACTAAGCCTTTTTTTAGTTGTATATATATGCTTTGCAAATATCTTTACTAGTGTATCTTTTAACATTTTTCATATTTGATGTACTGAAATCTTCTATTTTTTTTAGACATCTATATTGGACTATAATTGCTTTACAATGGTGTGTTAGTTTCTGCTTTACAACAAAGTGAATCAGCTACACATATACATACATCCCCATATCTCCTCCCTCTTGCGTCTCCCTCCCTCCCACCCTCCCCATCCCACCCCTCTAGGTGGTCACAAAGCACCGAGCTGATCTCCCTGTGCTATGTGGCTGCTTCCCACTAGCTTTCTATTTTACATTTGGTAGTGAATATATGTCCATGCCACTCTCTCACTTTGTCCCAGCCCACCCTTCCCCCTCCCAGTGTCCTCAAGTCCACCCTCTAGTAGGTCTGTGTCTTTATTCCTGTCCTGCCCCTAGGTTCTTCATGACCATTTTTTTTTTTAAGATTCCATATATATGTGTTAGCATACTGTATTTGTTTTTCTCTTTCTGACTTACTTCACTCTGTATGACAGACTCTAGGTCCATCCACCTCACTACAAATAACTCAATTTCGTTTCTTTTTATGGCTGAGTAATATTCCATTGTATATATGTGACACATCTTCTTTATCCATTCATCTGTCGATGGACACTTAGGTTGCTTCCATATCCTGGCTATTGTAAATAGAGCTGCAATGAACATTGTGGTACATGACTCTTTTTGAATTATGATTTTCTCAGGGTATATGCCCAGTAGTGGGATTGCTGGGTCTTATGGTAGTTCTACTTTTAGTTTTTTAAGGACCTCCATACTGTTCTCCATAGTGGCTGTATCAATTTACATTCCCACCAACAGTGCAAGAGGGTTCCCTTTTCTCCACACCCTCTCCAGCATTTATTGTTTCTAGATTTTTTGATGATGGCCATTCTGACCAGTGTGAGATGATATCTCATTGTAGCTTTGATTTGCATTTCTCTAATGATTAATGATGTTGAGCATTCTTTCTTGTGTTTGTTGGCAATCTGTATATCTTCTTTGGAGAAATGTCTATTTAGGTCTTCTGCCCATTTTTGGATTGGGTTGTTTTTTTTTTGATATTGAGCTGCATGAGCTGCTTGTAAATTTTGGAGATTAATCCTTTGTCAGTTGCTTCATTTGTAAATATTTTCTCCCATTCTGATGGTTGTCTTTTGGTCTTGTTTATGATTTCCTTTGCTGTGCAAAAGCTTTTAAGTTTCATTAGGTCCCATTTGTTTCTTTTTGTTTTTATTTCCATTTCTCTAGGAGGTGGGTCAAAAAGGATCTTGCTGTGATGTATGTCATAGAGTGTTCTGCCTGTTTTCCTCTAAGAGTTTGATAGTGTCTGGCCTTACATTGAGGTCTTTAATCCATTTGGAGTTTATTTTTGTGAATGATGTTAGGGAGTGTTCTAATTTCATTCTTTTACATGTAGCTGTCCAGTTTTCCCAGCACCACTTATTGAAGAGGCTGTCTTTTCTCCATTGTATATTCTTGCCTCCTTTATCAAAGGTAAGGTGACCATATGTGCGTAGGTTTATCTCTGGGCTTTCTATCCTGTTCCATTGATCTATATGTCTGTTTTTGTGCCAGTACCATAGTGTCTTGATTACTGTAGCTTTGTAGTATAGTCTGAAGTCAGGGAGCCTGATTCGTCGAGCTCCGTTTTTGTTTCTCAAGATTGCTTTGGCTATTCGGGGTCTTTTGTGTTTCCATACAAATAGTGAAATTTTTTGTTCTAGTTCTGTGAAAAATGCCAGTGGTAGTTTGATAGGGATTGCATTGAATCTGTAGATTGATTTGGGTAGTATAGTCATTTTCACAATGTTGATTCTTCCAATCCAAGAACACAGTATATCTCTCCATCTATTTGTATCATCTTTTTTTTGTTTTTTAATTTATGTATTTATTTATTTTTGGCTGTGTTGAGTCTTAGTTTCTGTGTGAGGGCTTTCTCCAGTTGCGGTGAGTGGGGGCCACTCTTCATCGCTGTGTGCGGGCCTCTCACTGTCACGGCCTCTCTTGTTGCGGAGCACAAGCTTCAGACACGCAGGCTCATTAGTTGTGCCTCACAGGCCCAATTGCTCCGTGGCATGTGGGATCTTCCCGGACCAGGGCTCGAACCCGCGTCCCCTGCATCGGCAGGCAGACTCTCAACCACTGCGCCACCGTGGAAGCCCTGTATCATCTTTAATTTCTTTCATCAGTGTCATAATTTTCTGCATACAGGTCTTTTGTCTCCTTACGTAGGTTTATTCCTAGGTATTTTATTCTTTTTGTTGCAATGGTAATGGGAGTGTTTTCTTAATTTCATTTTTAGATTTTTCACCATTAGTGTATAGGAATGCAAGAGATTTCTGTGCGTTAATTTTGTATCCTGCTACTTTACCAAATTCATTGATTAGCTCTAGTAGTTTTCTGGTAGCATCTTTAGGATTCTCTATGTATAGTATCATGTCATATGCAAACAGTGACAGCTTTACTTCTTCTTTTCTGATTTGGATTCCTTTTATTTCTTTTTCTTCTCTGATTGCTGTGGCTAAAACTTCCAAAACTATGTTGAATAATAGTGGTGAGAGTGGGCTACCTTGTCTTGTTCCTGATCTTAGTGGAAATGGTTTCAGTTTTTCACCATTGAGGACGATGTTGGCTGTGGGTTTGTCATATATGGTCTTTATTATGTTGAGGTAAGTTCCCTCTATGCCTACTTTCTGGAGGGTTTTTATCATAAATGGGTGTTGAATTTTGTCAAAAGCTTTCTCTGCATCTATTGAAATGATCGTATGGTTTTCCTCCTTCAATTTGTTAATATGGTGTATCACATTGATTGATTTGTGTATATTGAAGAATACTTGCATTCCTGGGATAAACTGCACTTGATCATGGTGTATGATCCTTTTAATGTGCTGTTGGATTCTGTTTGCTAGTATTTTGTTGAGGATTTTTGCATCTATGTTCATCAGTGATATTGGCCTGTAGTTTTCTTTCTTTGTGACATCTTTGTCTGGTTTTGGTATCAGGGTGATTGTGGCCTCGTAGAATGAGTTTGGGAGTGATCCTCCCTCTGCTATATTTTGGAAAAGTTTGAGAAGGATAGGTGCTAACTCTTCTCTAAATGTTTGACAGAATTCACCTGTGAAGCCATCTGGTCCTGGGCATTTGTTTATTGGAAGATTTTTAATCACAGTTTCAATTTCATTACTTGTGATTGGTCTGTTCATATTTTCTATTTCTTCCTGGTTCAGTCTCAGAAGGTTGTGCATTTCTAAGAATTTGTCCAGTTCTTCCAGATTTTCCATTTTATTGGCATAAAGTTGCTTGTAGTAATCTGTCATGATCCTTTGTATTTCTGCAGTGTCTGTTGTTACTTCTCCTTTTTCATTTCTAATTCTATTGATTTGAGTCTTCTCCCTTTTTTTCTTGTTGAGTCTGGCTAATGGTTTATCAGTTTTGTTTATCTTCTCAAAGAACCAGTTGTTAGTTTTATTGATCTTTGCTACTGTTTCCTTCATTTCTTTTTCATTTATTTCTGATCTGATCTTTATGATTTCTTTCCTTCTGCTAACTTTGGGGTGTTTTTGTTCTTCTTTCTCTAATTGTTTTAGGTGTAAGATTAGGTTGCTTATTTGAGATGTTTCTTGTTTCCTTGTTTTTAAAGGAAGGAAGGTTTTATTTATTTGTTTATTTATTTGTTTGTTTATTTATTTATGGCTGCATTGGGTCTTTGTTGCTGCGGGTGGGCTTTCTCTGGTTGCGGTGAGAGGAGGCTACTCTTTGTTGCTGTGCATGGGCTTCTCAGTGCAGTGGCTTCTCTTGCGGAGCATGGGTTCTAGGCACGCAGGATTTAGTAGCCGAGGTGCAGGGGCTTAGTTGCTCTGTGGCTTGTGGGATCTTCCCAGACCAGGGCTTGAACCCATGTCCCCTGCATTGGCAGGTGGATTCTTAACCACTGCACCACCAGGGAAGTCCTCTTTCTTGTTTCTTAAGGTAGGATTGTATTGCTATACACTTTCCTCTTACAACTGCTTTTGCTGCATCCCATAGGTTTTAGATCATCGTGTTTTCATTGTCATTTGTTTCTAGGTTTTTTTTTTTTTTAAACAGTCACGAGCCTTTTCTTTTCTTTTTTTTTTTTTTTTTGTCGAAGAGCTCCTGACTTATTTATTTATTTATATTTTTTAATATATATTTTTTTGCTGTGTTGGGTCTTCGTTTCTATGCAAGGGCTTTCTCTAGTTGTGGCAAGTGGGGGCCACTCTTCATTGCGGTGCACAGACCTTTCACTATCGTGGCCTCTCTTGTTGCAGGGCACAGGCTCCAGACGTGCAGGCTCAGTAGTTGTGGCTCACGGGCCTAGCTGCTCCGCGGCATGTGGGATCTTCCCAGACCAGGGCTCGAACCTGTGTCCTCTGCATTAGCAGGCAGATTCTCAACCACTGCGCCACCAGGGAAGCCCCCTGTTTCTAGGTGTTTTTTGATTTCCTCTGATTTCTTCAGTGATCTCTTGGTTATTAAGTAGTGTATTGTTTAGCTTCCATGTGTTTGTATTTTTTACAGATTTTTTCCTGTAATTGATATCTAGTCTCATAGTGTTGTGGTCAGAAGAGATACTTGATACGATTTCAATTTTCTTTAATTTACCAAGGCTTGATTTGTGACCCAAGATATGATCTATCCTGGAGAATGTTCCATGAGCACTTCAGAAGAAAGTATATTCTGTTGTTTTTGGATGGAATGTCCTATAAATATCGATTAAGTCTATCTTGTTTAATGTATCATTTAAAGCTTGTGTTTCCTTATTTATTTTAATTTTGGATGATCTGTCTATTGGTGAAAGTGGGGTGTTAAAGTCCCCTACCGTGATTGTGTTACTGTCGATTTCCCCTTTTATGGCTGTTAGTATTTGCCTCATGTATTGAGGTGCTCCTATGTTGGGTGCATAAATATTTACAATTGTTATATCTTCTTCTTGGATTGATCCCTTGATCATTATGTAGTGTCCTTCTTTGTCTCTTGTAATAGTCTTGATTTTAAAGTCTATTTTGTCTGATATGAGAATTGCTACTCCAGCTTTCTTTTGATTTCCATTTGCATGGAATATCTTTTTCCACCCCCTCACTTTCAGTCTGTATGTGTCCCTAGGTGTGAAGTGGGTCTCTTGTAGACAGCATATATATGGGTCTTGTTTTTGTATTCATTCAGCCAGTCTATGTCTTTTGGTTGGAGCATTTAATCCATTTACATTTAAGATAATTATTGATATGTATGTTCCTATTACCACTTCCTTAATTGTTTTGGGTTTTCTATTGCAGGTCTTTTCCTTCTCTTGTGTTTCGTGCCTAGAGAAGTTCCTTTAACATTTGTTGCAGAGCTGGTTTGGTGGTGCTGAATTCTCTTAGCTTTTGCTTGTCTGTAAAGCTTTTAATGTCTCTGTGAAATCTGAATGAGATCCTTGCTGGGTAGAGTAGTCTTGGTTATAGGTTTTTCCCTATCATCTCTTTAAGTATGTCCTGCCACTCCCTTCTGGCTTGCAGAGTTTCTGCTGAAAGGTCAGCTGTTAACATTCTGGGGGTTCCCTTGTGTGTTATTTGTTGTTTTTCCCTTGCTGCTTTTAATATTTTTTCTTTGTATTTAATTTTGATAGTTTGATTAATATGTGTCTTGGCGTGTTTCTCCTTGGATTTATCCTGTATGGGACTCTCTGTGCTTCCTGGACTTGACTATTTCCTTTCCCATATTAGGGAAGTTTTCAACTATAATCTCTTCAAATATTTTCTCTGTCCCTTTCTTTTTCTCTTCTTCTTCTGCAACCCCTATAATTCGAATGTTGGTGCATTTAATGTTGTCCCAGAGGTCTCTGGGGCCTTTTCATTCTTTTTTCTTTATTCTGCTCTGCAGTAGTTATTTCCACTATTTTATCTTCCAGGTCACTTATCCATTCTTCTGCCTCAGTTATTCTGCTATTGATCCCTTCTAGAGAATTTTTAATTTCATTTATTGTGTTGTTCATCACTGTTTGTTTTCTCTTTAGTTCTTCTAGGTCCTTGTGAAACGTTTCTTGTATTTTCTCCATTCTGTTTCCAAGATTTTGGATCATCTTTACTATCATTATTCTGAATTCTTTTTCAGGTAGACTGCCTATTTCCTCTTCATTTGTGTGGTCTGGTGGGTTTTTACCTTGCTCCTTCATCTGCTGTGTGTTTCTCTGTCTTCTCATTTTGCTTAACTTACTGTGTTTGGGGTCTCCTTTTCACAGGCTGCAGGTTCGTATTTCCCATTGTTTTTGGTGTCTGCCCCCAGTGGCTAAGGTTGGTTCAGTGGGTTGTGTAGGCTTCCTGGTGGAGGGGACTAGTGCCTGTGTTTTGGTGGATGAGGCTGGATCTTGTCTTTTTGGTGGGCAGGTCCACATCTGGTGGTGTGTTTTGGGGTACCTGTGACTTTATTATGATTTGAGGCAGCCTCTCTGCTAGTGGGTGGGGTTGTGTTCCTGTCTTGCTAGTTGTTTGGCATAGGGTGTCCAGCACTGTAGCTTGCTGGTCATTGAGTGTAGCTGGGTCTTGGCGTTGAGATGGAGATCTCTGGGAGATTTTCGCTGTTTGATATTACATGGAGCTGGGAGGTCTCTGGTGGACCAGTGTCCTGAAGTTGGCTCTCCCACCTTAGAGGCACAGGCCTGACACTTGGCTGGAGCACCAAGACCCTGTCAGCCACATGGCTCATAATAAAAGGGAGAAAGAAAGAAAGAAAGAAAGGGGCGGGGGGGGGGGGGGAGAGAGAGAGAGAGAGAAAGAAAGAAAGAAAGAAAGAAAGGAAAGAAAGAAAGAGGGAAAATAAAATAAAATAAAGTTATTAAAATATAAAATAAAAAATAATTATTAAAAATATTTAAAAAGTAATATAAAAAAAAAGAAAGAAAGAAGAGAGCAACGAAACCAGAAAACAAATCCACCAGTGATAACAAGCACTAAAAACTATACTATAAAAAAGAAAAAACAAAACAAAACAAAAAAAAGGACAGACAGAGCCCTAGGACAAATGGTAAAAGCAAAGCTATACAGACAAAATCACACACAGAAGCATACACATACACACTCACAAAAGGAGAAAAAGGGGAAAAAAGTACATATATCTTTGCTCCCAAAGTCCACGTCCTCAATTTGGGATGATTCGTTGTCTATTCAGGTATTCCACAGATGCAGGGTACATCAAGTTGATTGTGGAGATTTAATCCACTGTTCCTGAGGCTGCTGGGAGAGATTTCCCTTTCCCTTCTTTTTTCGCACAGCTCCTGGGGTTCAGCTTTGGATTTGGCCCCGCCTCTGCATGTAGGTCACCTGAGGGCGTCTGTTCCCTGACCAGACAGGACGGGGTTAAAGGAGCAGCTGATTCGGGGGCTCTGGCTCACTCAGCCAGGGGGAGGCAGGGGTACGGATGTGGGGCGAGCCTGCAGGCGGCAGAGGACAGCATGACGTTGCGCCAGCCTGAGGCGCGCCGTATGTTCTTCCTGGGAAGTTGTCCCTGGATCACGGGACCCTGGCAGTGGCAGGCTGCACAGGTTCCCGGGAGGGGTGGTGTGGATAGTGACCTGTGCTTGCACACAGGCTTCTTGGTGGCAGCAGCAGCAGCCTTAGCGTCTCATCCCTGTCTCTGGGGTCCACGCTGATAGCCGCAGCTCGCGCCCATCTCTGGAGCTCCCTTAAGCAGCTCTCTTAATCCCCTCTCCTCGCACACCAGGAAACAAAGAGGCAAGAAAAAGTCTCTTGCCTCTTCGGCCGCTCCAGACCTTTTCCCAGACTCCCTCCTGGCTAGCTGTGGTGCACTACTCCCCTTCAGGCTATGTTCACGCAGCCAACCCCAGTCCTCTCCCTGGGATCTGACCTCCAAAGCCTGAGCCTCAGCTCCCAGCCTCCGCCCGCCCTGACGGGTGAGCAGATAAGCCTCTCGAGCTGGTGAGTGCTGGTCGGCACCTATCCTCTGTGCGGGAATCTCTCCGCTTTGCCCTCCGCACCCCTGTTGCTGCACTCTTGTCCGTGGCTCCGAAGCTTCCCCCCTCCGCCACCCACAGTCTCCGCCCGCGAAGGGTCTTCCTAGTGTGTGGAAACCTTTCCTCCTTCACAGCTCCCTCCCACTGGTGCAGGTCCCATCCCTATTCTATTGTCTCTGTTTTTTCTTTTTTCTTTTGCCTACCCAGGTACGTGGGGAGTTTCTTGCCTTTTGGGAGGTCTGAGTTCTTCTGCCAGCATTCAGTAGGTGTTCTGTAGGAGCTGTTCCACATGTAGATGTATTTCTGATGTATTTGCGGGGAGGAAGGTGATCTCCACGTCTTACTCTTCTGCCATCTTGAATCCCCTCTTGAAATCTTCTATTTTAATGTAGTTAAATATTTTAATTTTTTACCTTTGTGTTTTGGGCTTTTTATGTCTTGTTTTAGAAGTCTTTCCTTTTCTCACAGTCTTAAAGATATTCTTCTGTATTGCGCTCTAATTTGTTTTAAAGCTTTGATTTTCTACTTGGATATTTAATCAACCTGGAATTGATTTCTTGTGTATGGTGTGAGGAAAGGATATAACTTCAGTTTTTTACTATACAATAACCAATTATTCCAGTGCCATTTATTGAATAATCAATCTTTATCCCACTGATCTGCAATGCCACCTCTGTCAAATTACATGTTCCATAAATGAATGGGTCTATTTCTGGGGTCCCTATTTACTTTGTGAATCAATTTATCTGTCTCTTTATCAATACTATATTGCCTTAGTTACTATTATTTTACAGTAAATCTTGACATCTGTTAAGGTGTGTCTCCCTGCCTTGTTCTTCATAACTGTCTCAGTTATTCTTAGCTTTTTATTCTTGCACATAAATTTTGGAATCAGGTTGGCAAGTTTCATGAAAAACCCTGTTGGTATTTTGGTTGGGGTTACATTGAATTAATAGATTAATTTGGGACTATTGAAAGGTCTGAAACATTGACTTTTCTCATCCATTAAGATAGTGTACCTCTTTCTTTATTGAGATCTTTAGTGTCTTTCAATAACGTTTTACAATTTTCTCCAAATAGGTTTTGTACAAATTTTGTTAGATTTATTCGTAAGTGCCTTCAAGTTTGGATTGCTATAGTAAACAGTATCTTTTCCTTTAAATAATGTTTTCTAATTTTCATCAATGGTGTGTAACAGGAGTTACACACTATATGGCCTGTGGACCAAATCCAGCCTACACCGTTCTTTTGTAAAGAACACAACCATGCCCATTTGTTTACATATACTCTACGGCTATTTTTGCACTATAATGGCAGATTTGATTAGTTAAGATTGAGACCATATGCCTTCAAAGTCTAAAATATTTACTACTTGGCTCTTTATAGAAAAATTTGCTGACCCCTAATGTATACGAACACTATTGATTTTTGTATATGTACCTTATGTCCAGCAATGTAGGTGAACTCTCCTGTTAGTTCTAATGATTTTGGGGTTAATTCTCTTACCTTGTTTATGTAAACTATCACATTATCTATGATTATAGATTATTTTTTTCCTTTAGCTTGACTCTTTTGAAAAATGTTGAATAAAAGCTGTGATAACTGGCCTCCTAGCTTTGTTTCTAATTTTAAAGAAAATTCTTAACATTAATTAACAGGATTGCTTTTAATTTTGGGTAAATATCAAATATCACATAAGGAAGTTCTCTTCTAATTTTTTATTTTTAGCTTTAAGTGTTGTTTTGTGATCACCAATGGGTGCTGAGTTTATCAAATGCTTTTTTGTATCTATTGAGTACCTATTGATCACATGCTTTTCTTTTGATTCTTTGACCATTGTGTATTATAAATAGTATGAGGAATCCTTAGAACAAATAAAATATATTTGTATTTTTCTTCCTGTTTTTTAATTTCCTTTTCCTTCTATCTGTCAACAATGAGATCTCAATTCTGTACAACCACACAAAATAATCAAATTAAAAGGAATCTCTTGGTAGTAACTATAGTGGATGCTTCTGGCTGTATCTAAACTGAGATAGATTAAGTAAATTGATAAATTCACGTTCCACCACAGGTGGTTTCCTAGAGCCAGAGATGGGAGTGGGAGGATAGCATACTGCTTGGCTTCCATCCCCCCAGCCCCAGGCAATAGTTGTGAACTTTTTGGAGAGAAGTATGGTATCTGCGTTTCTGCATGGAACACAGCATGGTGTTGGCATGGTGCATCCTGAAGAGGAACCAATGGCACTTGGCACATTGAAGGTTTTACAGGTTTGGGAGCACTGAAGTCTGTGTTATGGGCAGGATATTTTCCCTGTGAGCTTCAGCAGAACATTGCAAAACAATGGAGCTGGCAGCAGATTGCTGAAGCTCAACAGACTCAGTGGATAACCAGCAAAGGCCTGAGAGAGAGTAGAAGCACGTCATTTGTGTTGATTCATTCCTGAATGCATGTGAAACACCCTTGTGACTTCCCAGAGTCATTTAGGGTCTGGAGTGGAAGTAGGGGGCACTTAGCCAGGAATATATTTGGGCTTAAAAGTTAAGGTAACCTGAGGCTGTTGGGCTGAGGAAGTGGGGCTCCATAATCCTACCTGCACTGTTCTAAGTGCCTGTTTACTTGGATAAAAGCTTTTGTATGACAAGAAGAGCTATTGTAGACCTTCAGTAAGGCTCCAAAAGACTTGTCAGTGAACTGTTTGGTGGATTTGATATTTGCTAGCTTATTTTTCACCATGGGCCATGCACTGACAATTACACTGCAGAGAAATAGTAAATGTAAAACATGCAAGCGCATTTTTAGATTCTTTTGCTGTGTTCTTGATTTCCTTGTTAATGATGCATCCAACTGACAAAGTGCCAGACACTAAATCTTAATTCTTTTCTGTTTCTACAAAAATTGAGGGTACTTTCCTATGGGTTCTACCATCACTGTCTGACGGCTATGCGTTCTGCATACTGGATGGGAAAATCCAGCTGTATCTTTGTGTCTCTGAATGTCATTAACTAATTCTCAAATATTCAGTGAAACCACAGATAGACAAGGTCAAGCACTTTTCCCCCTGAGTTTTTGAAAATATGCACATTTTAAGAAATGTATCGCATATGTTTCTTATTCATTTACTGCTAACTGTTCCAAATCTTGCATTGCAGGAGTTAGACACTGTCCAAAGAGCTTATTTTTTTAATTAATTAATTAATTAATTTATGGCTGTGCTGGGTCTTCGTTGCTGTGCGCGGGCTTCCTCTAGTTGTGGAGAGCAGGGGCTACTCTTCATTGCGGTGCGCAGGCTTCTCATTGCGGTGGCTTCTCCTGTTGTGGAGCATGGGCTCTAGGCGCGCAGGCTCAGTACTTGTGGTGCACGGGCTTAGTTGCTCCACGACATGTGGGATCTTCCTCAACCGGGGGTCAAACCCATGTCCCCTGCATCGACAGGCAGATTCTTAACCACTGCACCACCAGGAAAGTCCCCAAAGAGCTTACTGAACCATTTTTGAAACTGTTCTTTTACAAAAACAGAAAGTCACAATATACCAAATGTCAAGTAAATTTGAACTTGAGAGGAGTTGGATTAGGTTCAAAACATTTGAATTCATAAACTTGAGCAGGTTCTAAATCAGAGCATTGATGAGTCCCCTGGTTTCTAATTATTTTTCCTCTTTTATGCTTGTGTGTGTGTGTGTGTGTGTGTGTGTGTGCATGTGTGCATGTTTGTTTATACAGTGCCTACTTCATATGCACTCTGAAGTGCACTGATGAGAAGAAGAAATTTCTCTGTTTTGATTACACTGGATTTGGGGAGGCAAGAAAAACAATCCTGAGGCTTCAGACTTGGAAATTCAGAATGCATATTTAATCGTCTATGAGCAGTGTGACTTTGGTACTATTCTTTTTTTTTTAATTGAAATATAGTTGACATACAATATTATGTTAGTTTCAGGTGTACTACATAGTGATTTGACATTTGCATACATTATAAAATGATCACCATGATAGGTCTAGTAACCATCTGTCCCTATATTAAGTTATTACAGTATTATTGATAATATTCATTATGCCATATATTACAGCCCCATAGCTTATTTATTTTGTAACGGGAGGTTTGTACCTCTTAATCCTCTTCATCTATTTCACCCACACCCACACCCTCTCCCCTCTGGCAACTACCTGTCTGTTCTCTGTAACTATGAGTCTGTATTCATTTTGTTTGTTTGGTTTGTTTGTTTTTAGATTCCACATTTAAGTGAGATAACATGATATTTGTCTTCCTCTGTCTGACTTATTTCACTTAGCATAACACTCTCTAGCTCCATCCATGTTGTCACAAAGGGCAAGATTTCTTTCTTTTTTTTTTTTAATTTTTGGCCCCACTGCGTGGCATGCCAGATCTTAGTTCCCCGACCAGGGATTGAACCTGTGCCCCCTGCAGTGCAAGCATGGATTCTAAACCACTGGATCGCCAGGGAAGTCCAAGATTTCATTTTTTTATGGCTGAGTAGTATTCCCTTTTATATATATATATATGTGTGTGTGTGTGTTTATATATATACATATATACATATATATATATATATATATATATATATATATATATATCTCACAACTTCTTTATCCATTCATCTGTTGGTGGACACTTAGGTTGCCTCCATATTTTGGCTATTGTAAATAATGCTGCAATGAACATGGGGGTGCATGTATCTTTTCCAATGAGTGTTTTTGTTTTCTTTGGAAAAATACCCAGAAGTGGAATTGTTGGATCATATGGCAGTTCTATTTTTAATATTTCATACTGTTTTCCATAGTGGCTGCACCATTTGGTCCTGTTTGTTGTCATTTGTTAAAGCCACTGAAATAGGGGACATTTACACTTAGTGATTTTTTTTTGATATATTTCACAGATTACTTAACATATTATTGAAAAGAGTGCTTTGCAAAGATAATTAAAAAGTGTGTATGGTTTATTACTTTATATGCTAATCATATATATATATCATATATGTATATATTTGTTGTTGTTGTTACTGTTGGGGGACAGGAAGGAGACTTGGAAATGTTCCAGGACCTGAAAACAGCAAAAAACTGATATAACTGCTATGCTCTACATTTGTTTAGTGGCTGATGAATCTGTTGAAGGTGACTTAGAGAAGACTTTTTGGAGTATGAAAGAATTATCTTCTTAACAACATCTTATACATTAGAAGATATAATTTTAGTTCAGTTAATAAAAATTTGACTGAGGGCATATTATGGGACCAGGCACTGAGTGTGCTTGAGATAAAAAGATGAATTTGAAATGGACCTGCCCTCAAGGAGTTCACAGTAGAGTGAGATACAAACAAATCATCAATATTTAAAGTGTTAGACCAAGTAGTAAGAGGTTAGATAAAGTACAGGAATCATACAAAGGGGGGCAGGATTAAGTGTGTCTGGGGTGGTGAGGGAGGATGGTGAGGGAATGTACAGCACCTGGCACTGTGCCTGGTACATACTAGAGGCTCAGAAAATGTTAGTTCCCTTTTCCCCTTCCTTTAGATATAATATGTTGACCTTTATATGCAAAAATTATGATTCTACTGGCCAAATGTCAAGGGGATATGGAGTTCGAATTCTTTCCTTGTTGAGTGTTAAGTTAGTACGGATTCTGCTGCATTAAAATTTTTTTCGATTCTTCTGGGGACTAGTGACCAATATTTACAAAATTGCTGACCAGTGCAATGGGCAAGCAAGGAGCAAAGAACAGACACACAAATCAATGCTCAACTATAAACTTGTGGTAAATGAACTGACCATATTTGCTGAAGATTCTTCTGTCTTTGTTTCATTTCAGCAGCATGGAAGCCTACCAAAGTTCTAAAAGCCGTACTTATTAAACTTTTCCTAAGCACCCCAAGAGCATAGCTGGGTAAAGACTTACTCCTAGGGCTTGGGAGTATGGAGGTTTGGTAGGGGGAGTGAAGGGAGACAGTGTGGGACTATTGTCCACTGGAAATACAAAATGTTTGAAATCTTAGGTTTATTTAAAAGAGGTATGCAAGTGCTATAGTCCAAGCTATAACATACCCATTTATTTATATAAATATGAAAATACTGCTTCAGGTTACTTACCAAGTAAATGATTTAACTTCCTGAATCACCAAGTAAAAATGATGTTCCAGGAAGAAGAACTGAGTTTATCCTGTGATTTCTGAGCCCTGGGTACACCATTATGAACAGCTTGGTCTTCAAGAAAGAAATAATTATTTGTATCTCACAGATCGTATGACCAGTTGATGAACTGATATAACGGCTTCATTACTACATTCCTCATTTCCCACTTGCTGTCTCTTTGAAGCACTATGGCTGCTCATTCTAATTTAAGACAAGACAGAGAATCTGTGCTCACTTCAGCAGCACAGGCATTAAGGTCTTACACATGATGGAGTGGAACGGTATCTCTCATGCCTTTCCTTAGAATCATCCCATTCCTTGTCACTTTCCCTTTATGGTAATGCCATGACAATTGTTCTCTCTCTCTCTCCCATCGATTTATTTCTTTCCACTTTCAAAGCATTTTCCACATACATTTTGTCATATTGTTCTGTAAAATATTGAGGACAGACATTCTTAGCCTTATTTGACCAGCGATAAACTAAGGTTTAGTTAGGTAAAACGATTTACCCAAAGTTGCTTTCATTCAAAAGTATTTACTTTGTTATCTACCATGTGCCAGACTCTGTACAATGAACTAGAGACACAAAAGTGAGTAAAACACAGTCCCCGCTCTAAAAGAGGAGTCAAGAAAGTAAACAGACAATTATAGGATCAAGGGATAAGTACAAAAATAGGATTTAAGCAGAGGGCACTAAACATAAGCCTTAGGGAAATTCCTATTCCAAAACTGGGAGACAGTGTGAGTAAGGGAGAGCTTTCTTGGTAAGTGATATCTAAATTGAGATCTGAAGGACGAGTACAATTAACCAGACGAAGACGACATGGAGTTGGACGAAATTATAAATGGGAAACAGCGATATGCAAAGGCTCAGAGTGAGGGGAAATATGAGGTGTCAGGGAAGCTGCTTTTAGCACAGTGTATGAAGTGTGAGAAAGAGGCGAGGCTGCCATGTTTAGTCTCACAGGTTGTGCACTGCACTACTCCAGCAGTCATCATTCACATAGACCAGGATGGGAATGGCGGCTCCAGAATTGAGCAACCTGGCTTCCCGGCAAGAAGAAGGGTGGGTGGGGAGAGTGCAGGACTTTGAAAACCAAGCATGCTAAGGTGTTTGCCAATAGCCTGAAGGTAATGGAAAGCCATTGAAGGAGAGTGACTTGATCAGGCTTGCAGTTTAGAAAGATTGTGCTGCCTGTGGGATGGAGAATAGATCCAGGGAAACCAGCTAGGAGGCTGCTCCAATAAGGCGGGTATATATTGAGACTGTCCTGAATTGAAGTCCTGGAGATTGGGATCGGAATAAGTGATAGATTTAAAAGATACGACAAAACCAGAATTGATCAGATTTGGAAGAGCCTCAGCTTTTGTTTTTAGACCAAACTAGGTCCATGGTAGTGTCATTTACTGAGATGGAGACACAGGAGGAGGAATGGGTTTAGGAGAACATTATTAATTCTTTTTGGATATGCCGAGTATGAGGTGATTTTGCCACGTCCAAGAGAGGAGTTGGATGGTATGGAGATCAGGAGAAATACGGTTGCCCTGAGACACAGAAATGCATTTTGGGCCAAAGACAAAGTGTTTGTCAGCATGTGCCCAAGTGGAGCTGGTCAGAGCTGCTATGTTTTCAGGGGAGTGGCTCAGGGGAGTTGGAGAGGGATGAGGAGGTGAGGAAGGGGAGATATGAAAAAAGAGACATCCCTTGTGAGAAGTTTGGCTGTGAAGGAGAGAGAGAGGGGCAGTTAACAAATTTTGTGAATTTGCATAATCATTTTTCTGGAGGAAGGTTGAGAATGGTGCCTCGGATTCTACAGCGTCCCAGTGAAGCTGAAGGACCACCACTGCGTGTTAAAATGCCCCATCAGGGGGTTCTCTTTTAATGGAGCTTGATATCTCCACCAACTTCACCTCTTTGACATTTCCTTGCAGCTTCTCTTCTCTCCTTTATTGCCCATCCCTTTGTATTTTAAGATGAGTCTTTCTCATCTTCTCTTGTTTTTGATTTGCTTTTCCAACACAGCTGTCTAAAAAAGTTGAAAATAAGTGGAATTTTAGAAACCACTGTAAACAATGGAAGCCTTAACCCAGAGCAAACGCAATATTCATTGTAGCAACCCCTCACAGGAAAACTTTAAATACTTTATTTCTAAATCACTGTAATAACTTAGCTCTTTCTACTTTGTTCTACATCTGAAAAGTTTTTTGTGTTGCTGACTTTTACACTTTGGGTAGGAAAGTAGGATTTTGAGTAAGTATTTAAAGAAAAAAATCTTAGTACATATTGAGTAGAATTACTACATTTGCAGCTATCATTCCCTCCACTTTCATGCTTTTAAAATCAGATAGTGTGCCGTTATTTATCGAATTTGTACTTAGTAGCCAGCACTATCGGGGATACCAAAGAAGTATAAGCCATGGTCAGTGCCCACTAGAAGTTTCTAACATAATGAGGGAAACAAAACAAGTACAAAATAAAATATAAAAAGTCATAGAAAATTGATACTTACAAAACAATTAAATACACTAGATGAATAATAGCAAATAAAACAATGAAGTACTACACTGAATGCTACTGATTACACGTGTGCTAGAAGGTCAAGGACAGTAAAGAACAAGAGCCGCGGAAGGCATTCCCTGGTCTAAAGAACATAACTTCCAATTAACACCGAAAATAATTTTACAATATTTATTTTAAAAAACTACTATATTTCTTCAATTCTAAGATGTCATCTTTTCACATTTTACAACAATAGATATAACAGCTAGCATTCATCTTGCACTGACTTTGTACAAGGTACTAAGTGCTTTATATGTGTTGACTCGTTAATATGGATCATTTAATGGGGTGGAAATATTTCATCTTCTCCTCCCTGAAAAAGTGCTATTAAACCATTGGTACAAACATAAACCCCATGGCTGTTTAGAATCCAGGAAGCATGGTGTGTGCAGAAATAAATAGTGCTTATAAATGAAAATTTATAAAAATGCACTGACAAAACTTTCTAATCTCCTTAGCCTCGACTGCAAGGCCCTGGGTTCTGCTTTGTGAGGATCACCTGTAGCCCTGATACCCTTGAACCTCCTGCAGCTTAACTGTTCCATCAGAGGCCACACCAGCTCCAAAACTGAAAAGTCTCCACACGGACATAGTGAGGTAACCTCATTCAAAATTTATCCTCATTCGGCAGACATTTACACAGCTCTGCTTGTGGCTTTCACCTAGGCTGCGAGGGTGGCTCTGACTTTTTTACAAACAGGGGATCAACTATCTAAACCACCAGCGTAAAGTCAAAATAGATGATTACATTGGGTTGGGTTTCTCAGGAACAGTCTCTGAGGTGGAGATTGGCATGCTGAGATTTATTGGTTTTTAGGGTCACCACCTGTGGGGAATGAGGGAGAAGCTGATCTGCTATGAAGTTGCAGCACAGGCCTCAGATGATCCCAGGGGAGCTCTGGGGCTAAAATGTCCCCAGTTGAGGTTAGGGGGCTGGGCCTCTGTTCCCTTCCACTCACTGGATGGGAATACCTCCAGGGAGGTGTTGTAATCTTGATTGCTCTTGATCAATGTTGATTGCTCTTGGCTGAGGCCAGTTCTTTTGGGGAAGACAAATGCAGGCTGTCAGCAGGCAACATTCTCAGGAGTTGGGGGAGCGAGGGCTTTGGTCCTGGAGGTAGGAACTGGGTGGCACACCCCAGCGTCCACTACAGTGACATACATTATACATTCATATGTTTTGTATATTCACAGGCATATATGTTCATATAGACATACATGGGTATATAGGCAAGCATATATTTATGTGTGTATTTATATTTATTTATCCAAGTTTAAGATGCATAAGTCAGGGGACTTCCCTGGCGGTCCAGTGGTTAAGACTCTCTGCTTCTACGGCAGGGAGCACGGGTTCGATCCCTGGTCGGGGAACTAAGATCCCACATGCCACGTGGTGTGGCCAAAAAAAAAAAAAAAGCATAAATCAAGTAAAGAAAACAACCACGGTGAAATGTGACATAGTAAGTTGGGTGGATTTATTAAAATCATAGGTAGTGATCACTGCAGTACAGTAGATCTGAGGGTTGCCTCTTAGGGAATATTTTTGAAATTTGAGGGAGTGTATTTGGTTGTCACAAAGAGTAGGGAAGTTCCAAGCATTTATTGGGTGGGGATCAGAGATACTAGGTGTCATGCAATGTCGAATTTCAAATGTCCCACTGAATATTCATGTAGGTGAAAAAATCTGTTTGTAATTATCTTAGCCTAGAGCTTAACCCATTTTACATATAAACATAATGTTTTTGTTTTGTTTTATATGGTTTTAATATTCAGTGATTTTTCTTATTTCAGGGATGCACCTCTGTTGTTGTAGCAGACAGGATCTAGTCGGGAAAACAAACCACAGAAATAATTTAATATGGAGAATTGCTGAAACAGGTGTTGAGGACTGAAAAAGCAAAGAGGGAAGCAGCATCATGAACTGGGCTGGGGAACAAAGGGAAAAGTTTAGTTACCAGAACTAAAAGTGTGCAAGACTCATACCTTCATTCCTGAAGGGTCTGAATCTACTTTTAAACTCCTTTAAAAAAAATTATAGTAGCTTTCCATTAACTTTTACTATAGGACACGGAAGAGCTAAGAGGTATCACAGAAAATCAAGAAGGCAATCCTTTTGTCCCCACTGTGAAGCAGCAAGCCAATTTCCTCTTGGCAATTGGAACCAATCACCCCAGCCAGGACAGCAACCCCTTCTTCACCTGCTTTTTCTCTATAGTATGAGGAGCCCAAAGTGCCCAGGTACCATCTCAACCTCAACCTCAATGGAACCATAGTTGTGATCCCTGGTGGAAATATTCCTCTGTTGGGAAGTAAAATCTCCAAACCAGCAGGGCTCAAAATTACAGGAACTGGAAACAGAAATTGTATGAGTGGATTATTGGGTATAATGATGAGAGGAACCACTTCCACTTTCCCCACCCCTTGATTCTTGAACCTGTGTATTTTGAAAGAAACAGTACTATATATTGGCACTGACTCAAAGCATATACTGCATCCTATATGAGGGAACTTCAATTTTTAACATGTTATTTCCTAACTGGCACCAGAACTCAGTAGGCTATTCCATTATCCTTCCAGGAGCATCTGGCTGGTGGGGCATATGATAAGACTAGCAAATTCCAGGGAATTCCCTGGTGGTCCAGTTGTTAGGACTCTGCACTTTCACTGCTGAGGACCCAGGTTCAATCCCTGGTCAGGGAACTAAGATCCCATAAGCCGTGCAGTGTGGCACCCCCCCCCCCCCAAATTCCATTTGCACGAGTCCATTGCTGCATTTCTTTTGCTATGAAATGAGTTCCCTGGAAAGAAGTAATATGTAGAATATCATAACAGTGAGTGAGGTATAATGAGTTTATGGTTGGTAATATCAGAAACATTCTGGGCATAGAAGGCAAATCCATATCCAAACTATGTGTTTATTCCAGTAAGACAAATAGCTGTCCCTTCCATGATGGAAGGGGTCCAGTATAATCAATCAATCTGTTACTAGGTGACTGGCTATTTTCTCCTGGAAATAGTGCCATATTGGAACTCAACGGGTGATCTCTGATGTTGGTAGATATGAACCTTACTGTGGGGAAGCCCATGTTCTCGAGCCCATGCATATCCTTTGCTCCTGACTTCATGGCTACTTTGTGCAAGCACTGCAGTAGGTGGAAAAAGAGGCCAACTCCATCAAATGTGTCATCCCCCTGATTTTGAAAGCCTTCTCTGAGTGGATGCCCTTTGGTGTACACAAATATCCTCACACTTTGTGCCCACTCTGAGAAGTGCATCCACATAACTCTTCCCTAGATCTCCTTGTCATCAGTCTCCCAATCTTTTCTTTCCAAGTTATTGACCATTCAGGAAAACCATCAGCTATTGCCCATGAATGAGTGTAGGTCTATACCTCTGGCCATCTCTCAATCCAGACAAAGTAGACACCCAATGCACTGCAGGACATTCTTTGTGCTGAGAGAATTTCCCTTCAGTACTACCAACAGGGGCATTCCTCATGGGAGTTCTAATGCTAGAACAGACCATTTCCAGCTTGTGCCAGTATATTGAGGAGAACTGTATGTAAACCAGTTAACTGATTGAAGATGAGGAGGCAATATACCGGGAGTAAGAATCAAAGGAATCTAAGTCACTGGCTAAGGCAACTTGTGCTTTCTGGACCTGCTCAAGCTGTCTCTTACATACCACTTCCATTTGATGAGGGATTGCTCTTGTGCATGCCCAACCTCATGGGCTGATGGGTCAGATAACATCCAGTTCATAACGGGCAGCTGAGGTTGCATAGTCACTTGATGTCTCATGGCCAGTCATTCAAATTCAGTAGCAAGCTAGGTACAGTTTCTCAAATGGAGAATTGTTATCTGCAGAAGAGGGCATGGCTTTGCTGTGAAACTAAAGAAAGCTGCATTGCGGATCTTCTATTAGAGTTTGCCAGAGGCAGATGTATATGTATATATTTGCCACAGACACTTCAAGTATCACGGGATTCCTCTGGATCATAAGGTCCTGCTACAGAGTCTTCTTTTTCTTTACTCCTGATAAAAAATGCCAGCCTTATGAGTTACTGGGTAGATGGGTCAGAGCACCACACTCAAATGCAGTATATATTTCTTCCAAAATCCAAAGAGGCCCAACAAGTATTGTGTCTCATTTTTAGTGGTAGGTGGTACAAGGTGCAGCAACTTGTTTTTCATCTTGGAGGGATATCTTGATACCTTTCAGATCACTTGGATCTCCAGAAACTTCACTAAGATGGTGAATTTTAAGACTTCCCTGGAAGTCCAGTGGTTAAGACTCTGCACTGCCATTGCAGGGGGCACAGTTTCCATTCCTGGACGGGGCACTGAGATCCTGCATGTCGCGTGCATGGCCAAAAAAAAAAAAAAAAGTCTAAAGTATTTGTTACTTCCTGTTTATTAGGTCCAATCAGCTTGACGAATCTAACATAGTGATTGAGATCTCTGCAGACTAGATTATGACAGAGAGCAAAGGAGTTTATATCCCACAGACAAGACTATAAAGGTATGCTGCTGGCCTCGCCACATAAAAGAAAACAGCTTTAGTGCAAATTGGAATAGATGAAGATAGCACATATAGAATTGCAGTTGCAACTGGCATTACCATCTGATTAAGTTCATAACAATTCATAATTATTCTCTAAAATCCACCTGCCTCTGGATAGGCCAAACAGGTGCGTTAAAAGTGGGAAGTGATAGTATCACCACTTTTGCATCATCCACATCTTTTATGGTGGTCCTAATTTCTATATCTCTCCAGGGATATGGTATTGCTTTTGGTTTTCTATCCTGGTAGCAAGAGGAAATTTCCAGAGGCTTTCACTTGGCCCTTCCTACTACAATAGCCTTCACTTTGTAGGTCAGAGAAATAATGTGGTGATTCTGCCAGTAATTGAGCATGTCAATTCTAATTATATATTCAAGAAGTAGGGCAATAACCACAGGGTGGATCTGCAAACCTACTGGATCCATGGTGATATATACTTGGGTGAAAACTCCATTTACCATCTGACTACCATAAGGCTGCACTTTGATTGGTGGACCCAGTGATATTTTTGGATCCTCAGGAATTAACATTAATTCAGAAACAGTATCAAATAATCCTTCAAATATATGGGTATTTCCTTTTTCCCAGTGTATGGTCACCCTAATAAATGGCATCAGGTTCCCCTGGGGAAGGCTTGGATGAAGATTTGTAGTATATATTTATGGCAATGCTGCAAGATTCTTCTTCAAGGGGACCAGCTACCCTTTCAATCAAGGTCTCTGTGTCTGTGAACTGGCTGAGGTATGGAAACTGGATGAGAAGAATGATTTCATTTGATGGCTCAAGTCAGGTTTCAGGCAGCAGACCTAGAGTTTTGCTTGTTAAAGAGATCAAAGAATATTTCAGAAGTCTCTCCATATATTTCATTCCTGTGGCCACCTAGGGCATTACCAAATATCCCTGTAGGTCAAGACCTTTGAGTACCACTTTGTCCCTGCTACCCAGTATAGTAAGTGTCTGCCTGGTCCCTGCCAGTTAAGTGCCGCCACTTGGCCTTTGACATCCCAGGATCCCACTCTTGCAGAAATCAGGGAGTCGTCTCAAAGGAAGCATCTCCCACCATCATATCCAGTTACCACAGAGCTTTTCTGGCGCTCCCCTTACTAATGTATTTTTCTTTTTAAAAAAATTTTTATTTATTTATTTTTGGCTGTGTTGGGTCTTCATTGCTGCACGCGGGCTTTCTCTAGTTGCGGCGAGCGGCGGCTAACCTTCGTTGCGGTGCGCGGGCTTCTCATTGCGGTGGCTTCTCTTGTTGCGGAGCACAGGCTCTAGGCACGCGGGCTTCAGTAGTTGTAGCATGCGGGCTCAGTAATTGTAGCTCGCGGGCTCTAGAGTGTAGGCTCAACAGTTGTGGCACACGGGCTTAGTTGCTCCGTGGCATGTGGGATCTTCCCAGACCAGGGCTCAAACCTGTGTCCCCTGTATTGGCAGGCGGATTCTTAGCCACTGCACCACCAGGGAAGTCCCACTAATGTATTTTTCAATGCCTTACTGTAGGGGTTTGTAGTTTGGGGATGGGTATACAGTATGAATGATAAAATCACTCCAACATTCCCGTCTCCATAAACCTTTGGATTTTTTTTCTCTACATTGTACCAGGGACATTCTGTCATCTCCATCTCATCAAATATAGACCACCACTGAGTCTGAGTTTTTTTAACCAATGAAGCAAACTGCTGGAGTCACTTTCAATTCATGAGCTCACACATTAAATCCAGACTTTCTGGTAAATGCACCCATATCAATAAATTTAGTTTAATCTTCCGCTCTTTATTTTGTTTGGAACTTGACCAGGAACTACTCAACCTTTCACAAAATCATGTCACCAATGACAACACCAATGTTGATATGTGAGTTGCTAATAAAACATTCAAATTGGATTGCATTTGTAGTTCTCTCATTCACAATGGTTCTACATACAGGTGCAAGCATCTTACTATTTGTCTTCCAATAGAGTTGTGCTATAGCATTTACTTATTGAAATACACATTAATTATAAATTGTTTCCCTTTTATTTTTCCTTTATTATACAATTAGGACATTATATTGATTTGGAGGGAAATTTGCATAGGTAGGTAATATTATCTATGAATTTCATTTCATAGTAATGAGTGTAAAAATACTAGTTATAAAAGGGGATGATGGGTCTGAAAGGGTTGAGAACTGCTTGCTCCTCCTTTCAAACCAGGCATGCCCATGATGAAGCAAAGTGGATCTTGAGTGCATCTGCCAAATCAAATCATATCTTATCACTCTTCTGAAAGACAGCTATATTTAGGTAGAGAAGTCAGTGTCCTGTTCAGTTACTTACAAAGCCATGCAGGATGATATTAATAAATAGACATACCAACGACAGCACTGAAGAACTGCTTCATAGATGCAACAAAAGCAAACTATTTTGTGTTTGAGGGAGGCCTTGGAGTGAAATTTTTTTTGTCTCTGTGCGTCACTGAGGATAGTGGAGTGGAAGCCAGGAGAGTGCTTTGTTGGTTCCCCTTGCCTGTGTGACTGAATCCCAAGCCCATGGTTAGATAATAAATGGGAGGATACTAAGCAAAAGCTCCCATCCCTCCTCTCCTTTCTCACATAGACTCTTTGGGGAGGCTCTAAAAGTGGGGAGGAAGAGTCCACATTTGGTTTGTGAATGAAGGGTAGATACTGTGGTTTTGGTTTGCCGTTCAACTGTAGGTTTGTTCCATGGCATGCCAGGGGCACGTGGGGCTGCCTGGGAGCATCACCCCATACACTTGCCCACTTAACCCTTTCTCCTGAAGAATCTCAACTCTTGTCACTTTCTCAGGGAAGCCCATCCTCACCTACCAGTCTGGACTGAGTCCTCTGTCATGGATTCCTTCATAAGTATTTTTTTCCCCCTGTGATCCCTTATCTCATTCTGTAATTACATGCATTAGTGATGACTATTTATGTCAGAGACCTCCTAAGACTAGGTATCTTGGATGTTTATGCTCCCCTTTACATACTGTGCCTAGCCAGTATCTGGTACAAAGTCGGCACTCAGTACATGGTTGTTGAATGAATAAGCGTTTGCTTCAGATTCCACAAGTATTAACACTTTACTCTGATTATGACTTATACCGTTGTGTGTGTATCCCATGCTGTTTGACAGCTGGGTCTTCTATCTGTTGAAGAGCATGGTAACTGGATTTTGTAGAAATGAATGAGTCAGAACCGGTGGAAATCCTCAAAAGCCCAATTAATGCGGTAATTTAAGACCTCTTTTCTTCTCTGGTAATCCGCTCCACCTCCTTCCTCCCCAAATCAAAACCCAGTGTTTGAATTTAACAATGGGGTTCTGCGCGTGTCCAGCAGGGAGGTAGCTGGAGAACAAGATGCAAGGGCCAGAGCCCTTGTCCCCAACCTCCAAATGTTTGACAAACACTCGCTAAAGAATTAGCGTCGGGGCCTCCCCGTATTACACAGAGAGCATCAGCATAGTGGCCCCTGGCCCAGGTGGGATAAATTGAAGTGCTGGGCAGTCTGATTCGGGATTAGGGGGAGAGGTTTAAGGGAAGGCGTGTGATCCAATCTCCAGGGTTAAAGTTGGCTGCGTGTGAGTGCAGCCTTTCTTGCCCCTCGGGGTGTGTCCACAGGGCTTGCCCGTCAGGTTGTGTTTGTGGGAGACAGGGCGAGGGTGGGGGGTCACGATCAGCCCCCCGGGAGAGGGGCCTCTAACCGTGCACACCCTGGGTGGGGGCAGCGGGGGGCGGCCGCAGGCCCCGATCCCCCTCGCCCCTGCGCAGAGTGCAGGTGCGGAAGCAGGCAGCAGTCCGGCCCCACGGCGGCGCGCCGGGGGCGGGGGCGCGCGCGGGCGGGCGCCGAAGGCCGCGGGCTGCGAGGCGCGGCCGCGGGCGGCAGGAGGCAGCGTCGGCCCAGGCGTCGAGGCGGCGAGCGAGGCAGCGCGCGGTGATGTCAGTGGCGGCCCGGCTGGCAGCAGCCGGTACTTCCTGTATAAAGGCGGGCGGGCTCGGCTGCAAACCCTACTAGCCAGTGTCAGCCTCTCGGCGGGAGGAGGAGGAGGCGGCGGAGGAGGAGCAGGGGGAGGGCTGTCAAATTCGGGAGCCAGATTTTTTTCCTTTCCCCTGGCAGTCCCTTCCGCTTCCCCGGCTCCTGGCGTGACATCTGCGGACCGGGGACCTGTATGTGTGTGCGCGCCAAGGAGCGGAAGAATGGCAGTGCTCAAACTCATCGACCAGGTAGGGGGCGGCGGCGCCGGCGCGCGGGACGCGCGGGCGCGGGGCGGCGCGGAGCCCCGGCGGGGGGATGGGGGCGCGGCGCGGAGCGTGCCAGCGAGCTGTTTACTCGCGGCGAAGAGGAGGAGTGTCTGCGGCCGCCGGCTGCTCCGAAAGCCGGCGGCTGCAGCTCTCCTCCCCGGCTCGGTCCCCGCCCTGGGCCGTCGGAACTGCGCGCTCGGCTCGGCGGCCGGGGCACCCCGGGGGCTGGGGAAGGGGCGGCGGGGCTCCCGCTGGCGTGCGGGGGTGCGCGGCAGTGCGTTGTCCGCGGGCCCGGGCTGGGCAGGGGGAGGGGAGGCTCGAGGTGCTCCTCCGGCTCCTGTGGCGCTGCGCAGCGTGGGCTCCGCCAGCCCGGGTGGGCCGAGGGGAGGCTGGTCCGCGCCGCCGGGAGGAGGACCGTGGATGGAGAGGGAGGAGGGATGGCAGCCTGGGACAAGCCAAGAGACCCCCAGCCAAGCCGGAGACCGGCCCATCCCGCGGCTCTCGTGTGGTCGGGCTGTCTTTACCCTTTTGACATGACATCCTCACTTCCTCTTTAGTAGCCGAGAGGCTGTGTGTGCGTGGTGCGCGACGGGGGCCCCTGGCGCGGCTCTCCCAAGAGGAGTGAAGTCCGGCCCGGGGCTCCACTCGCAGACGGTGGGCTACCACACAGGGTAGCTCTGGAGTCCTTTGCTCGGAAAGGTGTGGGTATTTGCTGGCTCGGTTGACAGTCCTCACTGCAGGTCTGTGCAATGGAAACACCCTACTTTTGCGGACTCCGCTTCTCTGAGGGCATTGACACTCACAGGCGCCCAACCAAGTTGCATGACAAAACTCTGCAGCTCGTCCTACGAAAAAAGGAAACAGCTTGCTTTTTTTTCTTCTGCCATTTATTCATGGATAGTGAAATGAACATTGTTTTGCGGTCCTGGTAGGCGGCAAGGCATTCTTGACTTTGACACACACGGTCAAACATGACAGTCCTTGGTGTTAAACATCTCATACTTATCCAGTAGGTTGCGCCTCGTGCCTCGCTGTCCTCAGTATCCAGCCAGAACTTCCTGCGACTTAAATGCAGTCAGTCACCACGATAATTTTTCTCCTGCCTTTAGATTCAAAGTTTTGCTTTGCTTTCCATAAGTATTTTCAGGCTTTTAAAATTTTCTTTTTTGTGTGGGGGAGGGATCACTGAATTAAAATTCACGTTATCGTTAAATTTAGCAGGGGGAGCAGCTGGTAATCGTGACGAATCTACTTGTTCGCATTGGTTCCAGAGCATTGAAGAGTGCTTGTAAGTTGATACTAGTTTAGGCTTCCCCTCAACCTTTTGGTCACATACTTGACAACTGTTAGACATTTGCTTGTTTTAAATCTTCCAAGTTTAGTCTGCCTTGGTCTTGTTATCTTTGCCAGTGCAAGTTACTATATTTCTCTGTTAATGCCTAAATCTTCATCTTCAAAGTACAAAAAATGCTTCTAATAGGCGTTGTCATTTTCACATACACAAAAGAATTTCACGTAGAATTTTAGAGCTGGAAGGAATGCCAAAGATGATCTTCACCCAGATCCTTGATTTTTTAAATGAAGAAACTGAGGTATAGAGAAGGGAAGCATGTCTTCCTCAAGGAGCCAGCTGTTGACTTGTAGGGTAAAGATGCACTCCTGGCTCCTGCCTTCCAGGTTCCTGTGCTTTCTTCTAGGGGTTAAGACACCTCCCTCCATCTTGTCATTGGATGTGTTGAAAGGCTGACAAGAAGGCATCCTCTCCTAAATCAGATCAACACTAGTGAAAAGTGTACTTGATCTTAGAAAGAAAGGAAGTTATTCTCCAGGACTTATCAGAGTAGGACTTTGAAAGATCGTTTCTCTTTTAAAGTGTTTCCGAATACATCCCAACCCTTCTCCCAACAAACTAGTATTACTGTGGGGGGAAAGAAAGAGTTGTTTAACCTTCATTTGGTTCCATTTACTGATGCATAAAGGGAAACTAAGGAGTTCTAAGATTCAAGAGCATCTAAAAATTGCCAGCCTATCTTGGGGCAAAACCGGAGGGAGGTTGGGTGAGGAGGTAGACTGGGTGGGGTGGAGTGGTGAACAGTGATGGTTTCTGTGAGGCTTTAGGTCCAGGAAGTGTGTGGTCTTTCTTGCCTTATATAGTCTTACCTTTCAGTTTGAAACTAAATTCTTAGAAGCTGGTTCTTAACCTCACCAGGGGCTTAAAACCCCTTTGCTTAAACCCCTATTGCAGGAGCTTTGCTTCACCATTATCGGTAAGGAGCCACCTGCTTTGAATCCGGGCCTTAGGGTTTGTAGAAGAGTGCCTAGGTCTCCACTCAGCTGTTTGTAAAGCAATCACTTGTTAATTCCCTCTCGTCTGTTTAACACCCTGTTTGCAAGGTGGATCTTATATTTGCGAGGGTTCTTGGATTTTTAGTTTGAGGACACATTCTTGCTGTTGATAACCTGAATCACTAGTTGTCTTGTTTCTTTGTTTGTTTTATTATTTTCGTTTTTGTTTGTTTTTTTGAGTTTTATTTTGTTATTTTTTTAAAGTGAGGTAACGTTGATTTGTAACATCACATAAGTTTCACGTGTACATGAAAGAAGGTGATGTTTCCTGTCCCACTGGAGCTGGGGGCAGGAGCTTGCTGGCGATGACGGTCACCACCTCAACAGTCAGTCCTGTGCTGACATCTCCATCATGCAAGAGGAGGAAAATGCATTTTCCTAACTCTGTTTTGGGAGAGTAAAAAGAAAGGGGGAAGGGAGAGGCAAGTGTGGTGTGTGTGTGTGTGTGTGTTTTTTTCTTTTTTACAATGAAAAGGAACTGGGAGCTATTGCTGCAAACAAACTTCGCGTTGAGTACTTCTGCATTTTAACTGTCTCTTCTGTTTTCCCCTTCACAAAACACACATCAGTTTTCTTGCAGCGTTAGGGGGACCAGTCTTCCTGGTTTGCCAAGGACGGAGGGGTTTTCGAGGATGTGGGACTTTTGGTGCTAAAACCAGGACATTCTAGGCAAATCAGGTCAAGTTGATCACCCTATACGGCACAGCACACACTCACCTATGTAATTAACATAATAATGTAATTATTTCCTCATAGATGGACGTTGGGAGGTTTATTTATACCTTTGGTAAAGTGAGGTAATTTTAAGTTTGGGAAAGAAAATTTCATTGCATCCAGATGTAATACATTTTGTTTCAAGATAGACGTGAAATTCTTTGCAATTTGATTTGATATTGAACTTTGCAGGGCTGCGGGGGGCGTTCTTTATGTCATATAGTGAAGGCACTGCAGTGATTTTAAGAGTGTGGTCATATCTTTAGCCTGGCCCCCCAAAAAAAGTTTTTCAAAGTTCTGAAGCAGAATGGTAAGTGCTATTGGACCTTTGAAATATTCGCTATTCTTCCTGAATTTGCCAGTGACAGCGGAATGCCATCTCCATCTTGAGGGCTGCCGCTAGACAAACTCTTTCTGCAGGGGGCCCTTTTTGGAGCTTCCTGCCTGGAGGCCTTTTGGTTTGGTGTCCTCTTGCCAAGTCCTATAGCTCACACTTGAGTCACCCACCTCCTTGCCAAAGGCAGTGGCTGGCAGCCGTGGCAGTAGCAAGAAACTAGAAATCCTGTAACTTTGAAGGAGGCATTTCTAGCCCATAGTGTGGGGTCTTGGGACACGTTACATATTTTACTGGGCTGCCCTTGTCCTTCCAGGGCTCCCGGCAGCACTGGGCTTACAGCAGACTCTGTGTCCAGTTCTGACTTCAGCAGAGAAGAAGGGAAAATAAAGGCTTTATTCTTTGGACTCTTCTCTAGTTGTCTTGGGATGCAGTCACGTGGTTTGGGGAGGGCACTTGAGGACTGGTGTTTCATGGCAGAGACCTCATAATGGCTTACATAATTGTGATCTTATTGTATGCTGGGCCGTTGCCGTGAATCGTCTGTCTTAATCCTCACAGCCATGCTAGGAGGTAGGTGGTTGTGTGATTCTTACTTGACAGATGAGAAAACAGGAATAAAGAGGCTAATTGACTTGTTCGAGGTCACGGACCCAGTAAGTGATGGAGTGCAGTGTCCTACCCTGGCAGTCTGATGCTCTAACCACAAAGCTATACTTACGATAGTTGAAAGGGCAGTGCACCGTAGGACTCACAGATGCCTGCTCTTATTTACCGGGAAGGCTTCGGGTGAGCCACGCTCCCGCATTCCTCCTGGCTCGGGGGCCAGAACCAGGTCTGGCAGAGTCAGGAGCTGCTCTGAGGCCTCTGCTCCTGCCAGACTGGTGCCTGGTGCAATTTGCCTTTCACCTCCCTACCCTGGAGAATGGTGTGTCGGTTGGTAGCTTGGTGATTTTTTTCTTGGTCATTAACAAATAAACTGTGGTCATTGTAGAAAAATCAGAAAGCTAGATAAGCAAAAACAGTTAAAACCATCTGAAGTCTCTATACTCAGAGAGAGCTACTCTTGACAGCTTGATATATTTCCTTCTAGCTTCTGTCCAGGTAGCCAGGTAAGAATTTTAAACATTCCACATGATGATATTGGTATCTTTCTCTTGAGCATCAAGGTGATACCTATGATGTCTAGACCAATGGGTTTTCCAAATAAACTGAATTTATGCCTCTCAATAAACAACTGGCTGCTTTAGTGTAAATCCAGCAGTGGTACACAAGGTCTAGCCCTGGACTGATTGAAAAAATTTTTTTAAGGTTTCAACTTTTACTTCTTCTTTTCTTCTAAACAGGTAGTAAATATAAACTCAAAAAGGCACACTTGTTTGTGCCAGAAATAGGCCTGAAACATTCTTTAAGAAGATTTCTATTTCAACAATATAATGTGAATTTTTAAGAATACTTTTATTGCAGTATAGTTGATTTACAGTGTTGTGTTACAAGCAATTATTTATTTATTTAAATTTACTTTTGGCTGCATTGGGTCTTTGTTGCGCGCGGGCTTTCTCTAGTTGCGGCGTGCGGGGGCTACTCTTCGTTGCAGTGTGCAGGGTTCTCATTGCGGTGGCTTCTGTTTGTTGCAGTGTGCAGGCTTCTCATTGTGGTGACTTCTCTTTGCAGTAACATGGGCTCTAGGTGCATGGGCTTCAGTAGTTGTGGCGCTCGGGCTCAGCAGTTGTGGCTCGCGGGCTCTAGAGCGCAGGCTCAGTAGTTGTGGCGCCCGGGCTTAGTTGCTCCGTGGCATGTGGGATCTTCCCGGACCAGGGCTTGAACCCGTGTCCCCTGAATTGGCAGGCAGATTCTTAACCACTGCGCCACCAGGGAAGTCCAATGTGAATTTTTATAGGCGAAACTATAACATGAAATACTTTAAAAATAGGCAGGGGCTACAGAGATCTGATAATCCTGTGGTTTCCAAAATTGCATAAGCTATGGCTCTCCTTTTTGGTTTTTTTCCAAGGAAAATTCCGTATTGAAGCTCAGTATATAAAAGAGGTTGGTGAGAGTAGTGGTCCCTGAGGCCCTTTCAAAGATTATTTGGGTTTAGTATTATTTGAAAGTGTCTTGCAAAACTACTGGTGACTGGGTCAGTGGTTCTTTTCCTGACACACTGTGTACTCAAAAAACAAATAAACATTTATAAGTGTTTGTAGGTGATTAGGAGTTACATAGAATTTGGATGACCATATCATGTTCATCCAAACTGGGACACCTTTGAGGATGATAGCGGGTAACATTAAATATCACGTTGAGGAAACAGGTGTGAGTCAGGACTGTCCCAGGTAAACCTGGACACAAGGTCACACCACGTAAACTACGTTTGCTCACTTCAGTATTGAAGTGACAGTAATAGTGAACTAGTTTGGCTAGTAGACTAGTCACTCTCTTTCCAGTCAGATTTACACTGGAGCTGGTATGATAAAGACTGTTTTATGACCTTATGCAAGGCCCGAGTTGGAAATTGGCTTCTTTCTCACACATCAGCTCTGACCAGTTGGTCAGGGGTTGCAGGAGCAATATGTCAGAAGCACTGTGCCTCTTGCAGCCAGAGATGGGGGAGAATGTGATGATTGATAATCAGTGTTTGCTGTGGGTATAAGATAAAGGAGAGGTAGCATATATTGTGCCTTAGCCAACCCTTGGCCAGTCAGATTACCCTCTGTGGGCCTCAGGCTCCTCTTTGTAAAATGAAGAGGTTGGACTGGGCGCCTTTCCAGTGCCTGGGCTCCACCGTTTCCCTCTGTGACTCACCCCTGCACGGCTGTAGTGGCTGAGGAGGGTGTGTTTGCAGATGAGCTCTAACTGAGCTCCCCAGGTAACGAAGTCAAACAGTTAATTTCTGGCTCCAGAAGAGAGTTTCAACCGACGTCAGTAATTCAGGAACTGATTCCTGCCCTGTCCCCCGCTTTCATTTTATAGATAACCCAAGATTATCTAAGATTCTTCATTTTATAGATTATCCATTTTATTGATTATTCCTTTAGTACCCTTTTGCCAACATCATCTTCGGCCTCTGCTCTGCCGTCGGAAAGTTAGGAGAGCAGGTATTTTCTCTTATCGATGTTGATGCTTCTGAAAGAGTTGGTCGCCCAAGAGGTTGAAATGAATGATTCATGACTCTAATTTTTTATGATGATATTCATAACTTTTAAGGATCCTTTCACTTGTCTCTCCTTTTGAAAACTGAAAATTTGTCTAGTACTCTATTAATTGGGCCAAGCAAAGCAAAGAAGCATGTAGTCCATCTTTGGGCCATTTCAGGCTTTACTAAGCCAATGTTTGCTTGTATTTCTTGGTTTTCATTTGTCTCTCATCCCCTCAAACACACCCTCATGAGTCATAAGCACCCCCATGTAACTTTCTAAGGTATCTTCAATGCCAGGAGGCCATTTTGCCCCAAGGGAGCCCCCCACCCCGACCCCAACCAGCTCCTTCTAAAATTAGAGGTGTGCAGAAACATCTGAGGCCTAGACACGCAACATTTAATCACAGTTCTAACCTGTTTCTAAAGATTTCCATGTTAAATTGCTTTAGTTTTGCTTTCACTTATTTTTAAAATAACACTTGATTGGGAATCTGAAGATCTGGATTCTACTCATGGTTCTTTTTCTAATAGTTATATAGCTTCGGGCAGGTCCTGGCCTTAGTTTCTTTGTGAAATGGGAGTGGGTGGGTGGAGAGTCCTCTAAATTCTTTCAGCATTCTAACGTTCTAAGAGAGCACCCCAGGTATTTCAATGTCAACCTCTTCTCAACTCTTGGAATCTGGTTTCAAAAAGTATCTGCCTTCCATGAACTTCTGATTTTCCCTCCAGCACCCACAGTTCTGCCTGAGTCAGGGGTCCTTTCCCCCAAAATGCCATCTTCTAATGTCTCCAGGAGCTTGGTTTTGGGGACACAGAACCCCTGGGGCTTTTCTCAGTGTGGCCTTTTGAGATTCCCTTGAGCATCTTGCAGGGCAAGGGGAGCAAACTTTCAGACCCCATGTTTGTCTGTTGAGAGCTGTGGTGAGCTGGGGCCCACTGTAGCCTTCCTCAGAGGGGCTGCTTTAGCAAACAGCCTGGGTTCTCTCCTTAATCCTGTTTTATTGAACTCCACAATATCTGGGTCTAACAAGTCTGTTTCCCAACCATTGGCCCCAGATACTGGGTGCAGTGGACCCAAAGACCATAAACTTTCACAAGGAGGGATTTCTTGCATGAGATCAACATGTGTAGATACACTCAGTCTGTGGAGGAAACTTGTTTTGGTATCTAAGACTGGCAGAATGAAGAAGAAGATAGGAAGTGAGCACAGGACAAGTGTCACAGCAGAAAGCCAGGCAGAAATTCAGGTCAACTGATACAAATCAGCCAACCAATTATTGTTAAACAATGGCCTCCTAAAGAGGAGGGGGGGCACCTCTACTCCAGGGGTGAACAGGATGCCTTATTGATTTTGAGAAAGAAAATATTAGAATATTTCTTAAAAAAATACCTTAAAAATTTTGTTTGTGTGTACTTTTAATGTATATTATATGCTAGTACTATAAAACCTTCTTAGCTCTACTTTCCACTTTTGGCCACCTTGGCCAAACCACAACTTAGATTATTGCAGTGGCCTTCTGACTGGTCTTCCCCATCCAGCCTTGGCCCCTGCACTCGATTCAACATAGCTATCAGGGTGATGGCTCTCAGATCATGTAGCTAACATCATAGAGTGGTGCCCCGGGCCCTCTCCACCCAGTACTGCCACTCACCTGTTCAGCGTGTCTCTTCCAGTCTCTCCCTGGCTCCAACACAGAGGCCTCCGCACTATTCAGTGGATGTGCCAGGTGCACTCCTGCCTCAGGCCCCGAGCTTCCTGCTTCCCGCTTCCCGTGACGCTCTTCCCCAGGTACCTGCATGGTCTACCCTCACCTCTCTCAGACCTTTGCTTGAATGTTACCTTATCATTGAATTCTTTTCTGGCCACTCTAGTTAAAATGCCCACTCCACACACTTCTTGCCGCTGTTTCTCTCTTTTCTCCATGGTACATATCCTTTATACCATATGTTATATATATATATATATATGTATATTATATACATATTTTTTTAAATAAAAACTTACGTGTAGGAGAGCCACAAGTAACAGGGCAAAGATATATATTATTTTCATTTCCTTCTGTACCTTCAGCACTTAGAGCAGTGTAAGGCACATAGTGAATGCTCAGTAAATATTTGTTAAGTGAATGAAATAAATATGTATGTATGTGTATATATTTGTATGTGTTCAAATGTTTTTACTTACGAGGTGCTCAAAGAAAACAATTTGGAAGAACTTCTGTAAACAGAGCTTCTATCTGTACACTGGGATATTGAGTTTCCATTCAAACAAAATTCAGAGTAAATTTTTGGCCCCATCAGAAGATAAAAGATCACTTTTGGTCTTTTTTTTTTTCCGGTTGTTTCCTCTCCTTTTAAATTGGGATGGAGATGGGTTAACATTGTATTTAGTTCTGAGCAAGTTCCATTTCTTTACAGGGGAAGTATCAGGGTGACACTAGGAAAAGGGACCCTAAATATGTAGGGAAGGGGCACTCACACCCATGGCAAAGTGGATCTTCTATGTATTCAAGCAATCAAGGAGTGTTTAATGAGCTCCATCTCCATGGCAGTGACTCAGCTGGAGTCCTCTACTCCCCCTATTTCCACAAAGCATAAGAACAGGTAAGACTAGGTACAATAAAATAGAGACCAGACAGAGAATTGGTAATAAGGAGACAAGATAATACTCATGCTTTATGTGATTTGATCCTAACAACATATCTGTGAAGGAGTGGCTATTATTCTATTTTACAGATGATGAAAATGAGCACTGAGAGATTAAGTAATTATTCAGGGTCACATGACTCTGGGGTTCACATCTGGGCAAGCTTGACTCCAAGGTGCACATTCTTAGCCATTGTGCTTCTGGCCTCCTGACATAGGTGTAGCATCACAAGAGACCCTTTCCCCTGTGGAGGTCATGGTCTTGTTAGAGATGACTGTGAATGCCTTGCATGTGGAAGGCCCGCCTCAAATCTTTATTGAATACATGTGGTATATGAAACAGCTCTCAAACCAGATATAGCGCAGGTTTAGACTGTATTTTGGGGGTACTGATTAGGGACTACAGGAGTCCAGAGATGGGCAGAGTTATTAAGAAAGGCTTCAGGGGGCTTCCCTGGTGGCGCAGTGGTTGGGAGTCTGCCTGCTAATGCAGGGGACACGGGTTCGCGCCCTGGTCTGGGAAGATCCCACATGCCGCAGAGCGACTGGGCCCGTGAGCCACAGTTACTGAGCCTGCGCGTCTGGAGCCTGTGCTCCGCAACAAGAGAGGCCGCGATGGTGAGAGGCCCGCGCACCGCGATGAGGAGTGGCCCCCGCTTGCCGCAACCACAGGAAGCCCTAGCACAGAAACGAAGACCCAACATAGTAATCAATCAATCAATCAATAAATCTTTAAAAAAAAAAAAAAAAAAAAAAAAAAAGGCTTCAGGGAGCCGGAGGGAGCCCAACTGGTCCTTGAGGAAAGGAGAGATTTAGGCAGCAGATGGGAGTGGAAAGTATCCCAGGTGAGTGACGTGCCGTGTACCTGTCGGGTAACCTGAGGACTGTGAATTTACTGAAGCATAGGGTTCATGCTAGGAAGGCAGAAGAGCAAAAGGAAGAAATAGTTAACATGCAAACTTGGTAGGAGAGGTGTTTGTATATTAACAAATCTTTCTCACTTGAGTTCTTCTGATAGGTACTACGTGTCCTCTCCTGGAGACCTAAATTAATGAGTTTGTATCTGGACAGAGCTCATTATTCCCATTTGTTGCTTAGGCATGAACTTTTAAAAACTAACACGTACCCCACCTTGTTCCAAAAAGTACTAAAGCATAAGGTAAGGTGTTACCTGTGGGTTCTTCTGTCTCCATGACACCCTCTGCTTGAATAGAATGTTGCATATATCACTTGTCATGGCAACATTTTGTGGACAAACATGTATCCTGGAGTAGCATGGACTTCGTTGAAAGAGGCTGATGGTCTTCATGGTGCAGGACATTGATGGAATAATGTAGTAGTCCTAGAGATGGCCTGTTTTTAACCTAACACATTTTTTAAATTAAAAAAAAAATTACTTAAAAAAATAGAGACTGTGGGGATTCTACAATAACAAGATCCCATTTCTTAAAAAAAAAATTGCATGAAAAAAAAGATGGAGGGGAAATATATAGATTAAATGAGAATTAAGACTAATTGGATTCTGATGCAAACAAACTTAAAAAACACACTTCTAAGAGACAGTTGGAGAAATTTGGATACTGACTGGCTATTTGGTGACTTAAAGTATGAATATAGTATTGTGATTATGTTTAAAAAGAGAATCCTTATCTTACAAAACAAGAAAAAAACCCATGAAACCTTAGCATTTGCCCAGGGCACTTAAATATTTTAGTTGACTCACTCTTTTTTGGAAACTGTTTCTCTTTTTACTTCTTCCTGCTCCTTTTGTTCTCCTCCAAGCCCTTCACTCTCACGTGATAGAATATCTTCAATAGAGTTTTTAGAATCCTTTTTGATTGATTGTCAGAAAAGCACACAATTCTGCTAGTTCTGTTGCCTGAAGAAATATGCTTCTGAATTAGTTGTGAGGTTCACCCACCTATTGACTTAGTCTAAGCGGCACTCATGACTCCGGTCAGATATTTGAGTGTCTGCCTTAAAAATCACATCTTGTGTGTGTAAGGAAGACCTGGATTTGGCTGTCCTTGTAAAATATTTCAGGGTGAGGTTTTTCCAGGGGAATTCAGATTATTAGAGTTGCCAAAAAGTCATTTTCTTATATTAACTTTTTAACCCTGTTTCTATCTAACCCGGGTAGTTTTTAAAAACAGCAAGCAGTTATAAGGTCTCAATTTTAATGACCCTGCCTCCTCCCCTCTCTTCTTACCTGAACAGGAAGTGTGTGTTGGTCGTTGCCCCAGGGATTTCAGTGTTGCTTTACGCATGCTGAAATATCTTCGTTTATTCCTACAAGTGTGAAAATCTTTCCATATCCTTCTTAATGGAGTCCAGATTTCAGAATAGACTGTAAGCTTGAGAATTGGCCAACTGCAACTTGAGTAAATGATAGTGTCATAAGTTATTTAAAAGCCAAGTGAATAGGGTTTAGGTGCCTTGGAGCCTCAGTACAATTATGTCTTGGGGCCTCTGAGGCGAGTGTAACATTTAGTTGCTAATGCTCCATTTCTTAGCAGCCAAGAAGGAAAAATCTTGTTTTGAGAAGCTCTGCTCTTTAGCAAAGAGTCTTATGTCAGGGTTCTAGGGTACTCTATTACTGTATTCGTAATGTTTTAAAATATTGTGGCATCTCAATGAACAGTTTCCAAAAATATTACATGGGAGTGGCATAGTTAAGAGAACACTGAATTGATGTCTGGAGATCTAGGCTATAAGCACATCTCTTCTCCTAACTAGCTGTGTCATTCTTCCTGTGACACAACTTTCCTCGATTGTAAAATGGGTATAATAATACTTGCTTGATGGGAAAGTTGTGATAATCAAGTGGGAAAAGCCTTTGTCCAGCAAGTGGCTCATGGTAGGAACTCAATAAATAGTCTTTGAATCTCTAGTTGGTTCCTCATTTGTCAAATTAAAGAAACTAGCTCTCTAGGATTAATTTCAGCTCTATAAGAATATGATTTTAATTATGTTTTAAGTTTATGCCCATTTATCTGGTCTTCCTTCTCTCTAACTTAAACAACATTGGTAGAGAGTGTGTGTTTGTTTTATTTTTGTGTGAAATTTCCATCCGTAGGTTTGAATTGTAGCATTTTGGTCCCCCTACAACTTTAGGAGGTGTATTTTTCTTTCATTTCATTTTAAACAAATCAATTGACTTAGTTTATTTGACTGGAGAATCTTATGTTTAGATAGGAGAATAACTGTGAGTTGAAAAAATTCTGAGGCGTTTGCAGTCATTCTTGATTTAAGTTGTCAAAAAGAACTGAAAATTACTTATAAGAATGCCATTTCCTCTTCGCAGAAGTATATAATGGTGTCTTTTTGAGGAAGTAAGAACAAAATAGTTGATAGAGCAATCTTGATAAAAAAAAAATCATGGTGTAATTTCTGAAAAACATTGCTGTAAAACTTCAAGCCTTGAATGAATACATAACAGGATAGAAAACCCTAAATTTCTCTGAAAAAAATGTGGTTAAAAAAGTCAGATGACACATCCTGTGTAAAAAGTCACTTTAATTTAGAGTCCTTTTTCTCTTAAAACTACAGAATGCTATTTAGAGAGGAGGTAAGTTACACATCATTGGATACATGTGTGTATATTAATTTTAAAGTGTATTTCAGTTTGAGTTTATACCCAGTGAAGGTGTAGGGCAAAATAAAAAGGGTCATGGGAAAATGAAAATAAGAATTGGTACCAAAAAAAAGAAAAAGAGTAGATTAAAGAAAGAAAAATAGGAGAGAAACATATTTTTTAAAAAGATGGAATGGGAGGGAGGCTGAGCGTATTGCTTTCTGAGGTGAATGTTGGAGGTGCTGTTGAATGTAGCCTGAGTTGGTCATCCCTGCTCTCTCTGTTCTTTGAAATAATTTTTAACATCGATCTCTGCTCTTCAGCCACCTTGACCCTTATTTCTTGGAGTTCTAGAATCAGAATAACCAAAGTGGAGGTTGTTACTTAGGCTGCAGAAGAAATGAGCAGAGCTATGTACCCAGAAGAGTGGAACGAATCAGGCTGATGGGAATCTGGCTCATCCTTTGGGTCCTTGCTGCTGATACAGAACCCTCAGAATCGGTGTAGTGGCCGGCAGATGATAACTTGTTTTGCATAGTGGGCAGGCAGGTACTGAAGGCTCCTGTGACTGGTGACTAGTTTCCTGTGACGTCTCTGGTGTTAGGCACCCACGGCCCGTCCGTGTGAGTTGAACTCAAGGACATTTCTTCATCACTGCCTTACCTTTTCAATGATCCTTGCCAGAGATCTAATTCTCAGCTCCATTCCTCCTGTGAATTGGCCGGGAGACCCTGGCAGTCATCACACCTCTCTGGGCCTCAGTTTCCTCTAAGTGATGAGGACGTTGGCTTAGGTGAGCCAGCTGCCACTCCAGTGTTCCATGACTTTGACCCAGAGGCTGGCAGACCGCTCACTGTGCACAGGTCAGATCCAGCCCGCCGCCTGTTTACACGGCCTGTGAGCCAAGAATAGTTTTTACATTTTTAAATGGTTGAAAGAGATCAAAAGAATAATATTTTGACACACATAAAAATTATATGACATTCAAATTTCAGTGTCCATAAATAAAACAGAACACGGCCTCCCTCATTTGTTTATGTACTGTCTGTGGCTGCTTTCGGGCCCTGAGAGCGGAGAGGAGTCCTTGTGACAGAACGTATATGGCCCGCAACGTTGAAGATATTTACTATCTGGCTTTTTGCAGAAAGTTTGCCATCCCCTGCTCTAACCTGAGCACACACTTGGGACCGTACTCTTCAGAAATTGAGTGCTGCCTTCTTACAACCTTAGTATTACCTAAACTGAACTTTGATCTAGACTTAATTAGATTAAGATGGGAGAGTCTTGCCTTTATTATTTTCTCCAGGAGAAAGTAGAAGCTTAGTTAGCTTTCTTGGTATGCTTTTAATTAAAAAAAAATCCTCTTTAAAACAATATTTTGTTTGTACTCAGACTTTTTTTTTCTCCCTCTAGGAATCACTGTAGAAAAGGAAGCCGTAAGTTTATATTTTAAATCATTTGCCTTTTAAACTGGATTTTTAAACTCCAGATGTGGACTCAGAAACAGTTAAAAATGTACTTTTGATGCTCTCAAAGAGCTGAGACAGGAGAGGAGAGCTTTACCACTTTTATATATATATATATTTTTTTTCTCCTTTTTTTTAACATCTTTATTGGAGTATAATTGCTTTACAATGGTGTGTTAGTTTCTGCTTTATAACAAAGTGAATCAGCTATACATATACATATATCCCCATATTTCCTCCCTCTTGCGTCTCCCTCCCACCCTCCCTATCCCACCCCTCTAGGTGGTCACAAAGCACCAAGCTGATCTCCCTGTGCTATGTTTACCGCTTATATTTGAGAGTGAAACAGAAATCTTAAGATTTTTCTATTTCCCATTGTGTGCTGAAAATGCTATTTTTAGTTTCTTTGAGTAGGGACTCCAGATTAATGTGGGGATGAAAATGGTTTTAATTTTTATGGAAAACCAATTTAAACGATTAAATACATTTAAAAGATACACTTAATTATTATATATGGAAATCATAAAATTAAGAAATAAATATCAATAGTATCTGCTTATCTAATCTTTCTCCTTATTCTAGGAAGTTCTCTCTGAAGCTAAGTCTGGTCATTTCTGTGTGAGTTATGAGTTTGGGTGAGTGTGTGCGTGCGTGTGTGTGTGTGTGTGTGTGTGGTTTCCAGTGTTCATGTCATTATAATTGTAAAGAGGATTTGCCTCCCACTCTTGAGCTTCCAGAGTCATTTGAGTTATTCTAAAACTCCTCCTAGGCCGGGAGTTCCTTTTGATCTTGGGAGAAGATGGGTACCTTGAACTGGTTAAGTGAGGAGCAGAAGGGCAGTCAATCAACAGATGTCATCTTTCTTCTAAAAGTTAGCTTCATTTTTCTCTTCTGAGCCTACAGAGAGAAAGAATTAGGACTGAAGGGACTTGTTGATAAAGAAGATTTGTAAAGAAATTCTTGTAGTGTATAACTTTAGAAAACATTGACAGTGACTTTGTACCTAAAGTACCTGAAGACCTCCAACATTTTCTGAACAATATTATAAATCCTCTGGGGGAGACAGGAGGCGAACACGAGAATCCCCATTTTTCAGAGGGAGAAACCGAGGCCAGAGGCTGTTCCTGGGCTTGCTGACTCTCAGTCGGGCTAGAGCTCTTGTTTTTCCTCTGGCTCAGTCTGAGGTGCATTTCGTTTGCCTGTCCTGTTCTTAAACAGCACTTGTAAAAACATGTGTCGTTTCTACAGTTATATTTAGGATACAGCTTGAAACACTGCATAAACACCCCAGGATAGAATACTGAAGTCTGCTGCCTGGTAATTATTTTGTGGTTCTAGTGTCATGTTGTCTGTGTTATCCAGGTTAGAACTAGATCACCCAGTTTTAAATTGGTCTAGAAGAGGAAGCCCCTTGTGTACAGGGCCGAAAGGATATTGCCTCATGGTTCCCCTTTGGGTTAAGAACTTTGTGATATACAGAAGGCCGTGGAACTTCATCCTTGTTTGAAAACACTTGTAACTGGGAAAAGTGCTGAAATACTAAGGCTTTCCCACGCCCTGACCCCCAGAATACCTCCACAGTGTGCTTTGTTTTCTTTTTTCGAATTTCCTGAGAAGTATCTGAAATGGCCATCTGAAGGGAATGTTTGTCACACAACTGCTTAATCTCTAGACGTGTCTAAATGCAGATGTAGTTAACGAGTACTTTCATTTTCCTTCTTACATGGACAGGGGTGAGTTTCTTGGTTGAGCCTCTCACTTCTGGTTTTAAGCCATGTTTAGCTCCTTGATTAGTGTGTGGCTTGGGAAGGTGGGAGCTAAGCCATTCGTTTACTCTTCACTTAGGGGGGAAAGTGTTTGCACGCCCACTTTTTAGTATGCAGGGCTCTGGTGAACCTGATAGTAGGTTATCAGTAACTACTAACTGAATGAATGAATGATCCAGTGCCAGTTTCTGCTGCTGTGTTTTCTCCTTCCCCACCATCCTTCCCAGTTCCTTAATATTTACTTTCTTTCCTCTTCCTGAAATCATTAAAATGAAGCCAGAAAGGTCAGGACATGATTAATATTTTGTTATATAAATAGCCCTAGTAAAAGGATTGGTGGTGGAAAATATTGTCAAGTTTTTTGGTGGATGTTTTTTTCTTGGTTCCCTGTTAAATATGTATAATCAAGAATTGTGTGACTGATAGCTCATTGTGTCATGACACGAGCAGATCTGAATCAGCCTCCCTCACCCCCAGTCAAGGAAATAGCACAGGAAGAAATGTTCGGTTATCGTTTTTTTATAGTTAGAAGATTTTAGATGGGCTTTAACTGAGACAGGTCTTTAAAGACTTGCACAGGGACTTCCCTGGTGGCGCAGTGGTTAAGAATCTGCCTGCCAGTGCAGGGGACACAGGTTCGAGCCCTGGTCTGGGAAGATCCCACATGCCACGGAGTAACTAAGCCCGTGCGCCACAACTGTTGAGCCTGCGCTCTAGAGCCCGTGAGCCACAACTACTGAGCCCGTGAGCCACAAGTACTGAAGCCCACGCACCTAGAGCCTGTGCTCCGCCACAAGAGAAGCCACCGCAATGAGAAGCCTGTGCCCTGCAACAAAGAGTAGCCCCCGCTCGCGGCAACTAGAGAAAGCCCACACGTGGGAATGAAGACCCGACACAGCCAAAAATAAATAAATAAATAAAATAAAATAAAGACTTGCACAGGAAGTCACTATTCATGTGGGTGCTTGGTTTAAAGTACCGAGCTTATATGGGCCCAAAGGAGGCAGAATATGATTCCCACCATTGATCCTGGGTGGACCAAAGGGAGGGCCAAACCGGGCCATCTAATGATGCTCACGAACAGCTCTACAACATTTTTTATCCTCAACTTTTACCTCTGAAAGATTTTAAAAAATTTTTTAAAATTTTATTTATTATTTTTGGCTGTGTTGGGTCTTCGTTTCTGTGCGAGGGCTTTCTCCAGTTGCAGCGAGCGGGGGCTGCTCTTCATTGCGGTGCGCGGGCCTCTCACCATCGCGGCCTCTCTTGTTGCGGAGCACAGGCTCCAGAGGCGCAGGCTCAGTAATTGTGGCTCACGGGCCCAGTTGCTCCATGGCATGTGAGATCCTCACAGACCAGGGCTCGAACCCGTGTCCCCTGCACTGGCAGGCAGACTCTCAACCACTGCGCCACCAGGGAAGCCCCCCTCTGAAAGATTTTTACAACTATGTATTCCCTTGCACATTTTTTAGGTTTTCATCATAAAGTTAGAAAGATACAAAGGATGTCATTCCTGGCATAATGTAAATATTGACTTTTAAAACAAAAATGTTATATCACTGTTTAAAATGTATTGAATGGAATTTAAACACTGTTGTGATTTGATATGTCCCATCATCACTTAAAAATACCTGAGCAGGCAGTTCTTTAATAGAAGGAACTTTTACATTGTTCTTTTTTCTCCTTGAATTCATACTTCCATTTTACTTCCTCACACAGAATTTTACCCAAGTGTAATACGTTAAAAACCCTGATTATCCAATGATACTTTGCAATAAAAATATGATCCTAAGGTGGTAAGGATTATATAAATTTCTGAATTGATTTTATCTGTATAATAATGATTGGGCTTCCCTGGTGGCGCAGTGGTTGAGAATCTGCCTGCTAATGCAGGGGACGCGGGTTCGAGCCCTGGTCTGGGAAGATCCCACATGCCGCGGAGAAACTGGGCCCGTGAGCCACAACTGCTGAGCCTGCGTGTCTGGAGCCTGCGCTCCGCAACAAGAGAGGCCGCGACAGTGAGAGGCCCGCGCACCGCGATGAAGAGCGGTCCCCGCACCGCGATGAGGAGTGGCCCCTGCTTGCCGCAACTAGAGAAAGCCCTCGCACGAACCGAAGACCCAACACAGTCAAAAATAAATAAATAAAGTAGCTATAAGAGCACCCAAGCCCTTACATTAAAAAAAAAAAAATTATTAACAATTTGTCAAAACTTAAATATCAATATAGTACAAAGTTCGATAAATTATTAACAAAACCTGCAAAGTAAGACATTCTTGTTTGAAATGCCTTTCTTAATCTCTGTATGAGGCTGGCTTTCTTGTTTTAAATTAGTTTGAGTATTTGTGGAGAACGTAACTTACTGCTGGGATGATACGGGTGTTCTTTAAAGGAAGTTCTCCTGACCTGTAGTGTTTTGAATGTGCCCTTTCTTTGGCACCAGCACGTTTAACACCTTGCGGGCAGTTCCCTTGGTCAGAATCAGAATGGGGGAGAGGTAAGTCTACCTTTTGTCACGTGGGAGAAGAAAGATTCCCCAGGAGAGATGTGTGAAAAAAGCAGCAGCAGGTCTCCTGAACCGATGCCTTTTAGGAAGGTGGACATTTGGAAGCTGAGGATGTGGATCGCGATTCCCACACACAGCCTGTGTCTGCAAACCCCTCACAAAGGCTTCCTGTGCTCCAGGGGGTGAAGGGCCCCTACGTGAAGTCACTGCTCTAGAGAGGCAGCCCTAGAAGAGCTGATGTCGTCCTGGGGGGGCGACCTGCATTCCTGTGCCCCCTGGAGTCCCATCAGTTGGCCAGCTGGGTCACCAGGTCACCTCAAGTGTGAATGAGACACGTTAGTCAACTCTCATAGGCAACACAGGTCTTCTTTGAAAGCTTGTGCTTGCAATTTTGAAAAACTAGGCTCATATGTGTTAAAACTTTAACTTTTGAAGGTAAGGTAGAGGGATATGTAATAGGGCTTTAGATATAGTCTCACTTAAAAGATATTTAAAACTAATTAACCCAAATAACATTTCTTTCATGATTTGTGTATTTCTGAAAGATAATTCTAGTAACTAGATCCTTGATGAAAAGTCGGTTTCATGTGTATGGATGTTTGGACAACTTATCCCTCCGACATGTGAAACTTTATTTGACGCTTGGGAAGACTTCCTCTCAGATGTGTTGAATCTGGTGTCTATATAGTACCCCTCCTCATATTCCGCTCTGTGCCATAATAATCGTGGGATGTTAGCAATGGTGTTTCTCATTAAACTTTAAAATTTAATTAGAATTCAGTGTCTTGGAAAGCTCATTTCTTATATTTAAAGACCCAGATCCTGCTCTTATAAATGATTTTTGGCAAAACAGCTGCTTGTGGGAGGACATCTGACAGCTACTTTGGTTTGTCAATTTTGGAATGAGCTAACAAATCCCCTGATTCCCTAAGTTGGAAATAGATATTATATCTGGGCAGTTACTTTACCAAAAATGAGGTGAAATATCTAGACATAAAATTAAAAATGATGTATTGTTGTATGTATATGTCGAATGGCTTCATCTGGCTTTTCTGTGCAGTGTTTCAACAGCATCAAACGTGGTTCTTTAAAGAGAATGCTGGTCTCTGATGACTAGCGTTGCTGGTTCCTCTCTCGCTCATCTCTAGGCCAAACAGAAACACATCCTCTCTGCCAGGTATTCTGTGATGTCCCAAGGCAGGCCCGACAGCACAGCGGCTTCTCCTTTTCTGGCTGCAGGAGGTTTAACCTCTTCCTCAACTATTCTACACATTTTTTTTCAGTTGGAGGATATATACTATTACATTATTTAGGATATTTAGTAGAGTTATTTCTTTTTCAAAAAACAGATTTTATTTTTTAGAGCAGTTTTGGGTTCACAGCAGGAATGAGCAAAAAGTACAGAGTTCACTTACACTCCCAGCCCCCTACCTGTACAGCCTCACCCACTCTCAACATCTGGAAACAGAGTGGTACATTTGTTACAATCCCCAAACCTGGATTGACACCTCATTATCACCCAAAGTCCATAGTTTACCTTAGGGTTCACTCTCGGTGTTGTGTGTTCTGTGGGTTTTGACAAATATTTAATGACAGGTGTCCACCATTATAGTATCATACAGAGTAGTTTCATTACCCGAAAAATCCTCTGTGCTCTGCCCATTCATCCCTCCTCCCTAACTCCTAGCAACCACTGGTCTTTATATTGTCTCCATAGTTTTGCCTTTTCTGGAATGTCATATAGTTGGATAGATTCTTTTTAAAAAAGAAATAATAGGATAAGGGAATTTTGGAACTTTAAGGAATCTTAGACTGTTTCCATTCTGTGGCCTTTTCATGCTTACCAAAGTTACATATTTTTTAACAGTTCAGATAAAAACCAAATGTTTAGCTTCACAAGCAAAAGCATACTTTACATTGTTTAAAATCAAGTTAAATATTTCTAGGAGAAGTAAGGAGAAGCATTAACAAAAAATCAAGGTATAGGAAGTAGAAAGAGATTCTTTCCTTAAAAACTCCTCAAAGAATTCTTAAACCAACTTTGGTTGCCATTTTGATAGCATTAAAGGAGATCTTTGATTAAATAAAAAGAGATTGCTTTCAGATTGAGAGAACTAGTATTAAATAGAAATATGTTCAGTTTTATTGCAAGGTGGAAATGGACTCTGTTGAGGCAAAAGACGTTTGGAAAGGATAATGTGCTTTAATAGTGTCATGGAGAACTCTTGTAGAGTAGCAAACGACTATGTTGGCCAACCAGCTACAATGACCGAATGGAAGAGTTCTCTTCCTTGTGCCAAATAATTGGCCAGCTTGCCCCTTTACTCTGTAAATTGGGGTGGTAGTGCTATCAGTCTCACCCAGAATTAGCTCTGGGGTTCAGGCATTTAGTGTGGGAGGTGGTATTGTTGAATCACTTCCACTAGTGCCCAGTGATAAAACTGGCAGCCTTGATTTTGTCCAAGAGGTGACCACATTGACGTCTCTTCTTTTAAGAATCTGATACTGTATTATTTTATTCATTTCTTTAAGCTCTGTACAGGTTCTTTGTCAGCCACAAATGGGGTTTTGTGTTTTCCTTCCTTTTTGTTTTTCTGTAATCTGTTTAACCAGGGTTTATTTTGCAGGAACTTGTGATGGGGGGCATGCCTGAGACTAACAAACAGACCAAGTCTTTAGGGCTGTGACACTAGGCTGTTAATAGCTTAAGAGGCTCTTCGTTATGGAAGTAAGTCATAAAGTCACAGAAGGATTTAGTTTCTTGAGAAAGTAAAAATCTACTTAGCATGTTTATGAGAAGGGAGTGAGAGTCATTACCTCATTAGAGCCAAGCATTAAAGCTCCAACATCCAACTAGAATATTTCCCATAGTTTGGCAAGTCACTTTAACCCTTGGCGTCCTACACTTTGATCCTGTTTCTCCAGTTGCTCCATCACAGGCAGGCTACTGTGTAGGGATCACAACCCAGGAGAGGAGCAGAGGGGAGCTTGATGCCACAGGTGGCACTTTATGGAATCACACATGCTCCATTGACTAACTCTTGGCTTCCATGGTTCCAGACGCATGGAAGGTCTCCCTACAGCGGGAGGGTTTGTGGAACTAGTTGGTGGACATCTTGCAACCGGAACTCACCAGGGCCTACAGGTCTTGCACAACTCAAACTCCCTAACTTTTCATCGCTTCCTGCAGAATGTTTGTAGGTGGGCCTAGGGATTTCACTAGAGACTAGTGAGTGATATATTTGTTCAGGGGTTAAAGCTCCTGGGTGGGCTTCGAGGTGCGCATTGCTCAGAGTGCCACAAAATTGGAATATCACTGCTTCTGTCATAAGAAAAAGACGCTGCTCAACTAGAAGAAAATATATTTCTATTGTAAGTAGTTAAAATTTAACAATCATATTTCTAGAATTTTGTTTAAATACACACATGTAGTTTTTGAGTACATGCTGCCTTCATTTCTTGTGAGATCATGTGGTGGTAGGTGCTAAGATTTTAGAGAAATTAATGGGAAAACTTTAAAAGAATAAATGTCATATCTATATGACACTATATATAATTATTGTTTTCCTTCTAAGAATTGGGAAAAAGACTCCATTGTTTGATTTTCATGGTGAGGCAACTTGGACCTGGTCATAGAGCATGGGTAGCCTGAGGGACAGTAGTTGGAAACCTCTAGATCAAAATGCAGGGAAAACTCCGAGGAATCCTGATAGCCTGTCAGAAGCCTGGGAGACCTTTGTTCATTCTGCGTGTGCAATTCTTTGATGTTGTTTGCAAGTGGATCTCACTAAAGTGAGTTCCATCTCTTTTTTTTTTTTTTTAAACATCTTTATTGGAGTATAATTGCTTTACAATGGTGTGTTAGTTTCTGCTTTATAACAAAGTGAATCAGTTATACATATACATATGTCCCCATATCTCTTCCCTCTTGCATCTGCCTCCCTCCCACCCTCCCCATCCCACCCCTCTACGTGGTCACAAAGCACCGAGCTGATCTCCCTGTGCTACGCGGCTGCTTCCCACTAGCTATCTATTTTACATTTGGTAGTAGTGAGTTCCATCTCTTAATGTCACTAGGTATAGATGTCTGTCCACCTTTGGAAGTACTTTGGAAGATGATCTCATACCAAATGAACATGTTACATGCCTGTTCATATAAGGCCTGATGCTTTTTTTTTCTCCAGAGTAAAATGTAGATATTTCAAGATTGTAAACTCTGTGAAAGCACTTCAGTTTTAGTTTCCCTGTACCCCTCAATCCAGCAAAGAGACAGTGTCCTGGACCTTTTTGGGAGATAGTTGTCCGACTCTCTATTCATTTTCTTCCACATGACCAACTGGTAATTACTTCACGTAATTAAAACTGGAAAACCATTGGCAGCCCTTGTATAAGGCACCAGCCCCTAGGTAATTGACATCAAATTTCCGAAGCCAGTAATAGGATGTAAAGTGCCTCTTTTGATGAATCTAGCAGCAGATGTGTTTGGAAAATGAGGAAGTGATGTTGCTAACTTGCTAACTGTATAATGTAACAGGTGTAGTTTAACTGGTATTTCCTCTATTAAGGGAATGCAGGCAGGCTTTTTTCCTTGGAATTAAAAATGTCTGTATTACTCTAGAAGCCTCCTGGGAATTTGAAACTGCTACCTGCTTGCTTATAACTTTCCCTCATTTTCTTCCCAGCAGTGGAAGAGAAGTTTAAATCTTGTTTAAATCCATAGTATATTCTATATTATGAGACTTGCTGGTAGGTGCTAATTCTAAACCGGCGTTCTGTCTAAAACCCTCTAAAATGATTCTGATACAAATATGGAAACTGCAGTGTCTACCATGTTTTCCAATGAAAGTCTTTACTTGGAGGCATTAGAGAGAAGAGGCTGCAGCGGGGCAGTTGTTGATGGTGTGTGTGTATCCTGAATGCTGAACTTGGCAGTTTATAGTATTGGGCTGGTACGGGGTGTGTGACAGTGTATGTTTAAGAGTTTGAGGATGAATCTGGCATTAGGATATAGGTAGCTTAGTTTATTTATTTAATTTAATTTAATTAATTTTTTGTGGCCACGCTGCATGGCATGCAGGCTCTTATTTCCAGGAACTAAGATTTCCTTACAGTGAGGCCTATTAAATTAAAAAAAAACCATTATGATGAATTACCCTAGGAACAAACAAAGTGGAATACAATTCATTTTCCACCAGTAAATATTTATTGAGTCCTATAAAATTTTACGCCAGTCTGTGGGCAGAGCCCTTCGATATGTCTTTCAATACCTGTTGTACTGAAATTTCAGTATTAATCTCCATGTTCCCATATAAAGCAATTCAAGTAAAAATTAAGTGAAACGGTCGCTAGCGTGATGTAGTAAATACAAAATAATTGTAGTCTTAATAGAAACCTAACTGTTGAAAATGCGACAAATTAAGTACCTGGATGACAATAATTATCAAATCAACATATATTTTAGTATAATATCATATATATGAATAATATATTTTAACAATTTATGGGGATGGTTTCTTAAAAAAGTTTAATGTAACAATGAAGTCATTGGAATCTCTGTTACCGAAGTGGATTTTTAAAATTACATTTCCCTCTGGCAACCATTTTACAACAATAAAGGAGCAATAAGCAGGGGAAGGTAAGGCTTGGGCACTGCATCTGGCTGGAGTAGGTCAGGGCACTGTCTGAGAAGGGAGGGGTTTAGATTGTGGTGTGGAGAGATTTCTAGTGTTGCACTGTTTCAAAGAGTAGCTCAGTGGTATCGGTGTTCTTATACTTAAATGGGCACCAGATGTGGAAGGGTTTTATCAAAGGAGCAACCCCATTAATTACCTTCCCCGTTTTGCGGCATCTACTTACGGACAGTACTCTGTATCCTCAATTCACCGAAGAGAAGGGAATATTATTTTGGAAATATTTTTATGAGCCTAGAGAGACAATGTTGTGCATAGAACCAGGGCTTAAGACTTTAGGGTAAAGAACATTCTAGTCATCAACGACTTTATATAAAGAAAACCAAAATCTTAGCTTAGAGATTTAGGAAGGTAGTAGCAACATAGAGTACAGTGGTCCCGTCTTATGCGCGGGGGGGGGGATACATTCCAAGACGCCCAGTGGATGCCTGAAACTGCAGATAGTACTGACTATGTTTTTTCCTATACATACATACCTATGATAAAGTTTATTTTATAAATTAGGCACGATAAGAGAATATCTGAATTGCCAGCATCACTACTCTTGTGCTCTGGGGCCATCATTAAGTAAAATAAGGGTTACTTGAACACAAGCGCTGCGATACTGTGACAGTTGATAACCCAGATGGCTACTAAGTGACTAGCTGGAAAGATAACCTGGACAAAGGGATGATTCATGTCCCAGGCAGGACAGAGCTGGATGGTGCTAGATTTCACTGCACTACTCAGAATGGCGCTCAATATAAAATTCAAAACTTACATATTGTCTATTTCTGGAATTTTCCATTTAATGTCTTCCGACTGCTGTTGACCTTGGGTAACCGAAACAGCGGGTAGGGGGACTACTGTAATGGAGAAAGAGAGGCTAAGTATGTTGGGTATTGATTGGTAACATGTGACTGTTAATTGGTAAGATTAATCTCTGAATTAGTGACTGACTAACATGGGTAGCTGTGTTTCTCAAGTGATGCCGCTACGCCTTGGCAGCTGTTACCTTTTCAGCAATCAGATCAACAGCACAATTCCTGGTGCACCAAACTGTCTGCAGTGAGGCCTGTCAGGACCATGGATGTTGTCTAGCTGTCGCTCAAAGCCTCCACACTCTGCCCCAACAGACCTGAAACTGTGGAGTCAGCTCGAAATCTCTCCATTTCTGTTAAGTTTGTGGTTCAGGCACAGGTAACTGAAAACAGATGTGCTGAGTGAAAACTGCTAGTTTTCTTACTGAGTTTTGGTGATTGGGGGCAGGGAGCTAAATCTGCCCCTACAAAGCCTTTGTGCTTTCATTTCATGTACAGTTTTCCCATCTCAGCAGTGTTTGCCCAGGTACTATCCAGATGCTTGCTTTCTTTTTTGTTACTTAGAGGGGTTGCTGATGGGGGTGGAGAGGAGCCATAGCCTACTTTTCCTTTATGCTAATCTGTTTCTCCTGTTGCCTGTTTCGTGTCTGCAGACCGAACATGGCCCTGTGGGGCCCAGGGTGATTTTCCGACCTGGCAGTCACCTCTTAGGATTCTTTCATTAAACACTCCTTAAGCTATTTGACAACCCTAGGGATAGAGTGAATTGGCAGTCCTGTCACATGCTCGGGCTAAAAGAGAGGGCAGTGATGGGACAGCGAGGAAGAGCAATAAGATGATTTACAGACAGAAGTATCTCATAAACCATAAGTCCCAGGGAGGACCCAGATAGTGGTGATTGCTGAAAAGTGAGGGCAGCAAACCTCTTGTGAGCCTCCGCTGTGCGAGGGGAGCAGGTGATGATGGGGAACTCGGTGCGGGAAGCTGTGCCCAGGAGCTGCACAGTCCACCTGGGGCGGGTTCCGGGATAAGGGAATAAGAAACCCACAATGCACAGCACGTACAATGCCAGCTGATTACTGTCATGGTAACTCAGGGAGAGAGAGCTCCAGGGCAGGACATTTCCTGAAAAGCAACTTTGTGGAGGATATGAGAGTTGAGCTGGTTTTTAAATGCCTCATGGTAGGAGTTTGACAAACTGGGAAGAAGGAGGAAGGGGGCATTTGGGACAGAGGTCCGCAAAGCGAGGGAGAAAAAGGAAGCTCTGCGCTGGGTTTTCAGGAGCAATGACATCAGCAGTTGACTGAAGCCAAGGGTTTGCACAGGTGACTGTGGGAGATGGATTGGAGAGAATGGGCAGCGCCCCAGAAAAAACGCTGAGGAGTTTGGGTTCCATGGGGAGCCGTGGAAGACTTGATCAGGGCTGTGATGTGTGCAAAGTAGTGTTTTAGGACAAATAATCTAACCATGATGTCGAGCACCAATGGCTTATTTACTGCCTTGACTGTGTGTTTCTTGAGCTATCGTTCAGTTAGAAATGCATTTTTATTGTATGCAGGTGGGCCCCCTGGCATTGTATCAGGAACTGACCCTCCTGATCTTGTTAGGAGAGGGAAATGTTTTTATCACCAGCTTCTCTTAAATCCAAGGAGGCAATATCAGTCCTTGAAGTGTGGGCTGAATGATGGGTATGTAGTCGACTCTTAAATACATCACTGCTAAGCTCAGCCCTGCAGTCATGCGGTTATGAAATATTATCCAGCCTGAAACTGTAAGAAAAAAAACCCTCTTAGTCTGATCTACTCACAACACACAATATGAGAACCTAGTCTTTGAAGGGATGCGGAAAAACTGGAGAACCGCTGACTGCATGCAATGCAAATAAGAATTCCATGAGGAGGGATTCTTAGAGTTGTGGGTATTTCGTTCTCTTGAATGTTGGCTCCAGAGCACACCACCTGTTTCTGCTCCGAATGTTTCCAAGGCCAAAGGTCTCTGCCTCGCAGATTTGAGGCACTTGCTTGCTGCTGACCCACATGCCCTTCCTGAGGGAAGGGAAGAGGATGGAGAGGAAGAGCTGATGGGCAGAGAGCCTTTGGTCTTTTGGTTAATATAAGCTGGGGCCACAAAGCAGTGCTTTGATTGGAAATCTTCCTCCAGAAGCATTTGGTCTCCAGACAATGCACCTGGAAGTTGGGGAGCTGTGGGAATGGGGTGTGGTACATTGGAGTGTCTTGCTTCAGCTTAGCAGGAGAAATCCTCATTGCCCATGGTGATACGTGGGATAATTGGTCCTGCCTTACCTGCATCTTCTCTGCTAGGTTGGTGAAGGCTGGTCCAAAAGAACCCGAAGTTTGATTTTACCAATGGGTGCTGAATCTTGGTCAGACCAAGATTTCATTCATTGCAGAAGCCTGGTCCCCTTCCAACTGTGGACCCAGGGTTATCAGTCATAGTGGGAACATAGGTCAACACTGGGAAGGAGCAATGTAGAACCAGTGAATTTTCCTTAGGGTCCACAGAGAAGTAGCCACTCAGCTATCTCTGATCTGGGACCTCTTGTCCTTGGTGACGTATTCTGACTTCCCCTTTGATTAGCCAATCTCTTTTCACATCTGTGAAAAGTGGAGGCCTCCACTGTTTTCCTTGCCATTTCGTCCTCATTCTCCACAGACATGTGGCAGCCATTATGCTATTGCTTATAGTTATAGCCTCTTTATTCTTAAACGAAATGACAAATCATTGATTTAAAGAGTACATGGAAGCTTCCCTGTGTTATTACGGGTACCCTCCGTTGCTTGCTGAGATCACCTCGCTCCCTATCCGCCCTTCAGCTGCTCCTTCGTTCTCCCGGCCCCTCTTCCAAATGGCTCCTGAGACATTCTGAGCAGTGGTTCTCACAGTGTGGTCCCCAGATCAGCAGAAACAGCACCCCCTGCAAATTGTTAAAAAACGTAAATTTTAGGGCCCTACCTAGGATCTACCGAGTGGGAAACTCTGGGGGTGGGCCCAGCCATCTGTGTTTTTACAAGCTCCCTAAGTGATTCTAAATGCATGCGAAATTCCCAGTGTCTGAGTTTGAGAAACATTTGGCTTGGCTTATGAAGAGCCTTGATCTTTCCCTATGAAGTGTTAAAAAATAAATTTTGTATCTACCTGGATGCACACCTAGGATGTAAGAATAAAAACAGAACCTGATGCATTTCATCTTCATTTCCATGCATTGTTGACAGTTTCTGCGTTAGAATGGGGAAGCTTAGCACTTGGACTTTAACAGCTAGTTAAACACCACTTAACCCCTTAGCACTAGCCAGTTGCTTTTCCTCCGAGCACGTTTCCCCCCCGCCCCCGCCCTTCCCACCAGTGCCCTCCTGATTGCCGCAGTCGCTCACTATTAGGCCGATTCGCTGCTCTGGGAGACAGGGCCAAGATGGCCCTCTAGTTAGGTGGGAATTGATTAAGCAGAAGCTGCTTTGTGCTGTTGCTAGATCGGGGGAAGCAACCAGAGAGCTTCTCATTCCGAGCCTCCTTCCATTTTGCTGTTGCCTCAATTAAGTTACTTTTCTATGCTTCGTGGCTCATTAACATCGGTGACTGCTGAATGCCTGTTCTCCTAGAGTATTTCCAGCCTTATGTGAACGATACATGTTCAGAATCCCTCATCACGGTGATATCCTTTTGCCATCCTGAATGTTGGTGACAAGGCAAATAGCAAGATGGAAATGCAGCTTTTGAATAGAAATCATCCTTCTTGAAACTCCCTGGGCCCTCCCCCAAACCCACCTCCTTTCCCCTGGGCCAGGTCCCAAGTGTTAGCTGGATGGTTAAGCCCTGTCCTCTGGGGCTGCAAGAGCTGAGTTTGAAACCTTAAGTTACCTGACATTCCCTGGGCCTCAGTATCTTCTTCTGAAAGACCTGGACAGGAATGATATTTACCCAGAGGGTAGCCGTGAGTATTGACAGAGGTAATTTTATGTAAAGGGCTCCTGCAGTGCAGCTCCCCAGAGATGAGGCTCCTGGGATCACTGTTTTTCAGATCCCCACGCTAGTGCGCCCTCTTCAAGACACCTCCCCCAGGCTAGCATCTCCCTGTCTTGAATTCCCATAGCACTTTGTTAGGACGCATTTGCTGATTAAGTGCCTAATGTTATGGTTACACCTCCAGGCTAGGCGATGGCTTGGCGTCCCCTCTCTCCTCCGTAGCTGTGGCTACAAAGCCTGGATGAGCATCAGAAGAATCACCTGAGGAGCTTTGAAAAAATACAGATTCCTGGGTTCTAGCCCCAGAGAACACTCTGGTGAGTCTGGGTTGGAACCTAGGAACCTTGATTTTTTTTATGAACGCCACAGATGTTTCTGCTGAGGGTGGGTCTCAGACCCCAGTTTTAGAATCAATTCTATAAGCCATCAAACCTAACATCCCCTTTTATATATTTTGTAACATCCTCTTTACCTCCTGAAATGGAACTCAAAGATAATAGGCCTCACTTACGCACAGTATAAACAACAACAACATAAGCCTCTAACTGTAATATAGAGAAGTAACATGAAAATAATTCGTAATAAAATAGCTTGCATTTCAATATGTGCACAATTACATTGGAAGACATAATGAGAGAGATATTTGCTCTTATAATAAATCAGTTTGGATTTAAGGACTAGTTCAATTGAATATTATCAAAAATCATATATAAAACCTTAGAAATAAAGGCTAAATAAATCTTTGTTTGTCACTAAGACTAACATAGCTACAAATACAAACCAACACGAGTATGTTATAGAGGTGACTCAATAATCGTAAGTGACACTCCTGAAACTGTCATGACTTTTGGAGATGATAAAAAAAAAACTCTTGGTAAAGTCCTTAATAGAATAAAATACACCTTTCCCTCGATTTATAGGATAATTGAATTCTTAGAAAATTCAGTGTATTTAAAACTGAACAAAACATTTTTATGAAATGTAGAGTTGAGATCTAGATTCAGATGATGATATAAACTTTTGTTCTCTTTTTTGAAAGTCGTGTGGGACATGGGACAATCCGTCATCAAGAGGGACCTTCTGGAGCATTGTAGGCATTTAGCATTTCTGCTTCCCCATCCGCAAATGCCAGCAGAGCCCTGCAGTCAGTGTAACAACCAAAAGCTGCTTACCCAATTCCAAAGCCTCTAGGGATGTGACACCCCACCAAGAGCCACAGCCAAGGAGATAGACATCAGCCCTAAACTATAATCATTACAGAGCCCTTGTGGCCCCCAGCAGGTTGGCCCCAGGACATGATGTTGTGTACACATGTGGTGAATATGAATGAATTACCGGACTTGGAATACTTTGAAATAAATGGCACATATGCAAAAAAAAAAAAAAAAAAAAAGTTCATGAGCATGATATATTTTTTTCTTCCTGAACCAGAATTGGCCTTTGTCACATTATGGAAGCTGTGAGGTACTTTAGACAGCCAAAGGGCTTTGTTGCAGGTTGGGTTCTCTGGAAGCGGATGCATGGAATTTGGGGTGGAAGATGCTCATTAGAAACTGGTACCCAGGAGGGGAAAGAAGCAGGATTGGGCAGAGGAAGGGGTTGAAAAGGCCTCAGCCAACCTGGTGGGAAACCCTGGGGTGAGTACTTGCAGTCATGGTGTCCTGCTTTGGGCCAGAACTGCTGGGCCTCAGTCACCAGATGCAGATTGTCTCAGGCCCAACAGGGAGGGCATGATCTCATAGAGGCATCTCTCTGCCCCTGAGGCAGAGCCTGAAGGAGCGGGCGGCTGGAGGCCTTGTGCTGATCCCACTACCCATAGCTGGGAGGCAAGTCCTTCCCGGAAGGGGGATCTGGGCAGCTCACCTCCGTCTACCACAGGCTTTCATGTATATCCTCACTTGTGTCTCACAGTAGCCCTAGGAGAGGCACAGTTATCATTCCCATTTCATAGATGAGGAAACTGAGGCTGAGAGAATTTTCACTAATTTCCATGGTTTAAGTACCTAACTAGTGTCTCAGTGAGGATTGGATTCTAGGCCTTGTAAATGTCAGGTCCCCTCAGTGATGTCCACGTGAGCGTGACGATTCTCATTCATTCTTTCATTTATTCAGTCCCACTCATTTGGTTGATGTGAGGTGCCGTGCCCCATGCTGTGTGGGACAGGTGAGCTGCTAAAACCTCTCCCATTGATACTGTTTCTTTCATGGTTGAGTAGCTTACAGGTAGATTAGCACAGTGAGGTAGAAATATCTGAGTCCTTTTAAGTATCTAGCTTTATCACTTGATCAGCTTAAGGAATTAATTAGAAAAATCCTTGCCGTGCTGGAGAGCTTGTTTTGTGATAAGATTTTCCTTATAGGTTGTTTTTGGCAGAGACAAGGACCTTTGATTTAGAGCCTCTTGAAAAGAGTGCCTCGGGCCTTCCAGATACAGTATCACTTCCCAGGCTCCAGCCAAGTGGAGAATCGGTGGCTGGCAGCTGCCTTGGGAACCTGACATGCGCACCGGAAGCTCTGGCCACTAGGTGCGCCGGCCGGGTCCTCCACCCTTTGCTCTCTTCCTCTCTCTTTGCTGGGCACCTTCAGTTTGGACTCTCAGTGGCCCGTTGAAAAGACTTTCAGATTATTTCCAGGTCCCCCAGGGGGAACTACTGTCTTTAATCAAAGGCAAGACATTTCTGCTACAGGGTGTTGGAATAATTTTGGCTTTTTCACAAATCAAGTGGGAGATGACTAGGTTATGAGGTTGGCCGTAGGCAAGTCCAGTGAACCCTTAGTGTGGTCAGCCTTGTTAACCCCAGCAGGTGGAATAAACACAAGGTATGAGAGTTTAATATTCTTGAGGCCAGAATTCTTTTAAAATAGTTTAATTTTTTAAAATTGCAAAATATAAGCTCACTGTAACAATGAAATCTCCTGTCCCCTCCAATGCTATCATACCCTTAAGGCTATCAGTATTAACATTGTGTACATTTCCTTTCCTACCTTTCTCTGTGCTTATTCAAACATGTACAACTCTACTGACCACGTGGGTTTTTCCCTTCCTTTTAAATGAAAGTATGATTCTAAATATTTTATAAATTGCTTTATCCACAAAACAATATATTACGGACATCCCTCCCACCCCAGGTCAGTATATAGCTTCATAATATTCCATAGTGTGGATGTGTCGTGATTTATTCAACCATTTCCCCTATTGATGGGCTTTCAGATTGTTTCCAGTTTTTGTTATTAAAACAATGCTGCAGTGAAAATTGTTAGTCCAAATAGTGCTTCTACAGGCACCTCAGAGCTGGGAATAGGAGGTGAATGAGAGAAAGGGTAGGGGGAAGGGGGAGGGAGGGAGGTGCTCCCTGCTTTCTAGAAGTGTACATTGTGGTGGTGGGGAAGCTATGTATAAACAGGTAAAGCCGTTCATAAAGTAGGAAATAGCAGAGATAAGGGCTCTGAGTAAAATAAAGCAAGATTCTATATTAGAGCAAAGGCATCTTTCAGGAGGTAAGTTTATGCCAAGACCACAGGACCAGGGAGACAGCCCTGCAGTGAGCGGTGCATGTGAGGAGGTTACACTCATATCCTGGGGGTATCCGTTACTGGAGCCTGCCACCATGACCTTCTGCAGAAGTTCTAGCAATGCACACTGCACCCAGCAGTGTCTCGGAGGCCCTGCTTCCCTACACCCCCCTTAGCTCTAGGGGGGTCTTTAGTCTTGCAACATTTTGCCAATCCAATATGTGAAAATGGAAATTTCCCTGAGTGCTGAGGAGGGTAGGCAGCTTTTTATATGTTCATTGACCTTCTCTGTTTCTCTTCCTTGGATGCTTACTCACTGACTTTGCCATTAAAAAAAATTGGGTTATCTGGCCTCTTCTGACCATTTTGTAGCAGCTCTGTGTCTATCACACTCCATTCCCTCTTGTATTTCCTAACTTGTTTTTCTCTTCATCTTTCTTCAGTCTCTCCAGACTTCTTTCCTTAAGCCCCAGAGACCCCCAGCCTTCATTAATCCTTAGGAATTATGAGCCTTGGTCCTGTGAGCTTTTCAAAGGCCTAAAAATATGTCTGAAATCAGGAAAAAAAAGAGTTTATGTTGGCCTCTTGAATACTGAAAGAAAACTTTAAAATCAAAAGTTATCTATTTTTGGGGACTTCCCTGGTGGCGCAGTGGATAGGACTCCACGCTCCCAATGCAGGGCGCCCGGGTTGGATCCCTGGTCAGGGAACTAGATCCCCCATGCATGCCGCAACTAACAGTTCGCATGCCACAACTGGGGAGCCCGCCTGCCGCAACTAACACCCGGTGCCACCAAATAAATAAATAAATAAATATTAAAAAGGTAATATATGTTTAATCAAATGCCTATAAAACATAACATTTATGTCAACTAGTCACTTGCAACTCAACTCCGTATATAGTTATAACACAGATAAAAGTAATGTATATTTAATGTGGGAGGTGGGCATATTTTTACATGTTTAATACGGTGGGGGGCAGGGCTTCTAAGTGAAAGAATGGTTGGTGGTCTTGGAAGATTTTTAGTCACCCTTGAATCTCCCAGAATTCTTAAAAAGAAAACATTTACCCCGTTCTGCTTTTCCTCCAAGTTCCTTGATCTCTCCTTTTTTGTGTGCTCTGTCTTTGATTTCTCCGCTTTCTGTCTTTCTGGTCCCTTGGCATCCTGCCCTGACGCTTCTCCCACGCGGCCCAGGACTGATTTAGTTCCTTCTCAATGGCCTCAGGATGCAGCTCTCACCTTAGCCTGATATTCTCTGGGGCTCTTGACCTCACTGACTACTCCCTTCTGGAAGCTCTTTGGCTCCCTTGATTTTGCCTATTTTTTCTTAGTTCTCCTTTTACCTTTCTGACCATTCCTCCTCAATGCCCCACCTCCCAACTCAGTGTTGGTTCCTCCTGAATCCTTCTCTGATTCTCTGCTTCCCTTGGTTAATTTCAACAATTCCTTTGTCTTCAACTACCCTCACTATTTTCTGTATACTGCCTCAAATTCTTTGTGGAGGAAAGAGAATATAAATTTTCAAAAGAATCTGCACACCCCTTCCACCACCACAAACAAAACAAACAAACCTTTAGTATTGACTTAGCCCAAGAGAGTATTTTTAAAACTGATTTGCAACCCATGAGTGGGTTGTGAATGTAATGGGCTGGGGAAAAAAAACTGCATTAAAAAATACAATAGAACAGAAAATATAATTTTATATCACATGTGGTTGGGAGATATTGTTTTATGAAACTTTTGTTAAAGGTATTTGTATATGTCAAGATTGCCCTCACAATCCGTGGGATCCTGTACAACATGAAGATGGGGGACCTTTTGTTAAAAAATTACTGGAGATTTCAAGATGGCAACAGCAGAGCACGTAACCAAGAGGGGGGCCCTTCTGAGCGCGGGACCCTGTGCAGCTGCCCAGCTTACACGCCCATGTAGCCAGCCCTGGTGTGGATGTTCGTGTCTGACCTGGGTTCAGACGTCAGATAATTTTCTTACCGTGAGTCACAGGCAAATAAGTTGGAAAGCCACCATTCTAACACGTGCCAAGATTCGTGTGAAAGGGTGGCCGTAGCCAGTCAGAGACCAGGAGCTGGTTCCAAACCACCTGTATTCAGTCATTCCATCTCTAGTCCACTCACCTCCACCCGGCCAGCTGGCTCTACTTTCTTAGCTCCTGCCTGCCTGGGCCTGGTTTCTGCTGTGTTGCCCACGTGGTTATGCCTGGCTCCAGGCACTCAGCTTTTTTATCTGCCGTTGCCCCTCTCCCTGGCTTGTTTAGCACCCTGGGAAACACTCCTCCTGGCAGCCCCTCGAGGAATGGCTTGGACACTGACTGCAACTAAATGCGAAGGTTTCTCTTACTTCCAACCCAGATGTCTCTCCTCAGCATTAGTCTATTTATTACTTCTTAGACAATCCACCTGGACGTCACTTGTGTGCTTCAGACTCGTTTTCCGCCTCACCTTCCCCTCCCCTCCAGCCCTGCTTGGACTTCTATAGTCATCCCTTTGGTTAGTGCCACTACTGTTTACTCAGTTGGCCCAGCTTAGAACTGCGGGGGTTATTCTTTATTCTTCCATTCTTCCTTCTTCTCCACCTCCTCATAGCCCGTGAGCTGCCAAGTCTTACGGGCTGGGCCTCCTACGGGACTACTTTGAGTCTGTTGTCTCTTCTCCACGTCTGGCAGAGAGTCTGACTCCTTGGCAGGGATGCAAGGCCCTTCATTCTGGTCCCCACCTGCGCCTTACCCTCAGCTCCCACCCTCCCACCCACCCCCAACCCCTGCTCCAGCCACGCATCTGTTTTCCTAGGTTCTTGGGCTACTCAGCTGCGAGCAGTAGCACACCCGCACTCCTTGGTACCTTTAGAAATGTAGGGGGCGTTACATTAGTTATCATAATGGTTGGGAGTCGCTGCCAGCGATTAGCGGGTAGGGTCAGAGATGGCAAATATCCTGCAGTGTGTGGGACATTCTCTCAAAGGGGAATTGTCCCACCCAGAACTGCAGTAGCCACCCTGTTGAGAAACAGAATGGGGCTGTGTCATGCCTCTGTCCTTTGTCCCTGCATTCTCTTGGCTTGAGACGCTCCTCCTCGACCTCAGCCTGGGGAACTCCTACATATTCTTTTAATTCTAGTTTTAAAAAGATGCCACCTTCTCTCTGAAGCCTCCAGCACCTGTTTCACGCTGAGGGTAGTTGGTTCCCCCCTTTGTTCCAGGCACTGGTACCTCGAGTGGAGCGCTTCTCTGAGCATGCCTTTCCCTGCAGAAGGGCCAGTCTTATACAGCTTTGTGTTTCCTGCACCTGGCATGGGGCTGGCAGGTACTACCGTGGGGTCACCATAAGGTAAAGAGGGCGGATTGGCTGAAATGAATGAATCCCATAGCCTGGCAGCCAGTCAGTCCTTAGATGGGCTTTACTTGCTGCACTTGAATTTCATCTTCTCCTTCCTCCGTCCCTGCCTCGCTCTCTTTTTTCCTTTCTTTATTGCGTCTCTCTAACTCTGGCACGCACTTCTTCATTACTACAGATCGGCCGTCTTCCATAGTTACAGTCATCTGCGGTTCCTCGAGGCATCTAAGAATTGAAATAGATCTTGGCCATCTTTGCTCCCGAGGTGTGATTGCAGTAGTTACAGCTCCTGTTTCCAAGGCAACAGCCTTCTGGTTATGAGTAGAGTGCTTCTCTTAGTGGATCTCCATTCGGAGAGAGGAGTCTTAACGGCTTCTATCTCCATATTCAAACTTACCCTGCTTTATTGCTTATAAAAGGCCAGTTTACATTCGAATAGGGCAAGGATAAACTATTACTCTGCTCTGACAATTTTAACACTTTTTATTGAAGCATATTATACATATAGAAGAGAACACGTATAATAAGTGTATATCTCCATGAACGCACCTGTGTACGTAGCACCCAGATCAATAAACAGCACCTCAAAGCTTAATGATTTTTCATGGAACTCTTGGATTTTTTTCTAATGTGCATTTCTTATGGGTGTTTTATCTAAGAATCACATTTCTTTCCCAAACCAATACTAATCTAAGACCCTGTAAGATGGGGCCTGATTTAAGACCCCTGGGCATTCAACCCACAGGTTATATAGGGAGCTTTAGGTCATTCCTATTTAAAATACCATTTAAAAATGCTAGTCCTCTGGTATTAGGGAGGTACCCTGTGGATCAGCTACTTCAGTCTGATGCACTCACTCTGTTCTTTGAAAGCAATGCATACGAGGAAGGCCTCAGTCCAGGCTGTTTCCTCTGTGCAGGCTGATTCACATGAAACAGATGCACACAGACATAGAGCCCCCTCTCCTCACTCCATTCCTCCATCTTTTTCTCCCTTCTTTCCTCCCTCCCTCCCTTCTTTCCTTCCTTGTCACGTCTCCTTTATATCACTTGGTGCAAGTGGGATTTAGGAATCAGATCATTCTGGAATAAATCCCACCTGTCACCCATGCTGTGTGGCAATTCTTTTCAACCTCTCTGGTTTTCAATTTCCTCATCTGTAAAGTGGGAATAATATACTCCTCTTGTAGACTTAATGTCTATAAGACATTGTATGAATGAGATAATGAATGTGAAACACACCAGCATTTTGCTTGGTTCACAGAAATAAGCGATAGTTCCCTCTCTTTTCTCACCCAAAGTTGAAAATTGTCAGAGCTTTCATCACATTATTCCTGGATAACTGTTGTCACCTATGTGATCTCTTTGCTCCTGCTTCCCCTGCCCCAATTCATCTCCAATGCTTGTCCCTCCAGATTTATCTTTCCAAACCACTACTTCCACTTTTGCTCTTCCCTTCTCAAAAAGATCAGTAGATTTTCATGGTATGTATGCTAAAGCCTGGCTTAGAAGGACTTCCTAAGTTGGCCCTAGAGCCTCTGGCTTATCATTCATAACTGCCATGTTGAGAACTGTGTTATTTCAGGGAATGAATGGGGTGACCGCACTGTAATGCATGTGGAGAAGTGTTTGTGCGACGTATATAGTATGTTTGAGACAAATATAGGTGTTTGGGAGACGTATGTATCTTCCTCCAGGCTAGCCAGTTGTCCCTTTGGTGTGCCTTAGGTTTTCCTGCCCCTGCATCACCCACTGGCAATGCCCTCTCATAGGTCATCCATTTGGGCATTTCAAACACAGAGGCCGCTTTGCCCTTGGGCCCTGCAGAAGGTGATGCCTGTGGGCCATGGAGAAAGGGGTGGTTGGCAGCCCTCTGCCTCTGTTTTCCTGACATTATCTGCTGGGTTCCTCAGCTTTGCCACAACCTGAGACACTTGACCCCTACCTGTAGGTCCTGTCCCATTTGACTTTGAGGATTTAAGGAGCTTCAGCTGAACTCGGGGACGCTGTGTCACGTTGGAAAATTGGGCTTTTTTGTTTTGTTTTTCTAAATTTATTTATTTTATTAATTTTATTTTTGGCTGCGTTGGGTCTTCGTTGCTGCGTGCGGGCTTTTCTCTAGTTGCGGTGAGCGGGGGCTACTCTTGGTTGTGGTGCACGGGCTTCTCATTGTGGTGGCTTCTCGTTGTGGAGCATGGGCTCTAGGCGCACGGGCTTCAGTAGTTGCGGCACGTGGGCTCAGTAGTTGTGGCTCGCAGGTTCTAGAGCGCAGGCTCAGTAGTTGCGGCGCACGGGCTTAGTTGCTCCGTGGCATGTGGGATCTTCCCGGACTAGGGTTTGAACCCGTGTCCCCTGCATTGGCAGGTGGATTCTTAACCACTGCGCCACCAGGGAAGCCCTGGCCTTTGGTTTTGTTCCTAAGTTGTCATGTCTACCTTGCATCCGACTCTGATGACTCTTTCTCAGCTCCTCCCTTTTCTGGAATGACTTCCTCCCTCAGAACCCCAGTGTCGAGAATGGGGTTTCCACTCCTGACAGACAGGCTTCCCTGCACTCCAGGGGTTTTGTTTTGGACACCCCCATTCTAGCCCTAGACCAGTTGCTTATTTAGATAACCACCAGTTATCTGGGGCCATAATTTCCAGATACCCTGCCTAGTGGAACAATTGCCTCTTAGCCCCTGGAAATGTCGCACTGAAATAGCATGAGTTCATTTAAAATGCCCTTTTTGGAACTTGGCTTTCTGGCCTCTTACCTATCCAGAACAAGGTGGAGAGTCAGGAAGTAGTCTGAAAACCAGAGCTCGTGATCAGGCACACCTAGATAATTGCAAGGTCTAAGGATTCTTTACTCCCAGGCTCTCACTTAGAGCCGTGTGCTCTTACTTGAGACATACTGCTGTGGTCGATTGCCTTTTAAGTGTGCAATAACCCAGAAACAGCCAATTTTAGGCTGTTTATAATAGGGGGAAATGATAACCCAACAGAAAGGGAAAGGTAGGAAAAATGACAAAAGCATAAAATAACTGAGAAATTGCATAAAAAATTCTGGAGTGATTTAGTATTTTAAAGCATGCTAAGAACATCTTTGAAGTATAGGATGTATATAACGGTGACCTTCTGGTGTCGGCAAAGTGTGCGATTACTATCTTTATAATCTTTTCAAGAAGGTAAGAGAGGGTGCTACTGTAGTACACATTTTAAGGAAATCTCCACCTGAAATGGCCAAAATAAAAAGCATTCCCACATTTATGAGGGCTAAACTTTTATTCATTTGTTCATCTAACATATAATGAGCACCTATTATGTGCTGGGCACTGTTCTAGGTGCTGAAGATATATTACAAAGCAAAATACAAAATCCCTGCCCTCTTGGAGATTAATCTAGAAAACTAGGCTATCCAGAGCGAATAATTCTCTATGACTTGAGAGGGTCAAGGTTTTTCCTTTATTATTTTTAATAGATTAAATGGGACGTTTTTCTATGTTGCAAATAGATTAAATGGAAGAGATTATTTCTAAGACTTTCAAAACTGGTTGCATGAATGTCATATACCATGTTGAAAGTCTCTTTGGAGCTTGACTTACCCTAGTTATTTTATTTTTCATCACAACAGGAAGTACGAATTGTGGTTTGTTTTTTTGCATGTGGGGAAATGGCAGAATGGAGAGGTGCAATGACTTGCCTGAGATTATACAGGGGTTAGTGACACTCTTCAGTGCTCAGACTGGAAGATTTCCCACTTCCAAGTTCAAGTTCCTGGGTTGGGACCATCGTTCAGTTGTGTAAAGAATAAGGGGTAAAAAAGTCCAAATTTTAAATATGAAAGGTTAAAAAAAATGGAGTGATTTAACGTTCATGTAATCAGTCCTAAAATGAATTCCTCACCCATGGCTGTACATTAGTGGCTTAACTGGCTCTCTGAAGGATGTAATTTCAACTGTAGTTTTCCTTTTCCCCCCCTTCCCTCTGGCAATCTTATAGAAATCTCTTAGCTGTTATTTGGGGCTTTCTAAATGATCAAAATGAAACAGCTACCGCAGCTTTTATTTTGGTCCTTAATCAGAAAGAACTGAAAATGGTGGTGTTTGATGGAAAATTCTTTAGATGGTCACCGCTGGTTGGTCCCCTGAAAGACTGTGGGTTCAGCCTAGTCAGACAGCCACCACATCCTCAGATAGGTTCCACCTGCCCGAGCAGTCACTTTGCTGCCTTCATGCACAGCCTTTTCCTGGCTTGCGTCCAGTTTGTGACTTTTTGCTTGGAGAGTGAGCATTTGATTTCTTTTTTTTTTTAACTAAAGTTCATTTTTTTTTTTTATACAGGGATATGTCATATGCTTTATGGAGTATAGATTCTAGATGGAATTTTAATTACCTCAAGCCAAATATGCTTTAAATTTTAGCCCTTGGAGGGTGTGATAAAATACTTTCACTACTGGAGTTCAGTTTATGAAAACATAGGTGGCTCGGATTAGAACTCTTATGTTATGCTGCTAATAAAGCCAAAGGGTTGAAATAGGATTTAAAAACCCTTTCTTTTGTTTTTAAAATTGAAGTGTAGTAGATGTACAATATTAAATGTTACAGGTGTACAATATAGGGATTCACAATTTTTGAAGGTTATGCTCCATTTATAGTTATTATAAAATATTGGCTATATTCCTTGTGTTGTACAGTATTGTCTTTTTTTTTTAATATCATGGAATCATGTGCTCTTTCAAATGTTAAAGGAAAGTGATACCTATTGGTTTGTGGTATTCTCATGGTAACATTTAATGTGCTCTGTTCATAAATGGTCTCAATTGTAATACTCTCTGCATATGAGATATCCCACACTTAGGGGTTAAAGAATCACAAAACAAAACACTCAATCATTTTTATTAGACAAGGCAGGGGCAGTAAAGAAAAAAAAAAAAAAGACAACGCAGGCTTTCATTTTAAAAAAGCTTTTACTTAAGCAAGTGCATTTGCATTTCTGTGACTAAAATAAGAAAAAGCTATCTGGTGTGTGGAATGGGTTAATGATGTGTTTGCCCTTAGTTGGGTTTTTGGCTAGAGGGAGATTAGGGGTTGATATAGGACAGAACAATTCTATGAGGACTCAATTCTGCAGGAGTTTTACTGGGTTTTCTCAGTGTTTTTTGGCTGCTGACTCTTTCACCCTTCTTGTCATTGAGCCAACTATCATTTTCATTCTGTAAGTGGTAATGACTATTACAAATTTGAGAAAGTTTAGTTTCTTTTAAAGCAGGGTATGTGTGTGTGTGTGTGTGTGTGTGTGTGTGTGTGTGTGTAGAGAGAGAGAGAGTTTTTTTTAAAGAGCAGTTTTAGGTTCATAGCCAATTTGAGAGAAAGGTACAGAGATTTCCCACATATCCCCTGCCCCCCACACGTGCATAACCCCCATTATCAACATCCCCACTGAGTGGTGCATTTGTTACAACTGATGAATCTACATTGACATTATGATGAATTTTTATTTTTAAAGAACCTATGAAATCTGACCTGTTAACTTTATCCTAAGTATTTTGTCCCGTTATCTGGAGTCATGGATTTTGACTTCCTGAACTATAAAAAGGTGATTTTTCTCTTTACCCTCAGGGGTCTGGGAGAAGTTAAGATAAGGTTCTCATTTTGTAAAAGATGTGAAGGAAGTTCCCAGGTGTGTCCTACCTTTCTCGATGGAGGGATGATGACGACAATATGAGATCCATCTTATATGGATGAGATGGATGCTAGGTAGAAGGAAAGACTTTCTCCTTCTGAGTGTATTGTCATTCTTAAGTTAAAAGTCATTATACTTTCTTTAAACATTCTTTTGTGGAAAGAATGGACTCATTTTGGCAAGTTGGAATTTTCACACAGAATTTCCATTAGCACAAATCCATATGCATCAAAATGAGAAAAGCCTTCAAAGGACAACCTCTGGGAAATAGGTCAAAATTTTTCATTCTGGATGGGAATTTGATTCTGCAGTTGTTAGTGGTCTGTAATTAGGGCTGACTTGATGATGCAAATCCTAGGAATGGAGCCAAAACATTACAAACTCATTTATAACTCCCCCACCCCCTGTGAGTAACCATATTAATATGTAATTTTAGGGTCTGGGTTCTAAAATAATTTTATTAAAATATAAGAGTGATGTTTCTTGTTTTTCTACAAGAAGATAATGCCAGAAAGCTCTGCCATTTCTTCTTTCTGGCTACTTCCTGTCTGGATTTTGCTTCCTGCTCTCTGCCCAGAATGCTCTATCAGAGGGAACTACTGTATGGTCAGGAAGGTTGGTTTGTATAAAAGTACGTGAATATTTTGTTCTTGTTGGTAGGAAGTGAGCCGTTGCTGATACCTAAATTCTTACTGCAAAGCCTGGCACATACCATATATTATAGATTTTTAGTTGAGATTCCTAGTTGTATGCGTGTTTGCATTTTGCCCTTGGGTTTTCTCTTATTTCATCACACACAGCAAAGGTGATTTTGACATCTGAGCTTCAGATTCTGTTTTCCTCATAAGGGTGAACTAGACTTGCAGGCTCTCTCTCTTCTGGCCATCTATGAAAAGTTAGCAGGCCTTGTCTCTTTTTTAATATGAGGCAAATATTCTTGCTGGCTTAGTAGTAGTATATATTGTATCTCCAGCTTTGTTCTGGTCTTTGGCTTGGCCGTGAAGTTTCAGCGTCTCTAGGGTCCCTTGTTGTCAGTCCACCTTAAACCTTCTTCAGGAGACTCAGTGGTAATGACAGCTACTACGGAAGAGACAGGGTATCAGCCGTCATCAAAGTTTCCTGTTTAGCATAGAGACTTAGGGTGAAAGTTTTTAGAAAAGACTGTCTATTTCTTTTTGATGGTTGTTGTTCTTACCAAGAAAGCCTTTGATGAATTTCCTTTTAAAAGACTGTTTGGTTCAGGTCTCTGCTTCCAGGAAAGGTATTATTACCATTTTTCTGGGTAGGCCACCAAGATGCTTGATTTTGCTCAAGGACCTATAAGGCTGCATGGCCTTTTTATTGCACCACATTATTTTTCAATGAGTTATAGTAAGTGACCCTCTGTTTATAGATGAACAAAGAGTGGTTATAAGCCCCCAGAGATACTTCAGGATTTTAGGTAAAGTAGGAACCCAGAGAAGGCAGACATCCTCCATGGAGAGTCCTTGCTGCTTGCGTCATGGTATCACCAGCACCAAGCTCAGCCCCTAGCACACAGGGGTCTGCAGCATATGCATGTTGCCCGTGGAATTAAAGACTGTGAATTGGAGGACAGTTTAATAAAAAAAAAAAGGAAGAGAAAAGATTTGAAAGGGAAATTTTCTCAGGCAGCCTAAAGACAGTTCGGTTAGCTTAGATGGAGAAGGGAAAGACAGATTATTTATAGGATTTGCAAAGTCATGGTGGGCTAGACAAAGAGGGACCCAGATCCAGAGAATTTCACAAGGAGTTATCTCACAGCAGGACTTTTAATTCCAAGATCTTTTAAGTGCCTGAATTTGTCTTTGCGTCTCAGGTTTACGAAGTTACTTTTATAATGAGGAGGTTGAATCTATTGCTGGGTTGTGTTGTTAGGCTGTGGCTTTGGGAGGGGTGCCAGAGAATGCATGTGTGCACACGTGAACACACGCGTGTGCATGCATGAGCAGGAGCTGATCAGCTAAGGCCTCGGGTAGCAGCAGCAGTACCTGACTCAGCGCACCAGCCTCCTGACCCCAGAGCCCTGGGACCATCCTGCTTTCCACCACTCAGCTAGCTAGTTAATCTCCTTGACAACAAAGACATTATTGGCAATATAGGAGGACTGTGCTTAAGGCTGTTTTACCTAGTCTTTAAGAACCTGGAAGGAATTTTTGGAAGTACCCTTTATGTCCAGGCCCCAGGGATTTGGCACTGGTTGAGACGTAGATAATGGAAGCTTTGGCTTCTTAGTTTGAGTGTGTTGGAAGTTTTTCAGAGCTCCCAGAGCATTTCATAATTATCTACTTAGAGCAGTGACTACATTTCTGTCATATAGAAAGAGATACGGAAACAAAATAAGAAGACGTATTTTGAAACACCATTTAAAAGAAACTGGAACGGTCACTAATCACTAGGGAAATGCAACTCAAAACCACCATGAGCTATCACTTCATACCCATTAAGATGGCTGTTATCAAAAGAAAACAGAAAACAATAAGTGTTGGTTAGCTCACAGAGAAACTGGAGCCCTTGTGCATTGCTGGTGGGAATGTAAAAATGGTACAGCTGCTGTGGAAAACAGTATGGCATTTCCTCAAAAAATATATCATAGAATTACCATTTGAGGGCTTCCCTGGTGGCACAGTGGTTAAGAATCTGCCTGCCAATGCAGGGCACATGGATTCGATCCCTGGTCCCTGAGCCACAACTGCTGAGCCCACATGCCACAGCTACTGAAGCCCGTGCACCTAGAGCCCGTGCTCTGCAGCAAGAGAAGCCACCACAGTGAGAAGCCCGCGCACCGCAACGAAGAGTAGCCCCTGCTCGCCGCAACTAGAGAAAGCCCGCACGCAGCAGTGAAGACATTTGACGCAGCAACTCCACTTCTGCGTATATATCCACAATAATTGAAAGCTGAGACTTGAACAGATAGTTGTACACCAATGATCAGAGCAGTATTATTCACATAGCCAAAAGATGGAAACAACTCACATGTCCATTGACAGATGAATGTATAAACAAAATGTGTATATACATACAATGGAATGTTAGCCTTCAAAAGGAATGAATTTCTGAAACATGCCACAACATGAATGAATCTCGAAGACATAATGCTAAATGAAATAAGCCAGACAGAAAAGGACAAAAATTGCAACGTCCCACTTATATGGTAGTCAAATTCGTAGAAATGGAAAGTAGAATAGTGCTTACCAGGGGTAGGGGTAGGAGGCAAGGGGGAAGTTGTTGTTTAATAGGTACAGAGTTTCCATATAGGATGATGGAAAAATTCTGGAGATAGTGGTGATGGTTGCATAACAATGTTGTTAATGCCGCTGAATTGTACACTTGAAAATGCTTAAACTGGTAAAGTTAATGTTATGTATATTTTACCTCAATAAAAAATATTTGTGCAAAAAATGTGTTTTAAGATACTAAAGAAAAAAAGAGCAGGAAAATGGAACTGAAGAAAGTCATGACGGTTTTTTCCCAAAGATTTATAATAATCAGTAAAAAGCTGCCTAGTATTGTGTGTTGATTCTAAGTTTTATCAAGTAAAAATATTCTCTGTGTGGCTTTAACTTTTTTTTAAAAAGAATACTTCTTAAAACTATTGTCGAATCATGTTGAACTGGCAAATACCCAGCTTTCTTTTGGGTCTACATTGGTACCCATGTTTGGCTAACTGACTTCCTTTGCACAGTGACCTAAAAGAAAGCTGACTACCTTGACTGTAAAGAAATCTCCAGTTACTGCAGCTGCCTCCAAGCCAGTCCCGAAATCTGCTTAAGCTCAGGCACCTGCATTTTTTTTTTTTTACATATATGAACATGCATGTGTATGCGTGATTTTTTTCACACACACACACACACACACACACACACACACTGTATTTTATTTTTACAAGAGATAAATAGACTGACACCAAGCATTGTAAATGGATGACCACAACAAAAGCAACAATGATTGCAATTACCAAACACGAAACACACTCATACTATGTCATAATATTGACATTCAGTCCAGTAATCCTCCACTGTAACAGCTCCTTTACTTTGCAGTGAAAATTGATTTGTATATTCTTTGCCTCTGAGTCCTTGTGGGATTTTTTTCTAATTCAAACAGAAAGTAACAAAAATTATAATCATCCTCATCAGTTCACTCAGTCCCATGTAATTAATGTTTTTTTTCATCTTGATCTTTTGTTAGCACTTTTATGAGTTCATCAGGTTTTCATTAGAGTTCTGAAAATGCTTATGCATTCAGTTCAGCAGTACAGTTACCAGAAACCTGTACTTGTCAGAGTCTTTTCTCTGAATTCCTTGAAGATGAAAGGAATTTCATTATGTGAAATTTCTAAAAATCTTATATGTTCTGGTATAATGTTATAAGTCATAATTCTAGTTATTGCTTTAAAATGTATATCTCAGAAAAAAACGAAATTTCCTTGTCAATTGCACTATTATAAACTTTCATCAAATCTTTAACCGTGGTCATTTTTAAGTCTTTTGTCATTTACAGACAGTTCTGGGTGTACTCTGATGCTTTTGCAAATATGTTCCTATAAAAGGGTTTCATCTTCAAGGCACCTGCATTTTAAACCCTAAACCTGTGCAAGCGGTGTGCTTGCTTCTTAGGGGCTGGATTCATGTTTTCACTTTTTCCTCCATTTTTATGAAGACAGGCTGCTCTCTGAGATATGGAGACATCTACTGACTTCTCTATTTTCTACACCTCCTGAGGCACCCACAGCATGAGTCCAGTTTTTTTTTTTTCCTTCCTCTCTTTGTATAGTCTTTGTCTTTATTCTGTGTTGAAAAAAAGAAGGTTGAGAAGGTTTTTTGTTGTTTTTTTTTTAACATCTTTATTGGAGCATAATTGCTTTACAGTGGTGTGTTAGTTTCTGCTTTAGTTGAGAAGGTTTGAAGCCCCTCACAGCACAGTTCACTGTTTATTGGGGATACATGGAAGTCTTGGACTAGGGGCATGTGGCTGCTCAAATTTCATAGGAAATAATTGGCTCAGAATATGAGCTTCTCGATTTGTTATTGATGTATAGAGCCTTATACCCCCTTCTTTTCCTGTGACATTTTCTGAAACACCTAGGCCTTTGTTTTAAATCCATTCTACAGGAGATTAGTGATGTCTTCTTCAGAATGAATCTGTTTTTTTTGTTCTTTTTAACAAAAAATTAAGTCATTTAATACTCAGAAGAATCCTTTAAGTTAGGAGCAATTAGTATCTCCATTCAGAATGAGTCTTAAAGTGTATTTTTTAGAAAACTTGAGCCTGGAAGGTAGATGTTTAACTTTAGGATATATATATATATAAATAAATAAATATATAAATAAATATAAATATATAAATATAAATCTATCTATCTATCTATCTATCTATCTATCTATCTATCTATCTATATAAAATTTCCCCTTTGTCTTCCCCAGGCTGATTTATTTCCTGATGTAATGACTATAATGCACTTTGGTTTTGTTAACTTTGTTGTACATAGATGCTTGTATTCAAACTGTCTTACCTTTGGCTCTGTTGTGCCTACATGTACCTTTTGTAAAACTGTTGATATGTGGAGAATATCTAAATGTTGGATTTAAAGTTAACGTGTCATTTAAAGGCACACAGTTAAAGACACAGAAAAACAGGAATCTCTTCTACCGATGCTCCTGACAGGGGCTAACTGTCCTAACTGTTTTAAGTTCACACTCCTAGTGATTTAGAAACCAGCCTGGTCCAGCCTGGTCCACTGTTGGGCATTTGCTAGAAACTCGTTCTTCATCTGAAATCTCTCTTTTTTAAATTACTTTCCCCATTTGTCTTATTTTCTGCTGTCTAGAACAGTAAGCGAAAGTGGTATGAATTCAAAGACTCTGTATTTTAGATTTGAAAATGGGTTCAACTTATAGGTCATCCATACATTTTCTCTCAAACCATGTGTACAAAAGACAGCCCCCATTACAAAAATATAAATTCAGAATATGATAAGAATTTCCTTCAGTCATTTTTCTTGATTTAGAACAGATGGATTAAGATTCCTTACTATTTTTAAACTGTACTTAGTAACTACCCATTTAAAAGGTCTCCTGCAATGAACAGCACAGACGCATGATGAAGCATTTCTCTGTTTGGTGGGTGTCCTTCCATTAAGCGTGGTGTCTGCTCTGGCGTCCATGATGTGACTGGAGGAGGTGCACTGTTACTCTTCATCAGCGCTCTAGCCCTGCTTTCTCTGGCTTTCTTGTGCTGGTGGACACGTGTCAGTCTGTAGTGGGGCAGCCTCTTTGCACACTGATGGTGCTGACAACAGCAGAGCACGTAACAACCTGGAGAAAAGGGAAGTTCATAGTCCTGCTAAAGACGAAACACAGGCCTGCTCTTCTTCCTCTTTTTTAAATTTTTATGCTCCCAACTTAAAATTTATAGGTTATCAATTCCAAAACTATGACAGTTTAAGGCAAGGCAGGTTAGATTGGTTCCTTCTTGCTAGGTAAGAAGGAATACCTAATTTCTATCCAAATAGGAGCCTGTCCGGTTATTGATTTAGTTTTACTGCCCTTGGCGTCTCTTCGTTCTTAATTTTTTTAAATTAAGAATTGCTGTTGGACCAGAGGGCAGACAGCAGAAGCAAGAAGAACTACAGTCCTGCAGCCTGTGGAACAAAAACCACATTCACAGAAAGATAGACAAGATGAAAAGGCAGAGGGCTATGTACCAGATGAAGGAACAAGATAAAAACCCAGAAAAATAACTAAATGAAATGGAGATAGGAAATCTTCCAGAAAATGAACTCAGAATAATGATAGTGAAGGTGATCCTGGACCTCAGAAAAAGAATGGAGGCAAAGATCGAGAAGATGCAAGGAATGTTTAACAAAGATCTAGAAGAATTAAAGAACAGAAAAACAGATGAACAATACCATAACTGAAATGAAAAATAGACTAGAAGGAATCAATAACAGAATAACTGGGCAGAAGAACGGATAAGTGACCTGGAAGACAGAATGGTGGAATTCACTGCTGCGGAACAGAATAAAGAAAAAAGAATGAAAAGAAATGAAGACAGCCTGAGAGACCTCTGGGACAACATTAAACGCAACAATATTCACATTATAGGGGTCCCAGAAGGAGAAGAGAGAGAGAAAGGACCCAAGAAAATATTTGAAGAGATTATAGTCGAAAACTTCCCTAACATGGGAAAGGAAATAGCCACCCAAGTCCAGGAAGTGCAGAGAGTCCAATACAAGATAAACCCAAGGAGAAACAGGCCGAGACATATAGTAGTAAAATTGGCAAAAATTAAAGACAAAGAAAAATTATTGAAAGCAGCAAGGGAAAAACGACAAGTAGCATACAAGGGAACTCGCATAAGGTTAACAGCTGATTTCTCAGGAGAAACTCTACAAGCCAGAAGGGGAGTGGCATGATATACTTAAAGTGATGAAAGGGAAGAACCTACAACCAAGATTACTCTACCCGGCAAGGATCTCATTCAGATTCGATGGAGAAATCAAAAGCTTTACAGACAAGCAAAAACTAAGAGAATTCAGCACCACCAAACCAGCTCTACAGCAAATGCTAAAGGAACTTCTCTAAGTGGAAAACACAAGAGGAGAAAAGGACCTCCAAAAACAAACCCAAAACAATTAAGAAAATGGTCATAGGAACATACATATCGATAATTACCTTAAATGTGAATAGATTAAATGCTGCAACCAAAAGACACAGGCTTGCTGAATGGATACAAAAACAAGACCCATATATCTGCTGTCTACAAGAGACCCACTTCAGACCTAGGGACACATAACAGACTGAAAGTGAGGGGATGGAAAAAGATATTCCATGTAAATGGAAATCACAAGAAAGCTGGAGTAGCTATACTCATATCAGATAAAATAGACTTTGAAATAAAGAATGTTACAAGAGACAAGGAAGGACACTATGTAATGATCAAGGGATCAATCCAAGAAGAAGATATGACAATTATAAATATATATGCACCCAACATAGGAGCACCTCAATACATAAGGCAAATGCTAACAGCTATAAAAGAGGAAATCAACAGTAACACAATAATAGTGGGGGACTCTAACACCTCACTTACACCAATGGACAGATCATCCAGACAGAAAATTAATAAGGAAACACAAGGTTTAAGTGATACAACAGACCAGATAGATTTAATTGATATTTATAGGACATTCATCTGAAAATAGCAGACTACACTTTCTTCTCAAGTGCGCATGGAACATTCTCCAGGATAGATCACATCTTGGGTCACCAATCAAGCCTCAGTAAATTTAAGAAAATTGAAATCATATCAAGCACCTTTTCTGACCACAATGCTATGAGATTAGAAATCAATTACAGGGAAAGAAACGTAAAAAACACAAACACATGGAGGCTAAACAATACGTTACTAAAAACCAAGAGATCACTGAAGAAATCAAAGAGGAGTCAAAAAATACCTAGAGACAAATGACAATGAAAACACGACGATCCAAAACCTATCGGATGCGGCAAAAGCAGTTCTAAGAGGGAAGTTTATAGCTATACAAGCCTACCTCAAGAAACAAGAAAAATCTCAAACAATCTAACGTTACACCTAAAGGAACTAGAGAAAGAAGAACAAACAAAACCCAAAGTTAGCAGAAGGAAAGAAATCATAAAGATCAGAGCAGAAATAAATGAAATAGAAACAAAGAAAACAATAGCAAGGATCAATAAAACTAAAAGCTGGTTCTTTGAGAAGATAAACAAAATTGATAAACCACTAGCCAGACTCATCAAGAAAAAGAGGGAGAGGACTCAAATCAATAAAATTAGAAATGAAAAAGGAGAAGTTACAATAGACACCACAGAAATACAAAGCATCCTAAGAGACTACTACAAACAACTCTATGCCAATAAAATGGACAACCTGGAAGAAATGGACAAATTCTTAGAAAGGTATAACCTTCCAAGACTGAACCAGGAAGAAATAGAAAATATGAACAGACCAATCACAAGTAATGAAATTGAAACTGTGATTAAGAATCTTCCAACAAACAAAAGTCCAGGACCAGATGGCTTCACAGGTGAATTCTAGCAAACATTTAGAGAAGAGCTAACACCCATCCTTCTCAAACTCTTCCAAAAAATTGCAGAGGAAGGAACACTCCCAAACTCATTCTATGAGGCCACCATCACCCTGATACCAAAACCAAAGAAAGATACTACAAAAAAAGAAAATTACAGACCAATATCACTCATGAATCTAGATGCAAAAATCCTCAACAAAATACTAGCAAACAGAATCCAACAACACATTAAAAGGATCATACACCACGATCAAGTGGGATTTATCCCAGGGATGCAAGGATTCTTCAATATACGCAAATCAATCAATGTGATACACCATATTAACAAATTGAAGAATAAAAACTATATGATCATCTCAATAGATGCAGAAAAAGCTTTCGACAAAATTCAACACCCATTTATGATAAAAACTCTCCAGAAAGTGGGCATAGAGGAAACCTACCTCAACATAATAAAGGCCATATATGACAAACCCACAGCAAACATTATTCTCAATGGTGAAAAACTGAAAGCATTTCCTCTAAGATCAGGAACAAGACAAGGATGTCCACTCTCACCACTATTATTCAACATAGTTTTGGAAGTCCTAGCCACGGCAATCAGAGAAGAAAAAGAAATAAAAGGAATACAAATTGGAAAAGAAGAAGTAAAACTGTCAGTGTTTGCGGATGACATGATACTATACATAGAGAATCCTAAAACTGCCACCAGAAAACTGCTAGAGCTAATTAATGAATATGGTAAAGTTGCAGGATACAAAATTAATGCACAGAAGTGTCTTGCATTCCTATACACTAATGATGAAAAATCTGAAAGAGAAATTATGGAAACACTCCCATTTACCATTGCAACAAAAAGAATAAAATACCTAGGAATAAACCTACCTAGGGAGACAAAAGACCTGTATGCAGAAAACTATAAGACACTGATGAAAGAAATTAAATGATACCAACAGATGGAGAGATATACCATGTTCTTGGATTGGAAGAATCAACATTGTGAAAATGAGTATACTACCCAAAGCAATCTACAGATTCAATGCAATCCCTATCAAATTACCAATGGCATTTTTTACGGAGCTAGAACAAATCATCTTAAAATTTGTATGGAGACACAAAAGACCCCGAATGGCCAAAGTAGTCTTGAGGGAAAAAAATGGAGCTGGAGGAATCAGACTCCCTGACTTCAGACTATACTACAAAGCTACGGTAATCAAGACAATATGGTACTGGCACTAAAACAGAAACATAGATCAATGGAACAAGATAGAAAGCCCAGAGATAAAGCCACGCACCTATGGTCAACTAATCTATGACAAAGGAGGCAAAGATATACAATGGAGAAAAGACAGTCTCTTCAATAAGTGGTGCTGGGAAAACTGGACAGCTACATGTAAAAGAATGAAATTAGAATACTCCCTAACACCATACACAAAAATAAACTCAAAATGGATTAGAGACCTAAATGTAAGACTGGACACTATAAAACTCTTAGAGGAAAACATAGGAAGAACACTCTTTGACATAAATCACAGCAAGATCTTTTTTGATCCACCTCCTAGAGTAATGGAAATAAAAACAAAAATAAACAAATGGGACCTAATGAAACTTCAAAGCTTTTGCACAGCAAAGGAAACCATAAACAATACGAAAAGACAACCCTCAGAATGGGAGAAAATATTTGCTAACGAATCAACGGACAAAAGATTAATCTCCAAAATATATAAACAGCTCATTCAGCTCAATATTAAAGAAACAAACACCCCAATCCAAAAATGGGCAGAAGACCTAAATAGACATTTCTCCAAAGAAGACATACAGACGGCCACGAAGCACATGTAAAGATGCTCAACATCACTAATTATTAGAGAAATGCAAATCAAAACTACAATGAGGTATCACCTCACACCAGTTAGAATGGGCATCATCAGAAAATCTACAAACAACAAATGCTGGAGAGGTTGTGGAGAAAAGGGAACTCTCTTGCACTGTTGGTGGGAATGTAAATTGATACAGCCACTATGGAGAACAGTATGGAGGTTTCTTAAAGAACTAAAAATAGAATTACTATATGACTCAGCAATCCTACTACTGGGCATATACCCAGAGAAAAATCATAATTCAAAGAGACACATGCACCCCAATGTTCATGGCAGCACTATTTATAATAGCCAGGTCATGGAAGGAACCTAAATGCCCATCGACAGAAGAATGGATAAAGAAGATGTGGTACATATGTACAATGGAATATTACTCAGCCATAAAAAGGAACGAAATTGGGCCATTTGTAGAGACATGGAGAGATCTAGAGACTGTCATACAGAGTGAAGTAAGTCAGAAAGAGAAAAACAAATATCGGATATTAACACCTATATGTGGAACCTAGAAAATGGTACAGATGAACTGGTTTGCAGAGCAGAAATTGAGACACAGATGTAGAGAACAAACGTATGGATACCAAGGGGGTAAAGCGGCGTGCAGTGGGGGTGGTGGTGTGATGAATTGGGCGATTGGGATTGACATATATACGCTGATGTGTATAAAATGCATGACTAATAAGAATAAATAAATAAATAAATAAATAAACATTTAAAAAAAAAAAGAATTGCTGTTGGAACAAAGGTCGCACCCACAGCAAAAGTGATTCACCTTTTGATGAACGAGGCCCTGGGTTGCCTTTTCCATCACTTTAGCTTGTGTTTCCCAAACTGGAGTTCCCTGTGGTGTGCTCAGGTGAACTACTCAGAGAGCTAAGCTTCCAAATTGATGGAGTGCAGTTCCAGAAAGGGTGGCCCCCCTGACTGGACATCTCGGGGACCCAGGTGGCATTTTCATTCTACCTCGCACCTCTGCTTCTCCCTGAGTATTTTCTTCATTTGCTGCCTTTCTGAAGACCACATTTCTTGTCTCCTCGGATTACATAGGGGGACACGTGGCTACAGCTCCTGCCAAAGAGAGAGACGTCTTGCTCTCCATCTCCTCACATTCCCTGGATGGGGAACCTCCTGGTCCCCCCTGGGCCTTGTGGTTCAGTTAACAGGGTGAGGGCCTGGGGCAGCATACTGCACAAATGGCTCTCAGGAACTTGCTTTGTGGATGTGGTTTGTAATTGGGAAGGGGAACGTTTTGAATAAGGCAGACAATCTGATGGGTGTGCACCCCACTGGGTATACGAAGTGCTGTAATACATCTACTTCCTCCTCCTGGAGTATCCATTTTTCCTAGAGTTTTAGAAGAAACATTATTTGCTGTTAAAGCAAATGCATAAATACAACAGAGATTAAGATGGAACATATACAAGAAATCTTAAGATAACCCCAAGGGAGAGTAATTTAATTTTGTATTTGGGATCTGCTCCTCTGCTGTTAGGATGCTTCAGTAGACTAGTTCAGGAGGCACCAAAATTTCTGGCCGATTACAGGCGGGAGTTGGAAGCTTAACATGAAACCATGGAGTAGGATACTGAGTGCTTTTGACTGTTTTAGTTCAATGAGGCCAGAAGATTTGCAGCCTGCGTATTATAGAATTGGGTAGAGAATACTCCCACTGGGGGTGGCTGAGCTCAGAAACATTAATCTTGCAAGGAACCCCGGACTGATTATTAATATTGTTTCTGGAATGAGGCTGAATAATAAGACTGAGTCAGTTCAGGAGGCCACAGTTAACCCTTTTGCTTGTTGACTGCAGGACCACGTAGTGTTGCCCTTGTCTCCTCAGAGTCCAGCTAACATAGTGTGACTCTCTTTTTCTTGGCTACAGAAAGAAGATAAAACTCTAACCACAGGGCCTTCTCTCCACCCAGCTGAGGCTGCAGCTGAAGTGATTTTCTGTGATTTAAATACCTATGTGGAAATACGCTGGAGAGTTAGTAAAGCATTGACTTACGAAGGCTTCTGCATTAACATTCTTCTGGTTTTCAAGTGCATCCAAGTTTCTCTTTATATACATATGTGGAATACATACATATAGAATAACTGATATTAATAGAATAATGCAGAAATCAGCATTACTGAAGGCATTAATAAACTATCCACTGTGCTTTTGGACATCTTAGAATAAGATTCTAATAATGCCTGACAGCGAAGAGAATTCAAAAGCAGCCAGTGAATAAATGGGGAATGCCACCTAGGTTTTTTACGAATCCCCTTTCATTTTCTCCTGAAGCATAAAACGTAACTTCCCCATGACATTAAGGAAAAGTTTGAAAAACTAAAATTACTCATGGTTGGGCTACCCTCATACAAGTTGATTTTGGTTATTTATAAACAAAGCAAACAAACAAAAAACAATAACAAACCCTTTGCAATAGGTCTAAGGATTCCTGAATACTTCCTTCAGGAAGCACTCTGAGGGTAAATTGGTACCAGTGTTGATCCTGGATACCACGTGATCCTTACCTTACCTTGCAAAGGGCTGAGAGTCAAAAATGTTTGTCTCTGGCCTCTGCTCTTTCTTAGGTAAAAGATTAATTAAGAGTGTAAATTATCTTTCAAGAGTTTTTTCCAAAGCACTACAGAAGTAAATGCAGATCTTTTGCTTAGCAGGATTTAAAATCAATTTAAATATTAGCCTTATGGTTCTTGTTAAGAGTTAGTTTAAAATGAGAATTTTGCAGCTAAAATATTTGGAAACTTGGGGAATATTTTAAAAGTATAGATTATTAGGCTGCAATCCCAAAGATTTGGAGCATGGGGCGGGAATATATATTTTTAAAAGTCTCTCTTAGTGATTCTGGTTTGAGAATAAATATTTAGGTAACAGAAGGAGATAAGAGGCAGAGTGGTAGAGTCTAAAAAAAGTGTTTATAACAATGTGCCTTATGCTTTTTCTTTTTCTTTTTGTATTGAAGTATAGTTGATTTACAATGTGTTAGTTTCAGGTGTATAGCAAAGTGGTTCAGATATATATATATATATTATATATATGTTATATATAATATATATATACTTTTTCAGATTCTTTTCCATTACTGTAGGTTATTACAAGATATTGAATATAGGTCCCTGTGCTATACGTTAATCCCAAACTCCTAGTTTATCCTTCCTTGCCCCTTTTTATGCCTTTTCTTTTTTGCTAAAAGATGATTGAAGAGTTTATTGTATATGTTGTTTTGAGGAGGTTTTTTTTTCCTTTTTATACTTAAGGAAAACAAAATCTGAAGATACTGGTTTTTTTTCCCCTAGGAGTTTGCACCTACCTAGCAATTTTGGGATAAAAGCACAAAAGAAATCTTATAAAGGCTATTACCCCATAGTGAAAGAATAATCCTTTATCTGCGGAGTGTAGTTGACAATGAAAACAAGGATTGATGTATATATGTTAATACTACTCTTAGAATTTTTGAGTGTAGTGGTCTTAATACGTATCTTGGGGAAAAAGATAAGCAGTGGAAACATTCTTGTTCATATTTTTATCACTAAGATGGACAGTTATGCCTCAGTTGTTGAAATCTAGGAGTTCTGGGAAATGAGCTGGAATTTGGGTCCACCCAAGTGTAAGTCTAGATAAACCAGTCATTTAGTCTGCATGCAGTTTGCAGAAATGAAATTAAGCCAACTTTGTTTTGAAATATGTGAATCACAACAGCACTAAAACCCAGAAAGATTAATGGGCAGAGAATAGGAGCAGGTTTTTCACAGGAGGAAATACTTGCAAACACGCCTATGGGGAAACGCTCCACTCCAAATCAAAGAAATGGAAGTAAAAAAATAATGAGAAACCATTTTATGGCTACTTAATGAATACAAATATAAATAAAACAAAGCTAATGTGACCTGAGAAAATGAGTACATTCTTACATTTCTGGCAGCAATGTTAATAGCTCAATTCTCTTTGAAGCCCATCCACAGTGGATGTAAAAAGTCATATAAATGGTCAGACCCTTTGACCCGGCCATCCCGCTCCTTGGAATCTATTCTAAAGACAAACTGCTAAAGAAGAAAAAAGCTATAAGGAAAAAAACCCATTTATTGTATTGTTATTTCTGATGGTGAAAAATTAGAAAGAATGTAGGTGGCCAACAATCGAGAGATAAAATTGGAATTTTCTTTTAGCTATTCCAAATGATATTCAGGAAGACTGGAAATGAAAAAGATTTGGAAGAAAGCAAAGTGAATGAAATGTATGTATTTATATATTGTAATAAAATATGTAAAAAGATTATCAAGAAATAAACAGTTTTATTTTGGTGTTGGCAATATATGTGACGTTTAAAACAAAAAATTTTAGCAATAAATAAAAGATATTTTTTTTTTTTTTTTAATGAGGATCTTGAATCAGATGCGTATGTTTGATTGATTGATTGATTGATTGATTTTGGCTGTGTTGGGTCTTCGTTTCTGTGCGAGGGCTTTCTCCAGTTGTGGCAAGCGGGGGCCGTTCTTCATCGCGATGCGCGGGCCTCTCTCGTTGCGGAGCACAGGCTCCAGACGCGCAGGCTCAGCAGTTGTGGCTCACGGGCCCAGCCGCTCTGCGGCATGTGGGATCTTCCCAGGCCAGGGCTCGAACCCGTGTCCCCTGCATTAGCAGGCAGATTCTCAACCACTGCGCCACCAGGGAAGCCCAATAAAAGATATTTTAAGAGGAGCATTCTAAAGTGGAATGCTGGAATAATTTTTCTTCCTTCTTTGCCTTAATGCAGTAAAAATGGGTGAAATAAGAGTGAAATAAGATGCTTTTTATTTGAAATTTGAAGGGCTTTAAAACTTTTCTCCTTTTTAAAAAATATTTATTTATTTATTGGCTGCGTTGGGTCTTCGTTGCTGCACGTGGGCTTTCTCTAGTTGTGGTGAGTGGGGGCTACTCTTCATTGTGGTGTGCGGGCTTCTCATTGCAGTGGCTTCTCCTGTTGTGGAGCATGGGCTCTAGGTGTGAGGGCTTCAGTAGTTGCAGCACGCGGGCTCGTTAGTTGCAGCACATGGGCCCTAGAGCATGCGGGCTTCAGTAGTTGTGGCGCGTGGGCTCAGTAGTTGCGGTGCATGGGCTCTAGGGTGCGCGGGCTTCAGTAGTTGTGGCTCGAGGGCTCTAGAGCACAGGCTCAGTAGTTGTGGCACACGGGCTTAGTTGCTCCGCAGCATGTGGGATCTTCCTGGACCAGGGATCGAACCCGTGTCCCCTGCACTGGCAGGTGGATTCTTAACCACTGTGCCAGCAGGGAAGCCCCTAACACTTTTCTCCTTTTACTAGCTTACCTCCCCAGATGAATTTTATAGCCACCTCAGTTGTCTTTTCTGCTTTAAAATTTTTGTAGCCACCCAAACCAAGCCTTTGCTGACTGTGGGGTCAGACTGTCTGGATTTTAATCCTATTTCTATCACTTACCTGGAGAAACTATATGACCACTCTGTGCTTTGGTTTCCTCATCTGGAAAATGGAGATGATAATGGCCTCTAACTGGTGAGAACTAAATGATATAATGTATAAAAAGTACATAATAAGGTGAGTGGTACTAAAAGCATTCAATAATATAAGCTATTATTCTTTACCCATCTTTGGAAGTGACTCTTGATTGCCCATCCCGCTTTCTTCTTTGTTAACAGAATCCCAATTTTGTTCAGGCATCCGGCTGCAATGTGCCCAACCCCAGGGGATGAATGAAGACCTCTTAGCAGATCATGGCAATCCTATTCCCATTTGGCACAAATTCGTTTAGAAGGGTGATGTGACTTCATTCTGGTTCAGGAGATTTACTGGAAGACTGGGGGCTTCTGGGAAAGAAATTTCTCCCATATAAAAAAGAGAGAGGTTCAGGGAGTATATACTCCTCACCTCTCCCTGCCTCCAGTGTTCCTATTTTGGACATTCTTGTGTGATGATGTGTTGTTTGGAGCTTTTGCCACCATTTTGCAATCACAAGGGGGTGGTCACCAACTACCAAAGATGCAGAGCAAAAGGATGACATCACTGAACCACTGACCTACTCAGGCTAGAACAACCTACCTCAAAAGGTTTTGCTGAGAGAGAGATATAAATGCCCAGATTGCTTAAGCCAATTTTAGTTGTCTTTTCTGATGTTTGCAGCTGAAAACATCCCAACTGATAGATAAGTTTAACTGTCATTGTATAGTGTAGTGATTTTTAAATTATGCCACCAAAAGAAATAGTTTTTCATGAGTAGATTAAAATTTCTGAAATAAGTCAGCATTCTCCTATTAGTGTTTTATCATAGGTGCAGATTTTCATTATAGAAAGAATACTTCTAGAATTTAACCTTAGTTAATACCTATTGTATATTTTGGGCCTAGAAACATCTTTGAAAACTACTTTGATAATAAAAGTGAAATGTATGTGGACTTGGATGCTTTTAATTATCCACATGAAAAATATTCTCAAAATAAATACTGTAGTGATGTAGACATTTTGGTGAGAATGAATGTAAACCTGTAACTCGACAATTGATGAGCCAGCTGCAGCTGTGATAGGATTATGGCTTAAATATTTTGAATATCTGTTTAAAAATAAACTTTAGTGCAGCTGATAAAGAGATTATGTGTTTTAATGGTTGTGTTTGCTTAAATTACATATCTAAAACAAATAGGAAGTTGTGTTTTCCCTTTGCTCTGTCATAAAAACTTTTTTTGTTTCCCAGCGTACTGTTTGAATAAAAGTATGCTGGTGGCCACTTGATTATTCCACACATAGAGCAAAATAGGGAAGTTCTTCCTCTTTCATAATGTGAATCTTGTCCTCTTTTAAGAAGGTTAAATTGATAAAAATTGTCAAATGTGTTTTCTAGTGGGATTTTTATGATCAAAGTGAGCTTTAGACCACACTTTTTTACATATTATGTAATTTTCAAGAATAATAAACTTTCTCCTTGTATAACTAAAAATGTTAGTTCTCCCTAAGCAAAAATTTTCTCAATTCCAGCACCGCCCCCCTGCCCCCCAGCATTCCTCAAAGTACATATACATCAGTACTTCCCTCCACATGGACACCACATGCTCTCTCTGCTTTGAGTTCCTTTTCATCATCCCAGCGATCCTTCTTCATCTGTAGCAAAGACCTGTATACCCAGGGGAGCTAATGCAGCTCTCACTGGAATGGATGCAGCTCTAGTCCCAAGGCAGTCTGCTGGAGAATTGCCCCTTGCTTGGGGAGGCTGGTCTTTCTGCTCTATGCAGGCCTTCAACTGATTGGATGAGGCCCACCAGCATTATGGAGGGCAATCTGCTTTACCCACAGTTCATCCATTTAAACATTAATCTCATCCAAACACACCCTCCAAGTTGACACATAAAATTAACTATCACATTTCCCCTTCCCATCCCCCTCTCCAGGTTGACAGTAATGAGGCTCTGCTCTCTGCTCTTACTGCAGCACTGGGTAGGAAGCCAGGAGGGACAAGTGTGGATGTTGCTACTTTCTTCTTTTCTGCTTCTGGGTTGTTCAGGTATTTTGGGGAGCAGGGAGGAGGAGGGGGGACAAGGAGGAGGAAGAGACCCCGTCCAGAACCATTACTTAGCATGCACAGTTGATGGAGCAAATGTCTTAAGCCTGCAGAAACCTGTTGCCAGCCGTTTCCTGGTTCTTCTTGGGTGCCTCTGCTCCTCAGCTTGGACTCTTGTATTGAGTTGGGCAGAACCTTTCTTTATCATGGAAGAGACTGTGTGTAGAGGGAAAGGTCTGTTAGAAAATAACTGCTCTTCACACCTGGGACCCTCAGGCTGGACTTGGAGAGAGAAGACTTGGGCTCTTGTCTTTTGTCTGTTGTGTGGTTTTGGGTACATTACTCATCATCTTTGCACTCAGTTTCCTCCTCTGCCAAATGGGGAGAATAATAAGGCCTCAGAACGTTGCCATGGGGATGATGTCAGAGGTTATGTGTACGTAATTTGTATCCTGTAAAGTACTGTATGAATTAAGTTTGGGTTTTTACTTTATCCTACTTGTTGGCACCAAGCAAAACCTAATTTATATAAAGCAATTGATTTTGCTCTACGTACTCAGGACTACTGCCAGTATGATTGCCCTATGATAGATTTGACAAATTTCCTTTCAAGGAACAAAAGGATGTATTGTAAGGAGTTTGTTTCCTGGGTTGGGGACCCATATTCAACAACCATGCTGCACCCTAGTGTGACTTGTAACACGTCTGGGTGTAGATCTGTTACCGCTGCCTTGCTTGGAAGCCCTTGCTGACAGTGAGGAGATGAATAATTAAGCTAACACGTTCTTGTGCAATTTCTTTGTTGCCTGGTGTCATGTTCAAAGATTAGATTTCCTGGGAAGACGCTGAAACAATTTTTTCCCCGTGGCATTGAAAATAAGGACCATGTTTGAATGAAATAAAAACTGACTGATCATTCATTAGCTTGGACATTTCATTCAGTCAACACGTATTCATCACGAGGACTGCATTGTGCTGTGCCAGGTAGTAAGGAAGAAACGAAAGGGAAGAGATGGAAATAAGACTGGAAAGATACGGAGATGCTTGATGGTGAGGCTGGAGAGTTTGGATTTTATTTTGTTGGTGTTAAAACATGGGGGTTGTGAGTGTTTTGCTGTATCCTAGCTGTGTAATTTTGGGTAAATTATGAAACTACTCTGTGCCTCAGTTTCTTCATCTGTGAAATGGAAAGAATGAGAATATAGCTCATAGTACCGTAGTGAGGATGAAATTAGATAATGCACGAAAAGCACTTAGCATAGTGCCTGACCCTGGGGAGCTGCTGTAGACGTTTGAGCTCTAGAAAATATGTGTCAGGAAGCAAATCTGGCAGCAGCACAAGGGTAAGGTGCTACAATGGGAAGGGCTGACAGGGGTGGTGATGGGGAGACTGTTACAGTAAAAGCGGGATACTTGGCAGCACCAGGGGCCCAGGAATTCAAGCTCCCTCTGTAGGCTGGCTGGGCGGAATGGTTTAAGAATGTAGGGGTTATGTGCGGCAGGGCATAGTTATTCGTGGCCTTATAACTGGACTTTCATATTTTGCCTATTCTCTTCCTTCCTTTTCCTTCATCAAAGCCTGGCCTTCATCAGGGCTCATGTGGCTGCATTGTGTTCACAGTGCTATATTAGGGAATATATTTTATTTCTCTTGCCTTCCTAGTTTTTAAAATGTTCCTAGAAGAATTTAGGTACAACTTTGATTTGAATGGCCTCGATGCCTTTAATTTTCCCTGAACGTGAAGACATTCCCGTGTCCTTAGGAGTCACAGTCACTTGTGATGCTCCAGCTGCCTCCTGACTCGAGTGATGCGTACAGAATCATCGTGGTGATTCTCATGGGACGGCCCAGCAACTGCTGCCACTGTTACGAAAAATAACTCCACAAACAACTTTGCTCTCAAGTTCCCTCTTCCCCTTGACCTGATAAAAACTATAGCAAACAGCCTCTTTATTTTGTAAGGTAAATGACACCCTTGAGTTAATCTGCTTTGTAATTGGACATTTTCATATATTTTCTTAAAACAAGCAGTGTGTGTAGCCAACCTGTGGGTAGCCAGCCTTCAAGATTGGCTACCCACAGACTTACCCACCTATCCATGTATTTTTACCAGGAATGGACTGATCAATCATCTTGATAGAGCAAGGGGTTAGCTGAAGAGATAATTTGCGTCACTGCTTGAGATGTAGAGGTGGCTTTCTTTAAAAAATTGTCAAGCCAAAACTTTGTTGAGGGTAGAAAGCAAATAGTAAATAGTCTCTGTACATGTTGTCATTTCCCCCATTTTCTGTTTTTCTATCTCCTCAGCAATGGTTTCAACTAACGTAAGAGACACACACGGTATTCTGTCCCACCTCTATCATGACATATGCCTGGTGGCAATGAATAGAAATGATTATTAGCAAATAATATTAGAAGCGTTCTAAATTCTTCAGAAAGACGGGAGTAAATAAAAATTACTGCCCGCTGCTTAGATACTGACCAATCAGAGGCTGACACATTCTTCTTATCTGCTAAATTAGTAAGAGAGTGGGAAGCAATTTTCTCCTAATGCTATTGTATCCCTTGATGTACAGATATATCTCAATTTTCCCATTATACCATGGGTAGTTGCTTAAGAGAGTTGTGCCCAAGCATTTAAACAATTACCCTGTTTTTTAATGTGGCGGCTGACATGAGCTATTAAGAAACTTGAAACTTTAACAGCAGCTGCTTCCTTTGTCATTTATAGCCACCTAAGTTGTTTTGAATTTCTTTTCATTTTTAAGATGTGGCTTCCATGTGTGAGAAGCATTTGGTTATTTTGATATTTTTGCCTTGGAGTACAATGTCAATGACTGTTTGCTAACTTTTATACATAGGTCATTTCATGTCTGTGTTCGTGGGTGACATAACAATAGTTCTGTGCCTATTCATAGTGCTGTTTGATTTCTTAACTCCCTTGTTTTGGGCCCACAAATATTTCCTCTCTGTATGTTTTCTTGGCCTTCACTTATTTGTTTTAACAAGTGAGTTTTAGGAAGCCCCAACTAGCTTGAACTTATTAACATTGATTCAATTAACACAAAATTTAGAGTTAAGGCCCAAGTTTCTCTTACTTATAAAACAATTTTTTTTTTTCCCGTCTTAAAATAAAGTTGTACTTCTGAGGCACTGGATTCCTTGTTTCTTAGGCTCTCTAGGAATCCTTTTGAGCTAGTCTTACAGACTTTCTTGCTGCTATTGACATCGTAAGACAAATTCAGTAGTGTGAACTAGAAACACATTGCATGTTTAGTGAATATATGTGTATAGTAAATACTCAAAAATGGTAGACTTAGTTTATTTTTGTTTTGCTTTGGTTTGATTTGTGGATATTTATTCCTTAAATGGCTTTTCTAATATGGTTTTGTGGGTCCACTTTAGTCATTGGAATTCTTGCTCAGTGAAATTGAAGGAAATCTCAGCACTTTCTAGAAACTCTGTTCCAGCAGAGCTGTAATTAGAGCAGGGCAATATAATTTCCCTGAGCAAATAAGTTTGCTGCTTATTTGGCTAGTCACAAAATTTAGGCCTGTTTATTCAGGTCTCAAAGCAAAGGAACTTGTACCTATTTGTGGCCCTTCCATCTGGCTGTGGTTAACCTGGTGGACTGAGAATTTCCACACTGGGGCTTCCAGCTGACATAATTTCCCTGGGTTCCTCCCCTTTGAGTTGTAGAGAGACTACACAGAGATTTTCTGGTCTCATCTTGGGAGATGACATAAATAGAAGCATGTTCTTTGTCTCCCTTGATGGGTGAATCAAGTCCCAAAGTCTGCCTACATTAGAGTGTCCTGTTGACCATTCTTGACCTTCCCCCTAGCTGAGAGGAAGGGGGTCATTCCCAGAACTGTCTGAAAATATTCCATGGGAAGAATAGCCTGGAGGGGTTAGAAGAAGAGTTCTTTTGTTCATGATGAACCTGGAGAGGTGGCTTTGCTAGTTTAACCGAGTCACTGTGGTTGTAACTGGGGACAGAAACGCCTTAACAAGTAAGTGGTTTGTAGAATTGCTAAAGATGGACTTTGATGCCTGGCTCTTCCTGTCTCTTTTGCTAAACCTGGCATATCTGGAAACGTAGGAAGCCTTAGGACCAAGCATACTGAAATTTTTTTCTTTTGGCCAGAATTAGAGTTTGGTTTTACTTTTCTGGATAGTCCAAGTTACCATGATTATCAAACTGAAAATAAGACAAAGCAACAGATCATATCATAAGATATTTGCTACGTAGGTCTGTTATAACTTTAGTTTCTCTATGCTAATTTTTCTCTTTCTAATTTTATACATAGTATTAGATTTATTTAACTAATAACCTGCTAAAATAACTAATCATGAAGAAGGACCTGCTTTCATGGAATTCTCCAAGAATAATCACGTATTTCCCAGTATGTAATAAGCATTTAATAACTTGATGAAAGAATGAATGATAGAGTTTAAGGGTCTATTGATAAAGTTTTATTTCCAATTCAAGTTTTTATATATAGGGTACTGTTACAAAATAAATCAAGAGGTTATATTTAAAGGAGATCTTTTAAATGATTAGGGGGAAAAAGCACAATAGCATAAATATATATTTTTATATTGATATTGTACAAGTATTTTTATTATGTTTGCAGGCTTTAGTTTATTTATTAGCTCATAGTGGGAAGACCTTTGAAGAGTTTCTTTTCCTCTTTCAGGCTACTGGCACTATGTAGTGAATCATCAAAATAAATTCTTCCTTTTTATTACTCCTACATTAGAACCTGGCATACTGGAGGTATACAGTAAATCTTAAAGAACAATAAACACCTCTGTTTCTTAAAAGAAAGAAAAAAATCTCACTTTCAGTTACTTCTGATTTTTAAAAATATTAAAACAATATAGATTCAAAGGTTAGTTTTTCTTTCTCATCCTTAACTTTTTTCAGATTGTAAAAGCAATAGCAATTCATGATAGAGAATTTAGAGATACAGAGAATTAAAATTACCTGTAAACTTCATTACCCAGAGACAGCCCTGTTTAATCTTGATACATTTCTTTCCATTCTAGTGTGTTGCCATGTATATTCTACACAGCATTTGCCGTATAAGATGAACAAGAGTTGAAGTAGAAGATCTGTCTACTGTGCCCCTCTTGGAGATCCATAATGTATACTGGCAATATTAAAGGCTCTGAGAAGGTCTGCAAGAAAGAAACCTTTCAGTTAGTGTTTCCTAAGCTTATTTGACTCCTAGCACTGTGTGTGTGTGTGCGCGTGCGGGCGCGTGTGTAATGCCTATTGGCATCGTCACATATTGACAAATTTAATTCTATTTTCCTTTTCTCCTTTTAAGTCGTGAGCTTTTCTGACAGTCTTCCCTGGCAATGGGAAATTCTCCTCTAATTTTTCAGACCTGATGTCGTGGTATACCTCAGAAACAGGACCAAGATTCAGAAAGAGAAAATTTGTCCTGGAGAGGAGGAGTAATCTTCAAATGCATGATCATTGTGGGCTGTATAACATGATTTTGCATACCTCCAGTCCAAAAAATCAAATTTATTCATGGTCAAGAGGATGTTTCTGAGTCTTTGCCAGCTGTGGATTATGTATCTGGGGAAAGCTGATGGAGAGGCCTTTGATCACAGGCTGGCTTGTTGTAGAATTTCCTGACTGCAAAGAGCAGACAGTTACTTTTCAGAGAGGATGGGTGTGTGTCGGGGTGGGCTGGAGAATGGGCCAGAAAATTGTGAGGTTTGGTTATTATGCAGTATACCATGTCCTCGGATCTGTCTTTCTGCGATGACTTATCCGCAGTAAAACATTACCACATGCTGCTGTGGTTAATCAAAAAAACTTACTTTAAAACTGCCGTAGCCACACTAAATCTAAACTGGGCACAAAGCGTTGTTTCCCTCAGAGAAGGACGCGCTAGAAACAAGTGAGGTCGAATCTCTAGCAATTTTGTAAAGGTTTCCTTTACGCTTCTAGCAACTGTCACTGGTGTCACTAGCTTGCCATTTTTAGAACAGCTTCGGGGATTCCCATCTTGCTTCTTGCTCAGTTCTTCCTCTTAATTTCTGAAATACCTCGAGTTTAGTAGTTGAAGTCTGACCAACTCTTTTTTTTTTAAGAAGGTACCAATCTGGTTTGACTTACCTCTTGAGTATATTTTTCTATGTAAGTTTTATTCTGTAATTAACAATTCAACCATTGGTATTTTAGGAAATGCAGAAGTCATATGACCCCAAATGCATATATTATAAGGGAGTGTGTTTGAGAGATTAGCAGAAAAATGAAAAGCCCCTCTTCTGACTGAAAACCCACATTGAAGCCATTTGAGAAGAATTAGACTGATTGTATATGGTATTTTTTTCTCCCGATATTCACCACATATATTTCTTCTTATGCAGTCTAATCTGAGGATGCCATGTAAATGGGTCACTGTGAAATGCAGCAATTTAATTTTTCTCCAGTCGAACGATCTCATTTCTATTAACTTTTGAAGGTTTACAGCAGTGAAAGTATTTTTGCTTCTATGTATGAAGTTTAAAAACATCATTTTTTCCCCATAAAATACAAGAGCAGCCAATTTCACCGTCGAATAAAAATAAAAACTGGGATTTAAAAATTAGTCCAAAGTGGCATTTAGGAACTTAGCTGTAGGTTGCTGTGCTGATACCATGACAAACCAAAGTGTAGGGTTGGGTCAGGTTTTGTTTCGGTTTTCTTTTCAATATCCAGTGCTCGTGGATTAAGTTCTAGAAATGTTCCAATTGTAAGGCAGGGATTTGTTTGGATTCCACCACGGGTATGTTTCTTGGGTTGGATGCTGGGGGGTGAGGCACGTTTTGCCAGACCCATGTCAACTACCTAGTAATCATCAAAGTCAAAAAATTCATCGTCTCCTCCTTGGTATTCCATTCCCTGGAAATCTACTCGGTAACGCAAGGTACCTCCAATTGCACCAAATCCTTTCACAAACTGGGATCCTTCTTGTGCCTTATCTGTGACAATTTCCAACATAGCTCCAAATTTTTTTTATAGTTGTCAGCAAACCATTCCAACAGGGGCATCATGCGCATGTTCTTGTCGTGCCTCTTTGTCTGTAAAATGAGATTTATCCTTCTCTTTCTCTGGAGTTGATAGAAAATTTTGTCCTCTTCTGTGCTCTGGCAATGAAGAACATCTCTCTGGCTGATGTCATCAGAGTATCGCTCTATTAATTTCTTGTCTTGAATGAGCTTCATGTTGGAGAGGACTTCAGTAGATATCTCAATAGCTTGGTTGAATCCATTTTTACCACCGTAAGATGTATCAACTAATTTAAAAACTTTTGATTGTAACCTCTGATCAAACATAGCAGATAGACTTAGTTCAGTTTTAAAGTCAGCTGATCCAGCTAAAACGAGACCAGTCACATTCACTTTGTCCCCAGAAATAAACAGCTGCCCCACTGTCTGAGCTACTTTCCAAATCGAGTTAGGTCACTTCCCATTCTTAAATGGGCAAGATGCAGGCTGGTTGACATCCTCCACCATGTTTCTTTGGGAGAGCCACAGTGAATTTGTGCAGGACTTCTCTTGTATTTCCTTGGAGTGTGCCAAAAAGTCACCACTACCATCTGTTACAGTGATGCCAACTTGCTGTCTTCTGGAAGCAGTGCTGTAAGAGCCTCTGGATGGAGTTGGTTGTCCCACAAATACAATGACCTATTAATTGGTTCGAAAGGTTCAAAGTCAATGTTGACTTTCTTTTCCTTTCCCTCTTCTGTTATAGTTGTAGCACAGGCCATTTAAACTACCAGGCCATTTGGATGTACTTCGTTATAAAACTTGAGTCTTTGTTGTACAGATGTAATGGCTCCCAGGACTGAAAGGCGGTTTGCTAGTAACTTAAAGTTAGATGCACTTCCAAACTCCTCTGCTAACATTTTTGCCACTCGTGAAATCTGGTCTTTGGGAGGGATGATCAGTGACATCATGCCTGTGCCTTTGCTGCGGGCCGCCTCCAAGCTCCTAACGAGCTTCCTGCTCTTCCAGATCTCCATGTTCCTGTCAGCAACGCTGGGGTCATCTGCTGTGTTCTCGCTGCCTTCTCCCTCAGGGCCCACTCTTTGGTGGCAGCGGCTGCTCCTCCCCGGCGGTGGCTCTGATGTAGGACACCCTGCATTTAGTTTTTACATGAGTGTTCCCCTGGTCACATTTTCATCTCTTGTTCATGATCTGAAATCCATCAGGGTACTGAAACTCCCAAAGACTAAAAAAAATAGTTCAAAGACCAAAGCAAAGGTGGTATGTAGTAGAACGGGCAGGCTATGAAACATGAAACTCTGAGTCTGCTCTGGGACAGTGTAAATGGTACAAACATTTTATGAAAATAGAAAATAAAATCAAAGCAAAACTAAAAACACATTTCAGAACTCATGTGACAGTGATACTTGGTTATCTTGCATGGAGACTAACTTGTTTGTTCATATCAAGGCTCGAATTACATTCCGTTGTTGGACATACAGGTTTCTTTCTCCCGTTTGGTCGGTCTTACTTGCTTAGATGACATCCATTTGAGGAGGGACCTGCTGTTACCAGGAACAGCAAACGAGATCCCCTCAAATGTTTTTGCAATTTGTGGCAGAAACTACTGATTGTCTCCCAGTATCCAGCCTTCCTTTCTTTGTTATTAATATAAACTTCTAGAATACAGACTATATTTTCTAGCTTCCCTTGCCTCTAAGTATGGCTGTATGACTACATTCTGACTAAAGGACTTATGTGTGAAATTTCTAGAAAAGGGGAAGCTTTTTTACCTCTTTTTTACCTCTTTCTTTCTTACTAATGCCTAGAATTGGTTGGGATGGCTGGACTTGAGCAGCCTTGATGGATCATGAAGTAGAAGCATGAAGTAGATGCTAAGGAGGGTTTTGCAGCAAGATAGACGGAACCTGGGTCTTCTCACTGCAGATCACTGTAGCAGTCCTGGGTAACTTTGTATTTAGACCTTGTTTACAGTGAGGGAGAAATATGCATCTATCTTGTTTAAGCCACTGCTGTTTGGGATTTTCTGAACTACACTGCAGAACCTAATCCTTCTATCATATTATGCTATCCTTAGGACTAAACCAGTTCTTTGTCAGGGTCACGACCATAGCATAGATCAAGATAAACTAAATTCACCGAGAAGAATCTACTTACTAGCACTATGTCAGGCCGATTGATCAGACTGTTTTCAGACACTATTTTCTTCACTTCATCTTTATTTGGCCTGACCATTTATATGGCAGTGTGTCAGGACATGATGGGGTTTGCTTACTAAATTCATTCAGCAAATTGAGTGCCTACTATATTCCAGGCATTGCATTAGGCTCCAAGAATCCAGTGAAAGCAAAACAGCCATAGTCTCTGTTCTGGCAGGGCTTACAGTCTGGTGTAGAAAGATAGATATTAGTCAAAGAACACACACAGTTACATAATTACTCTACAGACTGATAAGTGCTCTGAGGGAAAAGCACAGGAAGCTGCAAGAACCTATGTAACGGGGAATCTCATCCAGGCAGGACAGTGGTAGGGTGGTGAGGGAAGGGTGTTTTGGACAAGGGCCTTTTGAATTGAGATCTGGAAGGTGAATTGGATTTAACTAGGTGAGGAAGAGTGTATAGAATGTTCTAGACAGAGGGAATTGTCTGTGCAGAAGCTGTGAGAAGGGAGAGGGCTGATGCATTTCAGGAGTGGAAAGGAGGCCACTGCATTCCCGTGCATTACCGGTGCACAGTAAATAAGGGAAAACGGTGGGAATAAACTAAGCTTATTTGGTAAGGATGTCACTTTTGTAAGGAATTAAGTATTATCTTTTATTACAGTATTATTGCAGAGAATCTGATCACTTAATTCCAAATCTATCACAAGATAGATAAAACAGTCAGACCTTTTGTATCTTTGGAGGTGAGGCTCTGGGACATGTAATTAAGCTCCAGGTTTTTCTGCGTGGTTCTCTTTTGCAGTGATTTACATATTGTTTATCAACTGTCATTTAGACATTTGCACAGGTGGATAGTAGACACAAACAGAGCCAGCATTAAAGACATCACACCCATTGAAGCTTCTAATGAGAACATTAATGCTGTGAGGTATTTTTAATGAGCACAGGCTCCCTTGAATAGAGCTTCATTCCTAAAAAAAAGGGAGAGGACCAGAGTGGCTTGAATGCAAGTGAGTTGATAAGTCTCGTTTTTTGAGAAAAATATTGCTGAAATGGTACCTTTTAAGTTAATGCTACTGAAAGTAAAAACAGCAGAGGCAGGAAAATATTTGTTTTCCAAACACATTTTATTTATTGATTGGTGAGTTCTTAGAAAAGATGATTTAATAATTGATTCCTTCTTTGTTTTGAACAAATTTAGTGTTTGGTGCCTTTCTTAGGCATCATAACTAGTACTGAAACATTCAAGAGTGCAGTACTATATGAGAACAAAGGTCTATTCTTAGGGAAAAAAATCAGCTATTATATGAGACCCACAATCAATGGCAAGCAACTTAAAGAAGTCGAGTTTCCTCCAAAAATGAGCCTCTCATCAGCTCAGTTCTACACTGTTGCCATCTTTGCTGCTGCCAAGCCATCAAAGAACACTTTGTTCCGCCTATTTTCTTGACTTCTAGTGAGAGACAGTAATGTCTTGCTTCTCTCGATTTTCCCTCTAGTATTTCTGAATGCTGCTGTGCCTTTGCTGCTTCTGTAAGTCATTTTAATTACAGTATAGTGTATTTCTTCTTACCATGTGCTCTGTACAAAGTTGGACTTGACGTGGTACAGCAGTTCTCTTCTTCTCATAGCTACTGTAAAATTTTTCTTTCTTTCTCTCTCCCTCCCTCCCTCCCTCCCTCCCTCTCTCTCTCTCTCTTTCTTTCTTTCTTTTCTTTCTTTCTTTCTTTCTTTCTCTCCCTTCCTCCCTCCCTTCCTTCCTTCCCTCCTTTCTTTATTTTTTTAGTCATTTGTTGAGGGGAGATATTGGCAGTTTGGGGCTTAGATCGAGGCTACCTTTGTGAGGAATGGAGAAATAAAATTGAAGCTTATTTAAAAGCTCCATTAAAGGGATATATAGATAGACAACACTTCTGTCCATAGCGTTGAAAGAAACGACTAGGCCCTCTAGATGATAAGGCTCAACATTGTAAGAATAAGCGAACACAAGAAATCTTTTGTAATATCCTCTTTTTATTGGCCTACAGAAATATTTTTTGCGTATGTTCTCCTGTTGCTCCTTTTTTTCAATGTATTCAGGCTCTACCATTGATTAGCTGGGGAGGTGGGTTCAGTTGTTCAGATACTTGTGAACGCTTTCAAGGTAAGAACCATGTGTCTTCTTAATCTGCTCTTAACTTAGGCAACAGACACATAGTAGATGCTTAGTGATGGTTTTTGAATGTATTTACATGCAGTCAGCCTTCAGGAGAGGAAAAGTGCCTACAACTTAAATTCTGATCCCGCCAAGAAGGCTTTGCAGAGATAGTGCTTTGCAGCCTCTTTGGCCCGTAGAAGGTGCAGGGGTTGGGAGATTCTGGATATAGCTCTGGGTCTGTATTGAGTATCTAGGTGGCATCTTTTGGGTTTTCACCTATTGGAGCATTATTATGTCCTATTTCTACCAGGTGTGCACTTATACTTCTATTCATTTGTCCAGGGGTGTCTTAGACTCAGAATTACTATTTGATGGTCATGTAACAAATAGCCCTCATCAACTGACTCTACGTTTCAAGCCCTCATTGCAGTGCTGAGGGCTCTATTCAGAGTGACTTGTGCGGTGTTACTTCCCTTGATTTACTGTCCCTGAGAGCTCCTCCTGGAGCACCATTGCTTGAACCACTCATTTGCTCACTCAGATGAATGACTTTGGACTACTTTGCATTGTTAGTTACTTGTTTTATTCCTGTAAACCTCACCTCCCCAACTGTTTTATAGCTTCTAGAAGGCAGAGGTTGGATCTCAGACTACTTTTGATCCCCTCTCAGCATATAGTAGGCAATCAACAAATATTTGAATTTGGAAATTCCAAGTGAAGATAGTTTTTCCTCTTGTGGAAAATTCTAGCAATATCATTCTATTTAGTTCTTTTATAGAACCCAAGACCATGCTTAACTGGGTAGACAATTCCATATAGCTTGCTAAGATTTTCACATGCAAGCCTTCTTTCTTTCGTCTTAGCATTGTTTGTGTGTGTGTGTGTGTGTGTGTATGTGCGTGTGTGTGTTGAGGCTGAAGTTTGTAATGCTTAACATGGAAAGCCCATAGGTATAGGCCCATTCTCTCTGAAGGTGAAACGTAGGACTAATTGAACAAATGCTGTTAGCAATGAATAAGGAATGAAGTTTGAAAGATTTAGCATTGAGTATAGACTGCTAACCCTCTCTTCAGCCTTTTCTTAAAATGACTCTATTGAAAGGAGATATTAGAACTTACTGGAAGTGGTTTTCAGGTGAAATTTGGAGAGAGGCAATCAAATGGAGATTTAAAAGTTTTAAAGTTTAGCAAAGTTTTGTAATTTTGGAAATCGAGGACCATTAAGGTTAAGTAAAGTTTGGGGTATTTACCTAACAGAAAACCATATGCTATTAAAAAGATGAGGTGGGCTTCCCTGGTGGCGCAGTGGTTGAGAATCTGCCTGCCAATGCAGGGGACACGGGTTTGCGCCCTGGTCTGGGAAGATCCCACATGCTGCGGAGCAACTAGGCCCGTGAGCCACAACTACTGAGCCTGCGCGTCTGGAGCCTGTGCCCCGCAACAAGAGAGGCCACGACAGTGAAAGGCCCGTGCACTGCGATGAAGAGTGGCCCCCGCTTGCCACAACTAGAGAAAACCCTTGCACAGAAACGAAGACCCAACACAGCCAAAAAAAATAAATAAATTAATCAAGTGTCTGTTTCACTCTTAAAAAAAAAAAAAAGATGGGGTGGATAGGCATGCATGACATGGGAAAATATACAAAAAGTCAAAAAAGCAAGTTGTAGGACAGCTCTTAAAGTATGATCTCTATTATATAACAAAACAGAATAAGAGATTTCTGTATATAAACACATATAGTTATTTGCAGAAAGAAGTCTGGCAGGATGCACACCAGACAGACTGATGGCTGATTACCTCTGGGGAGTGAAGATGGGTGGTTTTTTTTGTTTACTCTATATTTTTGTATCGTGTGAGACTTTTAAACAGATAATATGTTTATATATTATTCATTACGAAAAAAAGTACATCCAGTGGTCCCAAGACATTCCTCTGTCATTCCAGTTTTGTGGTGTCTTAGGAGAGAAAACTGAAAGAACAGTGTATGGTTTTGAATTGTTTCATTGCATTATTTTTCTTGGCCAAAGATGAGTACGGTTACACTTGAGTTATTGCTAAACAATGAGAAGCTGTGATATGAAAGAGAATATAAGCAGTTTCTGTTTATTCCCTTTGTTAAGTCAATTTAGAAATCATCAGATATTGGTTGAAGAAAAAAATGCAGCCCTCAGTTAAATAATATCATTTATGCGATCTAATTTGTATTTTCTAGCAGTTCAACCGTAGTCAGAGACATTCAGTGGCTGAGAGGCATATTAATCATTTCTGGGAAGAAGCTAGGACACCACATTACGAAATGCTCTTGCATGGTGTATCCCACTGGATCCTTTTAAGAGCAATGGATGAAGTAGCACAGGAGGCACTGATTCTGCTTCATATAGGAGGAGATGGTCCCAGAGAAAATGATGACATAAACTGAGCCATCGAGCTGGTAAGTGACAGCGTCAGCAATTGGATGGAGCCAGGCTCTCTGGTTTCAAATTTTGTTCTCTCTCCACCTAGCATGAGGGTGTGCACCATAGCAGAGCTGCCCAGGGTAAAATGTACTGGGACCATGTTTTGTCCCAGTAAAGCTTCAAACCATTGAAAAGTGTTGTGAGAGAATATTAGGCTTGAAGGAAGAGGATGAGGGTCAAATAAGATAACAAATATGAAAGAACTTTCTTGGAAAACGTTTTTCAAAGTGAGGTGGTGTTTTGGTGATGAGTGGTATAACAACACGTTCCAGCTGTCCTTGACATGCTTTGAGATGTGCCCGAGAGCTCTACTCTCTTTTAGATTCAAAAGCTGATGCAGAGGATGGGGAGAGATGAGGAGGGAAGAGAACCAGGAAAGGAACCTCATGGGCTGACTTCTGTTTGGATCAGTGGACTCACTGCCATTAAGGGAAGCTACTTTCTAGAAGGAAGTGGGCCCTACTCCAGACCTTAGGGGCTCCTCTCCTCTTCTCTTGTGTGGACAGATTTTGAATGACAAACAGTTTTGTCATTGTGCCCATCCCCACGTGCTGTGTTATTGGAGCTGGGATGGTAGTTGCACATACAGAGCTCAGATCAAATGAAGTTCAACAGGCAGCTGCCACATGGGTACAACTTCCTATATCTTTGGGCCTGGATGAGGGTTTGTGAAGAGCTGACTTATGAAGGTGAGGCTTTGTGCTTCATTACCAGCCTCTAAGGCCATGTGCTCCTTTGAGCATTGGATTTCTTAAGGACAGACTGGATTATCGCCTCCTTGTTGTTGTTTTGTTAGGTTTTCAAAACGGGAAGTCTTGAGAACCAAATACCTTCATTTATTCAGAAGGTGAGAGTGTGGGACACAGTGGTTCAGGTTCATCCACCCATCTACTCATTCAACGTGTATTATATGCCTGATATTAGTGGACACTGGAGGGTGGTGATGGATACAAAAACCAATTCTGTTCTTGCCCTGAACTCATAATCTAGTGGGGAAGGGGAAGAAGAGACATGGAAATAACTATTCCATTACAATGTGCTAGGTGAAGCACCGGGCACATAGTAGGTACACAGAAATGGCACATGAATGCAAGTATTATAATAGGTGTGTGAACAAGACCCTAGATTCAAGGCCTAGAGCAGAGCTTCTTAACCATGGTGCTATTGACATTTTGGGCCAGATAATTCTCTCTTATGGGGGATTGTTTTGTACACTGTAGGATGTTTAGCAGTATCCCTGGCCTCTACCTACTAGATGTCTGTGGCACTCCTCACCCAACTGTGACAATCAAAAATGTCTTCAGGCGTTGCCAAATGTCCCTGACAGGGCAACATCGCCCTTGGTTAAGAACCACTGGCCTAGAGGAACATGGGATTATCATTCCATGTTTGGCAGGGCTAGGGAAAGGTATTCATGGTAGGACATTCTTAATTGATTGATAATTCAGGTTCAGCTCAGTTTACCCCCAAGAAGTATGGCTGCTGACAATGACTTAGCTAAAGGCATGTCTGTCTATTTTTGTCCAGATCTGGATTGATTTCCTTCCTCCTCCTCATGGCAGAGAAAATATTCCATCAAACCCTGTATTCTTTTCTCTCTGGGTCCAATTTTCCAGTCTTCCTTTCAGTTGGGTGGGGATAGGTGACTGAGTTCTGGCCAGTAGAATGTGGTCACTTTCTGGCCTCGTCCCTATAAAACCTCCCACATGTTCCTTTACTTTGTCTTTCCTGGCTTGTTGACTGTAAGCACAGAATCCAGAAGAGGACCCTGAGGGTCCTGGAAGGTGAGGGAAGCACTGGAGGAAGAGGCCTGAGACCCTGAATGGCCATGTGGATCCCTGCCCTCTCCTAATCTGCATTGGACTGTAACATGAGAAAGAAACAAACTCTTACTGTGCAATAGTACTGACATTTAGGGGATGTTTGGCATAGTAGTTAGCTTTCTTGATTAATATACTCTCCCTTGCTCCCTCTCCTTTATTGGGTACCTCTCACATGTCATAAAAATACTACTTAACGTTACTTCTCTTTGGTCAGTCTGGTGACGTGCACATGTCATAACCTAGGATATAGCCCTGTCTTAGCAGTACCTATGATATAATTAATTGTATAACTTCTTATCTCCCATGCTTTTCCTTTTCAAAATCTTCCTTGGAAGGGATGAGTGTTTGAATCTGCCTCTAGTGCCCTTTGAGACTCCTGGGACCCGGTCATGGAATAGGAGTTTTGGTTGCAATCCAAGCAGAAAATTCCTCCTGAATGCTGAGTTCATAGTAGCTTTATTCCCCACACGGTTCAGATGGTGACATTCTGAAGGCAGAGGAAGAAAGAGGACAGTCAATCCTTTTATTTAATTTTGGCAAGACCAGGGGTTATGGTGCTCTGGGGAAATGCAGCCACAGATGCATCAACCTTTTTAAAAATTCTTGGCAGTTTAACCCTTTACGTCATAAACCTAAACACAGACAGTGCATCCTTGAAGAAAGCTTGTATTGGCTACATTTGTCACCAGTATCCCTCCTCCAAGATCATCCTTCCATCTGTGCTTGTGAAATGCAAGTTCTGTTTACTTTAATCAGTATTTATTTGCTACATTATTTGGGTTATGATTTTCAACATGTTGGACAGTTTTATGATTAGCTTAGCAATCCCTATTTTATATATCATTTGCTGCCAAGTTATAGATAAGCATAAGGGAGTTTTTTTTTTTTTTCTAATCGTGATAATATTGTATCTACAGTGACAATATTGTATCCCTATTTGAGAGGCAGCATAGCAAAGTGGTTAAGAATGTGGACTCTGGAGCCCTACTGCCTAGGTTCTAATCCCAGTTTAGCATTTTACCTACTGTGTGACCTTGGGGCAAGTTGCTTAACTTCACTGGGCCTTGCTTTCAGGACAATAATTGTACCCACTTCATGGAGCTATTGTGAGAACCAAAAGGGTTAGTTTGTGTATGGACTTTAGGTGTGTGCCTGGCACAATATAAGTGCTTTATAAATGTTATCCTTCAGTGTTTCTGTGCTCCGTATTTTTTATATATTTTAATTACATGGTAATCAAAACGAGAAACTAGTTATTATTTAATTCATTAGGTCTTGAAACTTCCTCTGTGCTTTTCAAGGACTTAATTAGCTAGAGTTATTACAACTCAGTTTGGGGAAAATTTTCTGTTTTTATATATACACAGACAGGAGAAAGTATGAAAAAATGAATTCCAAAATTTCATAGCATCATCTCTGGGAGGTTTGATTATGGATAATCTTAATTCACTGAAAATTTTCTCATGTGCATTTTTCCAGTCTCTGCACATGAGCCTATATTACTTGTAGAGTTTGTTTTAACAGAAAAAGGACTAATATTTTTGACATTTCGTGTTCTATAGTCAAATCCTTTTTTTAGGAATTTAGTACTCCTGAATGTTTTATCTTTTTATCTGCTGATGTAAGTCTCTTTTCATTTCCTTTGCTCTTCCCAGTAATACTTAAATTTATGTGCAGTTCTGTAAGGATTTCTTTTTTTTTTTTTTTTAGTCTTTGTTTGAACCTATACCATTCTAAGTGCTCTACATTACATATACTATCTCACATAATTTCCCAACAATACTACTACTATCCCATTTTACATATGAGACAAGTTAAGTAACATGCCCAAGATGACACATATATATATATATATATTTTTTCTATGTCATAATATTGACATTCAGTCCAGTAATCCTCCACTGTAATAGCTCCTTTACTTTGCAGTGAAAATTGATTTGTATATTTTTTGCCTCTGAGTCCTTGTGGGATTTTTTTTTTTAATTCAAACAGAAAGTCACAAAAATTATAATCATCCTCATCAGTTCACTCAGTCCCATGTAATTAATTTTTTTTTCATCTTGATCTTTTGTTAGCACTTTATGAATTTATCAGTTTTCCGTTAGAGTTCTGAAAATGCTTGTTAACTCAGTTCAGCAGTATAGTCAGTTACCAAAAAACTGTACTTGTCAGAGTCTTTTCCATGAATTCCTTGAAGATGAAACCCTTTTATAGGAACATTTTTGCAAAAGCATCAGGGTACACCCAGAACTGTCTGTAAATGGCAAAAGACTTAAAAATGACCACGGTTAAAGATTGGATGAAAGTTCATAATAATGCAATTGACAAGGAAATTTAGTTATTTCTGAGATATCCATTTTAAAGTAATAACTAGAATTATGACTTATAACATTATACCAGAACATATAAGATTTTTAGAAATTTCAGGTAATGTCTGAAACATTTATATTAACATATTTCCATACAAATAACCCAAAGAAAGTTTAGTATTAGTTTTTTGTTTGTTTGTTTGTTTTTTTATACTGCAGGTTCTTATTAGTCATCAATTTTATACACATCAGTGTATACATGTCAATCCCAATCGCCCAATTCAGCACACCACCATCCCCACCCCACCCTGGTTTTCCCCCATTGGTGTCCATACGTTTGTTCTCTACATCTGTGTCTCAACTTCTGCCCTGCAAACCAGTTCATCTGTACCATTTTTCTAGGTTCCACATACATGTGTTAATATACGATATTTGTGTTTCTCTTTCTGACTTACTTCACTCTGTATGACAGTCTTTAGGTCCATCCATGTCTCAACAGATGACTCAATTTTACTCCTTTTTATGGCTGAGTAATATTCCATTGTATATATGTACCACAACTTCTTTTTTTTTTAAGAAAGAATCTTTTTTTTTTTTTAATTATTTTTGGCTGTGTTGGGTCTTCGTTTCTGTGTGAGGGCTTTCTCTAGTTGCGGCAAGTGGGGGCCACTCTTCATCGCGGTGCGCGGGCCTTTTACTGTCGCGGCCTCTCTTGTTGCGGGGCACAGGCTCCAGACACGCAGGCTCAGTAGTTGTGGCTCACGGGCTTAGTTGCTCCACGGCATGTGGGGTCTGCCCAGACCAGGGCTCGAACCCGTGTCTCCTGCATTGGCAGGCGGATTCTCAACCACCGTGACACCAGGGAAGCCCCCACAACTTCTTTATCCATTCGTCTGTCGATGGGCATTTAGGTTGCTTCCATGACCTGGCTATTGTAAATAGTGCTGCAGTGAACATTGGGGTGCATGTGTCTTTTTGAATTATGGTTTTCTCTGGGTATATGCCCAGCAGTGGGATTGCTGGATACTATGGTAATTCTATTTTTACTCTTTTAAGGAACCTCCATACTGTTCTCCATAGTGGCTGTATCAATTTTCATTCTCACCAACAGTGCAAGAGGGTTCCCTTTTCTCCACACCCTCTCCAGCATTTGTTGTTTGTAGATTTTCTGATGATGCCCGTTCTAACTGGTGTGAGATGATATCTCATTGTAGTTTTGATTTGCATTTCTCTAATAATTAGTGATGTTTAGCAGCTTTTCATGTGCCTCTTGGCCATCTGTATGTCTTCTTTGGAGAAATGTCTATTTAGGTCTTCTGCCCATTTTTGGATTGGGTTGTTTGTTTCTTTAATATTGAGCTGCATGAGCTGTTTATATATTTTGGAGATTAATCCTTTGTCCGTTGATTCGTTTGCAAATATTTTCTCCCATTCTGAGGGTTGTCTTTTCATCTTGTTTATAGTTTCCTTTGCTGTGCAAAAGCTTTGAAATTTCATTAGGTCCCATTTGTTTATTTTTGTTTTTATTTCCATTACTCTAGGAGGTGGATCAGAAAAGATCTTGCTGTGTTTTATGTCAAAGAGTGTTCTGCCTAGGTTTTCCTCTAAGAGTTTTATAGTGTCCAGTCTTACAGTTAGGTCTCGAATCGATTTTGAGTTTATTTTTGTGTATGGTGTTAGGAAGTGTTCTAATTTCATTCTTTTACATGTAGCTGTCCAGTTTTCCCAGCACCACTTATTGAAGAGACTGTCTTTTCTCCATTGTATATCTTTGCCTCGTTTGTCATAGATTAGTTGAATGTAGGTGCGTGGGTTTATCTCTGGGCTTTCTATCTTGTTCCGTTGATCTATGTTTCTGTTTTTGTGCCAGTACCATATTGTCTTGATTACTGTAGCTTTGTAGTATAGTCTGAAGTCAGGGAGTCTGATTCCTCCAGCTCCGTTTTTTTCCTTCAAGACTGCTTTGGCTATTTGGGGTCTTTTGTGTCTCCATACAAATTTTAAGATGATTTGTTCTAGTTCTGTAAAATAATGCCGTTGGTACTTTGATAGGGATTGCACTGAACCTGTAGATTGCTTTGGGTAATATAGTCATTTTCACAATATTGATTCTTCCAATCCAAGAACATGGTATATCTCTCCATCTGTTTGTGTCATCTTTAATTTCTTTCATCAGTGTCTTATAGTTTTCTACATACAGGTCTTTTGTCTCCCTAGGTAGATTTATTCCTAGGTATTTTATTCTTTTTGTTGCAATGGTAAATGGGAGTGTTTCCATAATTTCTCTTTCAGATTTTTCATCATTAGTGTATAGGAATGCAAGACATTTCTGTGCATTAATTTTGTATCCTGCAACTTTACCAAATTCATTGATTAGCTCTAGTAGTTTTCTGGTGGCCTTTTTAGGATTCTCTACGTATAGTATCATGTCATCTGCAAACAGTGGCAGTTTTACTTCTTCGTTTCCAATTTGTATTCCTTTTATTTCTTTTTCTTCTCTGATTGCCGTGACTAGGACTTCCAAAACTATGTTGAATAATAGTGGTGAGAGTGGACATCCTTGTCTCGTTCCTGATCTTAGAGGAAATGCTTTCAGTTTTTCACTGTTGAGAATGATGTTTGCTGTGGGTTTGTCATATATGGCCTTTATTATGTTGAGGTAGGTTCCCTCTACGCCCACTTTCTGGAGAGTTTTTATCATAAACAGGTGTTGAATTTTGTCAAAAGCTTTTTCTGCATCTATTGAGATGATCATATGGTTTTTCTTCTTCAATTTGTTAACATGGTGTATCACACTGATTGATTTGTGTATATTGAAGAATCTTTGCATCCCTGGGATAAATCCCACTTGATCATGGTGTATGATCCTTTTAATGTGTTGTTGGATTCTGTTTGCTAGTATTTTGTTGAGGATTTTTGCATCTATATTCATCAGTGATATTGGTCTGTAATTTTCTTTTTTTGTAGTATCTTTGTCTGGTTTTGGTATCAGGGTGATGGTGGCCTCATAGAATGAGTTTGGGAGTGTTCCTTCCTCTGCAATTTTTTGGAAGAGTTTGAGAAAGATGGGTGTTAGCTCTTCTCTAAATGTTTGCTAGAATTCACCTGTGAAGCCATCTGGTCCTGGACTTTTGTTTGTTGGAAGATTTTTTTTTTTTTAATTATGCCTTTAGATGTGAACCATAGCTCCAATGTTTAGTTTTTATTTATTTATTTATTTATTTATTTATTTTCAGCTGTGTTGGGTCTTCGTTTCTGTGCAAGGGCTTTCTCCAGTTGCGGTGAGTGGGGGCCACTCTTCATCGCGGTGCGCGGGCCTCTCACTATCACGGCCTCTCTTGTTGCGGAGCTCAGGCTCCAGACGCGTAGGCTCAGTAGTTGTGGCTCACGGGCCCAGCTGCTCCGCGGCATGTGGGATCTTCCCAGACCAGGGCTCGAACCCGTGTCCCCTGCATTACCAGGCAGATTCTCACCCACTGTGCCACCAGGGAAGCCCCTGTTGGAAGATTTTTTTTTTAATATATTTATTTATTTATTTAATTTATTTATTTATGGCTGTGTTGGGTCTTCGTTTCTGTGCGAGGGCTTTCTCTAGTTGCGGCGAGCGGGGGCCACTCTTCATCGCGGTGCGCGGGCCTCTCACTATCGCGGCCTCTCTTGTTGCGGAGCACAGGCTCCAGACGCGCAGGCTCAGTAGTTGTGGTTCACGGGCCTAGTTGCTCCGTGGCATGTGGGATCTTCCCAAACCAGGGCTTGAACCCGTGTCCCCTGCATTGGCAGGCAGATTCTCAACCAGTGTGCCACCAGGGAAGCCTGTTGGAAGATTTTTAATCACAGTTTCAATTTCATTACTTGTGATTGGTCTGTTCATATTTTCTGTTTCTTCCTGGTTCAGTCTTGGAAGGTTCTAGCTTTCTAAAAATTTGTCCATTTCTTCCAGGTTGTCCATTTTCTTGGCATAGAGTTGCTTGTAGAATTTGTCCATTTCTTCCAGTTTGTCCATTTTATTGGCATAAAGTTGCTTGTAGTAGTCTCTTAGGATGCTTTGTATTTCTGCGGTGTCTGTTGTAACTTCTCCTTTTTCATTTCTGATTTTATTGATTTGAGTCCTCTCCCTCTTTTTCTTGATGAGTCTGGCTAATGGCTTATCAATTTTGTTTATCTTCTCAAAGAACCAGCTTTTAGTTTTATTGATCCTTGCTATTGTTTTCTTTGCTTCTATTTCATTTATTTCTGATCTGATCTTTATGATTTCTTTCCATCTGCTAACTTTGGGTTTTGTTTGTTCTTCTTTCTCTAGTTCCTATAGGTGTAAGGTTAGATTGTTTATTTGAGTTTTTTCTTGTTTCTTGAGGTAGGCTTGTATAGCTATAAACTTCCCTCTTAGAACTGCTTTTGCTGCATCCCATAGGTTTTGGATCTTCGTGTTTTCATTGTCATTTGTCTCTAGGTATTTTTTGATTTCCTCTTTGATTTCTTCAGTGATCTCTTGGTTATTTAGTAACGTATTGTTTAGCCTCCATGTGTTTGTTTTTTTTACATTTTTTCCCTCTAATTCATTTCTAATCTCATAGCGTTGTGGTCAGAAAAGATGCTTGAAATGATTTCAATTTTCTTAAATTTTCTGAGGCTTGATTTGTGACCCAAGATGTGATCTATCCTGGAGAATGTTCTGTGCGCACTTGAGAAGAAAGTGTAATCTGCTGTTTTTGGATGGAATGTCCTATCAATATCAATTAAATCTATCTGGTCTATTGTGTTATTTACAGCTTGTGTTTCCTTATTTATTTTCATTTTGGATGATCTGTCCATTGGTGTAAGTGAGGTGTTAAAGTCCCCCACTATTATTGTGTTACTGTTGATTTCCTCTTTTGTAGCTGTTAGCAGTTGCCTTATGTATTGAAGTGCTCCTATGTTGGGTGCATATATATTTATAATTGTTGTATCTTCTTCTTGGATTGATCCCTTGATCATTATGTAGTGTCCTTCCTTGTCTCTTGTAACATTCTTTACTTTAAAGTCTATTTTATCTGATATGAGTATAGCTACTCCAGCATTCTTTTGATTTCCATTTGCATGGAATATCTTTTTCCATCCCCTGACTTTCAGTATGTGTCCCTAGGTCTGAAGTGGGTCTCTTGTAAATAGCATATTTATGGGTCTTGTTTTTGTATCCATTCAGCAAGCCTGTGTCTTTTGGTTGGAGCATTTAATCCATTCACGTTTAAGGTAATTATCGATATGTATGTTCCTGTGACCATTTTCTTAATTGTTTTGGGTTTTTTTTGGAGGTCCTTTTCTTCTCTTGTGTTTCCCACTTAGAGAAGTTCCCTTAGCATTTGTTGTAGAGCTGGTTTGGTGGTGCTGAATTCTCTTAGCTTTTGCTTGTCTATAAAGCTGTTGATTTCTCCATCAAATCTGAATGAGATCCTTGCTGGGTAGAGTAATCTTGTTTGTAAGTTCTTCCCTTTCGTCACTTTAAGTATATCATGCCACTCCCTTCTGGCTTATAGAGTTTCTGCTGAGAAATCAGCTGTTAACCTTATGGGAGTTCCCTTGTATGTTATTCGTCGTTTTTCCCTTGCTGCTTTCAATAATTTTTCTTTGTCTTTAATTTTTGTCAGTTTGATTACCATGTGTCTCAGCGTGTTTCTCCTTGGGTTTATCCTGCGTGTTTATCCTTGGGTTTATGGGACTCTCTGCGCTTCTTGGCCTTGGGTGGTTATTCCTTTCCCATGTTAGGGAAGTTTTCCACTATAATCTCTTCAAATATTTTCTTGGGTCCTTTTTCTCTCTCTTCTCCTTCTGGGACCCCTATAATGCGAATGTTGTTGCGTTTAATGTTGTCCCAGAGGTCTCTTAGGCTGTCTTCATTTCTTTTCACTCTTTTTTCTTTAGTCTGTTCGGCAGCAGTGAATTCCACTATTCTGTCTTCCAGGTCACTTATCCGTTCTTCTGCCTCATTTTTTCTGCTATTGATTCCTTCTAGTGTAGTTTTCATTTCAGTTATTGTATTGTTCATCTCTGTTTGATTATTCTTTAATTCTTCTAGGTCTTTGTTAAACATTTCTTGCATCTTCTCGATCTTTGCCTCCATTCTTATTCCGAGGTCCTGGATCATCTTCACTATGATTATTCTGAATTCTTTTTCTGGAAGGTTGCCTATCTCCACTTCATTTAGTTGTTTTTCTGGGATTTTATCTTGTTCCTTCATCTGGTTCATAGCCCTCTGCCTTTTCATTTTGTCTATCTTTCTGTGAATGTGGTTTTTGTTCCACAGGCTGGAGGACTGTAGTTCTTCTTGCTTCTGCTGTCTGCCCTCTGGTGGATGAGGCTATCTAAGAGGCTTGATGGGAGAGACTGGTGGTGAGTAGAGCTGACTGTTGCTCTGGTGGGCAGAGCTCTGTAAAACTTGAATCCACTTGACTGCTGATGGTTAGGTCTGGGTTCCCTCCCTGTTGGTTGTTTGACCTGAGGCAACCCAACACTGGAGCCTACCTGGGCTCTTTGCTGGGGCTAATGGCAGACTATGGGGAGGCTCACACCAAGGAGTACTTCCCAGAACTTCTGCTGCCAGTGTCCTTGTCCCCATGGTGAGCCACAGCCACCCCCTGCCTTTGCAGGAGACCCTCCAACACTAGCAGGTAGGTCTGGTTCAGTCTCCCCTGGGGTCAGTGCTCCTTCCCCTGGGTCCCGATGTGCACACTACTTTATGTGTGCCCTCCAAGAGTGGAGTCTCTGTTTCCCCCAATCCTGTCAAAGTCCTGCACTCAATTCCCACTAGGCTTCAAAGTCTGATTCTCTAGGAAGTCCTCCTCCTGTTGCCGGACCCCCAGGTTGGGAAGCCTAACATGGGGCTCAGAACCTTCACTCCAGTGGGTGGACTTCTGTGGTATAAGTTTTCTCCAGTCTGTGAGTCACCCACCCCCCAGTTATGGGATTTGATTTTACTGTGATTGCGCCCCTCCTACCATCTCACTGTGGCTTCTCCTTTGTCTTTGGATGTCGGATATCTTTTTTGGTGAGTTCCAGTGTCTTCCTGTCGATGACTGTCCAGCAGCTAGTTGTGATTCTGGTGTTCTCGCAAAAGGGAGTGAGAGCATGTCCTTCTACTCCGCCATCTTGGTTCCTCTCTGGGCTAGATTCTTCTATAAGGATTTCTTAAAATATAAATTATCTATTAAATTATCTGCTTGGTCTTCATAACCAACCCATCAGGTGTGATCCCAGCTTTGCCCATGAGGAAAATAAGCCAGTAGGAATGGACTTATTCCGGGACTTCCCTGGTGGTGTAGTGGTTAAGAATCCGCCTGCCATTGCAGGGGACACGGGTTTGAGCCCTGGACCGGGAAGATCCCACATGCCGTGGAGCATCTAAGCCCCTGCGCCACAACTACTGAAGCCCACATTCCTTGAGCCCATGCTCTGCAACAAGAGAAGCCACCGCAATGAGAAGCCCATGCAACACAACGAAGTGTAGCCCCCACTTGCCACAACTAGAGAAAGCCCAGGTGCAGCAACGAAGACCGAACGCAGCCAAAAAGAAAAGAAAGAAATGGACTTGCCCCAACATATGCCACCAGTAAGTGGCAGGAGCAGGGCTGGAACTGAGGTCTTCGGACCCCTGGGCCAGTTTTCATTCTACTCTGCTGTGGTTCTGACCCCTCTTTCTCACAGGTCAGCTGTCTTTTTCTTCCTGCCCCAAGAGGATAACTTTTGGTTAAAACAAAAACATTTTCTTGGTTATTTTTAATAGGTAAGCAGGATTGGGACATGCACATGGGATCAGGCAGGACAAGCAGAGGAGACTGCTTTCCAGGGGTTTTCACACCTTAAGTTGTGTGAATCAGGAGGTATTCATGAAACCCCAGCTGGGGTCATTGTGCTTATCCCTTTCCAGAGTCTGGAAAGGGACCAGCGATACCACATGACACCCAGCTCTTGAGGAGCTTGGCCCATTCTAGCTCCATACACTATTTCTGCAGTCCTATGTCAGCTCTTCCTGAAAGCAAAGCTTCAGACCACCCATCAGCAAATAATTTCTTTTTCAAGAAGTTGCCCCGAAGCCATTTCTTTACATGAAAGTTTTTAGTTCATCCCTACACTAGAAATTCAGTTTACCACCAAATGAAGTTTTTTAGAGGCGGTTGTTATTATTTCTTTTAAAGAGAAGTATCAGGACAGGGGTTGATGGAAGCAATAAAGAAAACCATTAAAATAGATTGTGAATTAGGCTGCTGCTTCCTGGTGAAGATGGCAGCAGTGGGCGTTTTCCAGCTCACATGGTGATGTGGTTGTTATAACAGCAGCCAATGGCTGGGCGTCCAGGCCACAGTTAGACTGACTATTTTGTAGCCGGTCTCTGGAAGCTCTCAGGGAATTGGGTCCAAATTGGGGTCCCTTTTTAAAATCAGACTCTGAGATCTAATTTCATAAGGAGAAATAGAGTTATGAAAGAAAGTAATGTAATAGAGAAGAATCTGAAGACATGGGTTCTAACTCCCACGTTATTATGGGCTAATTACCTATGTGACTTTAGGAATGTCACTTCACAGCTCTGGGCCTCAGCTTCCTGACCTGTAGAATGAGGTGGTTGGATCACATCTGTGGTACCTGACCCTCACTATGCATCAGGATCACCTGAGGAGCGCCTAAAAAAATACAATACCCCAGCCCCATCCATAGGGACTCTGGTTTAATTGGTGTGGGGTATGCCCAGCATCGGTATTTCTAAAAGTTCTGCAGGGGATTCAAATGTGCAGCCCAGTTGGATCAACTCTAAAATTCCCTCTAGCCGTAACAGTCTATTCTAAAATATATATAGCTGGTCTCTTACCAAGGGATTTATAAGCTACACAGCAGCTTGTAAATTGGTTTATTATAATGAAGAACACTGATCATTTTTGTCTTGAAAGACATAGAAAAGTTATTAAAGAGTTATTGAAGCTATGTCATTGATTTGTACAATAAGCTAATTCTGCAGGGGAAGCCATAAAAATTTTCTTCTATGAGGCATGGAGGATAGGAGAAAGAGAGTTTAACATAGCCAGAAGGGAGGAATTGCTGTTTTTAGGTAACTGAAAGTGTTTTTCCTCAGAGTTTATGTTGGGAGAACTGGTTCATAGGCCTCGAAGAGAATGTTTGGGTTGCAAATTATTTTTAAGGTAAGCACAGTAATTTCTAACCCATACCTCTTTTTAAGTCCCAAGGCAGAAATCATATTTTTATAAATGCCAGATTATTAGGTCTGGTTTTGGGTCAAAATTCCAGTCCTTGCTAAAGCAAATTACCCTTCCTTGGGAATCAAATTCCCCCAAACCAGATTTATTTTTAAAGGTAATGCACTGGAAAACATAAGATTAATTGAACATTCCTTTTATTTACTTAGTTTCAAATTATTAACCATATAGGAATTGGGCTGAATGATTTTATAGTTTACACTTGGATATCAAAAGAAAAATTGAGACGTGGCATCAAATTTGATACTGAAGGTTTCCTCACAAGTACTTGCTGTTCAAGCCTTTGGTTCCTTGGATCCCCAAAGGTGGTTATCATCTAGCACATAAGCCGGTCATAGTAAATCCAAAGCCCAAGGTCACCCCCCTTCCGTCCCTCACTCCCTCCCCACCACACACATAAAAAGCTCTGGCTATGTAATCCTCTTTTGTGTCATAAGAATCTAGGCAAGATTCAGAACTGTTGTTTCTTGCAAACAGGAAGGTACCATTTATAGCCATGATAAACTTCACATTTGTTTTGAATTTAGAGCCTGTGAGCTATAACAATCCTATACCAGGAAAGGTTAGTAACTGACCTCATGTGGCATCGGGTAGGAACAGATATAATTAGATAAGAGGCACTTTTAAAACAATCAACGTTTCTACTTATTACTAGCCCTTGACTCCTTTTCCTAAAAAGAAAATTGAGTTTGTATTTGAAAATTCTATGAGGCTTAAAAAAAAAAAATCAGGTGTTAGTTTTTTAAGTACAGAAAAGCATAATGTGGGGCTTCCCTGGTGGCGCAGTGGTTGAGAATCTGCCTGCTAATGCAGGGGACACGGGTTCGAGCCCTGGTCTGGGAAGATCCCACATGCCACGGAGCAGCTGGGCCCGTGAGCCACAATTGCTGAGCCTGCGCGTCTGGAGCCTGTGCCCCGCGACGGGAGGGGCCGCGATAGAGAAAGGCCCGCGCACCGCGATGAAGAGCGGTCCCCGCACCGCGATGAAGAGTGGCCCCCGCTTGCCGGAACTGGAGAAAGCCCTCGCACGAACCGAAGACCCAACACAGCCAAAAATAAAATAAAATAAATAAATAAATAAATAAGAAAATCCTTTAAAAAAAAAAAAAATTGTAGCAATATATTTAAAAAAAAAAAAAAAAAAAAAAAAGAAAAGCATAATGAAGAAAAGAAAAATGACCCCAAATTCATCACCCAGCTAATCCTGTAAACATTAGAAACTCAAATGTCCAAAACGGGCACAAAAGACTACTCCTTAGATATCTACTTTTTAAAAAAAATTTAAGTATAGTTGATTTACAATATTCTGTTAATTTCTGCTGTACAGCAAAGTGATTTGGTTCTTAGATATCTACTCTTAATAGAGAACTTTTTTTAATTTAAAAAATAAGGCTAGAATATAATAACAACTAATTTTTTTTTTTTTTTTGCCCACTTAGGAGCCAATTCCTATTCTAACTTCTTTTTTTTTTTTTTTTTTTTTTAAATTTATTTATTTATTTATTTATTTATTTTTGGCTGTGTTGGGTCTTCGTTTCTGTGCAAGGGCTTTCTCCAGTTGCGGCGAGCGGGGGCCACTCTTCATCGCGGTGCGCGGGCCTCTCACTATCGTGGCCTCTCTTGTTGCGGAGCACAGGCTCCAGACGCGCAGGCTCAGTAGTTGTGGCTCACGAGCCTAGCCGCTCCGCGGCATGTGGGATCTTCCCGGAGCGGGGCACGAACCCGTGTCCCCTGCATTGGCAGGCGGATTCCTAACCACTGCGCCACCAGGGAAGCCCCCCTCCTATTCTAACTTCTAATTCTCTAACAACTATTACAAGGTAGATACTGTTATTATTCTCACCTTACAAATGAGAAAAGATGCTAAATAATTTATCCAAGGTCATGGTTAATATGCAGCAGAGCTGAGATTTGAACTCAGATCACCTGGCTTCCAAGGCCCAACTCATAAACCATTTCTCTATGCTGTATATCACAGAATTTTGGGGCCTTCAACTGTAGAAAGTTCTGATTACTCTTGCTAAGTGACTAGACTGCTGTGAAAATTGTGAATTATTATCTTAGGTTCTGAAGAACTCATCTCAAGACCATCCCCTTCTGCTCCTTTTCCACGACTGCCCTTTGGGATCAGCTTAGAAAAGTAGAATTTGTTTTGTTTTGTTTTGTTTTGTTTTAATTGGACTAGAGTTGATATACAGATTTTGGTTTTAATACCCGAAAGATTATGCAACTTTATATATATAGTGTTTCAGATTAAAATTAATATGTTTATAAGGAGGAAAATGCCAATTGTGCATACAGTTTATTGAAACTGATTTTCCTGTTTGTTCTCCTTCCTTTTTCATTTGTTCAGTTTTTTCTCCCCCTTAAGTGTCTTTAAACTATGGTCAGGATTTTTTTTTTAATTAATTAATTAATTAATTAATTTATGGCTGTGTTGGGTCTTTGTTTCTGTGCGAAGGCTTTCTCTAGTTGCGGCAAGCGGGGGCCGCTCTTCATCGCGGTGCGCGGGCCTCTCACTATCGCGGCCTCTCTTGTTGCGGAGCACAGGCTCCAGACGTGCAGGCTCAGCAATTGTGGCTCACGGGTGTAGTCGCTCCACGGCATGTGGGATCTTCCCAGACTAGGGCTCGAACCCGTGTCCCCTGCATTGGCAGGCAGATTCTCAACCACTGCGCCACCAGGGAAGCCCCTATGGTCAGGATTTAAGCCATGGAGAACCACTTCCCTCAGAGCAATGACAGTGGTGGTGGTGGTGTTTCTTGTACTCTGCCTATTGAAGCCTAGGACATGAGTTGCCTTCTAGAATGCAGAATGTGCTCAGGGAACAGTTTAAGGGACCAAGATCCTTTCTCTAGTTGTAATCAATATCTCAGAAACTACTATTTCATAAATACAGATAGAAAATTCTTTTCCTTCATGCACTCTATTACACATGTGGAGGTGCATCTCCCACTTTGGGGGGCTTGCTTACACATTTGTAGAGTCATAGATTTATTCGTTCATCAGACTTTTTTCTTTAAAAGTTTTTTTGAATTCAAAAACTTATTTGTTTTATAAGTAATAAGGGGAAGCATGCATTTGTTGTATAAGTAATAAGTGGAAGCATACAAGTAGACATAACCATCAGATTTACAAGAATTAAAATCTGAAAATAACAAATGTTGGAGAGGCTGTAGGTACACAGAAACTCTCACAATACTGCTTCTGGGAGTGTAAAGTGTTATAATCATTTGGAGAGTAATTTGGAGATGGTCAAGTTGAAGCTGTGTACACCCTACAACCTAGTGATTCCATTCCTGGGTCTATACCCATAGGAAACCCTTGCATCTGTGTTTAAGGAAACAAGTACAAGAATGTTCACCACAGAATTGTTTGTAATGAAAAACAGACAAACTGGAAACAAACCTAACTGAAATGGAGAAATAGAGTGGTTATTTTTCATGCAGTGGAATACTATACAGGTATAAACATGAATTAACTAGAACTATGGGCACCAACATAAGTAAATCTCCAAAACATGATATTGAACGGAAAAGGCAAGCTTCAGGAGAATATGGATACTATGACTCCATATAAACCTTTAAAACATTATGTTGTTCATGGTTATAAACACACCCAGTAAATATTTAAAAACATGCATGGGATTGATGACTACCGATACCAGGGTAGTGGTTTACTGTGGAGTGGAAGATGGGTGATGGGTGTGGGGCTTTACTTACATCTGTTATGTTTCACTTCTTAAACTGGTTAGTAGGTACAAGGATGTCATGTTTCACTTCTTAAACTGGTTAGTAGGTCTGTAATTATCTAAATTGTTTCGTATGCTTTAAGTATGTCACAGTTTAAGAATAGAAAAGAAAACAAGTATCTTGTACAAGTACATTAATTTCAAAGTAATTTATACGGCACAGACTTTTCTGCTGACATGAAGAAAAGTGCTCCTGGAATATTCCTCCTGTTTCTTACCTACACAATTATTTGTGTAGGTAAGGACAATAAACAGGGCAGCTTTCTAAAGCTTGTTAAAATAAAGGGAATCTTTTCTGCTAAGCTTTTACTCTCTTTCGTTCCTTCCTTCCATATTCTCTAAGGCTTTTCCCTGCCTTAGGAGATTTGTCTGTTTGGCCTGATTCTAATTTCCTCTGTAGAATATCTTCCCTTGGGAGATGAGATGCAAGCTTCCTTTTTGTGTTACTGCTTTCTCCTATTACAAAGCAAAGAATCTTCTTTTCAGTGATTTACACTACATGATCCATTTGGTTAATTATCTTATGGTCTTCCCAGACTCTGATTATTTTCAAGAATAATCAGGGTCCCATTTGCTTTCACAGTGCCAGAAAATTTTGTTTTATTCATTGTTTTAAAAAAAACCCCTCATATCCTTTATGAATTTCTTGTATTTATCACTCTGTACTCTGCATTTATTTATTAGTCAGGATTTTGTTGGATGCAAGTGACAGAAATCCCTCGCAAACTAGTTTAAGCAAAAATGTCATGTTTTGGAGACGGATGGTAGTGATGGTTGTACAGCAGTGTGGATGTACTTAATGCCACAGAACTGTACGCTTTTAAAAAGTGACTTTATGGGCCCCCCTATACTGGGAAGTCTAAAAGGGCTTCAGGAAACTTTTTTTTCATTTTATCCCTTGGACACCCAATGTTTAACTTCTCATCATTTCTTTTTTAAGTTTCAGAAGTGCAAGTTTCCTTCTGTATGTGACAGATTCATGTGGGAGGTGGGAGTGCACGGTGGGATGGGTCCCAGGTGATTTCATGGAGAAGCTGGCTACTGAGCTGTGGTTATTGGCTTGGGAGCAGTTAAAAGAAAAGTTCTCAAAGTAAATTGATCAGCTTGAGCAAGGGTGTGAAGATGGGAAAATGCAGGAAAATAGTCCACTTTGGCTCTCAAATGCCCTGTACCATGTGTGCAGAGTGAAGGGGTGTGGTATAGCTGAGTTCAAGAAAGGTGGCCGGGAATAGCAGTGAGTCTCACTGGTATTTTAGACACCCCCGGAGGATGGAGGGTGAACGTGAGGCCTGGGATAGTGGCCTCAGAAAGAAGGCAGAGACCTCCTGCTCTGGGGAATTTTTCAGGGGAAGGAGTGTTGGAGAAGGAACATCTCAGTAAACGTTTTTCGTTCCTTCTGTTCAAATGTCTTTTTTATCTTTTCATTTATAGGATAATCTTTCCATGTCTCTGCCATTTTACAGGTTCTCTTTTAAAGAATCCCAAGCAAATAAGAGTCCGTCCTCTTCTGGTGTCCTGATCTCAAGAATGATTCTTTCCTTCTCATTCTAGTGTTTTAACTCTGCCTATATATTTTCTTATTTATAACCTAAACCCTCATGCTACTGCTAATCTTATTTTATCCATCCATAGGAAGCAGAGGGAATATTTTAGTCTAGGAGTGGAGGGCTTTGTTGCTAAATATTTTTTCCTTTGGGGACAATTACTCAAATGTTTTTCTGGAAACTCTGTGGGAAATGTATTTTGAGTTGAACTGTAGACTCTTTAGATGTGGAAAAGACCTAAAAAACAAAACAAAACAAAAAAAACCTCAAAAAAAACCCCTGAGCCAACCAAATGTAAAATAGATAGCTAGTGGGAAGCAGCCGCATAGCACAGGGAGATCAGCTCCGTGCTTTGTGACCACCTAGAAGGATGGGATAGGGAGGGTGGGAGGGAGACGCAAGAGGGAGGGGATATGGGGACATATGTATATGTATAGCTGATTCACTTTGTTATACAGCAGAAACTAGCACAACATTGTAAAGCAATTATACTCTAATAAAGATGTTAAAAAAAACCCCCAAACCCAAGCCATCCAACCTGCTCATTTAACAGATGAAAAAACTGGACCCCACAGTGGTTAAATAACCCTATCATATGTTTATTACCTCAAAGGATAAAAATCTCAAGGGTGCACCTAGAGGAAGAGCAGGTGAATGATTCAGAACCATTATTGCTCTGTCCCAAAGTGGAAAATACGCTCTTCTGGACTTGTTATCTGGCTGTTTTCCTGTTGCTTAATTTCTCAATTGTTTTACACAACAATTTCAAGTATCTCTGAGGTACAGAGTCGAGTGTGATATTTTTGCTGCCTCCCTGCAGGAGAGTCTATTATGTCATTTAAGCAAGTACTAGACTTTCTCTGGTTGAGTCACTTGAATTTTGGTGGGCTGGGATGACACTAATATGTTCTGTATTAAAGAACACTAATGTGTTCCCCCATTGAAATCTGTTTGGGGAGCCACCCAACCTTAGTGAAAATCTGTATCTCTGGATGGTTTTAGAGCCTTTGAATGAAGTCCTAGTGGTATTTACATCATATCTGACACCCTGGATTTTTCTTTGCTTCTTTTCGGGTTTTCACGGAAAAGTATATGAGTCAGTCAGGAAACAGGAGGTAATGGTGATTATCTAGATAACCTAGTAATGTGGAAGATAATTGGGCCACGAAAAAAGTGGAAAGAAAATGAAATGATCTCTATTCATCAGCAAAGCCAGGCTCACTTGGCAGTGATGAGAAAATAGTCATCACTTCTTTATCTTAGGCATGGGGGCTTTTACAGATCAGCCAGCTCTGCCTTTTTATTTGTGATGGTGATTGTGTCTTTTTTTTTTTTTTTTTCAGTCAAGAGTGCTTTTGGTTGGTTGTTTTTCTATCAGTGTGCTTGCTTACACTAGCCACTGGCTGCCTTAGATTTCATGCTATTTCAGGGCAGTAAGGTAGTGTTTCCTAGAAGTTGATGCTTGTGATGGCAGAAATGCTTTTCTGCTGGAAAAAGGCAAGAAAAGGTAGTTTTGCGTGAGATGATGTTAGGCGGAATGGGATGTCTACTGTCTTCCAGTTAGAGAAGGGCAAGAGGAAGACGGTGAAACGTGCCTTTACTCAGTGTCTTAGAGAGAGATCACCCTTGTTCTCCTCCCAGGATCCAAATCAATTTCTAAAAAGAACTCTGACTTGTCAGCCTGCGTCATGTGCTTGCCCTGGTGGTGAGGACAGCTGAGGGAAGTGTTTTAATGAAAAATTTCATTGGAATCACAGGGATTTAGGAGGGACGGTTCCTAAAATTGGAGGGAGGTAGGACAGACTAAAAAAGGTCCCGGATTTTCCCTGCAGTGACACTGATCCTTTGGAGGGCATTGAATAGTTCACAGTAGGTAAGCCTCAGAAATTTGTTGGGTCACTTATAGGATGAGTCAAGGAAATAGTGTGTTTCTCCCCAAGTGAGAGACTTCCAGGGTGAAGTATCAACTCATCTTCTCTGTTGAGTGGAAGTACCATTCTTGTAGATTACTTCCAGATCAGGACAATAGTTTTTGAGAACCATACCAGACACACTATATTTTGAAGGATGATTTTGTGCTCTGTACCTTCACGTGAGTTACAGCCAGAAGAGCTAGGTGATTTCCTCTTGGTTTTAGGAGTAAAGAAACAGGCAACAAGGGGTGAAGTTTCAGAGGTGTCAAGGGGCCGAACAAATCCTTGAACCCAAGTCTGCGTGACTTTCTGTGTTCTTTCCTCTACACCCCACCTGCTAGTCAGAGAACCGGCATGTGCTACTATTAATCAAGATTGTGAATTTGAATACAAATTGAGACGGGAATGTGGAGGAAACAGCCTCATAAATCCTGACACAAAAGTTTAACGCTTTGCGGCTGCTTCCCACTAGCTATTTTACGTTTGGTAATGTATATATGTCCATGCCACTCTCTCACTTTGTCACAGCTTACCCTTCCCGCTAGCACAGGGAGATCAGCTCGGTGCTTTGTGACCACCTAGAGGGGTGGGATAGGGAGGGTGGGAGGGTGGGAGGGAGGGAGATGCAAGAGGGAAGAGATATGGGAACATATGTACATGTATAACTGATTCACTTTGTTATAAAGCAGAAACTAACACACTGTTGTAAAGCAATTATACTCCAATAAAGATGTTAAAAAAAAAAAGTTTAAGGCTTTTAAAAGACCTTCAATATATCTTGGCTCTTAATGATCTCTCTGTTTGTTGTCACATAATTAGGACCAAAGACCTAATTGCAGGTTGATTTCTAAAACTGCATGACCCTTGCCAGTAGGATTTATGTTGAGACATTTACTTTAATTAAATGGCTCCTTAGTAACAGGGCTTAATATGTATCTTTTAAAGTACCAGATATTTTTTTCAGATACTTGGTCAACGGAGAGTATGTTTCTTCCTCATTAACAGTACATAGGCATGTTTCTTTCTGTTAATTGAAGCCATGTGAGGCCATCATAATTATTTGGGGAGATGTTCTCTAATCTGTGTTTTTTAGGGATGGGTTAAATTGGAAACTGTGGATTCACTGCCTCACACTTTCCCGTTTCAAGTGTTAAACTGAGGTATTGGTTTAACCCCGGCACCAAGAGACCCTCGTGCTGCCCAAACCTGAGGTTTCTGTAGTCCAGCCGATGCCAGACAAAATGGCCTTTTCTCCCTCAAAAGCGAGAAAAAGCTTCAGTTGAAAAACTGGAGCTGGCTATTTACTTCTTAGTGTTTTTCAGTGAACAGAGTGAAATAAGCTATCACGTTTTGCTTAGATTTAATATATCACCCCAACATAGAAAGTTCTGATGCAAAACTAATGATGACGTATCAACTTGCTTTTTAAATATAGCTCTTGGTTCTTCCAGTCTCTGAATTCTGGTTTGGCCTGACTTGGAGTATCCATCTAGGGAGAAGCAGCCCTGATCTCTGGTCTGGGGCTTTGCTTCTGCTGTAGCTGTTGATGTCACCGGGCTTCTGTGTTCTAGTCACTCTTCAAAAATTCCATTTAAATTGCAATTTCGTTTAGACGTCTGTTTTCATGTTAAGGGTTTATAATGTTTCTTTGCTCTCTCAAGTATATCAGTGATGAATATTAACTGTAAATTTAGAATATACACATGAGAAAAAGAAAAAAAGGAGAAAATGACTTATCTGTAATCTAATCACTAAGAGAAATACTATTGACTTGTTGATATTTTTCCTGTTTTCTTTATACTTGTTTATGTGTATATGTACTTTAAAATACAGGCTTGCTATCTCACTGTATGTGTTACTTAGTGTGGCAAAATGCTTTTTGCATGTATGCCGTGTGCCAGGCCTTGGATATGGTTTTGTTTACCTTTTTTCTCACTCAATCTTACATAACAAATATTTCTCCAAGTCTTTAAAAATTCTTTGAAATATAATTTTTGATAGCTGCATAGTATTCTACCATCTGAATGTGTGCCATGTTTTATTTCATTATATCCCTAGGATTATTAAGAAGATTCCAGTTATTTTCTATAATAAACAACGCCCCAATTGACATGTCGAACATAAATCTTTGTGCTCATCCCTGATTGTTTCCTTAGGGCAATTTCCCACATGAATTACAGGAATAAAGGATGTGAAGATACGTGCAGCTCATTCAAGTGTACCCTTCAGCTGCAACCTCCATCTTATTCTTTTTTTTTTTTTTTTAAAGTTTTTAATCATTTATTTATTTATTTATTTTTGGCTGTGTTGGGTCTTCGTTTCTGTGCAAGGGCTTTCTCTAGTTGCGGCAAGCGGGGGCCACTCTTCATCGTGGTGTGCGGACCTCTCATTATCGCGGCCTCTCTTGTTGCGGAGCACAGGCTCCAGACGCGCAGGCTCAGTAATTGTGGCTCACGGGCCTAGTTGCTCTGTGGCATGTGGGATCTTCCCAGACCAGGGCTCGAACCCGTATCCCCTGCATTGGCAGGCAGATTCTCAACCACTGCGCCACCAGGGAAGCCCCTCCATCTTATTCTATGACTCTTTGTCCCCTAAAGGGATATGGATTGCTTTAATGTGATCCTAACACTTTCATAGCATTAAAAAAACCTAAAATATGCTTTAGGAAAGATTCTATACTCCCAAAGATACAAACATTTAATCTCTTAAAGTGGCTGTGGTTGAGATATGTATCTTTCTAACAAGGAATGAAAGTGTCCTAAGTTTGTTTACTCAAAAAGTCTATTAAAACAGATCATTAGAAGTGTTGGAATTGTCTTGTTTATGAAAACTTACAGTTGATTTAAATTGGTCATTAAAAGATCGTATGAACCAGTCGCCAAAAGCTTAGCAATGTACGGGCCCAATTCCATTATTTGCTCAATAACAGATTTTTATGCTGAGGCTTAGCATATAAGGCTGATAATTGTGGCATCATAAGATTGCATAGTGCTCAAGTGTATAATAAGCCTTGCTTAGCTGGAGTAGAGAAATATTTACCAGTGCTCTGCTAACGAGCTGTTCTTTATATCATTTAATTAGCCAGATTTATTTTAGCTAAGGTTAAATGTGTTTAATATATTTAATAGAAGTCTTAAAATAACATGTGCTGAAATCAGTTAGAAGAAATGCAGAAAAATTCCAAATAGGCTTGCTGTGGAATAGTCACCATGCAGATATTATTTTGGTTCATCTTAGAAAAACCAGAAAACTGGTTGGAAGAAAATGTACTGAATCCTAACCCGTGCCAAAAATAATATTGTCTACATTATCAACCCTTCTTTTATAGACCACTTGTGGAAGCAGATGTCCAATCCTGTCCTTTGGAAGGTACTCCTTATTCAGCCTACTCTTGTTGTGGGTGATGTATCAGACAGGGCTTACCAAGTGGCTAGATTTGTGAGTGTGTACAGGAGGCAGAAGTCATGTGAAGTCGGAATTACCCTTGAGAGTCTCTTTGGAAGACCCCACCTTGGAGGCCAACACAACCAGTTTTGCCTGCAGAGTTGGAATTCACTGCTGTTTCTTTGAGCACCAGACAAGCAGTTGGCTTGAGTGTAAGGGCCGACCTGTATGAAAAATATATTTCCCACCAGGATCCCACTCAGGTCTGAGATGTCCACACTGGGATGAGACTGACTGAGGGAACTGAGGAATGAAGTTGCCATCTCTTCCTTACCCTGGGGCGTGAGGTCGTTGAGTGGGTTGGCTGGTGCGTGTGTGTGTCTGTCTGTCTCCCTCCCTCATGGTAGGTGTTATTGAATTCTTTTGAGAGAAAGCATGTGTGACGTGACACCACAGTAGTTGCCATGATGCAGAGTTTTTACCCATGGAGAAGTTCTTCTGTGAGACCTTCCAGTGACCTTATTGTTCAGTACACACTATGAAAGCAGAGTAGAAGAGGAAGGATGAAGGAATGTGTTACTTTGAAACTAACCTATAATAATACTATAACTTTCCTTTCCCTACATTCAGTGAGCAGAGATTTATTGAGAGCCTACTACGTGCTAGGATTTAGGGACACAGTGGTGACCATCCCTGCTCTTCTGGAACTTATGGTCTTGGTAGGTCCTTGAGAATGTGCCTTTGCCTAGGCAATAGTGGACTGACTAGATAATCATTGTACCTATAAGGACTTAAATATTTGGTGCAGAAAATGCTTATTTGGGGTTCTTGATTTGGGACTGTATGATGAACATGGTTTCTTTGAGAGCTATCCATTACCTAAGCTCACACGGCTACTGACATAATAACCAACCTCAGAGGCCAGCTGACCTTCCTGTCTGATGCCGGTGTGCTCTCACTGCATCACCACCTACCTGGTTTCAGACTCAGCTCAAGTACTGCCTGATCTCTGGCATCTTCTGTGTCCACTGGCACCAGCAACTCCTCACTCCATCTCCTCAGTCTCAGGATCTGCATGCCTGTCATATCTCCTCTGCTTCTCCCAAAGTGGTGGTGGTAGATTGTGTGTGCATGTGTGTATGTGTGTGTGTGAGAGAGAAGCAGACTCAACAAAGCATGTTCCTGTGCATGAGAGTTGACTCGTGATTACTGATCCTTCATCATTAGAGTGATGGTTGCAAACCTGGAGAAGAGGGCAAAGTGATTGGGTCCCCATTGTGTGTGTTCCTTTGGCTCTCTTGCTGTTCACCTTTCTTGGGGCTTCCTTGTGCCGTGTCGTCTCCTGCTTGCTGTCTCTCACTATTCTTCTTATCTGAGTTATGGTTTATAACCTCCAGTCTTTCTGAATGAACACCTGGACCCTCCAAAGTTGGTAAAGAAGGAGAATCTCATGGTGGGGTGGGGCAGCAGGACCGCGTGGCCCTGACTTGGTCCAAGATTCTTGTGCCCCTCAAGGTGGATGCCAGGATGGATGCCTCAAGGTATGCCAGGGTCCACATCATCCACAGGATTAACGTGATTTATCTTCCCAGGCAGTTAATTTTTTTTGTCAGTCAGCTAAAAACATTATTTTTACATTGAAACAAGCATGGATATCTTAAGGCGTAGACTACAAAATTTACACGAAGTTTAAGTTAAATTATTTTTGAGGCAGACACCCAGAGGGATACATTCACTCTTGTCTCTGTTACAAGGACTTTGGAGGAAGAGTTGAAACAGGCCTGCCTGAACCCTGGCTCCTTGGTGCAGTTGTTTGAGGTGTAAGAAGCACACGCAGTGCGTGTTGGCTGCCCTCCCTCCCTGCCCCCAGCTGCCCCCAGCTGCCCCCTGTGTTATCACTCGCGCTGGAGGTGCTCTGCTCCTCGTGTCACCCCTCGCGCATGCCTGCCTGGTCCACCAGCGCTGCGGACATTAATCCTGGGTTTCCTTGGACCTGCTCAAAGGGCAGATCCTGTGGCCCATCAGAATCCTGGGGGTGAATAGTGCGGGAATGAGGAGTGTGAAGAGGGATGGAGAGCGGCTTTGGCCAGCTTCGTGGCGTCAGAATGGGAGGCATATGCCTCCTTTAGAGAAGGGGCCAGCGTCCCCCTGGCCCAACACCCTCTCTTGGCATCCAGGCACGCAGTGGAGCCTCCTGAACGTGACGGGGTGTCTGTAGTCCCTAGGTGAACCCACTGATGGAGCAGGACAGGATTAGCTCATAGGCTACAGCACAGACCAGAGCAGATTCCACCCTGGATGCTTTCTGCTGCATCAGAGGCTGCAGGAAGACATTTGTCCCTCGACCCTTTCATTCTTCTCTACGTGGAGCTGAGGCCATGCTCAGCTTCTGTTTCTGACCTCCTTTGAAGCTGCATCTCTCCCTGCGGGAGGAATGATATTTGAGCCGAAGGAAGCTGACGCATGCCATTCCAGTCCGCATAGCCCTGGCACCCTAATCTTTCCAAGACAAGAGGTTCCAACAGGTGGGCAATCCTTCTCTTTTAAGACCTATCTTATAAGAGGAGAATTTCCTTCCTTCTTAATCTCTGGAAGAAGGCGATGCAGTAAGACAGGCATCAGCCTTAAGGAAAATTTCTGAGTGTGCCAAGTGTGTCTTTGATGCCATTCCAAAGGACGCAGCTCAGTGTGGTGGGAAGGGCGCCAGTGTTGGAACTGCCCAGATCAGGATCTGGATCCAGCCTTAGTTCCTTGCTACCCTTGTCTCGTCGGTCAGGTTACTTAAATTTCTGAGCCTCATTTGCCTCATCTGTAAAAGGATGATGTTAATAATAACTCACTGTTAGTGATGAGGAGGAAGCAAGATGATGTACGCAACGTGCTTGGCATGTAGTAGCCAACTGAAAAATGCCCCTCACGGATGCTCTACATTCCCCAAGCCCAGTATTGGATACAGGGTAGCCCTTCTCAGGAGGCTCCAAATCACATTTATTTTCTTTCCTTGTCTCTATTGAAAACACTTATCCTCCCCTTACTGCTGATCTTTATTTCGGAGTCAAGGGGGAAAAAAAACCTAAATAATTCTCCATAAGATGTGACTAAATGATAATCTAACTCGCTCAGAGGTGATTTCAGCCTAAAGGGGAAACTTTAACTCAAGGTAATTTCTGTTACTAAGAGAAGTCTTTCAGGTAGTAGGCGTGGGTTCCCATGGTTTCTGAGCAGTTTCCTGCTTTACCCATGTTCCCCCAAGTGAGGCCCCAGCGTGCCCTCTCTCCCCTACAATCCTCACCTTGTAGCTGCAGCCCTGTTTTCACTCCCTCTTGGACTAAAACTCTTGCCCTGATAATTTGTTCTCCTGATTCTTAGTCCTCCTCTTGGGCTGTGTGCTGAGGCAGCTTGCTCATCTATTCATCTTACAGAAATCAGAAGCAACAGTTTTAGCGTTTAACTCTTTCTAGCTTTTCATGGTGATTTCTATAAACTGTTCCACTTCTTAGAGGAAAATAAAATAAATAGTTAAATAAAAGACTGGTCAACTTTTTGTCTTTGTCTATCACCAATGGATTGTCTAGCTTTCTCTTAAACCAGAGTGACAAATAGGCCAACTGTTCTTGATTGTTAATCATTGCCTGGGGTACTTGAGTGTTGAGAAAGCTTCTGAGGTTGTGTCTATTTGAGATGGAAAAGCATGTCATGCTTGATTAGTGATGTCTGCTAGAGGCACAGGAAGGGAAGTGCAGTGCTGACTACATTATTTGTCATGCCTTTCTCCAACTCTCTAGACATTAGTCATTTCATCATTTCTGTCTTCATTTGCTCTCCCAGTTGAGAGCAGTCGGGGTATCAAAGAAGGTACTTGCAAGCCTGGTTTACTCTGGTAAATGATTTAGCCTGGCTGAAGCATGACGCCAACTAAAACTTATTTTCTGTAGATTTCATAATTGTCCTATTCTTGAGGTCCATTCATATGAATAATTAAGAGTTCTTATAAAGTCAGGGTTTTTGGATCCTGGGGTCCATAAACAGCATCAGGATTTGGTTCATTCAGAGAAACTACTCAGAACATCTTGCCTTTTCATCTCTAAAGAGCCGTGAGCATGTGAACCGTAGGCAAGGAAATGAATTGCATTCATGAATCACTTGAACAGCACAAAGCAAACCAAAGAGCTGCCTCTAATAGTATCGGCTGTTGTATCCACTTTGCCTTTATTCTAAATGCCTACTTTCCAGGTAGCCTAATGGATGAATCACACTATGTTCCGAGAGAAGCAGAAAAACAGCCCAGAGAAAATGGGTCACTTACATGGGGTTTCGGGTTATTCTTCTCCAAGGTTACCCTTAGAACCCATTTGACAACATTAAAATGAAAGCCATTCTTGAAAAATAGGCACCCGGTGTGTGGCACGGCTTAGCTTTGCCCACTCACCTCTCCCACTGGGAAACTGAACTAGTCTTTGGATGTTGAAAGTTGAAGGGCTAACAGCTCTTCCCCCAAGTGTTGTTTGTCCTCTGTTCTTCCCCAGGGTGGGAGGAGAGGTGGCGTAGATACTCAGATAAGTTTTTCCGTGAATTTAGGAGAAACTGGCCAGCTCTCTCTGACCTCCATTTTTTTCTGCACTGTTGGTGTGTTTGTGGGTGGTTACTGGTACCAAGTGTTCTCCACTAGGGTGACTGCAGGCAGGTTTAGGTCATACCTTGGTTTTGAGGCTCTTCTATGGAGTTACTGAGAAATTATCTAAAATACTTAACAAATCTTGAGCATCTCTTTGAACATCCTCCCGAGTAAAATATATATTTAGAAAGTTTGAAGAAAGCAAATTTTTTTAAAGTTTATCAATACTATCCAAGACTACTGTAAAACGATAATCCAATAATAGCAACAAAACTCCCATCACCATTTGGCATCGCCTCTTCCTCTTTCCTTGCTGTATAGTGTGTAAAAGGGGGAGGGGGACTTTAAAATCTTACTTTTAGGAGTCTGATATATTTTTTATAAGCTGATTCTGTTTGGAGGCAGGCTCATAAGTATCCAGGGAATGTATAACTCATCCTCATTTCTGTTTTCCTCTAATTTGCCAAATGCAAAGGTTAGGATTATTCAACCATATGGGACACGAGTTCTTTCTTTCTGTCACATTTCTGGGAAAGCAGATTTTGACTCAGTACTACCAACCAGTAGTATATGAGCTCCTTTGCTGGTGGACCAAGGAAAGGTGTATGACAGGCGTGAAAGATCATCATGGCAAAAGAAGAAGCTACAAGAGGACTTTCTCAGTGACCTGACCTAGGTGCGGATTACCTGAGCTGGTATTTAAAAAGGGACAGGGGAGGGAACACATTCATTTGCTAACGTACTGTTTTTCTTGCTAGAATGCTAAAAGATCCAAGGCGCCACAAAGCAATTAAAGTCACCTCTAAAAGAGAAGCAGCTTAATGTGCCATCCACAAGCACAGCTGTTTAACCGAGGGTCATTCTTATACTGGAATCAAGTAAAGGAATGAAAAGAATGTCGTGGCTGTGACTTAAACCACAAGGGCTCTCTGGTAGGAACGTCCTGACCTCACTAGTGACCTGGGACTGAGCAGACTTCTGGAGACCATGGGTCAGAGCACCGGGAGTCCCCTCCAGACCTGAAAGGCCCTGAGCAGGGAGACCCTTCAGACAACCCCCCCCCCCGCGCCGTATACACACATACACGCAAGTCGTGATTCTCTGGTGGCTTGTTCCGTGGTCTCCAAACTTGTTCCCAGACCACCTAGCATCTATCCCGAATACAACAGGAAGGGTTTCCATTTAATTTAGCATGAGGCCACATTTAGTAAATTGTTAATAATGCTTCTGATTTATTAATTTAATATGCCATTCCCATTTTTTTCCTAGTCGATCATTTCTGTTCAAGGAACGATGTATTAAAATGGGGGTAAATTCTTCTTACTTCGCATGAATGAAATACACCGAGAGTAGGCAGTCTGCTTTACATTCTCACGTATGAATATTAGAAACATAATGCTGAAGAGTACTGGCTTACTGAGGATATAGCTGTTTAGGGTTATCTTACGGGGCTCTTATACTTAATGACTCTTTCAGAATTAATGATGGAGGAGGGAGAAGGCAGCCCCCTAATGTCCTTTAACTATTATATTATTATTGATAACATACTCAACCAGTCTACTTTTTGTATATTATTTAATACTTTTGAAAATACTTCCACAAGCATCTTTTGCCCGGCAGAGGGTGAACTCCACGACAGCAAGACTGTGTTTGTTTTTGCCCATCCTTGTACATCTAGCTCTGGCAGAGTGGCCAGTATGTAGCCAGGGCTCTGTAATATTGTTTACAGAAAGAAGGAAGGAAGGGGGGCAGGAGGAAGGAAGGGGCACAGTCATCTCTCCGCTTCACAGATCTGCCCTGCCACCATCTTTGTAAGGATGACCATCCCCTCTTAGCTGAAATTATTGCCCCAGTCTTCCGCGTGGTCCCCCTGCATCTAGTCAGTCCTGCCCTGCCAATCTGTTTCCACACCACAGCCAGTCGGATCTTTGTTAAGATGTGATTCTGAATATATCACTCCTTTGTGTTAGGCCTCAACCCTTTCTGTTTCCCTGAGGACAAATGATGAAGTCTTAGCGTGGCACACAAGTGCTTGGGGCTCTACCCTGCCCACCTGGCCAGCCCCATGTCTTGCCACTCCTTTCCTTGCATCCTTTTCTCTAGCCACCCTGAACTGCTCGCATTTCCCCACACGTGCTAGGCTCCCGCTGGCCTCTGGGCCTCTGTAGATGTTGCACCCTCAGCCTGAAATCCCTTTTGTCTTGTCACCTTAGGACTCTGGGTTTGATGTTACCTCCTCCTGGAAACCTTCCCTGATAACTCAAGGCTGGGTTGGGTGCCCCTCTCGTGTGACCCCCTAGTTCTCACTGGGATGTAATTGCTTACTTTTCTGCCTCGCTAGATTCCAAAGCTTCCTGAGGCTGGGGGACTGTGACTTAATCATTGCTGAATCCCCTCAGCCATTGCCCTGCCTGGCTCCTCAGGGGCAACTGAGAGATGTTTGTTGAGCTGGTGAAAGAGGGCACTTTGGTGAAGTTCAACTAGTATGTGGATCAGAGCCAGAAAGGTCTTCTCAGTAACTAGCAGTTAACTTGGATCATACTCAAATTCCCCAAGTCTTAGTTTCTCTTTCTGGGAAATGGGATGGAGGACATCGCTTCTGACCTCCAGCAATTGTGAAAATTCCATGAGATGACATAAGAAAGCATTTAGCACAGAGCCTGTCCTGTAATGAGCTCCAGTAAGTTGTTCTTCCTTCCTTCTGTCCCTCCCCTCCTTCCTTGCCAGCTAGGTCAAGCCATGGATTAGAGTCATAGAATTCCTGCATCAGAGTCAGGTTCACGGCGGTGGTTCTAAACCATCTGCCAGGAGGCTAAGACACTTTTAAAAAACACACACTCCTGGGCCTCACCCCATGGTTCTGGGATGGGGTCCAGGAATCTGTATTTTTTTCAGATTGCTGATACTCAGCCATGATTGGGAACCTTTGACCTAGTCCAACTTGTGACCACTAACAGGAATCCTGCTTACATAGCCCTTGCTGGAGCACCTTGGGGATGGGCAGCTCACTGCGTTTTGGAGTTCTGTTTGCTGTTGGGCAGCTCCTTGAATGTTAGAAACCCTCACTTATCTACTGGGCCTAATTCTGCTTCCAAATGACACCCAGCCTTTAGTTCTGGATCTGCCTCCTAGAGACAAATGGATTAAGTTCACACGTCTTCCCATAGCCATTCTTCAGATATTTGAAGTTACTACCATGTCCCTTCAAAGGTTTTTCTTTTCTAGGCTAAACATTCCTGTTCCTATAAACTGGAGTTTGCTGACTGGCGCCTGTGGGCTACATCCGGTCCACAGATGTGTTTTGTTTGGCCTGGGGTGTTTGAAAAATACTGAATAAGTTGCCAACGTTTAAAATTCAGGGCATTTGCTGAAAAGCCTGGAGCTCTAGCATCTCTTGAAAACTCAAAAGATCTGGAGTCGCAATTCCAGCTTTGGATGGGATGTAAGTTCTCCAGATTGTTGCACTCTCAAACACTCCATAGTTTTGTCTCACCCCCGCTAATTAAATCATTACATCATGGGTTTTTCAGACCTTTCATTACTCCTGTTACCTTTTCCTATCTGTGCTCCAAAGTGTCAAGTGGTCTCATCTTTTTAAAAAGTTCTTTATTTTTATGATTATAAGAATAATATTTAACAATAATTTAATGATATTTAATAATAAAAACAATAGGAAATTTGGGAAATTATGGAAAAATGTAAGACAGAAAATGTATCTGTCCATACCCTGTGTGACAGTTTTATACATTTCCTTCCAGTGCTTGTTCTTCTGTGCATATTTATATATTGTGAAGCTGGGATCACACTAGAAGTAGTTTCATAGACTGCTTTTTCCATATTTTCCGCATCTCATTAAATTCCCTCAAAAGATCAATTTTAATAACTAAAAGATGCTGTTTTATGTATTGTGCCTTTTTCTGATTGTGGTAAAATACACATAACATGAATAAAATTTACCATTTTAACCATTTTATTTTATTTATTTTTATTTTTTTGGCCGTGCCATGTGGCTTATGGGATCTCAGCTCCCCGACCAGGGATTGAACCTGGGCCACGGCAGGGAAGGGCCGAATCCTAACCACTAGGCCACCAGGGAACAACCTTTTTAAAGTGTACAGTTTAGTGGCGTTTACAGTGTTGTGCAGCTAACCCCACAACCCAGTTCCAGAACATTTCCAAAAGGAAGCCCCGTCTCCATTAAGCAGTCACTTTCATTCCCTCCTCCTCCCAGTCCCTGACAACCACTAATCTGCTTACTGTCTGTATGTATTTGCTTAATCCAGATATTTCATATAAATGGAATCATACAACGTGTGACCTTTTTGTGACCTTTGTGGCTTCTTTCACTTATCGTAATATTTTCAAGGTTTGTCCATGTTGTACTATCTATCACTATATGTCATTCCTTTTTATGGTTGAATAATATTCCATTTTATAGCTATACTGCATTTTGCCTATCTATTCATCAGTTGATGGACATTTGGATTGTTTCCACCTTTTGGCTATTGGAATAGCGCTGCTATGAACATTTGTGTACACGTTTTTATTTGAATGCCCATTTTCAATTCTTTTGAGAATACATCCCGGAATGGAATTTCCAGGTCATATAGGAGTTCTATGTTTACCTTATTGAGGAGCCTCCAGATTATTTTCCACAGTGGTTGCACCATCTCATACTCCCATCAGCCATGTTCCAATTTCTCCACATTCTCAGAAACGCTTACTGTTTGTTTTATTTTGTTTTAGCCATCCTAGTGTGTTTGAAGTGGTATCTCACTGTGGTTTTGTTTTGTATTTCTCTGATGACTAACGATGTTGAGCATCTTTTTGTGTGCCTGGCACCCATTTGTATAGCATTTTCGGCCTTATGTTTTGTAACTTATTTAATAATTTCCCGAGCTTTTACACTGGTTCCTTTCTAATTTTTGCTATCATGAATATTGGTGTTATTAATATCTCTATATAAAAATTGTGTGCATATCTAGTTATTTTTGTAGGATGGCTTCCTTGAAGTGCGATTATGGGGTCAGAGGTGTGCTATTTCTAAGGTATTGATATGAAGGATCAGATTCAGTACTGCATGTTTGAGGAGCACATATAAGTTGCCTGGAAAGCCTTTTCAAGTGCCTGTGCTAGGATTTCCATTTCTGACTTACTGCATCAGGCTCATTGGGGTGTGACCCACTTTCCCAGGAGATTCTGATATGCAACCCAGCTATCACTCATTAGCCAAATTTCTTCTGCACCCATGATGTAGGTCTTTAAAAAAAAAAAAGAAGAAGAAGCACTTGAGAACTCCACACTATTGACTGTCCCAATACCCTGACCAGTTCCAAGCAGACTGGTCCTGCTACTTCCCCAGCTGTGAGCAACATGGTCCATTGGCAAAGTGAGCTTACCATCACCTGGACCCCTCGGTGGATTTTTTTCCTCTTAAAATCTGGTCTTCCCCTTCTTGTTCTTTGGGAGTTGATTGTTTTGAACCCATTTTCTTCTGGTGAGGAAACAGAGGTTTCTGTTAGCCTTATGACTTGCCCTAGTTTTATAACAGCTACTCGCCAGGGCCAAAGCAAAACCAGGCCTCTGGCTTCTCAGATAATTTTTCTACTTCCCTCGGTGACCTCGTTTCGACATTTTTGATGGGTCATGATCCAAGAAGTCAAATGTAGTCGCACATGCCAAATGTACTCAGAGTCTCGAAAAGAGGGAACAGGCTTCAACACGTCTGGGCAGGCCGTGTCCGTCACACGAAACCCTGGTTTTACTGCCTTTGGCCAAGCCCAGTTCCATCCCTGGGAGGAGGAAGGGCAGCCAAAAGTCCTCCCCAGCTGGGACAACGGGACCGTGGTCTCTAAAGAACTGTGATTGTATGGTGCCTTTTAAACCACCGGAGCGTCGTGTGGTAACTGGGTGACGGTTGCGAAAAGCTTTGACGTTAGATGTGCAGGGCAGATTCCCAAATCTAGATTTCATCTCCAGAGACACTCATGAGGTCTCCGTACCATTTAGTGCCAATGTCAGGGAGAGTGTTGGTGAGGAGAAGGGCCTGTGGAGCCACCAAGAAAGACACCACCTCAGTTATCGTCAGTCGGGCCATAGGAGGCATCAGGACACTGGCTGCCTCGCTGGTACCCAGGCTCAGACCTCACTCAGTTGCCTTTGTGGATGGGCTGGTACAGTGGAGGTCAAAGGCTTTTTTTTTTTTTTTTTTTTTTTTTTCCCCTACTGCTAAATAGAAACACACAGCAAATTAGGTTTTATTTAAACTCAGTAATTCCCTCTCCTTATTAAAAACCCTTATTTTCTGTGCTATGGCTGTCAAGATCATGTCTTTGAACTTGGCATTCAAGTTAACATCCTGGGAGTGAATCTTGTTTTCCTAAAGTTTAAAAAAATACGTTCAAAGCTAATTGTAGACCGGGAAGGGCAGTGAAAACAAAGAAAATCGTAGATTTCCCTGTGGCTCTACCTCCGTTAAAAATTGCTTGTGACTTTTAAGTCTCAAGACTTTGAGATGAAAGGGACATTAATTTACGTATGCTGAATTCATTTGCAAAATTGTGTCACAGAGCCACTTATATTCAGTATCAAGACATAACACCTATCTGGCATACACATGGAACTCTCAAATCTTAGTTACCAATATGATAAAATTTAAAACATGGTATTAGGGCTTCCCTGGTGGCGCAGTGGTTGAGAGTCTGCCTGCCAGTGCGGGGGACGCCGGTTCGAGCCCTGGTCTGGGAGGATCCCACATGCCGCGGAGCAGCTGGGCCCGTGAGCCGCAATTGCTGGGCCTGTGCGTCTGGAGCTTGTGCTCCGCAACGGGGGAGGCCACGATAGTGGGAGGCCCGCGCACTGCGATGAGGAGTGGCCCCCGCTCGCCGCAGCTAGAGAAAGCCCTCGCACAGAAACGGGGACCCAACACAGCCAGAAATAAGTAAATAATTAAACAAACAAACAAACAAACAAAAAAAACATGGTATTAGATATATTTTATATTTAGATGGACTTGGTAAGTTGCAAACATAGCACTGTAGCATAGAGTCAAAGACTAACAGTGTAGTGGTCAGTTTATCAATAACAGCATTTTTTTTTTTATTTTTTTACTAGATCCAACACTTGAATTTCCTTCTTTTTTTTTCTTTTAAATTTATTTATTTATTTATTTATTTTTGGCCGTGTTGGGTCTTCGTTTCTGTGCGAGGGCTTTCTCCAGTTGCGGCAAGCGGGGGCCACTCTTCATCACAGTGCGCGGGCCTTTCACTGTCGCGGCCTCTCTTGTTGCGGAGCACAGGCTCCAGACACGCAGGCTCAGTAGTTGTGGCTCACGGACCTAGTTGCTACGCGGCACATGGGATCCTCCCAGACCAGGGCTCAAACCCGTGTCCCCTGCATTGGCAGGCGGATTCTCAACCACTGCGCCACCAGGGAAGCCCAATAACAACATTTTTAATAGAGTTTTTGATTCTCAAAAGAGCTCAGTTTTTTGGTTACACTACAGTCACTTCAACTTCATCATTACTTTCTTCCGTGTTACTCATGTTCTTTCCCAGATGGACAGGAACAGTTTAAACAACTGCTATTGTTTACAGGGCACAGAATAGCGTGGGGTGTGTGTGTGTGTGTGTGCATGTGCAGGGCTGGGGAGGGGTGAGTAGGGGATGGGGAGAGAAGAGACCTGGGGAGTATTTTCAAGCTTACGCTGGCTGGAAGTAGTACATTTAAATCAATGTTAGTGTAGTGCTCTGTGGCAGCTAAACTTGGGATTTTTTTATGTCTTGAAGCAGAGGCTGGGTGGGCGTAGAGGAATACGAGAGGGCATGTTTGGAAATGCAGTGACCTAGAGAAGGGCCTGCTTACTGTCACTCTCCTGAGCATATACGTGGCTCAAGTCAGTGCTGTACCCTGGCTCATTTGTCTCTGAAATACAATTGCTTTTTCTCCATCCATCTAAACTGTTCTCAGGCCTTGGTCAAGTACTGCCTCCTCTGCAGATACCACCTTGATTTCTTAGCCTTTCCTGTTTCCCCCTTTTCTGAATCAGAGAAGCTTCCTAGAATGTTAGGGCTAAAGGGACCTCCGAGCTCTCGTTGTGCTGGAGGAAAACCTGGCATCCACTTGTGTGAAGTCTGTAGAACGTGGCTCAGTCCCGTCCTACACGGTTTAATTGTTCTGTGTGGGCTAGGCTTACTTCCTCAGCTATATTTGGCATTCTCTGAGGGAGGGACTATGTCACACATTTCTTCTGCATATTTCATAAAAATAGCCTGTAGTAGGTCCTCAGAAAATGCTTTCCGCTCTGGTAGCACTTTTCTGTGAAATGCACTGGCCAGGATGGGCACTGATAGAGGCTGTTTGCTGTGCCACCAACTAGAAACAACCTGAATGCCCAGCCACAGGGGAGTAATTGAATGTATTATGATCTATCCATATCGTGGAGCGTCACATAGCTATGAAAAGCAATGAGTTAATCCTATAGCTAGTGACCTGGAGGATGTCCTCAATCTATTATTGTTCTTGCAAATACCAAGAGAGGGAAATAGTAAAATCTCACCTTGGAGATAACAGTGTAGCCTCCTATATGTGTATCTATATTTTGATATATCAGCAAGGACTTGGGGAAAGATGTGGAAGGTACACGTTAGGCTGTTAATGCTGGTGATGGAAAAGGTTATTACATTTTTTTCTTTACCCTGTCTTTATATTCTTGCAACAGGGAAACTACTAAGATTAAAAACTAGCAAATATAAGACAAAGAGAAAATGCGTAGAGGTTTTTATGTATTAAAAAGTCCCTTTCCCGTAATACTTCTATTTTTCAAACTTTGCATGATTAAAATAATTAGTTTTATTCTTTGACTAAATTTTAGAATTAGGAAATAAAGATAGCATTATACTTAAGTTGGGTCTTTTTTTTTTGTTTTTTTGCTTTTTGAGCTTATGACATAAAGATAAGTTCTCTTTTCACCGAAACCTAAACTATGAAGGTAGCACCAAAACCAAAAGCCTGGCGCTCTGGTTTCTGTGGTGGAGTGGGGAGAGGAGTAGCAGGTTGGTTATACAGATGTAGGATGCTAACTGACTTCAGAGCCCTAGGAACTTCCTATCCCAGAGCTGAACAGAACAGAGTAGGCAACTGGAGATGCTTGCACAAGTGGAAAAGTGAAGAAAGCAAATGCTGCAGAACTTCCGGTGCTCCTCTGCCGATGGCTGGGGCAGCTCTGCTCCAGAGAGCCCTGCATGTCACCCAGGAAGTCGGTGAGAGCCTTTCTGAATGGAGACGGCCATGCTTGAGCTGGCTTGCCCTTGTTACATTAAAGGTGGAGGTAGCTCTTTTACCTTTTAGTCCCTAATAACTAAGGGACTCCATCCCAGGACCTCTCACCCAGACTGTTGTTGTGGTCTCCTAACTTGTTGAACCACTCTAGTCTTTTCTTCCAGTTCATCATACAATCCATTTCCAGAATGATTGTTCTAAAGCACAGCTCTTAGGTAACTCCCTTGCTCAAAAACATGCATGGCTCCCCAGCTCTAGAGAGGAGAGTCCAAATCTCTAAACTTGACATTCAAAGCCTTCTAGAATAGGATCCCTGTCTACTTCTCAGCTTACCTCACTTCTCTCAGGCTCCGGCCAAATGAAACTGTTCCTGTGCGTGTTCAGTCTTCTGTTCACGTTCTTCTGAGGTGGTAGCACTCCCTTCCCATTCATCCATCTCTACCTGTTTAAATCCTCTCTAAGCTTCAATATTCGTTTCAAAGGCTACATCTTTCAGGAAGCTAGGTGTGACCTCTTTCTCTTCTTCATGTACTTCTCCTATGGTACTTACCTTACACTCAGGTTGTCTACTTCCTCTTGCACCTTGGTAACTTCATCAAGGGGGAGACTGGCTGTAACATCTCAGTGTCTGAATTTCTTACCCTTAGTAAATTTCCTACATTTAATCAATCTTTGTTGAATTGAATTGAATGTGGTTGTTATCTGAAATGTACCAGATTCATTTTTAAAAAACGTATCATTCATTTCTTGTTGGCGGGGTGCTGTGCAGAGAAATAAAGGAAATATGAACTGGGTTGGTGTCCCTGCAAGGAAATACGATGTGACTCTCCTTTTTTTGCAGAACTTCCCGTTGTATATTATCTAATGTTTTCCAGTCTCTTGGACTGCTTTCTTCCTGCTGTCTTATCATTTCCCTTTGATATCTGTCACGGAGTGCCCTTGCCATGACACTGGATGGGGAAATTGGAAAGATGCTTCCAAGAAGACTACCCTGACAGGGTCCCTTATAGATTTGCATTCCTTGTAACTTTCCTGGTTTTGTGGGCAGCAGGGGACCCTTCAGGCATCTCAGGCAGAGACTGATGGAGGTCCTGGTCAGCCCACTGCCTTAGATTTGAGAGTGGTTTGAGCAGCCAAGGCCAGGAAGGTAAGTCCGTTTTGCACACTCCATAATCCCCCACCTGGCTCCCTGTGGAGAAGTGGTGAGAGTTTAACTGCTCTCTCCCTTTCCAAGGAATGCATGTGGAATTCAAAGAAAAAGGACTACAGAAAGGAAGGAGAGGTTTAAAGGGAAAATCTCATGGGCTTTGGAAAGACTTGATTGGGCAAAAGGTGGCTTTTGAGAGAATCCAGGTTCTAACAAATTAGACAAACCCAATTTGGAGTTTGCCTGAATCATGAATAACTTTATGTGATTGAGTTAATTCATATATCTCATGTGTGGTCATTCCATCCCCCTCAAATATAACAATAAATTGTCACCTTCCTGATGAATGCCTTTTATTTCTACACATCGATTTTGTTTTTAAAGGCTGCTTGAATTGCTTTATTTAGCTTCCAACTTCCAGTAATTCTCAAAAGTTATTATTACTCTAGATCGCAAGAGAATATTACTGTAATTAACTTTCTGTCATAGTTTTTCTTTAGGAATACTATTTTACCATTGTCCTTATTATGATAAGGGATGTACATACCAGATATTAATAAAAAGTTGTGTTTGTACAATGCATCCTAAAACTGAGAACTGCTTTCTATATATGAACAAAGAAATTACACTGAATACACTTACCACCCTGAAAACCATCTTCTGGCCCTATATAATTTTTTCCCCACAAAAATCACTAAAGTGGCTTTTATTGATTAACATTATTAAGTCACCCCATTTGTATTTGAAACCACATTAATTCAATATGCTCTAAGATACAGTTATACAAAGAATGTAAATAAAAAACTAAGATAGGAAATAAAACCTCTATAAAAATTTCTCAAAACAAGAAACTGTTGTAGAAGTATATTGTTCTTTTTGTTTCACTAAAATTACATTGATTTAAATACGCTGCACACACTAACCTATTGCATCCAGTGTGCTCTTGCTTAAATTAACTTTTTTTAAAGGTTAACTCCTGAACACTGTTTAATTAACTTAGCTAAAGTTGAGATTTGGTCTCAAGCCATTTCGAACTAGACGGAGTGAAAAAAGATGTGGGGAGTTGGCAGCAGATCCCAATACAAATATGGCATTTGGCAAACTATGTCTGTGCTGTTTTGCTTTGCTTTTCTCTTTATGGTTGTGGCCTATTTTTGAAATGCTATGATTTAAATTCAGTGCCCAAATGACAAGTCTGATGAAACAGAACTTATTTCCCTGGAGGTTCTGTTGGGGGAAAGGTGGAAGTGTTCCAGGCACTAAAGGAAGTAACCTCAATTTCACCTGGAAACAGTAGTGTCTCGGGGCAGGAGATTTGGGCTATAAAGGAAAGTGGCGCAGGTGCTGAGCCAAATTTGAATCCAGGAACAGAGCAACATCAAAGAACTAAAAACAGTATCTGTTGTTTCCACTATATCCCTGTAAGTTGTAATCGGGGAGCCCGAGATAAATGGAGATCGGAAAGTTCTCTCCTGAGATGCCTTGGATTGTGGCGATGGTCTTCTAACTGGGTTCTCTAACTCCACTCTCCTCCTCCAATGCTCAGCCCACACTTTGGCCAGATAAGGGTTTGCAAAGACTCTGTGCCGTTTTTTTGCTCAAGACCTCCAGTTCCTGTGTGCCCAGAAGATTAGGTTAAAACTCCTTCTTCTGGCTGCATAGCACAGGGAGATGAGCTCCGTGCTTTGCGACCACCTAGAGGGGTGGGATGAGGAGGGTGGGAGGGAGACGAAGGAGGGAGGGGATATGGGGATATACGTATGCATATAGCTGATTCACTTTGTTATAAAGCAGAAACTAACACAACACTGTAAAGCAATTATACTCCAATAAAGATGTTAAACAAACAAACAAAAATCTCCTTCTGCTGGCGTGGAGCTTTCCCTAACCCAGTTTTTTTTTTTTTTTTTTTTCCTAACCTCATCATCTACTATCCTCCAGCATGAAAGATATTCTCCACAGTCTCATTCAAAATCCAGCTTAATACCTACGTCTCCTTTCTGATAATTCAATCCACACGGACTGCCACCGCCCCCCCCCCAAGTTTGAAAGATTGTAGCTATTTGTTTTCTAACTTTTGGCAAGATTGTTTTATTGTTAGTTATTTTGTTAGGAGTGACTGTATCTAGAAATATATATACATATATCGTCACTATATGGTGTATACACGCACACATAGAATAGATATGGTAGCATTTTCCCTTAGTGAGTTGTTAGGTGTAAATTTCTCCATAGAAAGTTCATTGAAATTGAGGCAGAATTACTGGTTAAGAATTATATATAATATATTCTGTATTAATTGTATTGTATTGTATTTATTGTATTGTATTAACATGACATGTGAGAGAGAGAAAGTACTAAAGTGGGAGAATCTGGAAAACTAAATCCTAGTCTCAATTTTGCCACTAACAGGCAAATCATTCGACCCCCTCACAGCTCCAAACGGGATTAATCTCCTTTATGAGCGAGCATAAAGGAGAGCATAAAGGAAAAGTATAATCGTGCTTGTTTATGATAACCTTAAATAGTAAAATTATGATTTCACGTCCCATCCAGTGGACATAAATATGCGGCACAGCTGGATTAGTCAAGAGAGATGATGTATTATTCAGGTGAGTTGCTGTTATTTTGGTTTTATAGATTAGACCCCTGAGTACAGAGAGGTTGTGCAACATTTTTGAGGTTGGCCAGGGTAAAAAAGGCCAAATCAAGCTCAGTGTGATTTTTACTCCCCTTCCTGTATGTAAATGCTTTTTTCCCCAGTGTGATGGGCCCCTCTGCTTTACTGGTGGTGTTGAGTGGGTTATAATCCTAACTTGATTTATATGCTCTGTAATTTTTAAGGAAATCTCCCTGGATCCCTTATTTTTCCTACTGTAGGATGGATGGACTTAAATGCACTTGTCTATGAAAGTTTTTGAGCTTGTTACCTCAAAATCAACACTAATCACTATCTTTATTGAGCATTGGCCCTGTACAGGAGGCACTGCATATATGATGTCATTTCTTAAACACATCTTATAAAATGGCTACAATAGCCCTATTTTGTAGATGAGGAAACTATGGCTAAGATTTAATCCCAAGTCAATCTGATACCAAACATAGGAGGAATCTCCCTCCTATGGCAGAAAAAAAGAGGGAGATCTCAGGTATGTAAAATCAACATTGCTTCCAGATTTCAAGCTAACCGATACTGTTGTTTCATCATTTCCTTTTACCTAATCTTTTGTGAGTAACTAGTAGCAAAGTTGACATGCCTGGGTTTCATTTTCCCTCAGACCAGCTCTCCTCTGGTGAAGGTGCTAATGAGTGCTCTTAAAAAGCAGAGAAATAGCCAAGGAGGATCTCAGGAAAGGAAGGTGTGACAAAGGATGTGAATTTTCCAAAAACAGTAATTGGTCTTTGAATAACTATATCATAGTCAATGCCTATGTGTTATTTTCATTTTGGAAAAGGTCAGATAATTAATTTTTCCACTTTCTGATTAAATATAGTTCTTCTTTCACAATGTTTAAGTATAAAGTTAATAAATAGCTACATACAGGGAGGGTATTACTGATACTTGGAATTTTATGCTTCTTCCGTTTTTAATAATCGGAAATATTATAGACACTCTGCAGCACGGTTTGTGGGAGACATTTTCAGACATGTAGTCTTGCATTAAAAAATGTTTATGAGGACTCAGTATATTTTGTACAGTTCTTAAGGGAAACAGATTTTGATTTTATGATCATCATTGTCTTTCTATGATGGAGTGAACTTCTCCCCAAGTAGAATGATCTATATTCAGGAAGCACTCAATGGCATCCTTTCAGTGGATCACACAGCAGGAGTCACATGAGTAGAGCTAACAAGTTCTGTCCATTAAATCTAGTGACTCGAACAAATTTTTATTATCCTTTTGTAAAAATGTAAGCACTGCCTCACGCAAAAACCAGTTGTTACCTAATGAAGTGTTTCAACATGTTCATATACGTTGATGGTTTCATACGGCCAGATTATTGCTGCATCAGCTATTAGCTACTAATAACATGCTCCCATCCTGCTTTAATGACATTCTGTACTCAGAATACTTAAGTGTGGACAGATGTTTAGGAATATCATTTTTCCCTCTTGGCTATTGACTGACTCCCAACACCCACTCCTGATTAGAATGCAAGATGTTTTCTTTTAGACTTGGAGTCTTTAATTACCCAATCTAATCAGAAAAAGACAAGCAACACACCAAGAATTTGGAATGTAATGCGGGAGCATCTTCTTGGACTTCTTACCATGGACTGTATTTCCAGATGCTCAGTGACAGCATCTATCACTCTGTTTATCTTCCAAAGCCAAAGGGTTAGTAAAGAACACGCAGCTCTGACAAAGAGAAAGTGAAATGCACTCTACAGTGGTTTTAGCCAAAATCAAATTGATGGTTTCATTAGGAGATTTTGGAGGGGTGACCCACGACCTCATTGCAGGGCAGGATGGAGTGGATCCTCTAAACCAGCTGTGCTTTCTTCATAGAACCCCTGATGGGCTTTATTCCTAAACCAGTGGCATATCTGATGCCACTAGTAGCACTTTTTAAAAGTGCAGTTGAGGAAATAATTGAATTGGTGTTTTTTTAAAATTAATTAATTAATTAATTAATTTTTATGGCTGTGTTGGGTCTTCGTTTCTGTGCAAGGGCTTTCTCTAGTTGTGGCAAGCGGAGGCCACTCTTCATCGCGGTGCGCGGGCCTCTCACTATCGCGGCCTCTGTTGTTGCGGAGCACAGGCTCCAGACGCGCAGGCTCAGTAGTTGTGGCTCACGGGCCCAGCTGCTCCGCAGCATGTGGGATCCTCCCAGACCAGGGCTCGAACCCGTGTCCCCTGCATCGGCAGGCAGACTCTCAACCACTGTGCCACTAGGGAAGCCCCTGAATTGGGTTTTGCACGTGATGAAAATAATTCTTTAACACCTGGGTTTTAAATAGCTTTATTCTTACTTCCTAAAAACCTGGACCCTCAGGAATCAATAGGAAAGGTTTTAAAATTTTTGTTTTGGGGTATAATAATGTTTGTGTTTACTTATTACTAAGTGCTCTCTCAGAAGCTTAAGTTCTTTTTTTTTTTAATAAATTTATTTATTTTTGGCTGTGTTGGGTCTTCATTTCTGTGCGAGGGCTTTCTCTAGTTGCGGCGAGCGGGGGCCACTCTTCATCGCGGTGCGTGGGCCTCTCATTATCGCGGCCTCTGTTGTTGCGGAGCACAGGCTCCAGACGCGCAGGCTCAGTGGTTGTGGCTCATGGGCCCAGTTGCTCCGCTGCACATGGGATCTTCCCAGACCAGGGCTCGAACCCATGTCCCCTGCATTAGCAAGCAGATTCTCAACCACTGCGCCACCAGGGAAGCCCCTTAAGTTCTTTTGTGTCTTGAATAAAGTGGATCCTCTAGCTACCTTATTACGCAACCTGAACATTTACTCTTATCTCCCAGGTAACAAATTACCATCTTGCTCCCCCTAGTGGAATTGTAACTCTACTTCAAAGTTTGAGAATGCTGTTATCAGTACATATTTGATTTAGCATCTTATTTTGGGGAATTGGATATTTTCCTAGTTTGTTCTCAAAGACTGAAAATAAAACAGAACAATATTGCATTGAGTGGGCTGATAGGGGATGTGGGTAGCAAAATTGGCTTTTTGCTGATAAATTTTCAGTTCCTAGTGTCAGCAAGGTTGGCTACTTCGTTCATAGTGGCTGCCAAATTCAAGCGGCTTCTGCTCTGCACTTCTGTCTTAGAGGGGTCAAACGTCATCAGCCTGGCAGACAGTCACCTCTAGAAGGCAGCTGTTAACACTCCTGGCAAAGATGGTAGAGTGCTGGGAGTTGGTGATATTGAAAGACAAGGACTGGTCCCATCTGAATGTTGACTCCCACTTGGGCCATTGGTCAAGTAGGCCCAGGAAGTATCCTTCTACCTTCTCGATCTACATGAGGGACTGTGCCAATATCCACAGCACATGGCAGTCATTTCCAGTGTACAGCTGCTAAACATGCTAAAAAAATTCCAGTAATTGAAGCTGAAATTACTGTACATCTCTTCTTAAGAATTTAAGTTTCTTTAGGGAATGATAACCAATGGTTTCACCGCATCAGAATCTCTTTTTCCTGCCACTATTTGTTTTTCAGAACTTTGACCCTTGTAATAAATTTGTGTTTATTCAAATTTGCACACAAAGCACTCCTATTTTGTATATGCTAGCGTTGAAATGTGTGAAACTTCTAAAAAATTTTTGTACATGCCAAGGCTTAGGACTCTGTTCTTTTGCAAGTAAGGCCTTTTCAAGGTCAAGGCAAAAGGTGTAAAAGATACAGTGGGGCTTCCCTGGTGGCGCAGTGGTTGAGAGTCTGCCTGCCGATGCAGGGGACGCGGGTTTGAGCCCTGGTCTGGGAGGATCCCACATGCCGTGGAGCAACTGGGCCCGTGAGCCACAATTGCTGAGCCTGCGCGCCTGGAGCCTGTGCTCCACAACGGGAGAGGCCGTGATGGTGAGAGGCCTGCGCACCACGATGAAGAGTCGATGAGGAGTGGCCCCCGCTTGCTGCAACTGGAGGGAGCCCTCGCGCAGAAGCGAAGACCCAACACAGCCATAAATAAATTAAAAAAAAAAAAAAAAGATACAGTGATTGCCAAATTAATAGTCAACAGAATATAAGTACTTGGTACTTATGAGCAAGAATATTGTATTTAGAATATCCCCCCCTTTCTTAAAATCATGTAATAGCGACAGTATTTAGAAATATTTTTCAAAATATTTATTCTCAGGGCAAGTGTTTACCTAGGGAGAAATAAAAGAGCAGGATCCGATTAAAATCCCAACAAAAGGGAATGCCAAAGTGTTCTATGGGCATGTTTTATTTGGGAGTGTGGAGAAAAAAAGAAACACCCGTACTGGTTTTTTTTTTTTTTTAAATACCATTGGCTCAAGAGTTACAGAAATTTAGTTCAAGAACTACATCCATGCAAACACACGGCTTCCGTTCAAGCAAAGCATGTACCTGTGAAGTTCTGGTTTGGAATCTGATAATGCCTGGATTAACAATTGTGAAGACAGTGATGTCACAGTGGCCGCACAGCCCGGCTGAGGTGGAGACGTCCATTTAGCAAGACTTCGGGCTTTGGGGAACCAGCAGTTTTCTATTCCACAGGGAGTATGAGGGATTCGTGCGTGAATCAGCATGTATCTCTGTGTATACACACATGAATGTAGATACAGATGTGTACATACATGTGCAAATGTAGGCATGTACATGTGGGTATATTCATGTATGTATGTGACTGCAGCTTTGGAAGAGTTACAGCAATGGCTCAGCTTCTTCCCCAATGGATGCTAGGAATTCTGGGCGTTGACAGTGCTTCCCAAAGCAGCTTTTAGCTGAGGGAAGCTGGGAGGCATTGGGGAAGTGTGCATACCATTCTCTGCTGGGAATTCTCTGCACTGATGATACCCTTCCAACAGTCTGAGAGACCAGGGCTGGGAAGCTCCACATACCACTCCCTGAAGAAGGACTGTGCTGGCATCTTTGTCTGGCAGCATTACAGCGTGGCTCTCCTTGGGAACATTCCAGCCATAGCTTGGAACCCTTGTCTTTCTTGAGGGGTGTGAGGACTGAATATCTTCACGCATTCCTTAGACTCATGAGTGAAGAGAGGCTTTGCTTACCTAGCTCTGTTTCCTTAAAGTGACTAACTAGTGGTGCATTAAACTGGGATGGGTTTGTGTCTCAGAATCTTTACTTCTCAACTGTTGATTGACCACTGTTGACTCAACACTAAAATCTTGTCTGCCTCTGCTTGTCATCCCATTGTTATTGGGGTTTGTTATTTGCTTTCTCTTAAGGTTCAAAAAGGCGGAAAAGTATACACAGGCATTTGACCACAAGCAGAGCAGATAGAGAATTATGAAATAGATACACAAGATTCAATATTTTTGTTGAAATCCTGACTTTGTGTGACTGCCTGTTTTACATGAAATATGGTCCTTGCCATGGGGCAGATAGCTTGGAGACGTGGTTAGCAGGTAGTCAGCAAGTGTGGGAAGGAAGTCCTTGTCTTGGGCAGAGTGCCAGCTGACACCAAACTAGTCAAACTTGCATTCTTTTCAAGACTTCTTTCCTGCTACTTAATTGTTGGCAATTTGAGAAACTATCTTTGAATCATACACCTTGGCAGGAAGGTAGGATTAAGAGAATATTGGGGACAAAAAAAGATATACAAATGTCCACTCGCTGGAAACTTCGATGGCAGAGGGAAAACTGTGGACAAATTCCTGGCATATGGAACTATTTATCTGCCATTTAACATTTTTTATATAATGTTTCCTCAGGGAATCTTACTATATTCCTACTGACAATACTTATATTGGTCCCCCCAGATAACAAGGAACACCATCAAAACATGTAAGAGAGGCAACAGGAAGGTAAAAAAGAGAAAAGAAAGTTTGTAGGGAAAATCAGGACTTGGAGTCTCACATAGATTGCACAGGGAGAGGTTGAGGCAGATAATGCTAACCTCATCACCTTAGGCCAGTGCTTTCCAGTTCCCAAGAACTAAGTGGGTGTTTATTAAAAATCTAGGTTCTCAGATCCCACCCCAGAATCTCCAGGGAAGGGATCTGGGAATACAGTTTTAACAAGCATCTCAGGTGATTCTTACCATCAGACAAGTTTGAGAAACTGCCATCATCCTATTGCCTACTAGGACTGAAATATTTCCAAAAGTTGTAAGTAAGTATGTGTGTGTGTTTGTGTGTGTGTGTGTGTGTGTGTTATTGCCAAGGTTTTTAAAGTTTGAAAAAAAATAGTCAAATAGCCTGTATTGGCATCATAAACATTTCTTAGTGAAAACATCTGTTATTTGTGTAGGGTTGTAGAGTTACAGAGGGTTTTCCCATATATTATCTCATTTGTTCCTGATACCAACCGTTTGAAGGGCTGGGCAGCGAAGATCATGTTCGGCCCCAGATTACACATGGGAAGTGGGCACCACATGTAGCTGGCAAGTGGCAGAACTGGCTTTGAACAGGATCCTTTACCATGTGGGCAAGCCCAACACCAACCTCTGAGCCCATGCCTTTTCCTCTTTTCCCCCCACACCCTGGTCACCAGGTTGATGGCAGCATTTGTAACATGGATTTGCATACCCACACCTTTGCACACCACGATCGCTCTGCCTACATGTCCTTCCTTCCCTGTCTGCACGCTCAAACTCATTCATTAAGGTGCCTTCTATGAGGCTTTTCTGGATACTCTTCTCACCCTACCACCCAAGCAGAGACAGTTTCTCTTTCGGCCGGGTTTCCATCAAGCTTTACAAATCCTTCTACCATATGTTGGGTCTTGTTTAATATAGGTGAGTTCAACGATACCTGCTCAGTAATGCCTCCCTTCTTGCTCCCCACCCCGCCATTGTGCCACTTACTTTATTTTTTTAAATTTTTATTTATTTATTTATTTTTTATTCTACTACAGATGACAAACAGTAATGTTAGCGTTGAATAACCACTTACTTTAAGTAGATGGGAAGTAATCACCTCTAAAACACTCAGTGCTTGTTGGCTAAAGCTATGGGAAGCATTCAGGAATGATTTAAAGGGTTGTCCAAACATTGACAAAGAAGTGTTCAGGAGGCCAGAAACGTGGCCATTAACATCCTCTAGGAACAGAATTGTTTAAAGGGACCAGGGAACATTGTCTAATGAGAGATGGCGGAAGGACAGGGGACTCTATGCACAAAAGCATAGATTTGGTAGTTTCCTTGATAGGTAATTTAAGGGCCTTTCAAGAACATCTCCAACTAGGGGTGATTTTCATGTTATGCTCATAGCCCCAACTTAGATGTGACTGTCTGTCATGGCTTTCAAATCATATTATAGTTAATTCTTTATGCAAATACACCCCCTACTAGACTTCGAGTGAGGGTGAGCCTGAGCCATATTCATCTTTGTCTGCCAATTGATAATTGTTGAATAAACTTTTTGGGGAACATATCTTCTAGCCATCTGCATCTGAATGCAATCCAATTATTTAATTATAGTTCTAATTCAAATTCTCCTGTGTTTACAGCCACCATTGGTCCAAGCAATCTTCAGCGGTGATCCAGAGGAGATACGGATGCTCATCTACAAAACGGAAGATGTGAATGCTCTGGTAGGAGATGCTCTGGCTTTGCCAGCTCAGACCCTCTTAACCTTTTCTGTGCCATGGATCTCTTTGGTGTCTGGTGAAAACCCTGTCCTGCTTCTCAGAATTCTGTTTTTAGATGCACTAAATAAAATATATAGGGTTCGAATGGAAATCAATTATATTGAAATTCAGTTATCAAATCAAATTTTTCCTATAATAATGTATGTGTTTATCAGCACATTTAAACGGCAAGATACAGTAGGAGATCTAATAGTGACCATAATTTAAAAATAGTGATGAGCCTGATGAATATTTTGTGCTACCTGCTACCACTCTAATGTGGTATGAATGTGATTTCTGCTGACACTACTGAGGTTTGCTGCCCGCGTTCATAATGCGAAGAAACGTGGAGTTTCCATTAGAAGTTAGTGAAAATAGAGACAGAAAATGTGTACATCTAGAACCCTTGCCCTACAGCAGGGATTGACAAACTATGCTCTGTCACCTGTTTTCGTACAGACTACCAACTAAGAATGGTTTTTTATTTTTTAAATAGCCGAAAAAAGAATGAAAAAAGAATATTTTGTGACACAGGAAAACTCGATGAAATTCAAATTCTGATATCTACAAGTAAAGTCTGGTTGGAATACGGGCAGCGCAGCTTTCATATTGCAGCAGCAAAGTTGAGTCGCTGTGACAGAGACAGTATGTGACCTGAAAAGCCAAAAATATTCACTCTCTGGCCCTTTAGAGGGAAATTTTGCTGCCCTCTGCTCTGGAGGGTCCATGAACCTGGGATCAGTGGATGGACTTGGCATTCTGTGTGCACCCTGAAATTGTATGTAATATGTGTGTGCACTTGTGGACATATTTTTTTCTGTGAAAGGGTCAAGGCATTTCATCAAATTCTTAAACGGGTCTATGACCCCCCCAAAGATTAAGAACCACTGGATCTGGAAGTTCTTGAAATAAAGAAACCTGCAATGAAGAAAGGTGAAAAGAGTTAGTCAATCATTTACCCTGTTAATAGTTTTCTAGACCTAGATTAAACAGGCAATTATGTACAGTACATGCTACTAATTTTCTTAATGTAACTCAATTACTTAAATGCTCCAGTCCATCGGGGAGAGGAGTTTTCTTTGAAGTCTCTAGTGTTCGGTAGGCACAACAGAGTCAGACACGTCAGGGTAAGAAGAGCTTTGCCACAGGGAAATGAATTCTGTCTGAGGTTGCATCTCTATCCGGTCGGCTGAATGCTTTATTCAGAAGGCGAGTCATTGGTGCAGCCATTGTTCTGTGGCAGTGTAGGTTGCTGTGGCTTTTTGAAAAAGCTTTGGGCCGCTTCTCGCCAGTTGGCACTGAAAACAACGGAGCAATGTGCTGTGACATTTTTGCAAGGTAAGCACAGATGAGGACAGGGCCAGACTACTTGAGAAGGCAGTTGGGCCCTTGTGCAGGGCCGGCGGGGCCCTGTACTTCTGAGAGGAGGCGAGGCAAGGAAGGTGATCATCTATTGTTCTGACATCACCATAATTTGCCCAGCCTGTTTTGTGGCTTTTCCTGATGATCATGAGCAAACAGGACTTTTGTTCAGTCACACATCCCAAGAAAGATTGTACTGTCCTCTGAATGGCCTTTATTTCTCCTTAGGAAAGTGACAAACGGCCGCTGGCTGGTAAAGATTAGGGGAGCTTAACTTGAGTTGTCACCTAACTGTGTGACTGAATTAGAGAGGTTTACTCCTGAACACGTAGATTCCTAAGTGTCTGATGGCTCAAACATAGGAGAAGGTTGATTCTCTTATGAACAGATTAGAGGGGGTGGCTCTTTTCCACATAGAGTCCCAGGTATCAACATGTAGCTTCTAAGGTCACTCAAGGGGTTTGTCTCTAGTCCAACCAGAAGGGAAAAAAGAGTGTGGAGGCAAAGCACGGGAGGATTTTTATGGGTCCGCTTGGCAGTGACTTAATCACTTCCACCCACGTCCCACTGCCCAGAACTCAGTCACGTGCCAAACTTACCTACAAGGGAGGTTGGGAAATTAGTGTAGCTGTGGCCCCAAAGAGTCAGAGAACAGGGACTTGGGTGAACAATTAGCAATTTTGGCCACACCAGTTTTTGGCCTTAGATAATTCTAGGGAATACCTCTTACTTGTCTGTACAGTGTCTTGTTCATTCGACAGTTATTTACTGAGTTCGGACCCTGTGTTAGGTGCTAGGGATACAGCAGTGAGAAGATAGCTCTTTCCCTTGTGAGCTTACATCATGGCAGAGAAGGCAACAAATGAGAAATCACACCTTGGTGTATTTCTGAGGGAAAATCCAGGACACTATGTAGGGGCCTAATCATGAGGGGCTAATGAGACTACTGAGGAAGTTGATTTGTATTTGTAGCCTGTTGGATGTGTGGCAGCAGAAAAGGGTGGAATAAAGGGAAGGAGAGGAATAAATGAATGAATGAGTGGTTGAATGAGTGAATGAACACACACAAGGGGGGCCTGAGTTCCTTATGTTGATCGTGTGGCTTTTCTGGGTCCACAGCCCCTTTCCACCACTCTCACCTCTTAAGACTCCCTCTTCATGTCTCCCGTTCCCTTCTCTCAGGTGAGCGTAAAGATCATTTGCTCCCCTACTCTGTTATCAGGTGTGTTGGAGACACTGAGCTGTCCTCTTCATCTCATGATTTTCCTTTGCCAGCACTCCGTAGGGATCAGTCACAGGGACTGTTTGTGGGAGGTGGATTAGGCAGTGTAGGGGAAGTGGTTGTTAATAAAGGGCATAGGGAGGTGGAAGATAAATAAGGATTAGAAATCTAAGCCTAGAGTTTCATTTTAGGATAGAAGAGAGGCTGCTCCAGTACATTTCAGTGTCAAGGAAGGGAAATAAATCGTGGAGCCTCTTGTTAGTGGGAAGACAGTATTTGTCTTCCCTTCTCACCTTTTGCTTTTCCCTCTTTACCCCTATTTATTCACTCGATTCTTCCTTTCTGCCCTAGGTTCTGACTTTTTTGCCTTCTTTTTTCTTCCCCACCTTTCTGTATCTTTTGATGGGTTGCCTGTTCTTTGGTATAAATACCCTTTGATTAGCTGATCCTGATAGAGGAAGAGTCTCATCCAGCTTTGCCTCTCTGTGTTTTTCCAAACTTTACTTCCCAGTAGTAGTATTCATGGACCCTATGCATCAACCAAACCAAATTACTCAACCCACTGGTATTTTATTATTTTCTCACTTCTCCACTGTTCCGATCCCACCTCTCCTTCCAGGCCTCCTACTTCCTCTGGTAAGTTGGCCTGATTCTCAACTTCCTTTCTGCTGCCTTCTGTGCCACCTCCCAACTCCCATAGCTCTTTGCACCTCACTGATCACTTTACTTGAGTTATTTATGTCTGTGTTTTACTTTTGAGAAACTATGTGTTTGATGACATGATTGCTGTGTCATTCATTCTCATTTGCTCAGTGGCTCAGTCCAGTCCTTGCAACACTTGCTGAGTGAATGACTAAGCCTGCTTTATTACTTATGTTGAGCCAGTTTGTGGTTGCCTATTTTTCATTTCTGCCAATGAGGACAAGTTGCCAAATAATTCTGGCTTAGTTAGTGGCCCTCAGTTCTCAGTTGTAATATTGAAAGTTCTCTTCATAAGATTGAAAATCTGTAGATGGATTTGAGGAGCCACTGAAGGATCAGGAAGGGTACTCTTGAGTCTTTTTTGTGGTTTCTCTGGCCGGTGGCATGCCAGGGGCTGGAAAGGTGGGAAGACAGTTATATGTTCTGAGAAAGCCATTGAAGTTGACCCAGCTGTAGCTGATAATAGAAAGATTTAGAAGCCTCCATCAGACTAACTAAATTGAGGTGGAGCATGTGAAGTCTAAATGAATGCAGAGAGTCTGAAAGCCAAAATTTGAACTCAGTAAAGGCATTTTGGGGATTATGTCCTGACAACATGACATCAATAGACCATTTTACCACGCACCGCACTGAAACAAGGACAGAGACAAATTGGTGCCTGTCAATAGCGAGTGGTGAAGACAGGGAAGGAACCATGCCCAGTGAGGAGTGGCTGAAGAAACTGGTGATGTTTTAGACTTGGGAAGGACAGGAGAACTGTCTGAAATAGTTCAAGCACTGTCAAGTTAAAGTGGAGCTCTTCTTATATGTCTCGTGGTTGTCAGCTGCAGAAAATAAGATTTCAGGTCAAAATATAAGAAATAACTTCATAGAACTGTCTAAAGAAGTAATGAGTTGACAAGTATTAAGTTCCCTGAAAGACCACTAGACTAGAGATTCTAAAGGTAGCTAGTAGTAGTAACACACATTGCCCCACTCTCCTGTCTTGTGCCCTTGGCTGGCATTGCTAATGGTTCATGACCTCTTTTTCCCCTCTTAGTCTTAAAGGCCTAAATTCCTTCTCAGGACAGCATTATTAAATTGGAATTGGCCTATAAATTGAAATCTTCTTCCCATGCCTGGACTAGGTGATGTTTACAGTCTCTTAAAACTGTGAAAAACTACAATTCTAAGATTTGTAAGTCCCACGCGATAGCAAACCCATGGAGTTTATTTCATTTTTAAAGTATCACTAACAGATAATGAACACACACACACATATACACACACACAAAATCATTGTCATACTAAATAAAATTCGCAATAATTCCTCAGTATCACCTAATATCCAGTGCATATTCAATTTTATTTTGTCCCAATAGTTTATCAGAAATGCCTTTTCACAGTTGGGTTGTCCCTGTGTTGATTATTTTAATGCATCTATTTTATACAAAAAAAAAAAAGATTTTTCCAAGCAGTTAATGTTTATTATTTGCCATAATAGGATCTGGCCCAAGTATATTGGTGCATTTTGCTTACTCTCTTCAATTCCAGGGTAGGAAGGGATGATGTGTGCATCTACTAGAATAAATCTTGAGATGAAAGCTAAGCTTATGTTAGCAAAGTACTTAAAGTGAAAAAAGGGAAGAAAAGCATTAAAGCTGTGGTTCTTGACAACGGACAGTAATTCAGGGGATGGTGGCCTGCTAGTCTCAAGATCCAAGTGAGAAAAAAGAAACTGTATCAACATTGTATGATGAGGGGATTTTTTTCAATAAATAAGACAAATTATCAATAGTAAATTTATAATTTGTTCTCATGTGTGTGTTACTATACGTACAAAAAATACACCATACATAGTTACAAAAAAAATTTTTTTATGATTAGAACTTTTAAGATCTACTTTCTTAGCAACTTTCAAATGTGCAATACAGTATTATTAACTATGGTTACCATGCTGTACATTACATCCACATGACTTATTTATTTTATAACTGGAAATTTGCATTATTTCTTTTAAAAATAGAATATATTTTTTGAATCCATCCAGAAGGCTGCAATCTGACTCTACCTAAAGAACTTTGAGTGATAAATTTAATGTCCTCTCTAAACTTTTCTCAGCTTCATTCTATCATGTCATGAGAACATGAGAAATACAAACTGTAGAGCACAGGCTTTTAAACTTCTAGATTTTTGTGTATTTTCCCTCACCTACATATATCTTACTTGATATTTTCTTTTTTAATGAGGAATTTGATATGGGGGATAAAGACTTGAGGTGTTTTGTTAGCTTAGAGACCTGTACACCCTCTAAATTAGACCTAAATCAGAAACTGCTGGGAGCAAGGAGGCTGCAAGCAAGGGTAGGGGGACAACCCCCAAAGCAAAGTTCCATAAATACAGAAGCACACTGTCACTGGGGGTGATGACCCTCTCAACTCTCACTGAATGTTCCTGCACAAGAATGCAGGCGCAGCGTGGCCCAGACTTAAGTTTTTAAGAGAAAATACAGGAAGTCTCTAAATTGTTAAATGTTGGTTCCAAAAAAATGATCCAACATCATTCAGGCCAAAGAAAACACATCTGTGGGCCAAATCCAGCTTGCCGGCCACCGTTTTGCTAACTGTGGATGAGATCGGCAAATATTTAACAGTTAAGGTTTCTCTGGCCACCTGCATCTGGAAATCTAAAGCATGGTCCTGAAGCAGAGGGTCCGGGGTTCTGGGGAGAGCAGGGACCCGTGTTCTGCAAGCATGGACAGCACTTCTGGCTCCCTGGCCCATGGGTAGGCTGGCAGCCCCTTCACAGCTCTGGGAGGGGTGCTTTTTGTCTTGAGGGTAGGTGCCCATCTCTCAGCGTATGCCAGGCAATACTGTCACCCTGCTCCTTGTTGGACCACTGCCCAGGATGTGGGGCTGTGGTTTGGAAGCCATGACCTATGTCCTGTAGAGAATGATTCATGAACTCCAGACGGCTCTGAGCAAGCTGCAGCGATGTGGCTTCAGGGCATTTACGATGTGTGAAGGCAGGTCTGGTTAGCATCATTCCTCATTGCCCTCCGGGGCGCTGAGCAGCTGAGGCCCCATTTCTCCAGCACTGGCCTTGGAGGCCAGAAAGCCATCCTCCATGAAAGAGAAATCTTATAAGGGTATTTGACATGCACCCTCCAGATAGTAGAGATGGATATTTTGGAGCTATGGAAGAATTCCAAGTATAATGGCATTAGTATTATTTTACAGTTGCTAGACATTTTTACAGCACAAAAAAGTCTTGAATTAAAAGATGTACTTTGTAAATAGCTTGAAAATGTGAACATCTCTAGGATAAAGGGTTATGGTTTTCCATGTTAGCTGTTAAGTTTGGGGGAAGGATGAAAATGTGAATAAATGAGCTACATCATTCTCAGATGGAAAGAAGACTCACTTGTTAGAAATTAATGTATAAATTCAGTGCATTTGATTTGGGTGGTAAGACTTGGATTGGGGAAACTTGACAAGATCATTCTAAACTTTATCCAGAGGAATAAATATATGAGGAAACTCTTGAAAAAGAAAATCGGTGAGGAGAGAATTTCACCAAATATAGTAAAACAAATTACAAAAGTATAGAAATTAAAACAATGTGTTACTGACATAGGAATAGACAGTCAAATCAGTGAAACAGATATAGTGAGTCCAGAATTAGACTCAAGTGTATATGGTCATTTGGTATAAAATAAAGGAAGCATTTGATACTACTAGAATGAAATGGATTATTTAATAAATGGTGTTGAGACAACTGGCTGGTAAAAAGCTGAATCCTTCCCTAATTCCTTATACCAAGATAAATTCTAGAGGTAGAAAATAAAAAGATGAAAGTAATGGAATACAAGGGGGGAAATACTTTTTTTTTTTGAGGAACAAGAGCCCAGTTTTTTTTAAATTAATTAATTAGTTTATTTTTTGGCTGTGTTGGGTCTTCGTTTCTGTGCGAGGGCTTTCTCTAGTTGTGGCAAGCGGGGGCCACTCTTCATTGCGGTGCGCGGGCCTCTCACTATCGTGGCCTCTCCTGTTGCGGAGCACAGGCTCCAGCCACGCAGGCTCAGTAATTGTGGCTCACGGGCCAAGTTGCTCCGCGGCATGTGGGATCTTCCCAGACCAGGGCTCGAACCCGTGTCCCCTGCATTGGCAGGCGGATTCTCAACCAGTGCGCCACCAGGGAAGCCCAGAGCCCAGTTTTTTTATTTGATCATTTCTTGCATTTGAAGTACTCCTCGATGACATCCTTGGCCTGAGACTCTGCCATAGTCCTTGACCACCACACAGCTGCAGCCAACCACTTTACAGGGTTTTCCCTGTCAGTCTTACAGAGGCCTACCCGTTCCCCTAGTTTCTTGTTGTCATCAACCTTAATCAGGTTGATCTGGTGCTCAGCACAAAGGGCCTCCACCAAATTGACATACATAGGCTCATCACAGTTGGATGCAAGCACACAGAGATGGGCTTGGTGCTTGTCTAAGGCTTTGGCAGCTTCGCGAATTCCACGTGCTAGGCCATCGTGGATGAGGGCGGTCTTCAGCACCTCTTGCAGAGCAATATTAACGACCATTACACCTCCAGCAGCAATGCCTTCCTCGGCCATGGCGGTGGGTTACGGGTGGAGCCGAATCTTGAGTGCACCCACGCGTCCGCCTCCGCCTCCGCCTCCGCGCGGCTCCGCGGCGGCGACAGGGAAAGAGGGGAAATACTTTTTTAATCCTGGCGTGAGGGAGGACTTTCTAAGCATAATAGCAAAGATAAACATCATAATGGAAAAGATACCTTTGAATATATAAAAACTGTAAACTTCTGTATATTAAATCTCTGTAAACAAGGTTAAAAGATAAACTAAAGGTATGTACACTATATGTGGAAAGTGTTAATGTTCCTCATATATATAAAGAACTCTTGCAAATTATTTAGGAAAAGATAAACACCCAAATAGAGAAATGGGCAAAGAATATGCAGAGGCCACTCACCAAAGAAACTGTAGATAGCCAACACGTATATGAAAGGGTGTCCAGTCTCAATTTCACCTGAGATCTAAGAATTCATATGACAGCCATACGGTGCCATTATTTACTTGTCAAATCAGCAAAGATGAAAATAAGATCTCAAGGAGGGTGTAGACAAAGGGACACTTTGATGCCTTTTTGGGGAAAGTGTGATTTGTACTAGCCTTTGGAGGGCAGTTTGACATCTGTATCAACATTCAACAGAGTATATCCTTTGACAGAGCAGTACCACGCTGGGGAATTTACCCTAAGGGAAATCACTGGACAACTATATATACAAAAAATGCTTGTTGTTCTGTGGTTTATAATAACAGGAGATTAGAAATTACCAGTAGTTTATTTCTGAAATATGTTACAGTATATCCATATGTGGTAATATCATACCATCTTCTAAAAGGGTGATTTGTATCAATTTTTACCAATTACATATATTTATTGGTGGATAAGATCTTCAAGGTCTATTTTTTTTTTTTTTTTGGCTGCATTGGGTCTTCGTTGCTGTACACGGGCTTTTCTCTAATTGCAGCGAGTGGGGGTTACTCTTCTTTGCGGTGCGCAGGCTTCTCATTGCAGTGGCTTCTCTTGTTGTGGAGCACGGGCTCTAGGTGTGTGGGCTTCAGTAGTTGTGGCACGCAGGCTCAGTAGTTGTGGCTCGCGGGCTCTAGAGCACAGGCTCAGTAGTTGTGGCGCACGGGCTTAGTTGCTCCGCGGCATGTGGGATCTTCCTGGACCAGGGATGAACCCGTGTCCCCTGCGTTGGCAGGCGGATTCTTAACCACTGCGCCACCAGGGAAGTCCCTCAAGATATATTTTTGAGTGAAACAGCCAGTTGCTAAACAGCATATGTCATGTGTGCATATAAGTTTAAGAAGAGGTCCAAAAGGTTAATTATGGTTGAATCTGGGTAGTAGGATTTCCGCTGTTTTCTTTATTCCTTTGTGTGTTATTAAGATTTTTTACACTGACCAAGTATTGTGTTGATAAATGATAAAGACTAATACATTTATATCAAGAAGCCACATGCACAAGAAAGCCAACAAACCAGGTTCCAAAGTTGTTCATATTTAGTATAAGGATATGACTGCTAAAATGCACTTGTTATATTTGTTTGAATAAGTACAGCGCATACTTCAGTGGTGTGGTACTTACTACCCATAGTGATAAGCAGAGAGGTGCTCCCGCCTTTTATTACGTGACAGGGGCCTTTCTCGTGGTGGTGGGAGATGTTGGCATCTCAGTAGAGTCCTTTTCTTCTACCATCATGCTTCCTTCTTTGGAGGAATTTCAGGGGGGACCCCATTCATTGGCATTTAAGACTGGAAATGTGTATGAATGAGATTCTAGAGGGCAATATCATATAATTTCATGTCTTTTTACTTAGGTTTATGAACCACATGTCATATCATAAATTATGGAAAAATAATTTTTGATTGCTAGTTTCAATTAGGGTAAAAATCAAGTGAAAGTTTCCAGGTGCTTTTTGGGCTTCCTTATTTTCTAATTTCTTTTATAATGACAATATACTCATAATCAGAAAAAAGAACGTTTAAAGCTTTGTTGAAAAGAGCTAACTCATATTTAAAATGAATTGGGCAGAGAGAACCACATGCCCAGATCATTCTTAAGAGATATGCGCAAATTAAAAGGACATAACATATATTTTAGATCAATTAGTTGTGTCAGCTGTGATTTTTACCAAGGAAATATTGCTTTTGGTTTCAAATGTTAAATAACTATATAATTATGACGGCCAGAGGACTTTCCATTTGTAGTTTTATAGATGTATTATCATTGCAACTGACTTGAAAAGAAAAGAAATGCAAAGAGCTTAAATGTATGTTTTATTTAATTAGGGTAGAAGCCTGCGGGGCTGGGTGGGATTTTTTCCCCAGGAGGTTGCATAGCTGGTTGTAGTCAAGTCAGTTGCCACCTTTCTGCTTAAAGAGATGTTCCTGGCAGTCAGTCTAGGGCAGCTGTGGGTTTCTTGCTATGTACTTTCTGAAGTCACCCTGAGTGTAACACAGGCCACATTCTCCTTCTCCTTCAGCCCCTTCCTAAACTCCTTCCTGGCTTTCCTTCTCCAACATGCACCTGATCAGAATTTTTGATGTAACACCTTCACAACCAACCCTTATATGTCCCCGCTTGATATACTTTATTTGTTGGTACATAATCCCTATCATTCACACCAAAATGCAACTGTGGTGTAGGGAAAAGAGTACTAAGTTTAGCTCAGAGGCAGAAGCCTTGGGTTCTGTGTGTTTTTGAGTCAATTAATCTACTCTGGGCTCAGTTCCCTGTCTATAAAATGAGTATGATAACAAACTTTGTATAAGGTTTTGGTTGGAGAGATGCTATGTGTATATCTGTTAGGATTATATTTGGCTGCATTAGAGAGAAAATGGATAATAGTAAAATGGTAGCTTGTAGTAAAATAAAAGCTTATTTCACTAAAATATGGTGGTTTTGAATAAAATAGAAGTTTATTTATTTCCTATGTGCAAGTACAGAGATAGACTGTCCCAAGACTAGCGTGGTACAGGCATACCTCAGAGGTACTGCGGGTTTGGTTTCAGATCACTGCAATAAAGCAAGTATCACAATAAAGCAAATCACATAAATTTTTTGGTTTCCCAGTGCATATAAAAGTTATGTTTACATTATAATGTAGTCTATTAAGTGTGCAATAGCATTACATCTAAAAAGCAATGTGCATACCTTAATAAAAAATACTTTATTGCTAAAAAGTGCTTAACCATCATCTGAGCCTTCAGCGAGTCATAATCTTTTTGCAGTAGTAACATCAAAGATCACTGATCAAAGATCACCGTTACAAATATAATAATAATGGCAAACTTCAAAATATTGCAAGAATTGCCAAAATGTGACACAGAGACATGAAGTGGGCAAATGCTGCGGGAAAAATGGCACCAATAGACCTGCTCAACTCAAAGTTGCCACAAACCTTCAATTTGTAAAAAAAAACAAAAAACAAAAAAAACTCAGTATCTGAAAAATGCAATAAAGCAAAGCACAATAAAACAAGGTTTGCCTGTACTCAATGATGGTAGGAGCTAGTCTTTGTCTCCTTTTGTGCTGCCGTCCTTGGTAGGTGGCTTCCATCTCATTGTCCAAAATGTCCACTTGAGCTCCAGCCATCACATCCAAATTCCAGATAGCAGGAAGGTGGAGGAAGGGGATTCCACCCCCACCCCACCCCAAGGACACTTCCACTAAGGAAACGATTGCTTATGTATTATCTAGAACCTCATCATATGTTCATGTACTCGGCTAAAAATAATTGTTTTTTATGAAAGAAAGAGAGATGTTGGGGCAAACCAACAGTCTTTGCCATGACCTTTGAAAGACTTTTGTGACCTGAGAAATACTCTGAGTCCAAGAAACTACATTATTTATGTAATATGACTGTGAGGCAACCACATATACATTCATCCATTCACCAAATATTTATTAAATACCTGCTAGAGGTGTAGCACTAGAGCTGACACCCCATATGCTTTCTCACATTTTCTTAGTTAGTTTATGTTATTTCCAAAAATGAGTTTGAGAGATCCATGTAGCTGTGATTCCCTCCCCGCTTCCCGCTTTGCTGTGCATGTGGGAACATAACATCACTAAAATACCATATCCCTCTATTTGGGAGGAGGGAAAGAGAAGGGTGACACTGGAGCATGTTGTAAATGGCAGCTCTCTTAGCTCACCAGTACAGACACTGTGTGTTTTCCCCTCCAGCTCTTAGAGGTCCTGTCTTTTGTCATCAATGCTTCATGTTGCTTTACATCTTGTGTCCCTACTTACTTTGTGTATATGCCTTTCCCGCTATTTAAAACAGATGTGCTGGATTGTCTCTTTATCATCTGCCCTCTCCCTTTCAAACAGGGAACACTCTGTGTTTGAACAAGCCTTTGTTTTATTTGGGAGGCAAAGATGGATGGATGGATGGATAGATAGATCAATTAGTGGGCGGGGGGGTGGATGGGTATGCAAGCAAGCATGTATAACCTAAAGGCCAGGCAGCATTGTCCAGTACTGGGGTTATTACTGTTCTCAGGGGACCCCGATGTGTGTAGGATCCCTAAGGAAACAGGATCTGCAGTCACAGGCTCAAGACACTCCATTTGGAAAGGATCTGGAGATGTCTGACATCCTTCCTTGTAATCTTTCAAGAATTGACAGTAGTGGGCTTTTTTTTTTTTTAATCTTCTTGTTTCTTTTATTATGAAAAATTTCAAACATTCAGAAAACAACCATGAGCCCACTACTGAAATGGAACAAATGTTAACATTTTGCCATATTTACTTAAAAAAACAAAATGAAATTTTATAGCTGTAGAGATTTCCTCATATAAACACATGCTCCTTGTGTCATTCATGTCTTTGCATTAGCACCACCTTATCTGAGACACCGTCCCAGAACTTCCTTTGTAAAAGAGGCTCCCTCCATCAGCCTCTAACCTCTCTTGCTAGCACTTCCACCGCCTGACATATACAGTGCATTTTTCTGTCTTCTGTCTGTCTCCCTCCTAGCACGTCTAGCATGTCTTCTCCATGAGAGCTGGGACATGGCTTTGTTCCCATTGAATCACCCTCATCTGGCATCAACTAGGATCACATGAACAGAGATGAAGCCTCTTTTAGGCTTCCTGACCCATCATCTCCCTCCATGTCTCTCTCCCCAGGGGGAACCACTGTCCTGAAGTTTAAATACCCTTCCCATCCTTGTCTTTATATACTCTAATTTTATTTATACCTTTAAATCTCTGTGTGTGCATGTGTGTACGCAGATGCCAAAACAATAGATGGTGTTGTGTATCTTTAAATACATTAACCAAGCAAGCTGTTTATATCCTCTGTAACTTGCTTTTTCTTGTTCAACGTTATGTGTTTGAGATTTATCTACGTGGATACATGCCCACAAGAATTTACTTCATATATTTCATATTCCTACAATATTCCTTCTTGGATTTTATCACAGTGGGTCCACAGCCTTTTAATAATGGCTATATTACCCTTCTTTTGTCAGGAACTCTCTGAATCTGAATCTGATCTGTGGTAACAATTGTACAAATCCTAGAAATGGGCTAAAAAATTAAGATGGTAAATTTTGTTATGTGTATTTTACCACAATTTTTAAAATTTTAAAAAAACTTATTAAATTATACATTTAGAAAAAAATAAGTTAGAAGGGGGACCAATAAGGCTTGCACTCTTTGTAAAAGTAAAACCATTGTTAATGGTAATTTTAGAGACTTAATTTTACTCACCGTTGAATATGTTTAATTATAACAGTAGCTTTTTCAAGGAATTGCGATTTTGTTCTTTGTACCTTAGAAACTAGAATTCCCTCAAAGAAGACATACAAATGACCAACAGGTACATGAAAAGATGGTCAGCATTACTAATCAGGGAAATGAAAATCAAAACCTCAATGAGATATCACCTCACACCTGTTAGAATGGCTATTATCAAAAAGACCAGAGGTAACAAATGCTGGCGAGGATGTGGAGAACGGGGAACCAACCCTTCTATACTGTTGGAGGGAATGTAAGCAGGTGCAGCTGCTATGGAAAACAGTATGGAGGTTCCTCAAAAAATTAAAAATAGACCTATCATATGATCCAGCAATTCCATTTCTGGGTATATATCCAGAGGAAAAGAAATCATTGTCTTGAAGAGATCTCTGCACTCCCATGTTCATAGCAGCATTATTTACAGTAGCCAAGGTGTAGAAATAAACTTAGTATCCATGCATGGGTGGATGGATAAAGAAAACATGGTATATACGTACATTGGAATCTTATTCAGCCTTAAAAAAGAAGGAAATCCTGTCATTTGCAATAACATGGATGAACCTGGAAGACATTATGCTAAGTGCAATAAACCAGACAGAGAAAGACAAATACCACAGGGTATCACTTACATGTGGAATACAAAAAAAAAAAAAAGGTAAATATGTGAGGTGATAGATGTGTTAATTAACTTGATGGGAGAATCTTTTCACAATGTATATCTATATCAAATCATCTCATTGTATATTTCAAATATCTAAATTTTTGTCAATTATATCTCAGTGAAGCTGGAAAAAAATAGAATTCCCTCAGAGATAAATCACATATTTCAATATATAGTTCTCCCGTATTAGAGAACCTTTAATGGCTTTTCTCCTAAGGAGAGAAAACTTGAGAACAAATATATTGAGTCGCCCTAAAGTAATATTCAGAATTCTTGGCTTTTGACAAGATTCTAAATGTCAGGGAAGTCTGTTTTTGCAACAGCATGACAACTTGACTTCACACGTTGGTACAGATTAACTGCAGTGCCTGGATTTTCTTTAAGACACATTCAAATATTCCCTTTCCAAGCTTCCTATTAAAAGCAGACTTGTTAGAGGACAAAGCTTTATTTATAAAGCATTTTGCAGATATAATTATAGGTACAATTGGAAAAGTTAAGGAAGATTTATCACCCATAATTTTGAATAATAACTCAGTAGACCTTGGCTAAATGTGAAAGTGTTCTAGAAGGATCACACGATTGACCCTGTTTTTCATTTTGCTCATAAAAATCCATCCGGGCTGTCCCATGAATGTCTTGTTTCTAGAGATACAGTCAGATTTAATGAGCTATTTATCAGTTTCAAAACAGGTCCTGCATTTCTTTTTTTTTTTTTTTTAAACATCTTTATTGAAGTATAATTGCCTTACAATGGTGTGTTAGCTTCTGCTTTATAACAAAGTGAATCAGTTATACATATACATATGTCCCCATATCTCTTCCCTCTTGCATCTCCTCCCCTCCCACCCTCCCCATCCCACCCCTCTAGGTGCTCACAAAGCACCGAGCTGATCTCCCTGTGCTATTGGTATATGTCCCCGAACCCTACTAAACTTGAATACTTAAAAACACTATTTAAAACATATTTGGCAGTTAAATTAACTATCTAACCGCGGCTGTTTCACTTCAGTTCAATCAGCAGATGTTTATTGAGCATCTACCATGTTCCCAGCACTGTGCCAGGGCTGGGACTATAAGATGAATAGAATAGGGTTCTGGTCCTCCTGGACCACATAATCAGGTGGCTGAGACAGATATTTATCCACGTTATCAAAGGAAATGGTCAATGCTACAATAGAAGTAGAATCGTCCTGTTACTGCACGCTCCCTGTGTGGCCAGGACTCTTAGAGCAATAGATTACTACCCTCAGCAACAGTGCCAGGAAGTGCATGGGCAGGTGTGAGGGTGGTGATGGGGGGAGAGCTTTTAAACCTACCCACCATCTTCATCAACTTCCTTCTTCAAGCTGCCAATAATAATAATGACAGTAGTTTTTGATTTGGGCAATTGATCTTTTCTCAATCTTATATAAAGTATGACTAAAAACATCTTTAGAAACTTATTTTATTGAATTAAAAATAGACTTTATTTTTAATAGCAGTTTCAGGTTCACAGCAAGATGGAGCAGAGGATGCCCTCTGTCCCCACATATGCACAGCCTCTCTCACTGTCAACATCCCCGGACAGAGTAGTACATTTGTTACAGTCTGTGAGCCTGCATTGACATTCCCCTCAAAGTCCACAGTTTACCTTAATATTTACTCGTGGTGTGGTACATTCTGTAGGTTTTGATATAAGGACATGTATCTGCAGTTATAGTATCATATAGAACAGTTTCACTATCCCCCAAATCCTCTGTGCTCTGCCTATTCATCCCTCCCTGTCTCTGTTTTATTGAACTTTACATATAACCTAAGTAAGAACAGTTGGCCTGAAATGCAAAAGCGGCTCCAGCTAGACTGTCACACCAAAGCCCTCCCAAGCACATTCTGGAGTCACTGCTGACTATGTTACTTCCTTTGGTCATCCACGCCTCTACGTGAGAGCTGCTGTGTTTAGCGCAAATGCTCACAGTTTATGTTAAGAGTCTGTGGCATTAAATTCTGCGGTTTCAAAACCATTGAATGTGGTAGATGTGTTCACGGTCAACTTTTTGTTCACCATCCTCCCTTTCCCATCACACTTTGACCACCCTTGTCTTTATAAAAAGGTCGGAAGTCTCCAAACAGAATCGCCTTTGTACTGCTGAGGGTTGGGGGTCTTCTGTGCTCCAAATGTCTGATTACAGTACAAACAGACCTATTTGCTTTTAGGGAAGCAAATGTTTTCTGTGTCCAACTGAGCTTGTAAAATTTCATTAAGAAGCTAATCATTAGCCCTGATTAAGTAAACACTGGATGTTCGGCATGAATATTTTAACTTCCTATTTCCAGGCTGGCTTAGCCTTCTCAAGGTTACTGATGGTTGTTAGCTGGCACCGATAATTTTTCAGTCACCTGTGCAGTTTTCCACTCCATCATCAGAGAATCTCCTCCCCTCCCCCATTCAACTGGGGAAGAAAACCAGGGCTCTCCTAGAGTCCCAGACATGAAGCTGGTTCTCTGATGCTCATTAGAGGACTTTTTTTTTTTTTAAACATCTTTATTGGAGTATAATTGCTTTACAATGGTGTGTTAGTTTCTGCTGTGTAACAAAGTGAATCAGCTATACATATACATACATCCCCATATCTCCTCCCTCTTGCGTCTCCCTCCCACCGTCCCTATCCCACCCCTCTAGGTGGACACAAAGCACCTAGCTGATCTCCCTGTGCTATGCGGCTGCTTCCCACTAGCTAGCTATTTTACATTTGGTAGTGTATATATGTCCATGCCACTCTCTCACTTCGTCCCAGCTTACCCTTCCCCCTCCCCCTGTCCTCAAGTCCATTCTCTATGTCTGTGTCTTTATTCCTGTCCTGCCCCTAGGTTCTTCAGAACCATTTTTTTTTTCTCTTACAGTTGAAGTAGTGAATCTCATTGCTGCCAGGACAAGAGACTAAACTCTGCTCTCTTTCTAATTCAACTTGAAATTGCCACCATTTCTATCCCTCCATATTTGCCTTTATAAACATTTCAGGCTTTAACAAAGATCAGATTTCCTTTTACCGATACTTACAAGTCAGTAGGAAGACGTGCTTAATATTACGCTTTTATTTTCAAATCTAGGAAAGAGCATAAAAGATAAAGATGCAAAAACCTTAAAGCAGTTACCGCCAGTGACTCAGACGTTATTAATATCGCTGTGGGCACAAGGAATTGGAATGGTGTTAGAACGATTTTCTCCGGGGAAGAATACATTATGACAACATTTTCCAAAGTGTGTTTCTCGGAGGCCACAATAAATTTGACTAGTGTTTAGAAGGGGAAATAAAGATATTTTGTGGCTAAATAAAATTGGGAAGTACTTCTACTGCAAATTTCCTTGTTTTAGTGATTTACAATGTGTATTGCTTTTTCAAAGCTCTGGGAATTCCTGCCATAAGGAAACCTGTTTAACTTTCTTCAACACAGTGTTTCAAATTTATTTGGCTTCAAATGCCTACTTTTTTTTTTTTTTTTTTTTTTTTAATGTGACACCTGGAACCAACGCTCAGAGCCAATGGGATATACCTACACTTTGGGATATCGTGTTGTAGAATGAGAGTCTCTGGAATAGTCTGTGGCAGTGGTTCTTGAACTTGAGTGTGCATTAGAATCCTGGAGGACTTGTTAAAATACTAGGTTGCTGGGTCTCACCCCCATAGTTTCTGATTTGGGAGGTCCAGGGTGAGGCTTGAGAATCTCTTTTTCTAATAAGTTCCCAGGCAATGTTGATGATGCTGGTTGGGGACCACACTTTGAGAACCACTAGTCCATGTTCAAACTGGAAGGAAACAAAAGTTATGGGGGATGGGGGTGGTACCACAGGTGTGCTGCTATACAGTATACAAGTTAGTGTACTCATACAAGATATACCGATCAAACCTGCTCTGTGTCAGGCACCATGCTAGGTGCTGGAGATGATCCTGGCATTCAGGAGCTTACAGTGTAGTAGAGAGATAGACAGTAAATGGGTAAAGGAAATGAGTCATAGGTCCCTATGAATTGAGAAGACTACTGTGAAGGAAGCCAGCAGTGTGTGTGCTATGATACTCAATAAAAGGTGGTCGGGAAAGATCTCTCTGAGGTGGCAGGGACATTTCAGCTGAGACTGGCCATGAGAAACCGGGGGGCCATGAGAAGATGGGGATGATGTTTCAGTCTGGATAAAGCCACGAGCAAAGGCCCTGGGGGGTGGTGGTGGGGGGGGGGAGAGTAGCAAGTTCTGGGAATGGAAAGAAGGCCAGGATGGCTGGAGGACAGTGAGAGAGAGAGAGAGAGTGTGGAAGAAGAAGAGGTTGGAGGGGAGACAAGGAAGGGCCGGGTCACTGGAACTGAATGAGGCAGTTTGGGTTTAATTCTAAATGCGAAAGGTTCTGGTGACTATTGTAAACAGTCACTCTGGGTGTTGTGTGAAGGAAGGATTGTAAGGGGAAGAGTAAAAGCTGTGAGACCAGCAGGAAGACCATAGCTGGAGTCAGGGTAGAGGTGATTTGCCTGGGGTTAGGGCAGTGGCTGTGGTCAGGCGGCCATGTACTCATGAGCTCTAGGGGGCGCCACTCACAGGGATTACTTGTGGCTGTTAGCAGTGGAGAGATGTGGATTACTTCCCAGCATATCTCGGAGGTAGATCATCCCGGATTTGATGATAGGTTAAGTGTGAGGGTCAAGGAACAGACAGGTGCCAGGAATGACTCCTGAGCAACAGAGAAGGGGAAGAGCTGCAGGAGGAGGAGGCAGCTCATTTCAGAGAGAGAGGAGGGAACTAAACAGTTATTTTTCAGGGGGACAGTGAAGTGACCACAGCCAGTTATTCTGCTAATATAGTAATTGGCTGTTTGCTGGTACACAAGAGAAATGATATTGGGGTTTAATAAATACTCTTATTAGAGAGTTGCTCTATGTGTTGTGTATCAATGGTTGCCTGGTAGCCCAGAATTAGAAAACAAATAAGGCCATTTAACACTAAGCATAATGTTGTCTTTCTCTAATAATTCAGAGAGCACTTCAGAACCTCACAGAGACTGTTACTATTGCTGTGTAACAAACCACCTCACAACTTAGTGGCATAAAACAGCCATTGTATTATGCTCATGGATTTTGTGGGTTAGGAATTCAGACAGGGCACAGCGGGATAGCTTCTCACTGTTCCATGGTGTCTGGGCTCAGCTGGAAAGACTTGTCAGCCTGGGGGGACTTGACAGATGGGGGCTGGAATCATCTGGAGATGTCTTCACTCACGTGCCTGGCAGTTGATGTTGGATGTCGGCCTGAGCACCTCCACGTGGGCTCTCCACGTGGCCTGGACTTCCTCACTTCTCGGCCCCTACACGATAGTTGAACTTCTGACATGGCAGCTCAGGGCTCCAAAGGCGAGTCATCATTGCAAAGATCTTGAATGTTTGAATTATACGAAACAGGTTGCTGAATTCATGTTCTGCTTAATAGAATGCTAGATATGAACGAGATTGCCTTGCTTGCATGCTGCCTCGGGGATAATTTGGGAAGAAGAGCCTGGTTTAGGGAAAGAGCTGGCTGTTTTGCATTAGAACAGATGACAAGGGTATTCTCGCTTTGGCTGTGAGCCAGTCATGTGATAAACAAGTATTTTTCCAGCCTCTTCTACTTGCCCAGCTCTCAGGGGTGAAGCAACCAAGCATAGTTCATGCTTATCGGATAATAAGAGGATGTTTATAAACTAGGACATATAAGAACTGGTTTGGAATTATTTTTTTTTTAAATTTTATAGCTACTTTATTTATTTATTTATTTATTTTTGGCTGTGTTGGGTCTTCGGTTCGTGCGAGGGCTTTCTCTGGTTACGGCAAGTGGGGGCCACTCTTCATCGCGGTGCGGGGACCGCTCTTCATCGCGGTGCGCGGGCCTTTCACTATCGCGGCCCCTCCCGTTGCGGGGCACAGGCTCCAGACGCGCAGGCTCAGTAGCTGTGGCTCACGGGCCCAGCTGCTCCGTGGCATGTGGGATCTTCCCAGACCAGGGCTCGAACCCGTGTCCCCTGCATTAGCAGGCAGATTCTCAACCACTGCGCCACCAGGGAAGCCCGGTTTGGAATTATTTAAAAGCATTACCTGGATTCAGATTTCCCAAAACCTCTATTAATAGATCCATTCTGGTGAGTTTCATCCATGAAGTAGCAATGCACAATGCTTCCTTAGAAATTGTTCTTGATGTGAATCTTTGGTAGCCCTTGATGACTAGAAGACACCAGTCTGAGTTGGATGGTCTAACCCTAAGATAAATCCTTGATCTAAGGCAGTAGATTCCAAAAAGGGGAGTATAGGCCTCCCAAGAAGTGTTCAAGATGATCCATGGAGGGCAATGGAATACCTACCTCTATTTCTTAAAAAAAAAATTTAATATATATTTTGTGTGCATCTTATAGAATATTAAATATGTAATGCATGTATGAAATTTATGATTGGTTAATTTAAAAAATAATTTTGTTTGTGCTCAAAAAGTTGTTTTTTGCTGATGGAGTACAGCTTAAAGGTGTGTTTTATCACATTTATTCCTTGTTGCTAATGCTTTTCAAACTTTATTATGCAAATCACCTAGAGAAACTTGATTTTTCTCAGCTCAGTGCAAGAGTGATTAGAATTTGGGGAATTGATTCACACTAAGCTCACAAGAGAATGATTTATCAACCAAAATGCCAAATTTATTAATTTCCAATAGCTGGAAAACAAGACCTATCATTGATACATGTTATGCTCTTATTCTTGGACAAAGTGATTTATCTCAGGATATGAAGTATCAGAAAGCTATGTGTCTTTTAGACACAGAACTGCATTTTCTGAGCTTCTCTAGTGTTTAGGGCTCTTCTTACATATGACCTCCTGGTTACCACTCTCTGTTCCTAGCTCACCTGGCTCACAGGTGCTCACCCACAGGAAATGAGATGCAGCATGTGACCCACTCACTGTGGTTGGTGTTCAGTCCACCTTTCTGGCACCCTGGTAATTATAGGTGCCTGTGGCAGCAGTCAGATTTTGTTCACCAAAGATGAAAAGCTTGTCTGGTCAGCTCCTCTGTCAGGTGACACCTCCTGCCATGTTGTCATATTTTGATTTCGTTCATCTGATCCTGTGCATCTCCAGTCACAGTGTCTACTAGAGAGGATGTTTATCTGGCCCTTGGATATCTTGATTACCCTGGAATTTAGGTGAGACTGGGTGGGACACCTTATCCTTCCCCACCTCTGTCCCACCCTGACTTCTTTCCCTCTTCCCATCAGCCAACCAGAATGGGGGAAAGAGTAAAAACATGGATTACATAATACAGGCAACATTTGTTGAGTGCTAACCACATACTAGGAACTGTGCTTTATTAGCATCATTTTATTCCATCTCACAAATTCCCATTTTACAGACAAAGAAATGGAGGCTCCCGTAATTTGCCTGAGACCACATGGCTCCAGGTGTCAGGGCCAGGATTGGAACCAGATCCCTCTGCTTCCAGAGCCCACTGTTGCACTGTCATCCTTAGAGATGGCTAAAATCCAAGGCAGAATCAACTAAGTACAAACAAATTTCAGGGACCAGGGAGGGGAGGAACTACTGCTTTTGAGAGATGTTGCTGGGAAGGCATTGCTGAGAGGGCCTGGAGGAGGTTGAGGGCTGTGCCTTCTAAAGTTAAGACATCTTAGGGGTGGAGAGACGCGGGGGAGGAAGGCGGTTCTGGTTAAGAGGCAGGCCTGATTGAGCAGAGGTCTGGGGCCAGGAAAGCCAGCGCTCTGGGGCTGGGAGGGTCCCTTGGCAGGGGGTGGGGGTGAGAGGTATGGGGGGGGGCGGGTAGGGGCGGGCTGCAGGGAGGGGAGCAGTAGGAGGTGAGAGAATCCTGTCGCACGGCGACCTTCACCCTCCCATGGAAAGCTGCCTCTCCGAGTAGGGACGACGTCATCACTGCGCATGCCCACTGTGGAGGCAAAGCCTGCCCTTCCTTCTTCCACCGAGAGACCACGCTGCGGGGAAGGGATCTCTAGAGAGCTGCTGTTCGGCTGGAGGAAGTGCCTGACCTGCTTGACCCCACAGCGTGGTTCCGGAGAACCAGAACCGAGGGAAAGGGCTTCCTGTGTCAGGCCGCCTGGGAACTCCAGGAACACAGCAGCTGTTACTTCCTTCCCTCTTCCCCACACCCTTGACCTCGTGCTACCAGAGAGGGGTCTGATATCCAGACACAGCTGGTAGCATCTGAGGCCAGACCTCCAGTGACCTGAGGAATGTGGAAAAGTCCCTGCTCAGCCGAGCTGGAAATCAAGTCGGTTCTCACCCCTGAATAAAATTTCCCTAGCAATTCCGGTCCTAGCTGAGGGACACGGCTGGACTGGGATGTGGGTCCCCCAATACACCTCAACCTTTTTGGGAAATCCATCCTTCTGGGAAATTCTTGAGGGATTGAGAAGCGGTGGATACTACCTGTGACCCCACTTCTGTTACTTGTCCTTCATAAAGCACTTTGATGGACCCACACCCCTGCTGTAATCTGTTCAGCCCTCTCCTTTTAAGAAACAGTGTTGGTGTTCTCCGTCACCAGCACCCCTCCCCAGCACTGGGCCTGCACTGGCCTGTTAATAAAGGTGACCAGGGACTTCCCTGGTGGCGCAGTGGTTAAGACTCCACACTCCCAGTGCAGGGGGCCCGGGTTCAATCTCTGCTCAGGGAACTAGATCCCACACGCATGCCGCAACTAAGAGTTCGCATGCCACAACTAAGGAGCCCATGTGCCGCAACTATGGAGCTGGTGAGCCGCAACTAAGGAGCCCGCCTGCCGCAACTAAGACCTGGTGCAACCAAATAAATAATAAAAAAAATAAAAATAAATTAAAAAGGTGACCAGTCCACACCTTCTCCTTTCTATGCTTGTCCCAAACATCTAGATTTCCTATGCCTGGAACTATCCACACTAGTAGTTTCATTTTAATAGGAGCCTCTAATCATATCATATACAGGTTTGGGTTAGCCAGAGACAAGGAAATAAATGTTCCACATTTTTAAAAAATTCAGTGTTGGTCCCCTAGTTCTACAAGCCACTGGATTCCCAGGAACTGGTATTTGTGGACTGGCCGTGGACATGAATGTCCCTCTCTAGGTCTTATTGTAGTTGAGGTCTCACAGAAAGCAGAACTGCACAGCAGGCAGCCCTCACTGGAGGGGGCACAGGTGAGCTTTATTGATAAGAAACGACGCTAGCTGAGCCTCATAGCTTTTTGTTACCACCTTCTTAGCAAGCCGTCTCATCCACTGGGTGAGTGAGGTACAAAATCAAGGCCCTATTTTGAGAGCAACAGAATGGATAGGAAGTCTGAAGGGCTGAGGGGTCCTGGGATGCTCAGACAGCTTTGAAACAAGGCCAGCCCCTACCTGTGATGGACTGAGGAGGTTGCTATCTTCAGTCGGTGTTAGAGGTGGATGAGAGCCACACACAACCATGCCACCCACCCATCCAGACTCTTCGGCATCCCTAACCCCTTGTAGACAGCAGTTCTCTGCCTCATCACAGAAACCTGCAGGCTACCCTCATCCAGACCCTTTTCTTGTTGGAGTTTAGGTTTTGATAGAGTCTAACATAAATCAAGACATTACTCTCTCTTATTCCTCCAAGAAATGTATATTGAGCACCTACTGTATGCCAGATGTGGTACTAGGTTGATACAGAAATGAATAAGACTATCTCTGCCCTGAGCTCACAGCTTGGTTAGTAGGAGTCAGGAAAAAAGGAGGGCAGACAATCGGATGTGATGGTGCCAAGAAAGAAGATTGTAGAATAGAGGGGGTGGGGTAGAGAGTCAGAAGAGGTTTCAGAGGAAAGGTCAGTTGAGCTGCATGAGAAAAGACTCTCCCAGGCAACTCCAAAAACCCCAATCAGGGGCTCCCTGTTTTGTGATTTTAAAATAAATGTTGCCTTATGTTACGTCAACTGTCCCTGCTTCTTCTCAAGGGGGAATGTTTTGTGTTGACTGTCTCAACGCCCTCACACTTCCACATCCTTGCCAGCACTTGTTATTTGTGGTCTTTTTGATACTAGCCAACCTCATGTCCTCTTTTGTTATCTTGCCATTATTTTATAATTCAATGGAAAAAATAATAAATTTTACACAATTTTAATGTGTAGACCGCTTTCAGAAACACATATGGTATGCAAAGCAAGATACATTTAAATTAAAAATCATTCCCCTCCATGAATACATAAGGTCAACAGAGAAAAGATAACACTTGCAAGCAAGCAAACCAACCAAATATGTGTTAGTGTTTAACCCATCCATGGAATGCCATATCCCCATGTCCTGTGGTGTTGAGTAGGGTATTTGAGATCTTCTGGGGGAAGACCCCATTCTTGCCTTCTGTATACTCTCAGAAGCCAGATTTTCAAGCGAGGATCCTAAGGAGCTCTTAACTCATGTGAAAAAGTACTAGTTAGTCTGGAAATACTAAGCAATTTGAAGTTGGGTTGGGGAAAAATATCCCCTATAGTCCACAGTTGCGAAGGCCAATTGTGTCCCCAGTGACCTTTTTCTCTGACGGTTGTTCTCAAGTGGTATGGGTTTTTTTGAGATTGTCCTGGAGGTGGAGCGATGCATCTTCTGTTTCCCTTGTCTCCAAGAAGTGCTGTTATGTAACCATCTCCACGTTCTGGGACCACTCACATCAGTCTCTAATTAGAGGGCTTGGGAGGCCTGCCATCTTGCAGTCGTCCCTCGCTAAGCAGAATGCTCTGTATTGAATCATTGCAGTGTGTTTGGCTTTCTGTACTATTAGCTCAATTTAGGAAGGGCGTAGATGAATGCTTCTTTGCTTGTTGTTGTAGAAAGTGGCCCCCTGTTTATTTTCCTGAGTACCTTTAATGATTCTGTGGTGGCTTTACTTCTAATAAGTTAATAAGGGAGACTTTGATGAATAGCGTAGGTGTCTTGGATAGCAAAACTCTCCTGTCAAGTGTCAGAAAGGTTTAGTGAGCTTTCGAGCTTGGGGATGCCTAGTTCGAAGGTTTTCAGCTTTGGAGGAGGAGAGAAAGGGCACAGCATCCAACCCCCAAGGGCAGCTCCCATCTGTCTAGGTTGCTGACTCTACTGAGCTACCGAGACTGGGTGAGAAAGGAGGCCTTCGTGGCAGCAGAGATACGTTCTCAGCAAGGGTTTAGAGCTGCTGGGGGGTAGGTGTTTTAGGTGGTTCCACGAGAGGAAAAGACTCCACTGTGGGTCCCACGAGATAAAGGATGAATTATGCGAGGCCCAACTCTGGAGTCTGGGAGAAGCTTTGGTTACTTTGGTTGAGGTGGGACAGATAACAATGGCCAAGCCCACTGAGTTGACTGCTTTAGGCTGGAGAGGAGGCAGGCAAAGCACTGCTGTGGGCCAACTTTGAGCAGGCATTGCCAGCCCTTCTTCTGGTAAACAAATACCATTTCTTAACAGTAAAACTGTTTCCCCAGAAACTGTTCTGAATCTCCTTATTTAGTCTAATCACCAAGGGGAGCTAAAAAAATTAGGATAAGCCACAAAGATGTCAATAATAATAATAAGATGGCTGATATTTATTGGACATCTGATTTGTGACTGCAAGGGAGGTGGTCCTGTTTTCATTTTACAGAAAAGGAAAATAAGTCTCGGAGAGGCTGATTTATTTGCCCAAAGTCACACAGCTCCTAAGTGGCAGAGGAGGGATTCAAAGTCAGGTCATTCTGACTCCAGAGTGTATGTTCTTTAGGCCACACGAGGATGCTTCTAATGAAAGTGTGTGTGTATGTGTGTGGGTGTGGGTGTGCGTGTGTCCATCCCTATCCTGCAGGTCACTTGACAGGAAAGGTCAGAGTAGGACCAAAGGCGTCCAAAGTGCTGTGAGGAGGGTGGAAGCAGGTTCTTCCTTGGCGAGGAATTCGTACCAGCTAGTACAGCCCTATGTAGTATTGTGAGAGAACACAGAGAATGTGGAATCAGGACACCCAGAGTCACCAAAAGTCGGTGTGTGACTTTCGGCAAGTCATTCAGCTCTCTAAGTCGGCCTTGATTGCTGTCCTGTTAAATGGGGATAACAATACTACCTGATCAGTCTCCCTGACTTTTCCTATGATGCATTGTGTAGGATGCTGCTTTGGCAACTCTGTGGAACATTATACAAATTACAGTTTTTCCAGGTTTATTCATAAACATAATATTTTGTCATTTGCAAAGAAACACATTTGCATATCAATTATTTAAAACCTTACTACAAGATAACAAAGGTTTTGGACAGGAAATAACGTCCAGTGCTTTACTATTTATATTTAATTACTTACAACTAGCTCTTGTTAGAGCAGGCCTGGTTTTTTTTGTTTGTTTGTTTTGTTTCTGTTTTGTTTTTTAAATAGGAAAGTCTTTCTTATTTACAAAAGGAATTTTGGTTTTTCTGTTTCTAAACTGTGTTAATATAAATCTTGAAATACGGGCAAAGAAAGAAGAAAGTGAAGAACACCCATAATATTCTTCACCCAGAGGTTATCAGTGTTAACATCCTGGTTTATTGAGCCGATCTGATATCTTAGGTCCTGATAACTGCATTGGTGATTTTTATAATCGGTATTATATATAAACTCTCTTTCTATAATATCCACCTGGAGGCTGAAAAAAAAAAACTTGTAAAGAGATGCTAATCATTTTAGTTAAGATGATTTTTTTCTTTTTTGTTAAGATGATTTTTTGTGGACCACAGAAATTGTTGTTATAATCTTGCGCTGTTAATTCCCCTCCCCCACCCCCAAATAAAAAAGAGAGATAGCAAGAAACAGACCCAGTAACTAAGAGTTATTGTTGTGTACAGAGTAGCTTCCTTTGAGCATTGTCTCCTTTCATGCCACACTCTTTCTTTCTCTGTTTGCCATTTTCTAACACTGCGTAAGTGTGTGTCTGCTCTTTGCTGATGGGTGTGATTAATCTAATATTAGTCCACTGTAGTTAAATAGCCCATTGTCGTAAATAGCCTGGAGCCAAGAAAGTGAGATTCTTTGAGGTTCTGTGAAGGCAGGGACCCTCTCTTGAATGCTGCTGCATCCCAGGACTGAGCATCGTGCCCAGCACATAGTAGGCTACAGTAAATATTTTGTCATTTGTATGAATGAAAGGTTCCACCACTGCCATTAACAGCTATGTGACTTTGGGCCAATCAATTAAATTCTCTGGATGTCTCTAATACCCTTCCAGTTTAGATATTTTATAATTCTAGGCTTCCTCTCCTGAGATTTTGATTCTGACACTGTGTGGTCATATACCTGATGATAAACTTTCACCATTGCTATCTCCTTAAAGATGTGAAAACCTAGCAACTGCCTTCTCTCCATCCTTTTATCAATAGGAGATAATTTTCCAAGTAATTAACTGATTTTCTTAGTTATCTGCCTCTCCTATTGGACATCTTTGTTTGTTGAAGAAATTGGTTAATGATCTAATTAAAAGAGACAGGAAGCCTGGGGTGGGGCCCTAACAGAAACTAGACTTCTCACGTCGTTGGTTAGCTCATTGGAACCAAGGGCAGTTCCAAATTGTGGGCTCCGTTAAGTATCCTTAGCAGTAAAACCTTCCCACCATGTATACAAGAGTTATGGTTTCTCCATGAGAAACTATTTACCAAATGCATTAAGTTTAAAGACACTGCTTCTTCTTATACTTGGGATGCTACACAGGAGCATCTGTGAACTTTATTAGCTTTTAGGATGCAGGGGGAGGTAGTGCTGTGAAGATCTGCCTTGGTTTCATCAGAAGCTCCTGATGACTGCCTTTGCAGTGGGTGGATGTGTATTACTGTTTCACTGGCAACAAAACCCAAGCATGTTGGCCAGCTTTCCAATCTGTAGGACTCGAGGACTAGAACCCTTTTCTATGTTCTGTTTCCACTGACTCTCAAGAAATGTTTCTGGCCAAACGAAATCAGGGCAACAGAATAAATAGTTGGTGTCCCATCAGTTTCCCCAGGCAGAGTCTGCTCTAAAAGGACTTCTGTCACTTGGGAATTTCTGAGCGCTGTGGTAAGATCCCAAGGGTGCTCTGGTAATCTGCTGGTGACATGTTGCAGTGGACCCACAGGTTAGGCATAAACCATTCACTTTCATACATTTACTTAGTTTTCTAGATTTATTTTTCTACATCCTTACCCAGTACACATTTGTCAAAGGTTTCATTGAGGAAATGTAAATGTCCTAAGAGATTTTGCAGAGAAATCTTGCTTGTGCCTGCTTTTAAAGCATATAGACTTTAATCCAGCACCCCCTTCTTTTGCCAGAACTTCACTTTTATGTCTATACATGAGCAGGACATAACATGAATTGCCTCATTTCCTTTCATGACTTTGCCATTTCTTTTCTTCCTCGTAACTGAATTGTTGCGTAGGTGTATTTTTTTAACTCTTAAATATAGACTTCTTTATGTTATGCAAAAGAGAATATGTTTCATTTGCCTGCTTGTGTATTTTAAAAGCACCTTTATTGAGATATAATTGACATACAGTAAACAAAAATTTGCAGTTTTGACATGTTTACACCCATGAAACCATCACCACAATCAAGATAATGAATACATCCATCACCCCCAGAAGCTTCCTTGTGCCCCTTGGCAACCCTTTCCTCCCACCCTTTCCAATCTCCCTTCCAGCCTCCTCAGGCAAACCCTGATCTGCTTTCTGTCACTGTACATTAGTTTGCATTTCCTGGAATTTTATGTGAATGGATTCATACAGTACATACTCTTTCTTGCCTGGCTCCTTTCATGCAACAAAATTACTTTAATTCATCCATGTTGTAACATGTAGCAATAGCTCATTCCTTTTAATTGCTGAGTAGTGTTCCATTGTATGAAAATACCACAGTTTGTTTATCCATTCATCTGTTGATACAAATTTGGATTGTTTCCAATTTTTGACTATTAAAACGAAGCTGTTACGACTTGTGGCTACCAAGGGGGAGGGGGCTGAGGGAGGGATGGATTGAGAGTTTGGGATTAGCAGCTGCAAACTGTTGTATACAGAATGGATAAAGAACAAAGTCCTACTGTTTAGCACAGGGAACTATATTCAATATCCTGTACTAAACTATAATGGAAAAGAATATGAAAAAGAATATATATAATATATACATAAGTGAATCACTTTGCTGTACAGCAGAAACTAATACAAAATTGTAAATCAACTATACTTCAATAAAATAAATTTTAAAAAATAAAGCTGTTACAGGCATTCATGTACAGGCCTTTGTGTGGACGTATGCTTTCTTTTCTCTTGGGTAAATACCTAAGAGTAGAATATCTGGATCATATAGGTCTAATGATCAATGTCATTGAGCATTACTTCATGTGCTTATTTGCTATCTGTATATCTTCTTTGGTGAAATATCTGTTCACATCTTTTGCCTACTTTTTGATTGGTTTGTTTTCATATTAGTGAGTTTCGAGATTTTTTGGGGGTATGTTTTAGATAGAAGTCCTTTATCTGATATATACTTTAAAATATCTTCTTTCACTCTGTGGCTTGTCTTCTCATTCTCTCAACAGTGTGTTTCAAAGAGCAGAAGTTATTATTTTTGATGCAATTCAATTTATCAATTTGTACTTTTATGGGTCATGTTTTGGTGTTATAGCTAAGAAATCTTTGTCTAACCTAAGGTCACAAGGGATTTCTATGTTTCCTTTAGAATTTTAAGTTTTACATTTAGTTCTACGTTCCACCTTGATTTAATTTTTGTCTAGTGTGCAGGGTTTGGGTTGGAGGTTTTTTGTTTGTTTTTGCTTATGGATATCTAATTGTTTCAGTGCCATTTGTTGAAAAGGCTATCTTTTTACCAGTGAGTTGCCCTTGTACCTTCTTTGAAAATCACGTGTTGTCCATATATGTGCCTTTGCACCTATTCCAAATTGTCTTGATTACTGGAGCTTTATGATAAGTCTCAAAATCAGGTAGTATTCATTCTCCAACTTTATTCTTCTTGCCTACTAGTACTTTTTACTTAGGAGAATTTTGTTCTTAGGTCTGGAGTATTAGGGCAAGAGTACCAATAATAACAAACAATAACTTTCACTTTGTTTACTTATAACTATTCAGAGAGTCAGCAAGAGCATGGGCAATGGAATCAGATCTGGTTCTGAATCCCTGTTCTACCACTAATTAGCTGTGTGACTCTGGTCAAGTTACTTATCATCTCAAAGTTTCAGGCTCCTCCACTGTAAAATAGGGATGACAATATTTACCTCACAGTATTGTTTTAAGGAACAAATTAGAAAATATAAAAATCTCTGATATAATTTTTGCTTAATATACATTAATTTAGTTAAAAAATTAATGCAATAAAATATATAGTATTTAGTTACCTAAGGCATATATAATCAAAATGTCTTTGGCATTCTCATTTCTCTTATTTTATCTTTTTTTTTTTTTTGGCCACACAGCTTGCAGGATCTTAGTTCCCCGACCAGGGATCGAACCTGGGACCCGGCAGTGAGAGCACCGAGTTCTAACCACTGGGCCAATTCCCGCCAGGGAATTCCTATATTTTATTTAAAGTCTTTTAATAAGACTTTAAAATCTCATTTTAAAGTCTTTTGAGTGATTATTGTTTAGTTTCTATAATTAGGTATAGTTTTGAGGTTTGAATTTGAACATTTTTGATATAGCAAAATGTACTAGTGTTTCCCATACATCTGTGTTACATTCAGATGGATGGGTTGAAATACCAACAGAGTGATAGTTGAATGAGGTTGTTCAATGGTGCGGGTGTATAGGGACAGAGATTAACCATCACTTTTGAGGCATAGAAAATTCCAGCCAAGGAAAATCCAGCTCCATGGGGTCACTCATACATGGAAGATGAATGACGATTGTAAATCTGAATTTTTCTCTTATGGTGACTTGGGGTAGACATTGACCCATCTCTGCTGTGTCTAGGTGAAGGCATAACGAGTTTTCATTGAAAGCTGAATTAAGCAGTATTTTAAAAAACCCTCCACACATCATAAGAAAAAGACTAATAACTGAATTTGGAAATGGATAAAGGATATGTACAGGCAGTTTGCAGTTGAAGAAGCCAGAACTTTTAGTAAACATATGAAAAGAATCTTAACCTCACTTGTATTTAGTGAAATATAAATCAAAGCCACAATGAAATACCATGCTAGGTATATCATATTGGCAAAGAGTAATAAGGTTGATAACAACAAGTATTGGCAAGGAACTAATTAATATTTGACTGGTGGGAGTATAAATTGGTGAACCATTTTTTGAAAGCTATTTGGCAATACCTAATAAAGTTGAACATGAATATTCCCTAAGATCCAGCCCCTTCATTTCTTGGTATCTGCTCTAGGGAAATTCTCATACATATTCCCAGAGAGACATGTACAGAATGTACATTGCAACATCGTTTGTGGTAGTGAAGAACTGAAAACTGCCTAACCTAACATGTCTCTGTTTCTGTGTCTCTGTCTCTCTCTCTCTCTCTCACACACACACACACACACACACACACACACACGTTATTTTCAAGACCATTTGCAAGTCACAATACTCATGACATTTTACCCCTAAAGCTATTTTTTAAAAACAGAGTTCTGAAGCAGATGTAAAAAATATTAACATGTTTGACATGTTTGATTTTGCTGGTGGGAACATATAGATCTGGTATTTTCTGTACTCCTCTGTATTTGTGAGATGTTAAAAAGAAACATGATTTTTGTTTCCCTCCTTTGCTTTCTTTTCTTCACAAATTTCTTTTAATTCCCCACCTTCAGACTAAACATCTTTCCCGTTCTGCATATTGTTTGATTTGAATCTTTAATGTGTCTTTGGCTCTTTTCCTCATGTGATTTGAAGAATCTCCAAGGTACATATTTTGTGTCCAGAGTTCTTTAGATATCTGCTTGTTCCTAGTGATCTCCGTTCAATATCACATAAGCTGGTTGGGCCTAAGTTGTTAGTAATTTCTTCGCTTCTTTGATATTAGTGGGAGTTTGAGTTGACGATTGGAACTTAACTTTTGTATTTCATGACAGGAAAGGTTTGCAGAGCTTGTTTTTTAATATTGCTCCATCTGCCCGTCTTGGTATATAAGATATTTCTATGTAGGGAGGGATGTTTGTTTTAGTGTATGACAGATACTTACGATGAAGATTAGATCATGCACTTCTAGCTGAGAATTTCCGAAGCATGTAATAAACAGTTCTTAATCTTCAAAAGAGAGGCTTGGGGTGCCCCCTCAGTCGGCCTGCCTACACAGTATTTTCAGCTGCCAGAACGGACTCTCTGCCCATGTCAAGCTCACTTTACATGGACATACTTCTAGTTCCCTATTTTCTTTCATCTGCTTCTTTGGTAAACAGACGACAGAAACTTCCTCTGCCTGATCTTTCTATGACATACTGCAAATTTAGCTCAGACGCCAGCTGGCTCTGTGTCTTTGGCTATTCATAGAAAGGGAGGGTTTACCTTCCTTCCTTCTGAAGAAACCTGATTTTTTTCCATGGGTCCGAATCTGTTTGCCAAGGGCTATTTGGAATGGGAGCTCCTGGGGAATGGAAAAAGACCTCTCTTTTTGTGGTACTTGAACAGTCTTTTTAAAAACTACATTGATGAGTTATTACTAATCTGTGCTTGCTTTTTTTTTTTTTTTTTTTAAATTTTTTATAGCTACTTTATTTATTTATTTATTTATTTATTTATTTTTGGCTGTGTTGAGTCTTTGGTTCGTGCGAGGGCTTTCTCTAGTTGCGGCAAGTGGGGGCCACTCTTCATCGCGGTGTGGGGACCGCTCTTCATCGCGGTGCGCGGGCCTTTCACTATCGCGGCCCCTCCCGTTGCGGGGCACAGGCTCCAGATGCACAGGCTCAGTAGTTGTGGCTCACGGGCCCAGCTGCTCCGTGGCATGTGGGGTCTTCCCAGACCAGGGCTCGAACCCGTGTCCCCTGCATTAGCAGGCAGATTCTCAACCACTGCGCCACCAGGGAAGCCCTGTGCTTGCTTTTGAATTGTTTTTTTCCTCTTATATTCCTGGGTGTTGTAAAGACTTACACAACCATTCATGAGCTGTTGGTCATCACAGAGAATCCACTTGGGTAACAGATAGAAGTGAATGCAAATGGTGCAGAACATGTAGCTCGGCCACTCTCCCCAAAGGCTACTCTGGTCCTAGCCTGGTCCTGGATTCTAATTTTGATCCAGAAACTACCCCTAAGGCAGCCTATAAGATACAGGCTGGGCTCTGTGACTGACCTGGAAGTCTGACCCAGGGCTTCCAAAGTTCCCATTTAAGCTGGAGCCAATGGGGCCTTTCGAGAGTCCTGGGCAAAATTTGTTTACTTCCCAGTTCAGGAGAGAGTTTTTTCTTGTCGGTTTAGACTCCCTGCCCAGGCTTGGTCAGAATTGGACAGGTTTGGGGGCAATATTTACTACAACATTTGTCTCAGTTTATTTTCACAAATCTTTTAACATCACGAATATCCCTAATTACCATGTCCCTGCTTTTGTTTCTGTTCTGATGTCCTAAATTTGGAAACTGGTAACTGGACTGTGTCTTTAGGGTGAGGACTGGATATTTTAAATTTTCTATTCCTAACATCCACCCCAATGTCCGGGAGATAATACCTTCTCAATAAATGTCTGTGCCTAGAAAATACGGCTGAGTAAATGGTTGTAAAACATATCCCAAAGTCACTGTACTTATTTTATCCTTCTCCAGTTTTTTTTTTTTTTAACTCTTGTTTTCATCTCTCTTAGACCAAAGTCTTACATGGTTTCTAGCATCATTTGTACTGCTTCCTGTAACTCTTCCTTCATACCTCTTCCCCCAAATTTTGTTCAGTTAAAAAAAAAATAAGGTCTTGTTTTCTCCCTTGGGCTTTGTCCTTCATGTTTAAATGATTTTAAACATTACTCGTATCTCTGTCTGCTGCTTCTATAGTATTATCTCAAGCTCTTGCTGGTTGTTATGCCTGCTGACTCTGGCTTATGGGGAATTAATTGTTTCTGCGTGGGTCTGTGGTTTAGGCTGGTGAGCTCATCTTCAGCGGAGGTTTAATATGTGGGAATCCTGGATTGCTTGGATTGAGAGCACATCTCTCCAGATAGATTTTGTTTCTTCTTCTTGGCACCCTAAGGGTATCCTTGGCTTAGAACCAATTTTTATGCCGATTTTTTAGCTTGAAAGTTTCTAGACTGCAAAGGTATTGTGAATTCAAAACCCCAAACCACACGAGGGCAGACTCTGGAGACGTGGATGCTCAGTGGAGACACTTTTGTTCTTCCACCAAGAATCTAGGCCAAGGCATCGCTTTGCCATCTGCCCATGGAGTGTCTGGCTTTTTCTCGAGCCCACCATTGCACTTCAAGGATCTTTCTTCAAGACCGCTTCATGGGTCTTCCAGTTCCAGTTCTCTACCTCACCTCCCATCCCTGAGCAAGTGTTCAGTCCCAGGCTCCTGGGGTATGACTTCTCTCTGAAGGGTAATAAGCTCATGTGCTTCCAGCTTTGGTTCTCACTTTACTGTTCATTTCTGGCCCCAGACTATTACTTTAACTTACTGTAAGCTCATTTAAATGAATGTTTACTATATGTTTGTCACATTTTCCCCAGAATCTCTTAGGGATTATAATGGAAAGTTTTTTAGACTATCAAGGCAACTTCTAAAATGATGTTCTTGTTTCCATTTTTATAAAGAAAAATGTTTTAGGTTAGTAACCAAGACACCTAATTCTTTGGCATCAGTTTGCTGTGTCGGGCAAGTCATATAATCTAGGGGTCAGATTCCCTATCTTTTAAATAGTGGTAACAAGACTTAACAACACAGTTCTGAAAGGTGTGTCTCCTCTGATAGGGATGTTATGAGATTTAAGTAATAGAATAGATGAAAAGACATTTTGAAAAAAAATTAAAAGCCCTGCATAAGTACCAGATAGGTTTTTTTTTTAACATCTTTATTGGAGTATAATTGCTTTACAGTGGTGTGTTAGTTTCTGCTTTATAACAAAGTGAATCAGTTATACATATACATATGTCCCCATATCTCTTCCCGCTTGCGTCTCCCTCCCTCCCACCCTCCCTATCCCACCCCTCTAGGTGGTCACAGAGCACCGAGCTGATGTCCCTGTGCTATGCAGCTGCTTCCCACTAGGTATCTATTTTACATTTGGTAGTGTATATGTGTCCATGCCACTCTCTCACTTCTTCCCAGCTTACCCTTCCCCCTCCCCGTGTCCTCAAGTCCATTCTCTACGTCTGCACCAGATAGGTTTTGTTTCTTCTTTTAGATGCCATAGGGGTATCATTGGCCTAGGACTTATTTTTACTAGTATTATTACTAGTATTCTCTTTTCCCCAGAGCCTTCCCCCTCCTTCTTCTACCATTGCATCTCCTACTCCATTTGTCTAGCTTATGGCAAGTAGAGTGGCCCTGTACTTAGGCAGAGGATGAACTGCAGTTGGTGAGACCTGGCTGGTTTCACCTCATTGGGTATGGTGATAAATGTGGCTCTGTTATTCACACCTCAACTCATGATCCTGTACATCACTCGGGTTCCTTGCTAGAGAGCAGGTGTTGGTCAGTAGTAATAATGCATTGTTATTTTGGGTAAGGTCTTAATAGCACATGAAATTATTTATGTGATTCTGCTGCTTCAGCGAACCAAACAACTACTGCCTGAATACAGATCTTCTCTGCAGTTACCTGTCTATGGCTTGTCACTGAAGGAGAGTGTCAATTGGCATAGATGTTCAGGAAGCTACAGGAAGCCTTTAAATGCATATTAACAGGAACACTGGGATTTACAGTCAAGGAGTTTTTACAATATGATCTCATGTAACACACCCATTTTATAATATAAAAACTTCAGTTTGAACAAGTTGTGTCATAAAAGGGGCCGCAGAATGAGCAAAGCCAGTTATATAATGATGGACCAACCAGATTTGGATATTGGTGTTTTCTTGGCTTTTATTTGAGGCCAAGTTCTCAAACAGAGCATTGACTTTGCTTCAGGTCAAATTAAAGTTATAATTTGCGTTGGGTTAGTCCTTGTTTAAATCACTTAGGTGAGGCTTAATTTGTTGAACAAAACTCTGGAACCAGTTCAATTCACGAAAGAACATATAATTATATAACTTTTATCCTAAGACCCAAGAGGTACTTTTCAGTTGATATAATGAGGATTCAAAGGGAATATGAAACTAAAAAGGAAAGTGCTTGTAGAAATATCAATAGAAGAAATAGAAATAGAAGACATTTGTGAAAGTCTGGTCTCAGTTATTTGTATAGTTCATTGCACAGATTAATACACTTGATTCTCAAATAAGCAAACATGTTTTTAAATATTGAAACTTTATTTTCACAGAAAGGATGATATAGCAATAAGAGGGTTAACCATGGTTGTATATCTTACTGAATTTTCCAAGGCATACCATTATTTAATGGGGAATAGTTAACATGACTGCCCTATTTCCTCTTATCTGTAGTGATTGCCTGCAGCATACATAGACAACATAAATTCCCAGCTAACTCAAACCCCCTCTTTTGATCCACTGAAAAGTTAGTTAATCCATTCATAAAATCTATTTACCAGACCTCCTAACAAATAGACTGGTCTGAAGATCAGTGCTTGTCATGTTCCCTGCCTGCCATCTGTTTTAGATATTAGTGAGTCATGAAATGCCTAAAAGCTATGGTCTGAAAGAGACTGAGAACAGAGGGCCTGAACTGTCCGCAAACAGAATAACAGAATCCTTAGGCTACAAGGACTGTTAGGTATATTGTCTAATCAAGTGATGATAGGAATGATGATTAAAGTCAGTAGTGAATCCACAAATCTCGAAACTAAAATGCATGCTAGTTTCAGGAGAAACCTCTAAGATAGCATATAGGCTTTTGTTACTGTTGTTATGGGACAGTTGATGGAAGTTTGTGGAAGAGACCACACACATAGACTAGTTCAGTTTGGTCAGTTTATGCTGAGCACCTACTGTGCTGCTACTATGGGGAGAGAGGGGAGTAAGGCCTATTCTTTACTCTATGAGAGTTCTCAGTCTTGGAGGGAAGATGTAACCAAACCAAACTTGGGTCTGCTCGCCTATGTGCAGTAAAGACAATCTACTGATACTGGGCTGTAGTGAAGGAAGGTGCAGCATTTATCGCAAGGCCAAGCAAGGGGTACTTGCCTTAGCAAGGGGTGGCTATTGCTCAAAATGCCTGCACTCCTCAATGGCTTTCGGGGAAAGGTTTTTAAAGTCAGGGTGAGGGAGACGGTTTGGGGATGTGTGACCAGCTTGTGGACATTCTTCTGATTGGTTGGTGGTGAGGTAATCGGGAGTCAACATCATCAACCTTCTGGTTCCAACTTATCTGGGGTCTACGTGCTTGTGGTCAGCATGCAGTTAACTTCTTCCTCTTGGTGGGGGTTTCAGTATCTGCAAAACAACTCAAGGATGTGGCTCAGGATATTATCTATAGCCCTTGAGGAGGAACTAAAGGTCCTAGACTTTGTTTAATGGCTAAACTATTATTATTTTCTCTTACTTTTCTTTGTTTCTTTCTTTCTCACTTCTTTGATTAAATTTATTCTTTGGAACTCGGGGAAGGCCTAGGAGGCTAAAGTTTTTCTACAAACAAGAGGCAGGTAGAGGACAGGGACACGGGTCCTGTCCTGGGAAGGCCCCATAGGGTCCTGCTGGGTTACAGTATCACACAACTATCTATGCTGTGACAATAAAGGCTACTATGGAGCACTTGCTGGGCATGGGCCCAGCCTCATGCCTGACTAGGACTTATTTACTTACATTATCTTGAATGTTCTTATCAGTTCTCTAGGGAGATATTATCATCTCCAGTTTACAGATGGGAAAGCAGTATTTTTTCCCCTGCCTGTTAGCATGCTGCCTCTCAGCACAATATGTTAAATGCCTTGCCAAAGACTGAGACTGGAATCTGACAGGTGAAGGTCTAATCTTGACTCTGCTATATACCTGTGGGGTCTTGAGGACATTTCTTAATTTATTTGAGCCATAGTTTCTCATCTATGAAACAGAGTAATATCTACCTCACCTCTCAGCTTCAAGGTCAACATCCTTACTCAACCACTCTAAGGAATCTTTTTCCCATCTCCCCAGTCACTTGATCTCATTATCCTGTTTTTATTTTGTTATGGCCTTTATCACCATCTGAAAGGATCTCATGTGTCATTGGCTTACATAACTACTGTTGGCCTCCCCACGTGATTATGAGTTTCATGAAGCCAGGGACTGGGCCTGTCATGGTCACCCTCCCTGTCCCCAGAATCTGGCTTCTGGCACATAGTAGGCATTCAATAAGTACTACATGAATGGGCAGTGGTCTAGGCAACAGTTAATGGAAAATGTCCTTGTGAACAATTCCACTAGGTTCTCTTAGAAAGAAAATAAATCATTGAAAGCTTTGAACTATGCTGTTAAGGTAGGTAGAAAGATTTGAATTTTTTTTTTTAACCATACTGAAGGTTTAAAAGTAAATTGAATTTCATCATCCAGTGCATGATGGTCCATCCTTGACCTGAACTGGGCTTCAATAAAAGGAGCAGGGAGGCAAATACGACACACAGACACAGAAATCGGGATCTTTCATACACGTGACTGTGGGAGATGCTGAGAGAAATGTGTAACCAGAACTGACCTGAGTAGGTGTTTGGCCTTCCCTCTCTGTCACAAGCATTAATCTCAGAGTAAGTGACATGTTGTACTATAACTACAAAAGATACCTCCGGCTGCCACTGACTTGTTTATCTTTGCCATTGTTTCAGGATTCTGAGAAGCGAACCCCGCTTCATGTGGCTGCGTTTCTGGGAGATGCAGAGATCATTGAACTCCTGATTCTGTCAGGTAAATATCAGCTGTACTTAAAAGTCAACTGCAGATAAAAATTTAAATGACCAATTTACTGGATTGACTACTACAATGAACCCAAACAAAATTTCTTTACTGTGCTCGTGGAAGTTTGTTTGATCATGGAGTTTATCAGTAGACAAGGGACAATGCAAGACCTTCTTCTTATTGAAAAATGACTTCTCTAGTGAAACTTTTATATTGCTTTGAAAGTCTGATTCCTGACTGTCTAACCAGGCCCAGTATTGTAAATGAATTCAGTACATTTGGATATCTTTTAATTTTTTTTCATTGTAAATAACAAAGAACAAACAAGAAAGCTGTTTTCTTAAGGTCTACATGAACACACGTAAATGTTTATGTGTATCTACATATATTTAAATTGCATTACAAAACAATACTATGTTTTGCTTATGGATACATGACTGTAACAATATAATCAAAGAATAAAAATATGGAAGGAAAAGAAACATATCCATTTCTGGATAGTGGTTACCTCTGAGGAGGCCAACTGAGTGAGAGATGTCTTCAGGGGAGGGTATGAAAGAGACTGTAACTCTGTAAAATATTTTATTTTTTAAAAATTGGGGTAAATATGGCCAACACATGTTAAATCAGATTTGTGTGTGTACTGGTCTTTGTGATATTATTCTCTTTATTTTTCGATGTATTTTAAATATTTCATCAGATTTTTAAAATGTCAGTGTTTTCATTTTTGGAAACCTGTATGCTTGGTACATCTCACCAAACAGGTTTCCAAAATCAGTATGTGCTTTCTCCCTTGAGTATTTGCTAGACAAATCCCCAGAATGAATCTGAGCACGTGCACGTGTCTCAGTGTGGATTGTATGCAGGCCAGCTGGCTTTCTTCCTCCTTCTTTTGGTTTGGGGAGATTCAAATCTGGAGGCAATGCCTCTGCCCACAGACTATGCAAAAGGCCTATAATAAGGTTTTACCTTTGTTTGCAGTAGTAAAGGGAAACTGTAGAATTCCAAAGTCAGCTATGCAAAGGTAGGAACTGACATGGTGTTCGAGCAGATGTAGAGAACATTATGAAAAAGAAGCAAGCGTTGTGCTGTGATACACAAAGAAGACTCACATTGCCCTTATTTTTGTTGTGTTTGTGTCCTTGAGGTGGGTTTTCCCAGGAAACAAGTATTTTGTGCCTTACAATGCTTGTGCCCCGTGTTCCTGACAATCTTGTGGAACTTAAGTTCGACTCCATGTAGTATTTCTGGTGCTCTTGAGAACAGGCCTTCATTCTGATAATTCTAAAGATGTTTCAGGGCTGTGTTCCAAACAAAACATGTACTGTTTGATGCCGGCACAGTCTGTGGCTAACAGACAGCGCACACCTGGCTGGTCGCCCCAACAGGAGAAATTTGGCCCATGGAAAATTATAGGCAGAATTGGTGAGGGTGAAAAATAAAGAGTTTTGTGGTATGACACCTAATGGTCCCGACCCGCTGTACTCACCATCTAAATGTTGTATTAAGAGACAGCTCTGGGTCTCAGAGGAATGTTTGGTTCATGAATGTACAAATTCAAAACCTTGTTTTAGATCCCCAGCTTTGGTGTTTTGGTTTTTGGTTTGTTTTTCCACATTCGAAGGGGAAGGTTTTAATTCTTCAGCATGAAGGACCCATCTATTTTTTTTTCGGGCATCTGGGGTCTGGTGATCAAGAAACTTGGCTTCACCTTCCCTTCACGTGGGCATGGAGTACACCAGCCTCTTTTAAACGGGGCTTATTCCGTAGAGCCAGGAGAAACTGTTCTGTATATCTTGATCTGTACACCTGTTCTCTTAGCCCAGTCACCTAGGAAGAATCACTGGCTATTAATGTCTCTAGTATAATTTTGGGTGGCACATGCTATGGAAATTTTCCTTCTTCCCTCATCAAATTAGGAAGACTAAGGGCATGGGAGAGCATTGGGAAAGTTCTTTAGAAATTTTATTCAGCTGTGGAAACTTAGGCGAATTCTTGGAATTCTCATGGTTTTAATTTCCCCGAAAGGTCCTTTATTCAATTTGTATATATTCCTAAAGAAATATCATTGCAAGAGCAATGATTTCATCTCTGAGCTTACATCTGGCAGCTGACCCTTTAGGGAATCCAACCAAACTGTTTTCCAATTTAATAATGAATGAGGTGCTAACAATTCCCACGTTGGACAAATCACTTGGCTTTGCCAGAATTGCCCATTACAGCTGTGTTCTCCATTGTTGTATTAACTTACAGAGCATAGTGTAACCCAAGCCCGTTAAATTCCTACTGACATTATCTCCTGTTAGCCAGGCAGATGGAACCCTGAATGCCTCTGAGCAGACAGCGAGGAATTCAGGCCTTGCAGATTTCCTCTTCTTCTAACTGCCGGTCCACATTCTGGCTTTATTTTCCCCACCTGCTTCTAGCTTCTGTTTTGGAACTGGCCGAGTCAGGATTAAGGCAAATACAAGGGTCAAGAGCTTGCTAAATCGTTTGCCTGGAGATGGATGAATGAGATCAGTGTGAACCAATCAGTGGCCAAGAGTTAAGAGCCTAGGCTTGAGATACAGGAAACAGAGCACACAGAGAAACAGTCACAGTAACGAGACCCTGTGGAGAAACTGGAGACACACAAGGGTTAGAGAGTTCTGGGCTGAAGGAAGAAAACCGGAAGTACCCACCCTCTAACATGGGAGTGTTTGTGAGTTGTAACTACTAATTAAAAATAGTAAATTTATTAGAACGTAGGCCACCAAACAAGTGGTATTCCTGTAAAATTATTTCCTGTGATTGTTCAAAATGTGATTACTACTCCCAATGCAAATTGCCTCCAGAGCTGGTAGCAGGTCATTCTTTTGATTATCTCATGCATAACAAATATTCATCCTTTGAGGTTGGATTTGATTTTTTTTTTTGGTCTAGAGAAAGAGGGGTGATTAAATGAGTCAATGCTGATTTTGGCCTCCAATGTAGTGCGATTATAAAGTAATGGGCCATTTGCTGATGGGTATATAAACTGGCTCCAAAGGCAGCTCCAAGGGAAGTTTTTAAAATGCTTTGGACAACTGCTACATACATGGAATTATCATACACTCTTCCAAGGTCATTGCTTTGAAGGACAGTGCTCCTGGGCTGTAATAAGATTTGGTCTGTTTGTTAAAAAAAAAAAAAAAAAATCAAAAGCAAGCTGATCTCACTGTATTATAATCATACTTCATATGATCTTTCTTTCATATTTCTTTTTCTTTTAAATTAATTTATTTATTTATCTATGTTTTTGGCTGTGTTGGGTCTTTGTTGCTGCACGTGGGCTTTCTCTAGTTGTGGTGAGCGCGGCTACTCTTCTTTGTGGTGCGCGGGCTTCTCATTGTGGTGGCTTCTCTTTGTTGCAGAGCACGGGCTCTAGGTCCGTGGTCTTCGGTAGCTGTGGCATGTGAGCTCAGTAGTTGAGGCGCACAGGCTTAGTTGCTCCGCGGCATGTGGGATCTTCCCGGACCAGGGCTCAAACCCGTGTCCCCTGCATTGGCAGGTGGATTCTTAACCACTGCGCCACCAGGGAAGTCCCCATATTTATTTCTATAATTAAAAGCCAAACATTGGCTAAGCCCGCCTTAAGAATCAGTTGTTCTCTCTGGCCTGTAAGAGTTTTAGTCATTTGGTTTACCTTTTTTCTTTATTCTTCTTCCTAGAAGACAGGGCTAAGAGAACAGAAATATTGCCTCCGGAAAAGATGCTCAGAGTTGTTTTTACTCCTAATATCTATGATAATAAAATCAAGTGTTACGAGGGATAAGATTTTAAAAAAAGGTACTTAATTTGTAATTAGAGTTTAACTTTTAGTTGGGTCTTTGTTTCTGCAGAATCAGTATAGCCTAGTGCTTTAAAAAAAAAATGATAAGCTTTAAAATGTCCTTGGGGAAAAAGCATTTGCCTTTAAATCATGAGACATGCAGACTCTGTGTCCTTCAGTGCACAATGGTGCCTGACAGGCAGGTAGATAACATGAAGCTTCCTTTAGAAAAATCAGTTATAAATATTCAACTCAAAACCATCTGATGTCTTCCTCTGACATGTAAACAAGACTCTCAGACAGACGGAGGAAGAGGATGAGGAAGCCGGTCTCACGGAATGACACTGATGAAATACTGCGTCCCGATTCAGATAACTCTGCTTTTGTCGTAATAATTTTGTTGTTCTGGGAGAGGAGGTTTACTCGGCAGCTGCCTCTTCAACCTTTTGGAGGAGGATTAGTAGAGGAATGGAGGACTTAAATAGTGACTGAAAGAATCTACTTCCTAGATTTCTAATTATCTTTCATTTCCTCAAGTAACCCCAAAGCTGCATGAACACAGTGCTGATGTTTGTTACACACGGGGCGTGTGTTGCTATGCTGCGCAGCAAGCTCAGGGTCAAGGTGGTGGGATGAATCGGGAGATTGGGATTGACGTATATACACTAATATGTATAAAATAGATAACTAATAAGAACCTGCTGTATAAAAAATAAATAAAATAAAATTAAAAAAAATAATAACGACAATATAAATGTATGCATATAAATTATAAGAAAAACATAGAAAAATAGGAGAAATAGGCAAAGAATATAAATAAATGGTTCTCAGAGAATGAATTATAAATGACCAGTAAACAAACATATTAGAAGATGCCCAACCTCACTGTTAAACAGGAAACCAAAAATGTGAGACCATTTTTCTCCAATCAGATTTGCACTATTTTATTTTATTTCTTTATTTTTGGCTGCATTGGGTCTTCATTGCTGGGTGCGGGCTTTCTCTAGTTGCGGTGAGTGGGGGCTACTCTTCGTTGCGGTGCGTGGGCTTCGTGGTGCGTGGGCTTCTCATTGCGGTGGCTTCTCTTGTTGCAGAGCATGGGCTCTAGGTGCGCGGGCTTCAGTAGTTGTGGCACGTGGGCTCAGTAGTTGCAGCACTCAGGCTCTAGAGCGTAGGCTCAGTAGTTGTGATACACGGGCTTAGTTGCTCTGCGGCATGTGGGATCCTCCTGGACCAGGGCTCGAACCCGTGTCCCCTGCACTGGCAGGCAGATTCTTAACCACTGCGTCACCAGGGAAGTCCTGCAGTATTTTAAATAACTGATAATATCAAGTGTTGATGAGAATGTGGGGAAATTAAGCAATCGTACACTGTGAGTGTGTACATTGATACACTTTGGAGGGTTCAGACTATGAAAACCAAAAGTGTGCTTGACTGTTGACACAGAAAGTCCGATTCTAATTATCTATCCTAGACAAATACTTGCACATTTGCGTAAGGAGTCATTTTCTGGATGTTCATAGCAGCATTGTTTGACTAGTGAAATACTGGAAACAATTGAAATACCCATCAATAGAGAGAATGTCTAAAAAAAATGTGTATTTATATGTTGGAATACATGTGGCAAATAAAGAGAATGGACTCATTCTCTAAGTTTCAACATAAAAAGATATGAAAAATATATTATTGAATGAAACAAGGAAATTCAGTGTTATTACAATATGACACATTAATGTAAAATCATACTTATGAAATAGTGCTATAAATTTTTAAAAATTGTGTAATATTTTAAAAAACAAGAAGACTATTGTATTGGCCACTCAGCTTCTTAATTCTCTGATTTTCTATGGGTACACATATTTGTATATGAAGACATAAAAGAAACCAGAAGCTCACCAACCAAACTCAGAGTAGTAGTTTTCTTCAGGGAGTGAAGAGAGTCCAGCATTGGGGATGATTCTCAAGGGGATTTTACCTAAATCTTTAACAATCTATCTTTTAAAAGAAGAATGCATTCATGTATTACTCATATGATCAAAACATGAAGTAAAATAAGTCTGCTGCTATTCATGGTGATAGGCACATTTTCATAGCTCTGGTTCAAGCCAGTTCAGTCGAGGAGACATTGCTGGATCTCTCTTTTAACCAGAAAGCATCCTTCATGTGGCAACTGTTAACTAAGGTCTCAGCTGGACTCAGAACTGTGCCAGTGGTAGATACCCCCAGTCTCTATCCCTTAGTTCCCTGACTCTACTTCGATAACAGTTAGCAAGCAAGTATACAGTGTTTACCATGTGCCAGGAAGTGATCTCAGGGCTTTTGTGGTACATCCTTCTAGAATGTTTAATGTTTTTACAAAAATGGGTTCATTCATTCATAATGTTTTAGTACTTGCTTTTTGCGCACAACCATAGTTTGTGAACATCTCTCCACATTATTAAGCATTCTTACAAAGCATCGCAGCTACATCATGTGGCTGTATTGTAATTTATTTAACCAACTCTTTGTCTAATGCCAAAGTTGTTTCCAGTATTTTACTTTTATGACTAACCTTTCTTAAATCATCCTTAAAGATTAGTCTTAACATTTACCCAGTTATTTCCTTAAGATAAAGCATTCTAATGTACACATACAAAGACAAAAATAGGTTGTGTATATGAGAGAGAGAGGGAGGAGGGAGGAGAGAGGAGGAGGGGACAGAGGGAGGGAGGAGAAAGAGAGGAGGATGGAAGGTAAGATTTTGGGGTTTTTTTGTTTAACATCTTTACTGGAGTATAACTGCTTTACAGTGTTGTGTTAGTTTCTGCTGTATAACAAAGTGAATCAGCTATATGCATACGTATATCCCCATATCCCCTCCCTCTTGCGTCTCCCTCCCACCCTCCCTATTCCACCCCTCCAGGTGGTCGCAAAGCACCGAGCTGATCTCCCTGTGCCATGCAGCTGGGAAGGTAAGATTTGAACTTGCAGTGGCAAAAGCAGGTAGACACAGGTCAGGCATGCACTACACACATGTCCTCTGCCCTCGTCAGTATGCTGGTGGTTTGGCTGGTGAGGGAGCTACTGGGATGAGATGCTTACATTCAAAATGTGGTGATAAAATGGCATGTGGAAAGACAGCAAAAGATTCGCTAAGATTCTAGAGCCCTCCCACCTTTGGGTAGGCACAAACTTTTTTTTTTTTAATTTTTTTTTTTATACAGCAGGTTCTTATTAGATAGCTATTTTATACATATTAGTGTATACATGTCAATCCCAGTCTCCCAATTCATCCCACCACCACCACCCCCCGCCCCCGTTTTCCCCCCTTGGTGTCCATACATTTGTTCTCTACATCTGTGTCTCTATTTCTGCCCTGCAAACCAGTTAATCTGTACCATTTTTCTAGATTCCACATATATGCGTTAATATATGATATTTGTTTTTCTCTTTCTGAGTTACTTCACTCTGTATGACAGTCTCTAGGTCCATCTACGTCTCTACAAATGACCCAATTTTGTGCCTTTTTATGGCTGAATAATATTCATTATTGTATATATATACCACATCTTCTTTATCCATTCATCTCTGGATGGGCATTTAGATCGCTTCCATGACCTGACTATTGTAAATAGTGCTGCAATGAACATTGGGGTGCATGTGTCTTTTTGAATTACAGTTTTCTCTGGGTATATGCCCAGTAGTGGGATTGCTGGGTCATATGGTAATTCTATTTTTAGTTTTTTAAGGAACCTCCATACTGTTCTCCATAGTGGCTGTATCAATTTACATTCCCACCAACAGTGCAAGAGGGTTCCCCTTTCTCCACACCCTCTCCAGCATATGTTGTTTGTAGATTTTCTGATGATGCCCATTCTAACCGGTGTGAGGTGATACCTCATTGCAGTTTTGATTTGCATTTCTCTAATAATTAGTGATGTTGAGCAGTTTTTCATGTGCCTCTTGGCCATCTGTATATCTTCTTTGGAGAGATGTCTATTTAGGTCTTCTGCCCATTTTTGGATTGGGTTGTTTGTTTTTTTAATATTTAGCTGCCTGTGCTGTTCATATATCTTGGTGATTAATCCTTTTTCCATTGATTTGTTTGCAAATATTTTCTCCCATTCTGAGGGTTCTCTTTTCATCTTGTTTATAGTTTCCTTTGCTGTGCAAAAGCTTTGAAGTTTCATTATGTCCCATTTGTTTATTTTTGTTTTTATTTCCATTACTTCAGGAGGTGGATCAAAAAAGATCTTGCTGTGATTTATGTCAAAGAGTGTTCTTCCTATGTTTTCCTCTAAAAGTTTTATAGTGTCCGGTCTTAGATTTAGGTCCTTAATCCATTTTGAGTTTATTTTTGTGTATGGTGTTAGGGAGTGTTCTAATTTCATTCTTTTACATGTAGCTGTCCAGTTTTCCCAGCACCACTTACTGAGGAGACTGTCTTTTCTCCATTGTATATCCTTGCCTCCTTTGTCATAGATTAGTTGACCATAGATATGTGGGTTTATCTCTGGGCTTTCTATCCTGTTCCATTGATCTATATTTCTGTTTTTGTGCCAGTGCCATATTGTCTTGATTACTGTAGCTTTGTAGTATAGTCTGAAGTCAGGGAGTCAGATTCCTCCAGATCTGTTTTGTTCCCTCAAGATTGCTTTGGCTAGGGCTTCCCTGGTGGCGCAGTGGTTGAGAATCTGCCTGCCAATGCAGGGGACACGGGTTCGAGCCCTGGTCCGGGAAGATCCCACATGCCGCGGAACAACTGGGCCCGTGAGCCACGATTACTGAGCCTGCGCATCTGGAGCTTGCGCTCCGCAACAAGAGAGGCCATGATAGTGAGAGGCCCGCGCACCGCGATGAAGAGTGGTCCCCGCTTGCTGCAACTAGAGAAAGCCCTCGCACAGGAACGAAGACCCAACGCAGCCATAAATAAATACATAAATAAATTAAAAAAAAAAAAGATTGCTTTGACTATTTGGGGTCTTTTGTGTCTCCATACAAATTTTAAGATTTTTTGTTCTAGTTCTGTAAAAAATGCCATTGGTAATTTGATAAAGATTGCATTGAATCTGTAGATTGCTTTGGGTAGTATAGTCATTTTTACAATATTGATTCTTCCAATCCAAGAACATGGTATATCTCTCCATCTGTTTGTGTCATCTTTGATTTCTTTCACCAGTGTCTTATAGTTTTCTGAGTACAGGTCTTTTACCTCCTTAGGTAGGTTTATTCCTAGGTATTTTATTCTTTTTGTTGGAATGGTGTATGGGATTGTTTCCTTAATTTCTCTTTCTGATCTCTCGTTGTTAGTGTATAGGAATGCAAGAGATTTCTGTGCATTAATTTTGTATCCTGCAACTTTACCAGATTCATTGATTAGCTCTAGTAGTTTTCTAGCGGCATCTTTAGGATTATCTATGTATAGTATCATGTCATCTGCAAACAGTGACAGTTTTACTTCTTCTTTTCCAATTTGTATTCCTTTTATTTCTTTTTCTTCTCTGATTGCCGTGGCTAGGACTTCCAAAACTGTGTTGAATAATAGTGGTGAGAGTGGACATCCTTGTCTCGTTCCTGATCTTAGAGGAAATGCTTTCAGTTTTTCACCGTTGAGAATGATGTTTGTTGTGGGTTTGTCGTATATGGCCTTTATTATGTTGAGGTAGGTTCCCTCTATGCCCACTTTCTGGAGAGTTTTTATCATAAATGGGTGTTGAATTTTGTCAAAAGCTTTTTCTGCATCTATTGAGATGATCGTATGGTTTTTGTACTTCAATTTATTAATATGGTGTATCACATTGATTGATTTGCATATATTGAAGAATCCTTGCATCCCTGGGATAAATCCCACTTGATCATGGTGTATGACCCTTTTAGTGTGTTGTTGGATTCTATTTGCTAGTATTCTGTTGAGGATTTTTGCATCTATATTCATCATCAGTGATATTGGTCTGTAATTTTCTTTTTTTGTAGTACCTTTGTCTGGTTTTGGTATCAGGGTGATGGTGGCCTCATAGAATGAGTTTGGGAGTGTTCCTTCCTCTGCAATTTTTTGGGAGAGTTTGAGAAGGATGGGTGTTAGCTCTTCTCTAAATGTTTGATAGAATTCACCTGTGGCGCCATCTGGTCCTGGACTTTTGTTTGTTGGAAGATTTTTAATCACAGTTTCAATTTCATTACTTGTGATTGGTCTGTTCATATTTTCTATTTCTTCCTGGTTCAGTCTTGGAAGGTTATACTTTTCTAAGAATTTGTCCATTTCTTCCAGGTTGTCCATTTTCTTGGCATAGAGTTGTCCATTGGCATAGAGTTGCTTGTAGTAGTCCGTCATGATGCTTTGTATTTCTGCGGTGTCCATTGTAACTTTTCTTTTTTCATTTCTAATTTTATTGATTTGAGTCCTCTCCCTCTTTTTCTTGATGAGTCTGGCTAAAGGTTTATCAATTTTGTTTACCTTCTCAAAGAACCAGCTTTTAGTTTTGTTGATTTTTGCTATTGTTTTCTTTGTTTCTATTTTATTTATTTCTGCTCTAATCTTTATGATTTCTTTCCTTCTACTAACTTTGGGTTTTGTTTGTTCTTCTTTCTCTAGTTCCTTTAGGTGTAAGGTTAGATTGTTTATTTGAGGTGTTTCTTGTTTCTTGAGGTAGGATTATATTGCTCTAAACTTCCCTCTTAGAACTGCTTTTGCTGTATCCTATAGGTTTTGGATTATCGTGTTTTCATTGTCATTTGTCTCTAGGTATTTTTTGATTTCCTTTTTGATTTCTTCAGTGATCTCTTGGTTATTATTTAGTAACATATTGTTTAGCCTCTATGTGTTTGTGTTTTTTATGTTTTTTTCCCTGTAATTTATTTCTAATCTCATAGCGTTGTGGTCAGAAAAGATGCTTGATATGATTTCAGATTTCTTAAATTTACCAAGGCTTGATTTGTGACCCAAGATGTGATCTATCCTGGAGAATGTTCCATACACACTTGAGAAGAAAGTGTAATCTGCTGTTTTTGGATGGCATGTCCTATAAATATTAATTAAATCTATCTGTTCTATTGTGTCACTTGAAGCTTGTGTTTCCTTATTAATTTTCTGTCTGGATGATCTGTCCATTGGTATAAGTGAGGTGTTAAAGTCCCACTATTATTGTGTTACTTTCGACTTCCTCTTTTATAGCTGTTAGCATTTGCCTTATGTATTGAGGTGCTCCTATGTTGGGTGCATATATATTTATAACTGTTATATCTTCTTCTTCAGTTGATCCCTTGGTCATTATGTAGTGTCCTTCCTTGTCTCTTGTAACATTCTTTAAAGTCTATTTTATCTGATATGAGTATTGCTACTCCAGCTTTCTTTTGATTTCCACTTGCATGAAATATCTTTTTCTATCCCCTCACTTTCAGTCTGTATGTGTCCCTAGGTCTGAAGTGGGTCCCTTGTAGACAGCATATAGATGGGTCTTGTTTTTGTATCCATCCAGTGAGCCTGTGTCTTTTGGTTGGAGCATTTAATCCATTCACATTTAAGGTAATTATCGATATGTATGTTCCTATTACCATTTTCTTAATTGTTTTGGGTTTGTTTTTATAGGTCCTTTTCTTCTCTTGTGTTTCCCACTTAGAGAAGTTCCTTTAGCATTTGTTGTAGAGCTGGTTTGGTGGTGCTGAATTCTCGTAGCTTTTGCTTGTCTGTAAAGCTTTTGATTTCTCCGTTGAATCTGAGTGAGATCCTTGCTGGGTAGAGTAATCTTGATTGTAGTTTTTTCCCTTTAATCACTTTAAATATATCATGCCACTCCCTTCTGGCTTATAGAGTTTCTGCTGAAAAATCAGCTGTTAATGTTATGGGAGTTCCCTTGTATGTTATTTGTCATTTTTCCCTTGTTGCTTTTAATACTTTTTCTTTGTCTTTAATTTTTGTCAGTTTGATCACTATGTGTCTCGGTGTGTTTCTCCTTGGGACTCTCTGCACTTCCTGGACTTGGGTGGCTATTTCCTTTCCCGTGTGAGGGAAGTTTTCAACTATAATCCCTTCAAATATTTTCTCGGGTCCTTTCTCTCTCTCTCTCTTCTCCTTCTGGGACCCCTATGATGCAAATGTTGTTGCGTTTAATGTTGTCCCAGAGGTCTCTTAGACTGTCTTCATTTCTTTTCATTCTTTTTTCTTTGTTCTGTTCTGCGGCAGTGAATTCCACCATTCTGTCTTCCAGGTCACTTATCCGTTCTTCTGCCCCTGTTATTCATCTGTTCTTCTGCCTCAGTTATTCTGCTGTTGATTCCTTCTAGTGTGGTTTTCATTTCAGTTATTGTATTGTTCATCTCTGTTTGTTTGTTCTTTAATTCTTCTAGGTGTTTTTTCTTTAATCTTTTAGGTCTTTTTTAAACATTTCTTGCATCTTCTCGATCTTTGCCTCCATTGTTTTTCCGAGGTCCTGGATCATCTTCACTATCATTATTCTGAATTCTTTTCCTGGAAGGTTGCCTATCTCCACTTCATTTAGTTGTTTTTCTGGGGTTTTATCTTGTTCCTTCATCTGGTACATAGTCCTCTGCCTTTTCATTTTGTCTCTCTTTCTGTGAATGTGGTTTTCGTTCCACAGGCTGCAGAATTGTAGTTCTTCTTGCTTCTGCTGTCTGCCCTCTGGTGGTTGAGGCTATCTAAGAGACTTTTGCAAGCTTCCTCATGGGAGGGACTGGTGGTTGGTAGAGCTGAGTGTTGCTCTGGTGGGCAGAGCTCAGTAAAACTTTAATCCACTTGTCTGCTGATGGGTGGGGCTGAGTTCCCTCCCTGTTGGTTGTTTGGCCTGAGGCAACCCAGCACTGGAGGCCACAGGCGCTTTGGTGAGGCTAATGGCAGACTCTGGGAGGGCTCACACCAAGGAGTGCTTCCCAGAACTTGTGCTGTTTGTGTCCTTGTCCCTGCACTGAGCCACAGCCACCTGCTGCCTCTGTAGGAGACCCTCCAACACTAGCAGGTAGGTCTGGTTCAGTCTCCTATGGGGTCACTGCTCCTTCCCCTGGGTCCCGATGCTTTGTGTGTGCCCTCCAAGAGTAGAGTGTCTGTATCCCCCAGTCCTGTCGAAGTCCTGCAGTCAAATCCTGCTAGCCTTCAAAGTCTGATTCTCTGGGAATTCCTCCTCCTGTTGCTGGACCCCCAGGTTGGGAAGCCTGACATGGGGTTCAGAACCTTCACTGCAGTGGGTGGACTTCTGTGGTATAATTGTTCTCCAGTTTGTGAGTCACCCACCCAGCAGTTATGGGATTTGATTTTATTGTGATTGCACCCCTCCTATTGTCTCATTGTGGCTTCTCCTTTGTCTTTGGATGTGGGGTATCTTTCTTGGTGAGTTCCAGTGTCTTCTATCAATGATTTTTCAGTGGTTAGTTGTGATTCCAGTGCTCTCACAAGAGGGAGTGAGTGCACATCCATCTACTCCGCCATCTTCATCCCAAGAGGCACAAACTTCTGAGGTCCTGCGTTTCCTGCGTGTGCTGACTTGCCTCTATTCAACAGCTTGGGAGATCAGCAATAGTGATTGTGGAGAGAGGACAGAATGAGAAAAAAATGACAATAAGACCAGCAAATAACACGTCATTAACTTGAAATTTTCTTATCAAAACCGACTGTACAGGGGCTTCCCTGGTGGTGCAGTGGTTGAGAATCTGCCTGCCAATGCAGGGGACACGGGTTCGAGCCCGGGTCTGGGAAGATCCCACATGCCGCGGAGCAGCTAGGCCCGTGAGCCACAATTACTGCCCTGTGCATCTGGAGCCTGTGCTCCGCAACAAGAGAGGCCGTGATGGTGAGAGGCCTGCGCACCGCGATGAAGAGTGGCCCCCACTTGCCGCAATTAGAGAAAGCCCTCGCACAGAATTGAAGACCCAACACAGCCATAAATAAATAAGTAAATAAAGTTCTTTATAAAAACAAAAAAACAAAAAAAACGGACTGTACAAATGATGTCATCTGCAAAGCAAACAGCAGCTCTTACTCCTCTTTTCTTACTCACCTGGGGTGAGCCTTAGGAAAGTCCTGGAAGAGACTATGAATGGACCATTTTATATGAAAGTGTCATTTTTCTAACAAGAAGGGCAACTAACCAAGAAAAAAGTAGTGTAAGAAAAAGCAACTTAATCCCCCCCTGAACCATTTTCATTAAGAGACATAAAACTTTAAGTGTACTAGCTTTCTTTGAAATATTTTATTAGAAAATATTTCAAACATATAGAAAAGTATGGAGAATAATGTAATTAATACCCATGTATATCAAGCTTTAAGAAATCTTAAGATTTTTCTATACTTGCATTATATCTTTTTGAAAAGGAGGTAAAGCATTGAAGACACAGTTGAAGCCCATTGTATCCTTTCCTTATCCTTTCACACCCTCCCTCCCAAGAGGCAACCACTAGCCAGAATTGGTAGTTGTTTTCTTTAGCCATATTTATTACTTTTATTTCAATCTATGCATCTATAAACAACATATTGCTTTGTTTTTGTAAATTTAAAAACTTTATGTAACTGGTATTAAGCCATTGGTATTAATCTGCAACTTCATTTGTTCATTCAATGTTGTGTTTTTGAAGTGCATATGTTTATATATATAACTTCAGTCTGTTCATTTCCATGACAGTGTAGCATTCCATTGTACAAATATACCACAGTGTATTTTTCCATTTTATTCTTGATCAACATTTAGGATCCCAATATCTTGCTGTTACAAACATGCTTCAGTGAATATTCTTGTACATGTATGAGAGTTTCTCTAGGGTATATGATTGGGTGGAATTGCTGGGTGGTAGGGCATGCACATCATCAGTTTTATTAGGTAGCACCACCCTGTTTCCAAAGGGGGTTGTACCAATTCACACTCTCTATCTATGTTTCCCTGTTGCTCCAAATCCTTGCTAACTCTCGGCATTTCACACTTTAAAAATTTCCCCAATTTGATGGGTGCAATATGCTTTGTTAATGTTGCTTTCATTTGCTTCTCCCTGATGAATTTTGAAAAGTATCTTTTCACATGTGTCTTACCATTTGGGTTTCTTCTTCTTACATTAGCTTTTTAAGTTTATACACAATATTTACTCTGTGAAAGACCATGAAAACAAAATATGTATTTCTGTTCCATATTATTATAACCAGTGTTTGGAACTAGAAGGAAAAATATGAGAAAGAAGGAATGAAATCAAGGGGGAATATATACATATATATGAAAATATATACATGAAAATGGAGAAAGAGGGAGAGAAGAGTGACTCTAAGGACCAGAGAGAAAGATGGGGAAAATGGAAGGGAAATGCAATCAGTGTTAGTTGAATGCTGTATGAATGTTGCTAGTTTTGAAGTGAGGCACACTGCCCTAGAGCTTGGCTTTGAAGTCAGACCACCTGGGTTCAAATCTACCATTTCCTAGCTGGGGACCTGGAGCATGTTATTTCTCATGGCCTTGGTTCCCTCATCTATAAAACTGGCATAATAATAGTATCTCCCTATTAAATGGATTACACATACGTTAGTATAGAGAGTCAGCGTTCAGATCACGTTAGCCATTCTTAACACGGCTCTTAGCAATTTCACAGCTCTAATGGTAGAATCGTAGCTCCTTAGAACTGAAGAGAGCTTCTCAAGCAAACGAGTAGCCAAGCCTGGGCTCTGCCACCTAGCATTTAGAGCTGCACTGTTCAGTATGGTAGCCACACTCCAGCTGTGGCTGTTGAACACTTGAAGTGTGGCCCGTTTGAATGGAGATGTGCTGTGAGTGTGAAATACACATGGGATTTTGAAGCTTTAGCATGAAAAAAAGAATGCAAATTATCTCAATAATTAAAAAATTCAATTGTATGATAATATTTTGGATATATTGAGTTAAGTAAAATATATTACTAAAGTTAATTTACTTGTTTTTTATACCCTTTTTAGTGTGGTTACTAGAAAATTTTCAGTTACTTGGTTCACATTATATTTCCATTGGGCAGCACTGATTTAGAGGCTCTGAGGCAGAACTGATATGCTACCCATAGCGGGTATCAATCTGTCCCATGTAGCATTCCTTCCTACAAACGTACTAAGGAACGGAGTGACTAAAGTGTTGATAAGAACATCATGCAGACAACCAGGTGAAAATTCAAACCCAGAAACAGAGGGAACTTACGGCCAGATGTTCTTCATCTCAGATGACTGATTTGACTTCGTGACACGGAAGTCCCTTAAAAGTGGGCAGAGAATCTGAAGGGACACCCTGATACAGCCATCTCTACCAGTAGGGAATGAGACTTGAATCCAGCTCTTCGTGAAATCTGGGTGATGTTTGTGACGTGTCAAAGAAACAGCCTAGAATTAAGTAACAAATATACATTTGAGTTATGAGAGAGAATAAAAGGTCTGTCTTCTGATATGCAGGTATAAGCACAATGTGGTAAAATAGACATATTTATGACCCGGGTAAAGGCCTGACAAAAAGATGGGTAATTTTAGAAGGGTTGAATAGCTGAATGTTGGAAGAAGAAATACTAGGACCTGAGGGATAAATACTGTTTGTTTCTAAACCAGAAAGGTAGGCTATGTAACAATCATCTGGTGCTCCCTTGGAACTAAGACTTAGGAGAGGAAAGCTAAAATTTGTTTTTTGGTAGGGAAAATTTTGTTTTAAAATTCACAATTTTTTCTGCTCTTAATTACATCTGGGTTTCCTCCTCCCCAGCATTCTCTAGCATCTGAGTCTCTCTTAGTCTTCAAAAGATACCTGTTTGTGCAATCTCTAGGTGATGGTTCTTTGCATTCTTAAATCTATATGTTTGACTTCCCCCTACTTTCCTGGGCAAAGACTATGCCTCTCACTTCCTTGAAGACCTGAGTCATAGATTTAGAAGTAAATATGACATTAGAGGGGATTTGGAAATAAGAACTGGTAATATTTTTCTAGTGCTTTGCAATTTACCAAGCACCTTCAAATTCACTTGATTCTCCCTACCACCTCATGAGGTGGGTAGAGAAGTATTATTATTATGTTGTTGTTAGCCTCATTTTACAGAGTAGTGGCTTTTGGTAGCTGGGCCAGTAGGTGCTGAAATCAGAATCAAATCTGGGTCTTCTGACCATGAATCCCACTGTCCTTCCCAGACCTCATTCGTTTCACTCCAGAGCATTTAGCCCAGGACATCCTGCTACTGGGGAGTGAGATGTGTGCTGCCTTGGCGTCTTAGCACCACCAAACTGATTTTGTTTGGTTCTTACTGATGTAAAGGGCTTGAAACTTTTCAGGTAAGCTGCCTGGATGAAGTTTGTAGAATTAGGATTCAAATAATTTTAAGCTTGATAAACTAAGTAACAATTTACCAGTGGCTCTCAATCTTAACAGCCTATTACAATAACCGTGGGTCCTGGGGAGTTTTTAAAAAATACCTGTGCCTGGTCCCACCTCCAACTAATGAAATCAGAATGAGGGGAGAAGAGACATTCTCTCTCTCTTTGTTTTAGGGATTATTATGTTCTTGTTTTCTATCATTAGTATGGTTGATGGTATTTGTTCTTCAGTTAAAGAGAAAAAACAGTGTAAGTTTTATGATTAAATTCAATTTCTAGCACACTTTTATCCATGAAAGTCTCCTGCTGCCTTTTTTTTTTCTAAACACGGTTCCTGTTTTTTAGCTGTCAGCTGGCCTTGGCCTCACAGAGGTTGGTCAGCCTCTGCTTACACTTGACTCACTTTCTCGACCCTTGTCTCAGAGCCACCGCCTTTGCACTTCCCCTCCTCTGCCTTACTTTCTAGCTTCTTTGATCCATCCCTCCACTCTTCATCCCCATGAGCTTTCTTCCTTGTTGTCCTAAGGCTAAAACAGTCTACTCGGGCTTCCCTGGTGGCGCAGTGGTTGAGAGTCTGCCTGCCAATGCAGGGGACACGGGTTCGAGCCCTGGTCTGGGAAGATCCCACGTGCCGCGGAGCAACTAGGCCTGTGAGCCACAACTACTGAGCCTGCGCGTCTGGAGCCTGTGCTCCGCAACAAGAGAGGCCGCGACAGTGAGAGGCCCGCGCACCGCGATGAAGAGTGGCCCCCACTTGCCGCATCTGGAGAAAGCCCTTGCACAGAAACGAAGACAGCTAAACGAACACAGCTAAAAATAAATAAATAATAGAAATAAATAAATATTAAAAAAAAAAAACCAGTCTACTCTTATTGCATCTGCAAAGATATCATAGATATTTTCTCCTCCTCTCCTTTTGCAGTCCTTTTATAAAACTTTCCATCTCTGACCAGAAGACTGATCAAAATCCAGATTCCAAAAAAAGGAAGCTCATATTGGGTGTCGTAGTGGTTCAGCTGTAGCTTGGTGGGCGTGTACGCATGGAGAATTGTGCAGGTGTCATGGGCGGAGGGCATACTCTACTTTCTGGGAATCTGTTCCTGTGGAGCTCCTGCTCCGTGATTGTGATCTGGCTCCCAGGGAGCTGAGCATGGGCACCTCCCTGAGTATGACCGGGCTCTGGCTCGTGTGTCAGCCTGTATGCCCACCCCATAGTGTGAGGGAGCCGTGAACAGCCTCCATAGGCTTCATGTTGTGTCTGTCCAAAAGCTCCATGGAACCTGGCTTCTTCCTACCGAAATATTTGGCTAGTTCCAGAGAAATAATTGGGATTCTTGGATAAAACGGATTTCTGCTAATCCCTTTAGCCCAGATCAAATCTCATCAGAACTCAACTTCACTGGCCTCTAGTATACATTTGTTGGAAGGCTGCTCATCGCTAACAGTTTTCCAAGAAGGATGTTGTGTGCCCTGTGAGATAAATATGCTTAATGACTAAAAATAAAATAATGTATATGATTATATATTTTATATTCAGGAATATATATTACATTCTGGAACATGAACACACACACACACACACACACACGCATGCATACACACCCCTGAAAAGCTCTTCATTCTTCAGAACCTACATTTCTATAGTTCTGGAGAATCTGAGCTTTCTTACAACTGTATCTCCTACGCAGTGAGACACTGTTATTTCCCATCTAGTCTTGACCCGATTCTTGTGACATCCTCAGCTCCTGATCTTGCTCCTTCTACTGCATTCAGTGGCTTCTCCTTGTTTGGTGGCTAGAAAGCACATGACTGACAGAAAGGAAAAAACAAAACAAAATGTGTTGGTTGTACCAGGCAAATGAGAGCACAAGATATAGCATCTGACTTCACGTCAGCAGAATTGCGTTATGCCTCTAACCTGTGCTGTTTGGTTCCAGGAGCTCGTGTGAATGCCAAGGACAACATGTGGCTGACCCCGCTGCACCGGGCTGTTGCCTCCAGAAGTGAAGTGAGTGATCATCTTATTTAATCTAGCACCTCCGGTTCCTAGAAAGAGAAAAATGCTTTCTGCTGAATTAGGGATTCTCACTGGTGAGCAAAAGGCTTTTACTTCTAATGCAAGAGGGTTACCAAATTGAACAGCTGTTTGTTTAAGCACCTCCTGTGTGCCAGGCATGGTGCTAGGGGCTGACTGGGGTGGTCCAAGATGGACGGTGTGATCCTTGACTTCAGTGAGTTCTCAGTCTGAAGGGGGTGCAAACAGGTAAGCAGATCAGTACAATATCATAACTGAATTGGAGGAAGAAGCAACTAACTGTCTTCTTGAATAGACGCAGTCTTCCAAGAAGACATGTCAATTGAACTAGTCCTTAGAGGATGATAGGGACTTACCAGGCCAGGAAAAGGAGAGAGGGCTGAGGCAGGAGGAGAAACATGCTGTAGGACAAGGGTCATGGAAGTGATTGAATGGTGGGTTCAGTTGGATGTAGCTGGAACACAGGGTGTAGTAGAAGATAAGTCTGATAGTAGAGGCTGGGTCCAATAGCAGAGGGCTGGGTGTCCTCTGAGCAGTGGGGAGTGTTGACAGCAGAGATAAGTTGTGAACCTGACAGGATTTGGAACTTGTGAGGGTGAGGTGGAAAAGAAGCCATTGGGTGAATGGTAACACCATTACCATTGGTAACCCAATGGAAGGCAGAGGCAAAGGAGCAAGGGTTGGGGAAGTTAATCAGTTCTGTTTGAACATGCTGAGTTTGGCAAACATGTCACTGGAATGTAAGCACCGTGATGGCAGGGATTTTGTTTTGCTTCCTGATGTAGCCCAAGCCTGGTACATTGTAGGTGTTCAAGAAAGAATTTATTTTGAATGCTGGAAATTTGGGTGAGGATGGCAAATATGTCTTTTAATTGGAACATTTTGTCCATTTACATTTAAAGTAATTATTGATAGGTATGTACTTAATGCCATTCCATTAATTGTTTTCTGGTTGTTTTTGTAGTTCTTTTTTGGTTTTTTTTTTTCTTCTTTTCCTCTCTTTCATTGTGATTTGATGACTTTGTTTAGCGTTATGTTTAGATTCTTTTCTATTTTTCTACGTGTATCTGTTGTAGGTTTTTGGTTTGTGGTTACCATATATGTATATGTTGATGATCTCTTAATTTCGAATGCATTCTAACAACTCCAAATTGTTATTCCCCCTGCTATATTTAATGTTTTTGACATCATATTTTACATCTTTTTGTTTTGTGTATCCCTTAACTACTTATTGTGGATATAGATGATTTTGCTACTTTTGTCTTTTAGCCTTTCTACTAGCTTTATAAGTGGTTGATCTACTACCTTTAGTTTATGTTTGCCTTTACCAATGAGATTTTTCCTTTCATAATTTTCATATTTCTACTGTGGCCTTTTCTTTTCCACTAAGAGAAGTCCTGTGAACATTCTTTGTAAAGCTGGGTTAGTGGTGCTGAATTCTTCTAGCTTTTGCTTCTCTGTAAAACTCTTTGTCTTTCCTTCAAATCTGAATGATAACCTTGCCAGGTAGAGTATTCTCAGCTGTACGTTTTTTCCTTTCATTGCTTTTAATATAAAGTGCTACTCCCTTCTGGCCTGCAGAGTTTCTGCTGAAAGTCAGCTGATTGTCATATCCCTTGTACATAACTAGTTGCTTTTCTCTTGCTGCTTTTATTTATTATTATTATTTTTTATTGTTTTATATATATTTTAAAATTTATTTTATTGAAGTATAGTTGATTTACAATGTTATGCTACTTTTTGCTGTGTAGCAAGGTGATTCAGTTATACATATATGTGTGTGTGTGTGTATATATATATATATATATATATATATATATATACACATTCTTTTTCATATTCTTTTCCATTATGGTTTATCACAGGATATTGAATATAGTTCCCTGTGCTATACAGTAGGACCTTGTTGTTTATCCATTCTATATATAATAGTTTGCATTTGCTAATCCCAAATTCCCAATCCTTCCCTCCCCACCCGCTTCCCCTCCCTCTCCCCCAGCAACCTATTGCTGTTTTTAAGATCCTCTTTTTTTCTTTAATTTTTGTCATTTTAATTACATTGTGTCTTGGTGTGGACCTCTTTGGGTTTTCTTTGTTTGGGATTCTCTGGGATTCCTGGACCTGGATATCTGCTTCCTTCCCCAGGTTAAGGGAGTTTTTAGCTATTATTTCTCTGCCCCTTTCTCTTTCTCTTCTCCTTCTGGGACTCCTTTGTTTGGTTCTTCTTTATATTTTCTAGCTCTTTGTTAAAATGCTCACTGTGTTCATCCATTCTTCTCCTGAGTTCATTGGGCATCTTTATGATCATTACCTTGAACTATTTATTGGGTAGATTGCTTATCTCTACTTCATTTAGTTCTTTTTCTGAGGTTTTGTCTTGTTTCTTCATTTGGAACGTACTCCTCTATCTCCTCATTTTGCCTAATTCTCTGCGTTTATTTCTATGCATTAGGTAGGTCAGTTACATTTCCTGATCTTAGAGAAGTGGCCTTATGTAGGAGACACCCTATGGGGTCCAACAGCATGCTTCCCTCTGGTCACCAGAGCTATATGCTCTAGGGGTGTCCCCATCTGGGCTGTGGGCCCCCCTCTGTTGGAGCGGGCCCAATTATTGTGGGTTTGCTGGGAGGCGGGGCTGGCTCCCACTTGGTAGGCTGTGAGGTTCTGCCTCATGGAGTAGCTGTGGGCCCACTGGAGGATGGGTAGTTTCCCCAAGCAGTTAGCTGTGCAGCCTTGGGGGTGCTGGGCTGGTGCTGGTGGGCAGGTAAGTCCCCCAGCACTAATAGGCTATCAGGAGGATTCCAAAATGGCACTTGCCAGTGCTGACGTCATTGTAGAATGAACTCCCCCAAATGGCTGCCACCAGTGTCTTTATCCTCAGATGGATTCCTGGTTGCCTTCTGCCTCTCTGAGAGGCTCTACAAGAATAGCAAGTAGGTCTGACCCAGGCTCCTTTTAAACTACTGCCTCTGCACTGGGACTTGGAGTATGTGAGATTTTCTACACGCCCTTTAGGAGCAGTCTGGTTCCTAAGCTCTCCTGAACACAAGTCCCACTGGTTTTCAAAGCAGAACTTCTTGGAGCCCATCTTCCTGATGCAGGATCTTGGGCTGGGGAGCCCAATGTGGGGCTTGGACCCCTTGCTCCTTGGGGAGGACCTCTGCCATTGTGATATTCTTCCCACTTATGGGTTGCTGACCCAGGTGTATGGGTCCTGAGTATACTGCATCTTAGCCCCTCCCATCCATCTCATTGTAGTTCCTTCTTTATATCTTTAGTTGTGGGAAATCTTTTCTGCTGTCTTCAGGTCATTCTCATAGGTAGTTGCTCTGTAAGTAGTTGCAATTTTGTTGTGCCTTTGGGAGAAGGTGAGTTCAGGGTCTTCCCACTCTGCCATCTTGGCTACATCCCATCCTTCCTTTTGTGAATTCGATCCTGTAGCCATTACTTTATGCCTCCCCTAAAAAATAGCTGGGGAAAGGGCAGCATGCTTGAGAGGGGAAGAACAGAGAAGGTTTGGGCTGGTCTTTTGGAGTTTTGCTATTAGCACTTGCCAGAGAAGATATGTGTGTTCAGTAAGAGAGTTGGCACATCTGTCTATTGCTTAGATGGGGCAGACAGTGATATTCCTTACACAAATATGTTTTAAAAACCATTTCTTCATTGAAAGGCTTATAAACTCTACATTGTCTTCAAAACCCCCATGCTTCTGAAATGTGCGTAATTGATCTCTCTCGGAGCTTCAAGGTTCAGGGTTCGATCAGGGAAGCAGAACCACAATGAGAAATATAGATAAGATATTTATTATAGGAATTAGAGCTTACACTATTGTGTGAGCTGCTGAAGAAGTTTATGTAAGGCTATCCCCTTGGTTTCTGTGTGGTCCTAAAGTCACTGTAGGCCAGCAGGGTCTGCAGTTGAAAAGAAAAGCTGAACATGAAATGGGGGAAAACAGGAATAAACTGGAACCCCTGTCTGTCTGTCACTGCCTCTGCGTCGTGGATGTGGGTGCCTTGCAGAAGGAGCTGTGTGCTTCACCTCTGAGCTTGCATGCACCTGGCCCAGGAATGGAAGAAACTGAAGAAGATATGGCAGGATCTGAAGAAGCATCAACCTGGTACTGCCCTTTGCCAACACAGTGATGCAGCTGGGCAGTGACACCGTGCACAAGCTGCCACAAACCTGGCACCCAACATGCCAGTCAGTCTGTGGTTTCATGTATGCCTTCCAAAACTCATGCAGATTTCTCCAGCACCAACCCTAAATGGAACAGTACAGCGGAGGGAACTCTGCGAAATGTAGCTCAGCTTGGCTAACTTAGCACAATATAAAACCGCCATTGAAATTGTTTTTCCGTTTTAATTAAAAAGATCTTCTAGGCAGTAAGTTCTTTGCAATGAGCGGCATGCCTATTGCTTGTCATTGTATGTTTAGCATCTAGCCTGCACAGGAAACAATTGTTTTTTGAGGGATTCATTAAAGACTGGGTTTTCCACTTAAGCTTTGTTAACCTGGTTCTCTGTAAAACTGCTAACGTGGAGCTAGTATACAGCACAGAGAACGCTGGTGGTAATCATCTTTCATGCATGGAAGGTAAACTAACTTGAAGTTTGTTTATGGGAGCGTGGCACTAAAAGCAAGTTAAGCCACTGGATCCTGCAAAATCAGAACAAGTTTCAAAAATAGCGTGCAACAAGATATCAGGTTAAGTCAAAGTTATCAGTATACGTCAACATTTCTGAGCCTTCTTTCCATCAGGCAAATTTCATGTTTGGATTTCTATGCCTGGAAAAATCATGTTCATTTGCTAAATTCATTTCCTCAGCCTGTTATAGCAATAGGAGTATCAGATCATAATACTGATTAAACATCCACCCATGCTTGACATTATAAAAGCTCCTCTGCAGACAAGAAAGTAGATCAAGAAATGGTCATGTCCCTTAAAAACTGTCCAAAATAGATTGGGTTGTGGAGATGAACCTTTAAGACTTAACTTGGTACTGACCAGGCTGCATTGTGTGCTCCCTTCTAGGCCCAGTCCCCTCCTCCTCCCGCCTCCACCTGCTCCCCATGCCTGGGATTCCCAGGGAGGAAACGCCAAACAGATAATTGGAGCCCACCAGTGCCGTGTTCTTACTGACCCGCCCAGGCCACCATTCATCCCCCTCTTTCTCTGACTGCTCCCACAGCTGTGAAGAAATGAAGAGAGTCTCATATGAAAATATTAGGGAAACTTATTTTGCAATGCTAGATAACATAGATGAGCAAGATTTGGCGCTGCCAGGGAGAATTATGTGAAGTGCTGCTGTGAATTATTTCATATCGTTTCCCCTGATTAGCTTATTGTTGTTGCTTTTTTGTTTCCCTTGGAAAAGAACAGCTGTAGGGGAAAGGAATGAAATGCATACAAACCTGGAGGGTTTAACACATGTCTGTTGAAGCCCCACTCTGTGGAAGGCACTGTTAAGTGTCGACCTTGAGGGGGTACAAAGTGCCCCTTCTTGGACGCTGTGTGGAAGGCAGACAACCAATACACAACCAGTAGACAACCAAAGAGCTTACTGTGGCCTGTGTCCAAATGTGTTTGACCTTTCACATATGCATTTTCTTCTCTAATGAACTGAGAGTAGCACCAAAGGATTTTCTGAACTTGTCACTTTTCTGTTCTGTAGGCTATTTTGTGGTTAGAAATGTTGAAAATAGTTGTATTCTGTCTTTGGGGTGTAGAATTGAGGATGTTGTGTTCAAATATGTATTGTCACGGTGAACATTTATTGAGCACTTCCTGTGTGCTAGGTAGTGTGCTAAGCACTTTCTGCACATTATTCCATTTTAACCTCTGAATCACTCTCTGAGATTGACACCGTTATTAATCCTAATTTAGGAAACGTGATCTCAGAGAAGTTAAGGAACAAGCCTAGGACACCACAGCCAGTAAGTGGAGGAGGGTGTAACCCGAAAACCTGCTCTCCTAACTGCCGTGCTCCACTGCTGCCCTCACGTCACATGGGCACCCCTAGGGATACTGGTCCAACTAATAAGATGCATCTATTTTTGTGTCTGTGCAGACAAAAGTCTGAGAGGTATAAAGATGTTTCCCAGATCTGAGCAGGAGAAGCATTTTATTTTATAGCTTAAATTTTAAACATCACATTTTCCCCTTCCCTCTGAAAAACGTTGTCATTATGGTGGGCTAAATGCTAATAGACAGGAGAATTTGAAAAATTACATGGGAGACTTGAATGTTATTGCTTTCCATAAATTATCTTTATGATTATAAAAAGATGATCACATATAGAACATAGATTGTACCTGGAATGGGAAGAAAGTAAGCATCTTATAACCTATTAGAAGGTAGATGAGTAGTATTCAGATTTAGTGTGCATTCAGATCATCTGCAGTGCTCGTTAAAAGTACCTGTTCTAACACTGCTATATATAAAATAGATAAACAACAAGGACCTACTGTACAGCACAGGGAACTATGCTCAATATTTTGTAATTTCATGTATATATATAGCTGAATCACTTTGCTGTATACCTGGAACTAACACAACATTGTAAATCAACTATACTTCAATTTAAAAAATAAATAAATCAGTCAAATTACGCACACACACAAAGTACCTGTTCTAGAACCTCACCCCCCAGTGATTTTGATGAAGCCTGTAATTGAGGCTGGAAATCTGTATTTCAAAAAGAAGATTCTGATGCATGTGGTGTACATACCACACTTTGAGACCAGAGATTAAAGGTTGGAAATACTTTAGTATCTGGCCTTCCCAATGTTTAAAGCCAGTGGTGCTTTTTTTTTTTTTTTAATATTTTATTTTATTATTTATTTTCTTTATTTTTTGGCTGCGTCTGGTCTTAGTTGCGGCACGCGGGATCTTCGTTGAGGCGTCCCGGATCTTTTTTGCTGCAGTGCGTGGGCCCTTCCTTGCAGCGCGCAGTATTCTCTCTAGTTGTGGCGTTTGGGTTTTCTCTCTCTAGTTGTGGCACGCCGGCTCCAGGGTGTGTGGGCTCTGTAGTTTGCGGCACGCGGGCTCTCTCGTTGAGGCAGGCGAGCTCAGTAGTTGCAGTGCGCGGGCTTAGTTGCCCCACGGCATATGGGATCTTAGTTCCCCGACCAAGGATCAAACCCGCGTCCCCTACATTGGAAGGCGGATTCTTTACCACTGGACCGCCAGGGAAGTCCCCCAGTGGTTCTTGAATAGTTTGAATTCTTTCACATCCCCAAGTCTTCCTTTGTACTACTAGTTCTTAGAATAATTGTACTCTAATAATAATTATAATAATAAAGTGCAAGTTTAGTTTAATAATAGGTACTTTTAGAAGAATAATTTGATTAATTGGAACAAATTAGGCACCAATTTATACAATTCTTACAGGATATGAAATTGCTATAATCAATAGAGGGTAAAAGCCCCAACTGGTTATTACTTTACATTAATAGAGTGAATGCCTTTGGGACTGGAGTGCAGCCTCAAGGACCTCAGCCCATGTAAATGTCTTGTTAATTTTCCTGCTGTATATAAAAAAAAGTCTTGTTAATTTTTGCATATTATTACTTAGAGAGTTTGCTAATGATTATACCAATATATTTATTCTACCCAAATTTATTGAATATACACTAGGTGCCAGATACCTGCCAGGCTTTGTGGCGAGTATAGAAAATTGTATGAGACTCAGACCCTGGTCTAAAGCAACTTACAGTTTATAAAATTTGACATTGTTTATGCCTACAAGGACTCTGTATAGTCATAAAGCATTACTTTTCCATGAGTAATTTATGATTACTTAAATGCAATGCACATTTGAGAGTAAGAAAAACAAATATTGGAGGCAACAGTTTTTAAGGCACATGTATCCTATTTCTTCTCATCTTTTCCATGTGCCACAGTGTATGTTTCTACTTCTTATACAGGGTTGGAGTGACCTTTTATAAAAGGAGAAAGTCGTAAAAAGTAGAAATAAAATGACTGCAGATGCCATCTCCAATTCCCTCCTGTGTCACATCCCGTGACAGTTCCTCCCTCTGTCTATTATTTCTGTGTCTCATATAGGACAGCCTACTGTGGAGTGTAATCCAACAAGGCCTACAGTCCTAAGGCTGAATGCTAACTAGGCTGATCCCTCCACGCAGGAGAAATGCCAGAATCCTCGCACATGCTTGTTCGTTAAAAAAGAAATCAAGGCTTCGAAGCAGCACTGCTCACAGCGTGGCTTGTGACTAGTCTAAGTTTTTGTCTTTCCTTTTGTGACATGAGTGAGCATTTAGCAACTTTTAGAGAAATTTGATAGAGTAATTTCATGCCTGCTAAATTAAATGATAAAATAATTGAGTTTGTAATTTGTCTTTGTCTTTTTTCATTTTATTATTCTTCTAATTACTCATGATGAATTTGAAATAATAATAATTTAAAAAAAAAACTGTCCCTTCACCACAGATAGTTTGAAAAGTACTGTTTAAGTATCCTTTCTTGATTCAGAAATTGTTCAGCTTCTCTTTGCCCACATTAGCTTCTTTTTTACCTTGTAAGTTTCTGTCAGCGCAAACTCCGAGCTGTTAATTTTTTAGCCAATGTGTGATAACAGGAAAAGAGAGACTTCTTTTGATTACAAAAATCAGTAATTCCCTAAATAGCCATAGAATTACTTCCTCTTAAAACCAAATTAAAATGCTTACAAGATTAAAATTTTTGAAAGAGAAATGCAACTTTGAAAAAGGAAATTGTAGTCTTTTTAAATCAAAGCTTCGTTTTTGTGAAAGTATTGTATTACATTTCTATTAAATGTACGAAGCCAGTTTGGCAGGCTAAAACTTCAGCGTTTAAAAACGTAAATAACTGGGCTTCCCTGGTGGCGCAGTGGTTGAGAGTCTGCCTGCCAATGCAGGGTACACGGGTTCGAGCCCTGGTCTGGGAAGATCCCACATGCCGCGGAGCGGCTAGGCCCGTGAGCCACAACTACTGAACCTGCGTGTCTGGAGCCTGTGCTCCGCAACAAGAGAGGCCGCGGTAGTGAGAGGCCCGCGCACCGCGATGAAGAGTGGCCCCCACTTGCCGCAACTAGAGAAAGCCCTCGCACAGAAACGAAGACCCAACACAGCCAAAAATAAATAAATAAATGAATAAAATTTTAACCCTTAAACCCGGGGTGGCAAACCATCTTCAGCCATCTTCCCTATAAAATGAAGCTGGCTATCGAATGAAATGAGGGGTCAATCCAGATGACCCCTGAGGCCTTTTCTACTTCTAATATCTGGTATATCTGTGAATTTAATTCCATAATCATTTTATACTTGCATTTTCTTTAAAAAAAAAAAAGGTTAATCCTTGGAAATTAAATAAGAACCCCTCCTTTGTAGACTAAGTATTCCTTGATAGAGTCCCTTCTTGTCAAGTAAGATGAAAACTGTTCAGTTCACTACATAAGCAGATATAAAAGTAAAAATGGAGAATGGCAAAGTTAAAACATTTTATAAAATTGGAGAAATAAAAGTAACGGTTATTCTAGGTGTCCTTGAACTGTGAAAGTGAGTGTTGGTACAAAAGACACGTGGTGAAATGGGCACCCACTTGGGAATTATGTAAAGTTCACATGAAAAGAAATTTATTAGAGACCCTACCCACTTCTTTTTTTCCTATCTGATCAATGAACTTGAACCTTTTCCTTTTCTAATTTTTGAGGTATAACCCAGATGTTGGTCAGGGGCACCTAGCCTTCTAAATGGATATGACTGACTGGAAACCACTTGTTCAAAGTCTGATATTCTCCCAACAATTCCAAAGAATTCCTGGAGAGTTAAGTTTTGGTTGCCTGGCTCCACAAGCCTGCTGTTGCTGCACTCATTGGGTTTGTGCCTCAGCTTTCTCCTCTTCCCTCTTGGCCTGTTGACTCGGTTCCCACCCAGATGTACACTTCCTCCCTGGGGTGCAGGGCCACGTCCTCTCTCCAATCTCTCTGTCCTCATCCCTTCCTTCCTGCCAAGCTCTAAATGCTTCCCACTCTATTATGCAGAGCAATGCAACTCTGTTTGGCCCCCTCCTAAAATTCACTGTAGACCCACCATCACATAGCAAGAGCTGAACTCAGAGGCCTCTGACTCTTTTCATAGGACCTGCCCTCCTTAAAGACTATTTGGACTTAAAAATAGTATTTTTTCATGCTGGTAAATAACAAAATTTTAGTTTAACCAGATTTGATAATTTATAGTTTGTGGTAATTCAAACAGAGAGCTAGTCCAGGGGGTCTGCAAACTTTTTCCGTGAAGGGTGAGATAGTAAATATTTTAAGCTTTGATGGCTGCATGTGGTCTCTGTCACAAATACTCAACTCTGCTGTTGTAATTTGAAAGCAACCATAGATAATATGTAAACAAATGAATGAGGCTGTGTTCCAATAAAATTTTATTTACAAAACCAAACCAAAATTTATCTGATTAAAATATTTTTAGAAGTATTGTCTACTTAAGAATACAGTTTTTTCCCCCACAAACTCTAAAAGCACTTATTTATATATAAACTGTAACTGGCATATGAATGTATATTTTCTTTGCTTAAAGTATTGCTGTGTGTACAATGAAAATCATTCCTAAATATTCGTTTAAAAGTAGGGCCTCTCCTAGGTAATATCTCATTCACCTAGTCGCAGTTACTCTAAGAGCAATCACATTTTACCTTTAAGAAACAAATTTCTCATGAATTGGTCTTATAGTATAAATTTGTGAAATGTTCCTGTACATTTTCCGTTTTGTTAGTCTATCCTGAATTTACATAATATTTAATGCAAAGCAAGAATCTGTACAAGTACAGTAAAATAATATACAAAGCAAAGGTATTAAAGAGACAGTATGTATTGTTATTTTGCTGTGAATGTGTGAAAAGGATATATACCGTTTTTTATAGTACTGCTTTTGAGATGGTTATCTCCAACCCTTTTGGCCACGTATCTGCAAAACTTTTTCAGCATGCATCTCCAGAATATACATCTCATTTATTTATAAATTATATATAAGAACTACTATCATTAGATAATATTTCAAGGCACAGGTGAAATATTAGAGTGAGGCTTTTCATTTGTCCTAGTCTTAAATAACCATATAGATAATAGACTTTTTTTTTTTTTTTTTACAAATTTGTTTATTTTTGGCTGCGTAGGGGGTCTTCGTTGCTGCACACGGGCTTTCTCTAGTTGCGGCGAGCAGGGGCTGCTCTTCCTTGCGGTGCGCGGGCTTCTCATTGTGGTGGCTTCCCTTGTTGCGGAGTACAGGCTCTAGGCGCATGGGCTTCGGTAGCTGCGGTACATGGGCTCAGTAGTTGTAGCTCACGGACTCTAAGAGTGCAGGCTCAGTAGTTGTGGCGCACGGGCTTAGTTGCTCCATGGCATGTGGGATCTTCCCAGACCAGGGCTCGAACCCGTGTCCCCGGCACTGGCAGGCGGATTCTTAACCACTGCGCCACCAGGGAAGCCCTAGATAATAGACTTCTGATGATTTCTCTGTTTTTGCCAAGCTCTTGTCAGATCTGATTAAATTTGTCGTTACTTTTACCTTGTAATGTAGGTGATAGAAAGCTTTTACGAGGAGTAGAGGTGTCAGCTCTGTGACTTTCACATCATTTATGCTTGCATTGGTATTATTATTATCTTTAATCTGTGGGTTCCTTGCATAAATCTTGTCCATTTTAGGGTGTTTTCAGTTTAAGGGTACGTATTACAATCTGTAAATGGACTGGGCAGGCCATCACTCTGTATTTCAGTGCACTCAAAGTGAATGAATGGAGAGGGCAAGCCCCGCCCCCCCAGCACTGTGGAAGCCCCACCCCTCCCTGAGGGCATCTCCAACACTGTGAGGCAAGATCTTCCATGGAGCTGACTGAGGGCAGGATGCCAATCCAGAAGTTAAATAGCAGCTTAAATGCTTTCCTTTTTAAAGAAATAAAATATAAATGGAGGTTCCAATATTTTCTTCCCATATCACAATTGATTGCACATGTACATAAACTGCACAATTTATGAGATGAAAATTGATAAAAATATTATTTTTCTCTTTTTTAAATCTTAACGCTTATATTGTGATCTAGCTTTTCTTTTATTTTTTGTTCACCCACCTAATTTTTAGGATAGAGCCTGGCTAATGTTTCCTTCACTCTTCCATAGTTCTAACAGTGTTTTTTACATAGTAAGCGAGCATTTATAATACATGTACACATGTTTCACTCTAAAATGGGCTCAAGGAATATTTAATAGTCATTATCATCAGTTGTGCTGAGGATGGGTGGCATATATCTTTTTTTTTTTTCCTTTTTGGTAATCTTAACAACTTGATTGTTTGCTTGGATCCTATCAGTTTATTGCCCTTTATTTATAGCATCTAAATGGAGTCACATTGTTTTCTTAAAGTGTATTCTCTAATCTGCAAAGTTAACTTCTTTTTGCTCTCATTCTACTGTTCAAGTTAGCCATTCATCTCAATATGTTGCCACTACTGATTCATGGAACATTTTTTAAATTTCATCATTTATGTCCCTGGTTAAAATGTTAATTCTGAGAGTTCAAGTCATCTACTTTTGGGGGATTCTTTTACATACCTGCATGATAAAGTTGATAGACAGTCCAGGTCTGTGGGGATTAAGGTGGACAAGGGTAAGTTCTTTGTCCATGAAGGGTGGCAGGAATGTGGTACTAATGCCTTTCATTGGTCTATTGATGCCACATTGACAAGATGTCCATAAAGGAGCCAGGGACACCCAGCTGGTCTCAGGGATGTCTCTAGACATAAAGAGAAACAACCGACAGCCGTTCCCTCCTCTTGAGAGAAGCTATATCATTTACTTGACTAAAGAGAAGAGTGTCCTCAATCCTGGCTGCATAACAGAGTCCCCAGGGAGCTTTACAGACATTCTGAGGCCAGTTGGAATCAATACAGAACAGTCATGTGTATTTTTAAGAGCTCCCCAGGTGATTCCATTGCACAGCCAAGGTGGAGAGTTATAGTTCAAGAGGCTAAAAAGATGATTAGGTCAATAGAAGGAAAATCAAAAGTGGGAGGCTCAGTAAGGGTGAAGGGACTCAACAGCAGAAAAAAAGTCTCATTTTAACATAGAAAAGATTGGGGAAAGAAGGAACAATTTCGTAACTTCAAGTTGAGGTGGTAATAGACATCCTCTTCCCTTGACTGCTTATTGATCACACAGGGAGGGTTGAGATTTGGCCAAGAGAACCAAAGATTTATAAATTGATCCAAGAATGTCTGGAGAGCTTTGGGGCCTTTGGCTTTGGAAGAGGGAGGCTTACTGACAAATATGTCTAACCTTGGATGATCTTTGGGGGCCCTTTGGTCTATGGATGTTTTAACCTACTTGCACATGAGTGCTCTCGTTTGGCCTAAGGATACCTTATATTTTGTAAGGAAACCTTACACTTGGAAGGTTTATTTGGTTTTGGAGTTATGCCAGGGCTCTTGGCCTAACAGAGAAAGGGAGAGTGAATCTGTTTTAATCTGTGCCACTTAATCTATGACAAAGGAGGCAAAGATATACAATGGAGAAAAGACAGTCTCTTCAATAAGTGGTGCTGGGAAAACTGGACAGCTACATGTAAAAGAATGAAATTAGAATACTCCCTAACACCATACACAAAAATAAACTCAAAATGGATTAGAGACCTAAATATAAGACTGGACACTATAAAACTCTTAGAGGAAAACATAGGAAGAACACTCTTTGACATAAATCACAGCAAGATCTTTTTTGATCCACCTCCTAGAGTAATGGAAATAAAAACAAAAATAAACAAGTGGGACCTAATGAAACTTCAAAGCTTTTGCACAGCAAAGGAAACCATAAACAAGACAAAAAGACAACCCTCAGAATGGGAGAAAATATTTGCAAATGAATCAACTGACAAAGGATTAATCTCCAAAATATATAAACAGCTCATTCAGCTCAATATCAAAGAAACAAACACCCCAATCCAAAAATGGGCAGAAGACCTAAATAGACATTTCTCCAAAGAAGACATACAGACAGCCACGAAGCACATGAAAAGATGCTCAACATCACTAATTATTAGAGAAATGCAAATCAAAACTACAATGAGGTATCACCTCACTCCTGTTAGAATGGGCATCATCAGAAAATCTACAAACAACAAATGCTGGAGAGGGTGTGGAGAAAAGGGAACCCTCTTGCACTGTTGGTGGGAATGTAAATTGATACAGCCACTATGGAGAACAATATGGAGGTTCCTTAAAAAACTAAAAATAGAATTACCATATGACCCAGCAATCCCACTACTGGGCATATACCCAGAGAAAACCGTAATTCAAAAGGACACATGCACCCGAATGTTCATTGCAGCACTATTTACAATAGCCAGGTCATGGAAGCAACCTAAATGCCCATCAACAGACGAATGGATAAAGAAGTTGTGGTACATATATACAATGGAATATTACTCAGCCATAAAAAGGAACGAAATTGAGTCATTTGTTGAGACGTGGATGGATCTAGAGACTGTCATACAGAGTGAAGTAAGTCAGAAAGAGAAAAACAAATATCGTATATTAATGCATGTATGTGGAACCTAGAAAAATGGTACAGATGAGCCAGTTTGCAGGGCAGAAGTTGAGACACAGATGTAGAGAATGGACATATGGACACCAAGGGGGGAAAACTGCGGTGAGGTGGGGATGGTGGTGTGCTGAATTGGGTGATTGGGATTGACATGTATACACTGATGTGTATAAAACTGATGCCTAATAAGAACCTGCAGTATAAAAAAACAAACAAAACAACTAATACTAAACTTTCATTAGGTTATTTGTATGGAAATATGTTAATATAAATGTTTCAGACATTACATGAAATTTCTAAAAATCTTATATTTGTATTTGTATGGAAATATGTATGGAAATATGTTAATATAAAAAAAAATCTGTGCCACTCTTTTTTTTTTTTTAATTAATTTATTTATTTATTTTTGGCTATGTTGGGTCTTCATTTCTGTGCGAGGGCTTTCTCTAGTTGTGGCAGGCGGGGGCCACTCTTCATCGCGGTGCGCGGGCCTCTCACTATCGCGGCCTCTCCTGTTGCGGAGCACAGGCTCCAGATGCGCAGGCTCAGTAATTGTAGCTCACGGGCCCAGTTGCTCCACGGCATGTGGGATCTTCCCAGACCAGGGCTCGAACCCCTGTCCCCTGCATTGGCAGGCAGACTGTCAACCACCGCGCCACCAGGGAAGCCCTGTGCCACTCTTTTAATCTTCATCCCGTATGACCTTGCTTGTCTCAGAAGAATATACGTCGTGAGGCAGCCTGTGAGGGCAGGGAGCCTTTCCTTTTCTGTAGTTCCAGGGTCTGGCGAAGCAGCTTATACGCCATAAGGATTGACTGAGCGTTTGTCAGTGACCCCTGCAAATTCTGCTTTTGTTGTAGGAAGCAGTGCAAGTGTTGATTAAGCACTCGGCTGACGTCAACGCGAGGGACAAGAACTGGCAGACCCCGCTCCACGTGGCAGCAGCCAATAAGGCCATCAAGTGTGCGGAAGTCATCATTCCCCTGCTGAGCAGCGTCAATGTCTCTGACCGAGGGGGGCGCACAGCCTTGCACCATGCCGCTCTGAATGGCCATGTGGAGGTCAATGTCCTCGTCATTGAGAACAAGAATCCTCCCCACAGACCCTCTTAGCCCCATGTGGAACCTAATCTCATTGCTGAGGCTTTTAGATAATGTGACAATAATATTTGTACACCAAACCTTAGGCGACTATACCTATTTTTAAATTTAGAGCCACAGTGAATTGAAAAAGTAGCCGACACCTCAGTCTTTTCCTCTGACACACATGCCGCAGGTTGGCCGTGGTATCTTCCTACTTTTAACTTCAGATCTCTGACCTGCCTTTAAATTTATTTATTTATTTATTTATTTTTGCTGTGTTGGGTCTTCGTTTCTGTGTGAGGGCTTTCTCTAGTTGCAGCAAGTGGGGGCCACTCTTCATCGCAGTGGGCGGGCCTCTCTTGTTGCGGAGCACAGGCTCCAGACGCGCAGGCTCAGTAGTTGTGGCTCATGGGCCTAGTTGCTCTGCGGCATGTGGGATCTTCCCAGACCAGGGCTCGAACCCGTGTCCCCTGCATTAGCAGGCAGACTCTCAACCACTGCGCCACCAGGGAAGCCCTGACCTGCCTTTAGATTGGACATTAATTTGGCTCAGGTCACCTGCTGAGGGTGAGGACCCCTCACCATTACAGAGTATACACTTGATTTCACTGTCGGTTATCTTTCAGATGGTTAATTTACTCTTGGCCAAAGGGGCAAACATCAATGCGTTTGACAAGAAGGACCGGCGTGCTCTGCACTGGGCAGCTTATATGGGTAAGGATTCCATGAATGGAGAGCAAAGTGCAGATAACTTGAACTAAAGAAGCCCCGGGTTTCTCACTGACCACACAGGTTTTCTGTTGGGCGAGCCTGACTTCTTTTCAAGCTTGGGATTCAATTGAATTAAGATCCGGTCCTTGTACTGGCATGCACAGAGCACTCTAATTGGGCAGTTGCTTTGTCAGAGATTTATTTATCCTACAAAGAGCAGGAGGGATGAATCATGGCGTGGACTTCATTGAATGTGTTTCAATCTGGATTGGAAAGCTGCACAAATTGTGCTTATTTTAACTTGTTATGGCAGCAAAATAAGGTGTTTAAAAAGAAAGAAGGACGGGCTAGCAAAGCAAGGATGTAAATTTCATTTGTCTTTTTATTTATCAATATTCCTGAAAGAAACAAAGAGGAAGGAATAAAGGACAACACCCTGGCTGTCGTGTAGGTGGAGGTGCCCAGAGTCACTGTGGGTGATTCTGCCACTCCACTGCCGACAGAGCTGGGGCTTGCTCCTTGTTTCTGCCAGCTTGGGTGCAGAAGACAAAGGAAGACATTACATTTCTATGCTTTTCCTCTTCACTTTTGTTGGCACTAGTACCACTGACAAATGAGAGCCCTCATAGAGTTTATTCTCAGTGTTGACTCTTGGGAAATGAAGAACTAAAAGAACTAAGATCCTTCCTTTGTATTTCTAATTGGAGAACATCCTGCAATTAGAAAAGCAGAAAAGCAGGATTCTATCAGCACCAAGTTATAAACACCCTGACTGCCCATCACAACACAGGAGATTGTGAAAGATCTACACAATGGGACACTATGCAGTAACTACAGTGATGATATCATTAGTATTTTTATTAACATAGAAAGGTTCTGTGATATGTTAAGTGAAAACAGATCATAATACAGTATGAATAATACAATCCTCATTTTTGTTAAAAATATATTATAAAATGAAAACAACCTGGGATGTATTAAACATTGAAATATTAACTGAGTATCTCAAGGGATTGTGGATGATTTTGGTTTCCTTTTAACACCTTTTTGCCTTTTCTGAATCCTTTTTAATAAGCCTACGGGCCTTTTATTATCATAAAAAATAATAATGTTAATTGTGGGGAGAAGAAAGAGAATGGGTTGGGGCAGGGATGAAATAAATTCTGTGGCTATAGATGGGCCTGAGTGAATTCTTGGACTTAAAAAAAAACAGAATCTTAAGATTTTGCACGCATTATCCTTTTTTACAAGGTGACATGGACTTTCGAGTTGTTTGAAGCAGGTTGGATGTCTGCACGGTCCCTGCAGGACTGGAGCCAGTGAGCGTTTGCCACATGATGTTTAGGCAGAGCACACACTAAGCTAGTGTGACGTGGGACTCAAAGAACCTGGAGTTTCACGTTTGTTCTTTGCTGATACATGGCTAAAACATATGTGTAGAATTGCTTTAAAGCAGTAAAGTTACATTTTTGTGTGTCATCAGGATACAAATAGGAACACATATACAGATGACTATCTTTAGGGACTAAGGGACAAAACCAGGACAAAGAGCTTAAGATAGCACCATCAGTAATTCAAACTAGTTTTTTTCTGTATATAAGTCTTCATAAAACTAGCCAAGACAAAACTCTGTCTCTCTTGTACACACACACACACACACACACACACACACACTCTCTCTCTCACACACACACATTTTACGCCCTGGGGCCAGTACTCATCTTCTACCCTTCAGTTATCAACAATGTTTAGAGCAATGATCTTGAAACATCGAACAATCTTTAGTCAGGAAATAAAGGTCAGATACATTTATCGTTGTATATGTAGCAAGATAGAGAACAAAGGAAGATATTCTAGAAAATATGCCAACAGGAGTTGAAACTAGAAGGGTTTTCAGTTTAGCCAGTAATTCATGAGAATTTGAAGTTGAACCATATGAAGTTAACATTTTTGTGGGCCCAAAAAAGGGTCAAACAGCAGCAGTTTCATATGATTTAACAATAATCTGGAGTTGTTCTGATTAATTGATCTTTTTTCTTTCATTAGTTTTTCCAAACCAAATTGTCATTGTTAGACTTTTCAGTGAAGAATGGCAATTGGTTTCAAAAGCATTGCTTTCATTTAACATGATTTTTTTTTAGTCTCTGGTTCTAACATATTGGCAGGACCTCCTCATTATTTATTTGTAAACAGGCATAGATCTCCTTAAAGAGAAGGCTCACATGTGAATCATCTTCTTTCTTCCCACAGCACTTACGTGATGCCTGACACATAGTACGTACTCCCTAAATATTTGTTGGATATTTGCCATGAAGCAGCTTTTTATAAACAGCTTAGCAAAATGCTGGCGGCAGTAAAAGCTGATGGTGATAATTCAGGTGGAATGAATTGTCCAATTGTCCTATAAAGGTTAACGATGTTTTCTGCTGCTTTGTTTCTACAGGCCACCTGGACGTTGTGGCGTTGCTCGTTAACCACGGCGCGGAAGTGACGTGTAAGGATAAGAAGGGCTACACGCCCCTGCATGCTGCGGCCTCCAACGGGCAGATCAGCGTTGTCAAGCATCTCCTGAATCTGGGGGTGGAGGTGAGCTATGATTCAGGCATCACCCCATGGTGCATTTGTGGGTTTTCTGTTGTTCTGAAATTAAATCCTGTGTCTTTGTGGGTTTTCTGTTGTTCTGAAATTAAATCCTGTTTGCATTTTAATTCAAGAGGGGAAAAAAAACCCCCTCATTTCTTACCATCCTGTCTTTTTTGAGTTTACATGGGCAACTGATGAAGGGCAATGGGGCATATGCTAAGTCGTAGAAAGCCAGAAACAGACTAACTTTCTATATCAATATAGATAGAGAAATATTTTAACATCCATGATACATATCCACCAGTCGTTTTTAAAAGACTGGCGAGGTTTCATCATCCCACCTTTAGAACCTAGCCTTCTAAATCGTGGCTTCCAAGCAGAAATGAATGAATGAATGAATGGCAGGACGAACATGCTGAGCTGGAGAAGTAGGCCTCACCCCATTCTCCTTAGGTAGCAGGGCAGGAGCAGTAGTGAGGCTGTCCCGGAGGAAAGGAAAACCAAGCTGCAATAGTGAGATGGTGATAACAGCAGTCAGGGCAGGTCTGGGAGAGCAAGAGGGAGCTGGGGGCTAAATAACCAGGGCAGCTCCACAGCCCAGCCACCAGAATGTGGCCTCTTGAGGTGTCAGACAGCAGAGCGGGTTCTGAGTTCAGGCCCCACAGCAGCTCCCTGAGCACCTCCCACCCTTTCCTCTTCTGTTCACTGTTGAGATTCGGGCTCTTTTCTTGCTCCCCCGATTCAGTTCTCCTCTGGCGTTTTGAGGCAGCTTTGCCTTTCCCTTTTTATCCCTTCCCTAGCTGAAAGATATCTTCCCACGAGTGGAAACCTCTCACTCTTCCTCCCAGCTCACTTTCTGTCACTTTCACGTTTTGCTGATCTTTACCTCCGCGTGAGAAACCTTCCCAGGATGATCACGCTGGGGCAAGGGTAAGCTCTGAATGATCACACTGACAGATGGGTATTTCCTTTCTCCAGCACAGCCATTAGGCTTTCGGTGGCAAATGGAGTAAATTGGCTTCAGTGCTTTTAATCGCCCATGTTGGACTCATTTGCAGATTGATGAAATCAATGTGTATGGAAATACGGCCCTCCACCTGGCCTGCTACAACGGGCAGGATGCTGTAGTCAACGAGCTGACTGACTACGGTGCTAACGTGAACCAGCCGAACAACAGCGGGTTCACCCCGTTGCATTTTGCTGCTGCCTCCACACACGGTGCTTTGTGTCTTGAACTATTAGTAAACAACGGGGCGGATGTTAACATTCAGGTATGACTCTCTCTCGGTCTCCCTTTCTCAGTGAGAAATACCTTTGCGTTGAGCCTCTGTTTGAGCAAACTCACCTGCTGTAAATTACAATTAGTGAATTGTAACTCGAAGCATCCTGATTCTTGCGGACTTACCCTATATTGGCATGATGTGGAAACTTCTGCAGGAGTGGTGGTACCAGTGGATGGCACTGAGGTTCTAGCCACGTGCCCTTGGTAGCTTAGTGAATATACGGGAGCAAATACTGGGTCTCAGGGATGTTGACTTGGCCGAGATCCTAATACTGAGGTGAATGTTGAGCTGATAGGGCAGAGATGCTGAGCATGAAAAGGAAGCCTAACCTAATGATCTCAGGTCTGTTTCCAACCCGCAAGGCCCTCCAAGGAGTTTCTCAAATGGCTTCCTGGAGTAAACCCCAGATAGTGGCTTCAATCATATGATATTAATCTGGTTTTAATGGTAATTCCTTTACTCAGCAAACTTACTGAGGACTACCTAGTGCCCTCTGTTTGGTACTGGGTGTATACTCTAAGGTGCCCTCAAGGAATTTACGATATGGCAAGGAGATAATGTACTCAGATAATCATGGGGCAAGAGAGAATGTCATGAGTGGCGTGAGAGATTAATAAAGTGCTGCAAACTATAAGAAGCAAGTATTGACTTGCTTTTTGCTTGGGCGTCAAAACTAGAGATTGCTTTTGAGCTGAAGATTGATATCAGTTGAGATGAGGAGGGATAGAGAGAATTTGAGAGAGGACATTCCAGATACATGGAATGGCAAGCAAAGGAGTTGAGAGGTCTCGATAGGTAAACTTTAGGTAACCAGTCTGCTCACTGTAACATAACCAAGAGGAACTTTTGCAGGTAGCCTTCATGATCCAGGTTACATCACTTGGATGCATTTAGATTGTAGCAGAATATCCTGATGTATGCCAAGTGACCTTGTTCACATCCTCAGCTTCCCTTCTCCCAAGCACACAGGAATTGTAAAGCAAGGTCCCAGTGTATTCTGTCTCTGCTTTTGAAAAATTGTTATTTCCAAGATTTAATTTCAAGAATATTGGATCAGTCTATTTTAATGATCTTCTCTATTCACTATTAAAGTCCTTTTATATTTTTTCATTTAATTTATAATAGTGGGGAAATATGGGACAAATTTTCAGAATAGCTATTTATTGTGATTGAATGGAGTACAAATCATATGAAAGAAAGGAGCCAGGAACAAGCTGAAATGTGACCTGACCAAGAATGAGCACTTATCTGCTGGCCAAGGAGTTGGGGCCTCTATAGGGTGTGGGTCCACTAATCATTATAGAGGCCACATGATCAGAACTGAGCATTAGAAACAGTAATCTGGCCACAGAAAACCAGAGACAGAAAACATAAAGAAAAAAATGTATATATGACTAAATAAAAATTTTAAACTTTTATATAATAAAACAAAACAACAAAAAAGAAAAAAACAAAAACCTTAACATAAAATTGAAAGGGGAGCAACTTGGAAATTTTTCTGCAATATACGTATAAGCAAGGAGTTAACATATTTAATATATAAGAGCTCATAAAAATCAATAAGAAAAAGTCTGATGGTCTACTAGAAAATATGGGCAAATGCACATCACAAGAGAGAGAATACAATATCCATTAAACTTATGAAAAGATATTCAGTATTAGTAGTCATTAGAGAAATGCAAACTAATACTTTTATAATACTAATACATTAATATTTGCCTTTAAAATTGGCAAGTATCAAAAAGACTAGCAATGCCCAGTGTAATCAATGAAAAATTAAAATGCAATAAGCAAATATGATCCAGTTTTATAATTTCAAAAAGTATGTGTCTATGTATGTGCACAGAAAGAGAAAAATATCTGGAATCTACATCAGTATCCTAGCAACAGTTATCACTCCAGTGAGGCAAAATTATGATTTGGGTTTTTAGTTTCTTTTCAATATATTTGGTTTAATCTTCTTATTGTGATGCCATAAGCATGTGTTATTTTTATATCCAAAAGAAAAAAAAAGCTATTTTCATTTTTATAAAAAAAAAATTTCAGATATAGTGGACCTAGGGAGGGGACAAGTAGAAGATAACTGGAAGTCAATGAAATGGGTCTGGATAAGAGGTAATGAGGACAGGGGGATGGGGACAGCCAACGGAGGGAGAGGCTTCACAGAAAGGAAATCGCTGGGATTTCGTTGGACAAGAGATGGAGGAGATAAAGATGAGTATAAGAATTGAAATCTGGCTAAAGAGGTAGTACAGCATAGTGATTCACCGTCCAGTTCTGGGTCTAGACTGCCTAGATTCTCGTCCTACCTTGACTTTTAATAATTATATAATCATAAACAACTTCTCTGTGTGTCTGTTTGTTTATCTGTAAAATTAGGGAAACAGTAGTATCTTCCTCATGGGACTGTTGTGAGGATTAAGCAAGTTATCTCACATAAATTACTTAGAACAATGCCTGCCACAGAGTGAGTACTCCATAAATGATTGTTATTAAAAGGGATGTCAGGAGAAAGAGTAGGCTTAGAAGGTAAAACCAGTGAGTTTAGTTCTTGAGAAGCTGATTTTGAGCCTTTGATACAGCCAGTCTGAGAAAACCAATAGTGCGAAATGTGATTCTCTAGCATGGGAGAGCAGTAGAGAAGAGAAGAAAACACCTAGGTTGTCTCACTCACATAGAGGTGATTGATAGTTGAAACTGGGAGAAAAGGATGATGAGGTCATGGAGAGAGTACATCATAGCCTGAGTAGAGAAGGGGATGTAGGACTCCAGTAACCCTTTACTCTTAGGATCAGGAGGAGGAAGAGCCAGAGAAACGGATGAAAAAAGAAGAGTTAGGGAAGATAGGAAGGAAATGAAGGGGATGGAGTGTCTTCATGAAGGTAGAAAGCAGGCAGAAATGAAAAAGTAAACTAGCTGAAAAGAATTTCAGAGTTCTAGATCTTGTAAGGGAACCCCATCCAAGGTCCTACATGGAGGTAAGATGAAGGTCTTTAGGAGCAACAAAGAAACCAAGGTGGTGAAAGAGCCAACATGTGGGGTTAAAGTCTAAGAGGAGGGTGGTGGAGGACAGGAGGCAAACAGGTGGCTCAACCGTCAATGTCCCCAAGACTTGTGACACTTTTCTTGCCATCCTGATGTCTGAGGGACATCCTGTGGATCCTCCAGAGGAAGGAACATTATTGAAGTTAGATAAAGTATCTCTCTTTACCAGCCTTAATTAATTCACGGGGTTATCTGATGCTCTCCATTTCCTCTGTAAAGCATGCCAACTGATGCTTTCAGAGTGCCCGATGCTGAGGTTAGAAGGCCACTTTCTGGCATACCTACCTACTTCTCCCAGGTAACTGACTAGCAGCCAGTTCAGATTGGATAAGAGGCTTCAACTAGGTATGGTGCCTTGGTTTATGGCAGCCTTCTCTTCTCCCCCACAAAATGGACATGGAAAGCATAGCTACTTAATTTTAATAGTTAATTTTTTCCTGTAGACTGCTAATCATCAATAGAGTATAAGAAGCACCATTTTAAAAAAGTCTGAGACTTGGGTTTATGTATTATCTAATCCGTGTAAATGGGATTTTGAATCAAATCTAGCCTTCTCCCTCAGTCTCCCCATCTACTCTGTCTACATCCTAATTCTCTTGAATCTTTATTAGTTAACTCTGGATGCATGGATCATCTAACATTTCCGTGGAGCCATTCAGTCTGACCGGAGGTTGTTATCTCTCTGCACCACATTGCCCTTGGATTTTGAAAGTGTTTGTAGATTGCAAGACAATTTGTATTTGTTTAGATTTTCCAAAGTTAGAAGAAAATAGCAGATTGAAATGTAGCCAATACCTACTCATGTGTTCATTATGTTTTCCTCTGTCCTCACAAAACACAAAAAGTGATGTCTTCATGAGAAATTGCAAGATGATGGAGAGGGGAGGAAGGCTATGTGTCCTGCATGCATTTTACAGTCCCTCATTTTGCTTAGATTGACTATGGCCCTGTCCTTGATTTTGAATATTGTGATATCACAAAGTTTAATTATTATAAAATAATAGAGACACAATACTTATTACAATAATCTGTTGAAAGTTTACTTTTTTTTTGCAAATAGGAAGAGCATGAGGAAATATGAAATAATTTCCCTTCTCCATTAGAGACCACATTGTAATTTTTGTAGCATCTCAAGGCTCTTTTTGGAAGCACTCAGACTAAGCATTAAAGAAAGACAGTAAACACGTGGCCATGCTGGATATGACTTAGAAAGATAGATTCAGAAATTACCATTGCCTGCCTAACATTCCGCCTGCCTATGGTCTCAATTCTTTTCTGTGCACGGGCCCTTAGATCACTTAACCCTAAGAGACTAGAACTGAAGCCCATCACACATTTACTGCAGTGGACCAGCTCCCTTCTTTTTATGTACGAGGACCAAGTTATATTCTATAATTGCATTGCAGAGGTTGCGGATGAAACTGGAATAGGCAAGAGTAAGCAGTAATAGCGACATGGCCCTTGGATCTTAGGAGAGGAAGTGAGGAAAGGAGGGGGGTGAATGTCTGAGCTAACCACGTACCATCTCCAACCTTTAGAAGCATTAAAAAAATTAGACTGTATATGGCTTTTTGCACACCAGGGTATTAGATTGCTCTTCCATTGAATTAGGAAGCCCTTTGGGGTTTCTGACTATATTTATTTCATAGAGACTTTATTGCCCTCCACCAGGGCCCCTGAGCTTTGTGGCGCCAGGGGGCACTGTGCCACAGAGAACACAGTGCCTTCCGCTTCCTGGGGAGTAACTATGTATTTTAGTTTAGAGAAGGTTTATGGGAGGAGGAGGAAAGAAGGCATTAGAAGTGGAAGAAAAGAATGAATGGATTTCTGAGAATGGAAACGCTTCATTAATTCAAGGATTAATCTTCCTTGGATGATGGTGAATTTTTCCCTGAAAGAATACTAATATTTGTCATAAAATAGTCTTAGTCCTCATTGGTTTTCTTTCATGACTTATGGCTGAACCATAAGTCAATAGGAGAGCTATTAAGCAAGTTCTCAAGGTAACAAAATTTTCCAAGCCCTAAATCTGCTCTGGGAAAATGCACCTAGAATTGGAAGGAGACTAGAAATGAAGTTTTTCTAAAAGCAAAGCTTTGAATAAGTGGGATAATTGATCATTTCTTCTTTGAGCATTCAGGGAATGTTTGGTATCTGAAGTTCTAGGGCCAGCAGCAGCAATGGCAAGTTCCCCGCCACCCGACCCCACCCCCATGTGAAAAATTTCTCAGGCAGATAATGAAACTCAGTAGGATCCTCAGTCTCAACCTGAATATTCTGAGTTCTAACTTGTAAAGGCTAAATAAAAAGTACTAGTCTTTTGACCTTCATTGGTTTTCAATGGCTTTTTGAAATGAGTTCCCTTTACACCTATACCATGTAAACAAAGCTGCCCAAAAATGACTGCTATGGTACCCTTAATGCTTCCTGTCCCCAATTCCCAACCTCCTTCCACCCGTATCCCAGTGAGAAAAAAAAGTCAGCTAAGGTCTGTCTTCAGTGGTATGTGAACTCAGGCAAAGATCTGCAAGGGTAGATCTGAAGCAAGCATCACCATTGACCATATTGCCATCCTTTTCATTTAACCTAACTTTGGTCACCTCTGTTTGTCCCTTTACCAAAAGCACAAGCACTCCAAGGGAGGAAAAGGGTATGGTGTTTGCTGTCCTTGAAATGGGACCAGCTTTGTAAACTATATACTGTAGAAACTGGTGACTTCTGCTCTGGCTCTCTGGCTGCAATTTAGTTAGTGACCACCAGGTTGGTGGTTACTCCTAGCCTTTAAGCTCTTTTCTAGGCATGGAAAAGCGCTTGGTTAAATATTTATAAAGATATTATCTAAACAGTGAAATATTTAAGGCTTTCTATATATTTAACTAAATGCTAATAAGTTATGTTTTCATCTTAAATTTAAGAGAAAATACTGGAGCAAAATTTAAAGAAATAGCACCATCTAGGGACAAATGAATGTCAACTCTGCAATTTCTGTTTTCTCTCTCCTTAAGAGACTTGGACTGTCATCACTTTTTTGTTGGAGGGAGTATGTCTTAACTCCTTATTCCTAAGTGGTTCCCAGACTTTTTAGTCTTTTGAATTGTCTGCATTTATCCCAGCTAAGACCCAGGCTCTGGAATCGGAAAGCTTTTAGGAGCTCTTCTCCATCATATGTCTTATGATTGGTGATGGCATCATATCCTTATTTTCTTGACTAATGCTCCTTTTCCCTAAAGATATAATTTCAGTAAAGCTTCAAGCTTACTTCCATCTTCCTTTCCTTTCTCAATCTTTTCTAATTCAGGTTATAACCATACAAGATTAAGATAGAGAAAAAAAATCCTATTTTTTCTATTTTTTTCCCCATCAACCTGAGAACCTTTCACTATAATGATTATTTACTTCACTCAACATGCAGTTACCACTCTGACTAACTCTTTCCTTGGCACAGATTGTGCATAGTTCCTTTCTTAAGTCTAAGGAATAGACTTATAGGATATAATAATATTCTTCTGTTAAACCTTGTGGTTTTATAAGCTATTCCAGTGGCTCCTAAACTTTAGTGTGCTGTGAAAGTTAGAAATGAAATCAATTCTGATTCAGTTTAGGTCTGGGTTAGGGCACAGAATTCACATTTCTAACGAGAATCCTGGGTGATTCAGATGCAGGTAGTCTGTGGTTCACTCTGAGAAATATTTAAGTGATTATTTGTTTTCCATTGTAGAGTTTTTGAAAGAATCATTTTAAAGCACACGTTTTTGAATTTCATCACAAAAATGAACTTGTGTTTTTGAAATCTCATATTTTAACCTCAGGCTTAGGAAAACGTTTCTTCTGAGACTTAGAAAAAGAATAGTTACATAAATTTCTTTATTTTCTTTTCTTTTTTAAATAATATCTGAGTGAAAGAATACATAATATATTCTCTCAGTTGAGGATACTTTGGGTCTTTCTTTTCTTTTCTTTTTTAATAATGTCTGAATGAAATAATACATAATATATTCTCTCAGTTGGGGATACTTTGGGTCTAAAATAACAGTAATATTTTCGTTTGGGTATCACTATTTTTAGAAGAAATTCTGTAAATGATTATTTCTTAATCAAATATGTAGGACTTTGGTATTTGGTGTAATGATGACTAATGTATGGATTCTGTACATTTTTCATCTTTTGGCTTAATCTGTGAGAGAGAATGCCATCATTTATATCTTGAATAATAAAGAGATGTATAAATTCAGCGCATATTCCCAGATAATCATTAACATGGCAATTTGCATATCTTAATCCTATGATTTCTAATGAGTTAAGTGAAGCAAATGTTTCTCTTTTGGAATAATCGAAAGTGGTGTTTCTCTGTGGAATTAGAATGTAGAGAATGGTGGAGGATTTCAGGTCAATTTTGAGAGTTGCAGTGATTTATAGCAGTTTAGTCATCTTCAGGTCAAACAGGGCCAAACAAGTTAATACATCATTTGTCTTTTTTTCATGTACTATAGACAAAAGGTGAAAAAAACACTGTAATAAACTATACATATACTATCCATTTTACTGTATAATGGAAAAGAATATGAAAAATAATATATACTGTATATGTATAACTGAGTCACTTTGCTATACACTAGAAACTAACACAACACTGTAAATTAACTATACTTCAATTTTTTTTAAAAGTTGAAAAATAAAACTCCTTGAAGGAAACCTTCACCAGTAGATCACAGGAGATGAAAAAATGTTTTGGATGATTTCCTCAGTTTAAACCAGGGTAGTTTAAAATTGTCCGTGTAACTAAAAATTTTGCATTTCTTCTCTAGAATAATTTCCACGTCTCGAACCTTCTTTAAAATGTGATGTTATAGATAAATAACAAGGACCTACTGTATAGCACAGGGAACTATATTCAATATCTTGCAATAACCTATAATGGAAATGAATCTGAAAAAGAATATATATATGTATAATTGAATCACTTTGCTGAAAACCTGAAACTAACACAACATTGTAAATACTTCAATAAAAAAATGTGAAGTTAGGCAGTAACTTGTGATATCACATGTAAATACTTCAATAAAAAAATGTGAAAAAAAATGTGAAGTTAGGCAATAACTTGCGATATCACATACACTTTATTGAGCATTGCTGGTAATGTCCATAGGAATGTTTCAGATTGCTGTCACTGGCCCATTGTTTCTCTCTCTCTCATTTTTTAGAGTAAAGATGGTAAAAGTCCTCTGCACATGACAGCTGTCCACGGAAGGTTCACACGGTCACAAACCCTCATTCAGAATGGTATGTGAGATTCTTCTGCTGTGTCATTACTGGAGCAGTTTCCTGGTGTGACTGAGTTTGGTTGTCAGTCATTTGAATGTGAAATATGATGCTCTGTTTTAGAGTTTATTAAGCTTGGGTTTATACTGTCCTTTGATGAACTTTGCTAAAAGCTCTTAGACATGTCATCACCAATTCAGCCTAAGAGTGAGGACATAGAGCCACTAAGTTTCACAGTCAATTCCCAGTCAGTCAAAGAACATGTGAGTTTTGAAACTGGAAATGATCTACTTATATAGGCTCAAGATCCTGCATTTTTCACTCTGAAACTAATAAAAATAAGTATCAGACATTTTCTAGCAGCAAATCTGAATTATTTTAAAATTTTTGCATTTGCCATAGTTCCATAAGTTAAAACTTGTTAAGCTACTTGGGCAAAGGTAAGAAAAATGAGTGACTCAGAGGAAAAGCAGGTATGTACATGATACAAAGGATCATAAAATCACAGGCTTGATAGAGACCTTGGAAAATCACATAATCTAGTAATTTCCCAGGCTTACAATAAAGGTGTGTTTGAACCATTGGGTTGTCTCTGCAACCAAAGTACTAGGGAGTGTCACTTCACAACATGGCTCACGTTACTATTAGAGGGTCATGGCCAGAATCTGTGAGTGGATTGACTTTGACAACACAACTTCTATTATTTTAGCAAATCTTAAAGGCAGTTTTAAAAAAACAGGTTTAGTTCAGATTTTATGCTGACATTCCAGGTGAATCCAGCAGTTCCTAAACTATCTTTAGTTGACCCACATTTCTAGTTCTCAAAATTCTGGCATTAGTCAATATTTTTAGACCTATCTTTTTCTCATCTGTAAGAATACTGGATGACATACACTTGAATTGTTAGTGGTACTAAGTTATGTCTTAGGCACATTTGACATTTGGATGGAAGACCAGCCAGGGGAATTATGCTGAGGAAGCAAAATATCTGCAGCAAAGCACAGGAAATTTATAAGCATTTCAGTGAAACTATAGAAGAAAAGAAATCCCAACAGATTTCCAGTGAGCAAATGCAGGTAAATGAAAATGAACTGCACAACACCCATTAATTCTAGTTTGAAATATGGGATATGCCTTTGTCATTCACTTTATTGAAAGGCCACTTTAATTGTTTTGTTTTGCTTGAAGTAAACAAGGGGAGGTGGGGAGGGACCCTAGCATCTCTCCTCTGCACACTTTCCTCATCCCACTGTATTTCTCAACTGTTTTTCAGAAACAGTGTCCACTGCCTTAAAAATAAACAAAACTAGGGAGCTATTTGGTATCCATTTTAAAAAATTTAATGTGAACATCATCACCAGGCCTTAGCTCTGTGGCATTAAAAAGCATTGTTCCCTGTTAGAGCAATTTCAAGCACTAGTGATCAGATCAGAGAAAGAGCAGTTTTTCACCTTGTAAGCACTGCCTTCCTACAGGTCCATCCCTGCGGGCCAGACCTGTGTCATGCTAGTGTGCTTACAACAGTCTTCTGCGGGCCAGACCTGTGTCATGCTAGTGTGCTTACAACAGTCTTGGGGGTGCTGCTGGCTGCTTTGACCTCTCTAAAAACCACCCCTGTGGACTCTAAGACTTCCATGCCCTCTCTGGACATTCTTGCTAGACTTTTGAGTTGGGACGACCGCTGAAAGAGACCTTATGTCTTGTCCTCTGTGATCAAGGAGCTTGTCTCAGAGCCTATCTCATTCTTGGCTGGCCTGGCATCTTGCTTGTGGGTTGAGTGGGATCCTGGGTCCTGTAATGCTGAGGATATAGCGGCTATAATACATAACTTATATATAATGATAAAGCTAACATTGGTTGAGTGTTCTTCACGTTGTGCCAGGCATTTGGCTAAGCACGCCACATAAATCCTTCCAACCACCCCATGAGAAAGAGGTGCTATTATTATCTCCATTTCAAAGATAGGGAAACTGAGGCAGAGAGGTTGTCACTTATGCTGGGATACATGGCACGTATGTTGAGGAACAGAGATTAGAACCCAGGAAGTCTAACACTGGAGACTGAACTCTCAACTACTCTTCTCTGTATGAACAATGACAGGTTAAAATGTTTTTTAGCTTGAATTCTATTTACTCTATGAGTCGCATGCATTTGGCAGAGAGTTATTTATCCCTGTAAAAGGATGATTTGGCATTCTCTTCTCTCAGCCGACAGTTCTTTGCATTCATTGCAGATGTGAGAACTGCGAGTTCTTCCATTCAACTTTTTAAAAAAAATGCCCTTAGGGACAAGAACAGGAAGCTCTTTTCTTTCCTCCTGTTTGTTGGTTTCTTTCTGGGAAAAGCCCAGAGGCTCACACCCCCAGGGCCTGGTGTCTGTCCTCCAGAGTGGGTAACCACACCACAGGACCTGGAATGCCCGTCCCCCATGGGGACATCACTTGGCTCTTAAGACCTGCTGAGGAACATTCTTGGTGTTTATTTATTTGTTTTGTTAAATGGCTCTGATGTTTGGACTTTGTGCAGCATTTCTCTGCTTCTCTGACTGCTCTCTAGTCAGGGTTATTACTTCTTTATAATAACTTTTTTTTCCAGAAGCATTCAGCTTTGGTAAGGTGATCGTTGAAGAAAAAACCCAAAAGACTCTTTTCTTCTTTAAGTTAATAAGCAAAGACTACCTCTGCGGTTCAATCACGTTGTTTGTTGTCTGAAGCTGTGTTGTCAGAGCCAGAGAGGGAAAGAAGTAAATGAAGACACAATCTGATATCAGAAGGCATTTGTTCTGGCCTTTTGCACAGGCAGCTGCCTCAGGTGCTGTCCAGCAGGTTACAAAAGTTCAAAATGATGTTTTTTTCCACAGAAGCTTTAAAAATAAAAGTTTGAAAAGGAAGAGTGAAGTGATAGGTTAGGATGATTCATTGTGAGGTTTTTGACCTTTGGGCTCACAGACTTTCTGAGGCAACTTAATAAGATAACTATTCTTGTTTGTGCAATGAAAAACTGATTTCAGATGAATGCCTAGATAATGCTGCATAAATCATCCCTTCTGATGTGCTCTGCGTATGTCTAAACTCATGAATATTTATTTTCCTCACTAAAAATCAATGATCGATAACCAACATTTAACTTGCAACCTTCAAATGAATAGTAAAGATATTTAATTTGCTAAAAAAAAAGATAACTAATAAGGACCTGCTGTATAGCACAGGGTACTCTACACAATACTCTGTAATGGCTTATATGAGAAAAGAATCTACAAAAGAGTGGGTATATGTATATGTAGAACTGATTCATTTTGCTGTGCACCTGAAACTAACACAATATAGTAAATCAACTATACTCCAATAAAATTTTTTTTTAAAGATATTTAATTTACATTCCAAGCAAATGAAAATGGAAAGGCTTGGGGAGTGACTATAAGATAGAAATTCATTCATCTAGAGGTCCTACTTTAATATAAAACATATTTCTGAATAACAAATAACAAATAGTCTCTTATTTTTCTACTAAGTTATGATGTTTTCTAGAAGTATATTTTAAATGACAAAGATAATTACCCATATTTTTACAGTTTTAAATTGACTTATGAAATGACAGTAACAACAAGAAACTTTATCAGCTCAGACCCTCTATTCCATCCTTTCCAGTATTTTTCCCTCTTCTCTTTTCCTATCCAATTTTTGGCATATTTGAGGCTGGTAAACATGGAGCTCCGACTCTTGGCTGGGAAGGACATGAGCAATGTAGTGTTTGTCCGGGACAAAGACTTCTTTGAAGTCTGGGGATCTGTCTCCCACATTTCCCCGGATCAGCTCCGTGGGTGGACCTCTCAGGCTGACCACTGTGGGCAGCTCTCACATGGATACATGTACCCTGGATTGCTCTGAGGTATCCATGGAGACCAGGTGGCTGCCTGTCCCCAGGGCATAAAAATGATCTAAATTGGATACTTCAACATTTAGATTACTGTGAACTATTTCTTGAGTCCCTAGAAGTTTTCCATAACTAATTTTATTTTAATTTTTCTTGATTGTAAAATTAGTACATGCTCACTGTAGAATAAAATTACCTTATTGGGGCTTCTCTGGTGGCGCAGTGGTTGAGAATCTGCCTGCTAATGCAGGGGACACGGGTTCGAGCCCTGGTCTGGGAAGATCCCACATGCCACGGAGCAACTAAGCCCATGTGCCACAACTGCTGAGCCTGCGCGTCTGGAGCCCGTGCTCCGCAACAAGAGAGGCCGCGATAGTGAGAGGCCCGCGTACCGCGATGAAGAGTGGCCCCCGCTTGCCACAACTAGAGAAAGCCCTCGCACAGAAACGAAGACCCAACACAGCCAAAAATAAATAAATAAATAAATGAAATTCTTAAAAAAAAAAAATTATTAAAGAGATTCCCCCATGACCCCCATCAATGTGTCTCCCTAACCCCATCCCAAGAATTTCTATTGACAGTTTGGTGAAACTTCCAGATTTTTCTATGTATTTAAGAATGTATAGATAAAGATACATAATTATTACTTTTACAGAAATGATCGTAGTCCATTTATTTGAACAACTGATTTTAAAAATCACTACTGTGCCACAGACACAAAGATATGAGGAAAGATCAACATTTGTATTCAAGTTGCCATTTATATTTCTCTGTCACAAAGTTAAAAAGGCATTACCTTTTTGTAAACAGCTATTAAGTTGCAAACTCCAAATGTGCAAATTTACTGGCAGCAGCTAAACTCTACATGCCAAAGTCTTGGCTGCAGAGTGAAGCATCTTAAATCCTGTGTAAACATATGTACTAATTGGAGTTTTTGTTTTGTTTTTTTAACATCTTCCTCTTCTACAAAGCTCACACATATTTGTAATTATTTCACTTTTTAGGAGAGATTCTCGTTCATTAACTCTGTTGTACCAGTACACCTGGCTAGAAAATATATTGTTTGTTGGAAATAAATCTTAGGAAGTTGGTGGTCATAGTTAGGATTCATTAGAATGAAGGACCATACAGATATTATCGTGAAGATTTTATAATGGTCATATTATAAGAAATAGTGTCTTGGCCTGGAAGTTAATGCTCTTTCCTCAGATCTGAAAAGGCTCTCAATGGCTTCCTTTTGGTGCTCAAGTATACCTCTGATGGGTGTGCAAATGGGCACAGCCTTTCTCAAAAGCAATTTGCCAGTGTCCATCAAGAGCCTTAAAAACATTCCTACTTGTGATCTAGTAGTTCTACTTGTAAAAATATTGCTGAAGGAGATCATCTGAAATGTGGATAAAGATTATGTATAATTATGTTCATTCCTGTGTTTTTCCTAATGGCAAAATTTGGGCATAGCCTAAATGCCTAGTAATTGGGGACTTGTTGAGTGAATTCTCTAAATACTGATATCATGTAGTCATTTACAGTTGCATTAATGAAACTAATTAATGACATGGGAAGTGTTTGTGATGTAATATTAAGGGGGAGATCGGGATACAAAACTCTTTCTACCCTATGATCTCAACCATGGGAAATGTCTTCACACACAAATGCATACCCTCATACAAACAACTGGAACAAAATATCCAGAATATTAATACTGATTATCTCGGATAATCAGTGAATTTATAGATGACTTCTCTTTTCTTCTTTGTATTTTACTGCATCTTCTAAATTTTCTAGAGTGAGAAAATTACTTTCTCAGTAATAAATATTATTTAAAGTAAATGCTTAATATCTTTTTAGATTGATCTAAGCCGTTTATATAATATTCACATTTCTCAGGATTTTGTATTTCTTATTCTGGAATATATAATTGTGTATGTGTAGTTTAGATATACAAACTAAACATTATAGTATTAGTATCTTAAAATTATGTATTTTAGTTTTAAAATATCAGCTTACTTTAGTTCAATATAATTGATGATGAAAGTAAAGCTTAAGATTTGACCTATTGTAAAATACCTGCTATCTAAGAGCAAGAGCTGACAATTCGGTAACTTACTGCTTTCCATGATGATGCAGAGATTTGTTTATGAGCAGGATAGTCAGGAAATAAAACCTTAGAATAATTTCGGTGCCCCAATATCCTAGGTGCTTTCTTTAAAGGAATGTAGTTTTTATTTATTTATTTATTTATGGCTGTGTTGGGTCTTCGTTTCTGTGCGAGGGCTTTCTCTAGTTGTGGCAAGCGGGGGCCACTCTTCATCGCGGTGCGCGGGCCTCTCTTGTTGCGGAGCACAGGCTCCAGACGCGCAGGCTCAGTAGTTGTGGCTCACGGGCCTAGTTGCTCCGCGGCATGTGGGATCTTCCCAGACCAGGGCCCGAACCCGTGCCCCCTGCATTGGCAGGCAGATTCTCAACCACTGCGCCACCAGGGAAGGTCCTAGGTGCTTTCTTTTATTAAAAGCGTAAGTGCATGTGGGCTTACATAAGCAAGAGTACACACTATGTGATTTTTCTCCTTGGTGTTCTTCCCTGTCCTTTACTCCCTCCCCTTTTCCTTCTTTCTTCAGGCCCTTCCTTTTTGACTGGGATATAATTCATATACTATAAAAGTCACCATTTTAAAGTGTATAGTTCAGTGGATTTCAGTATTTTCACAAGGCTTTACAACCATCACCATTATCTAATTCTAGAACATTTTCATCACACCCCTCCAAAATCTTTATCCTAGTTAGCAGTCACTCCCCGTTCCTCCCTCTTCTTGATTTCTCCTTATTTCATGATTTTCAAGGACTCTTAAACTACTTGGAAGCTTACCCAATTATCACTAATGCATGTAGCAAATATTTTCACATATGTCAGTTTCCTTATTGCTAGGATGTGGGGAAAGCCTTTTTAACGACAATGCAAAATCTAAATACAATAAAAGACATAAATTACGAAAAAAAAATTTTTTCAAGGTAGAACACCAAAGACAAATGAAAATCTAGGCCAAAAATATTTGCAACATGTATTACTGATAAATGGGCAATCTCCCAAATATTTTAAGAACCTTTAAAAATTAAGGAATAAAAGATCTCTCACACACAGACACACACTCTTAGAAAAATGGGCAAAAGTCATGAAAAAATGGTTCATAGAAAAAGGTAAACAAATGGCTGTTTAATATATTAAAAGATTCTCAGCTTCCTTAACAAGAGAAATGAAAAGACTACAGTGAGATACCAGTTCTCACTCATTACGTGGTATATATTCAAAAGCTTGACAAGGATGGGGAGAAAAGGCACTCTCATACATTGCTTGTGTGAGTGCAGAATTGCACAGCACCTAAAGAGGGAAACGTGGCAAAATCTAACAAAACCACATACTCATTTCTTTAACCTAGAAATCCCCTTTCTAGGAATTTATTCTGAAGATAGACCCAACAAATACAAAACACTTGCAAAATGAGGTTATTCACTGCAGCATTCCTGATATTAGCAAAATGATTTTTACCACCTAAATGCTCATCCATAACGGACTGGTGTACTTAACTAATACATCCATGCAATGAAAAATAATTAAGCTATACAAAAATGAGGAAGATTTCCAAGAAGGGATCTCTAGGAGTGAATTCCAGGGTATGTTGTTAAGTGGAAAAAAAAAAAAAAAGCATGGTATAAAAGATTCTATGTGCTTGTTTTTGCAAAGAGAAACACAAAGCATAAACCAAAACTAATGAAAATGATTAATTACTATAGCATGTGGTTGAGGGTGAAGTGAAAGGGATAGAAATGAGAGTGGGACTTTTTAAAAGTGTAGAATTTTTGACTTTTGAAACGTGTGTTACATATTAATAAAATAAAATTAAATCAAAGCTGGTAAACATTTTGAAAACAAAATCAAATGAACCTGTGTATCAAACTGATAATATAAGCACACAGAATAAAGAATTCAGATAACTTTTGAACGAAGTACTCCCTGTATATGCTAAAATCATTATGGGAAACTTTGTTGGGAAATAGAGTATTTGCACAGTATGTAAGTATCACCCACAAATTCCTTGTTAATTACAAAAGGCGAAAAGACATTTGTACAGTGGAGAGTGCTGGCAATCATCTCTTGTATTTCTTATTCTGGAAGATATAAATGTGTATGTGTAGTTTAGATATACAAACTAAACCTTATAGTATTAGTAGCTTAAAATTATGTACTTTAGTTTTAAAATATCAGCTTACTGATATTTTCTTACTGATAATCAAGCCTCTTTTTTTCTTATTGTGGTACATAAAATTTACCATTTAACCTATGTTTAAGTGGCACTAGTAAGTACATTCACATTGTTGTGCAGCCATCACCACTACCCATCTCTAGAACTTACTTTTTCATGTTCCCAAACTGACACTCTGTACCTATTGCAAGTAATCAAAATTTGCATCACCCAGTAATGGAATAACTTGACCTTATGTGTGTGCTGTGGAGATGTGATGGGAAGTGCAATTCAACTCTGGGGTATTCTTGCCAAAATGTTTAGCCTGCATCTAATAATGAGGAAATAATCAGACAATTCCAGAATGCAGTATATCCTACATGACTCCTCGTGTGGTCTCCAAAAATATCAATGACATGAGAGATAAATATATACATACATAAAAGGCAGGAGGATTGTTTTAGATGAAAGGAAACTAAAGAGACATGACAACCAGATGCTATCAGAATCTTTGATTGAATCCTAGATTTAAAAAAAACAGTTATAAAGCACATTTGGGGGAACAATTGGAGAAATTGGAATATGCACTTATATTATATAAAATTATGGTATCAATGTTATATTTCTTGGATATGATGATGAAATTATGGTTATGTGGGAGACTGTCTTTGTTCTTAGGGGTGAAATGTCATGATGTCTGACTTATTTCTAAATGGTTCTTCAAATAAGTGAATAGACTATCTTTCATATTATATATTATATATAACTTTTCATATATATATGGAAAGGGGAGGGAAAGAAAGAAAGGTAGTAAAATAAAAATTAGGGGAAAGAGAAGGCAAAATAAAATAAGATGTTTACTGTGTTACTAAAGTGATGGTTAATGTTATAGCTTTAATAAATATAGATTTTTCAGTTTATGGTTCATGCTTTTACTCATTTTACTCATCATCATTTAGATAATCAAACTACATGAAATCTTTTCCTGAACACTCTATTCCTTCTGGTTCTTACGCTTTAGCATAAGGTTTATTTACATAGGTCTTTAATTAAGCAAGTAAAACTAAAATTGAATGTGTCTTCAGAGTTACATTTTGTGGAATTTGATTACATTATTTATTCAGAGAGGGAATCTAGTTGTAAGATTTTAGAAGCTTAAATAAGACAACGTGGAAGGGTTTTTTAAAAGCATTTCTTTTTGTTGTTGTTGTTGTTGCATGTATCTTTTTTTTTTTTAAATAGATCTTTATTGGAGTATAGTAGCTTCACAATACCATGTTAGTTTCTGTTGCACAGCAAAGCAAATCAGCCGTATGCATACGCATGTCCCCGTATCCCCTCCCTCTTGAGCCTCCCTCCCATCCTCCCTATCCCATCCCTCTAGGTGGTCACAAAGCATGAAGCTGATCTCCCCGTGCTATGCGGCTGCTTCCCACTAGCTATTGATTTTACATTTGGTAGTGTATATATGTCGATGCTACTCTCACTTAGCCCTCCCACCCCATGTCATCAAGTCCATTCTCTATGTCTGCCTCTTTATTCCTGCCCTGCAACTAGGTTCATCAGTACCATTTTTTTTTTTTTTTTAGATTCCATATATATGTGTTAGCATACGGTATTTGTTTTTCTCTTTCTGACTTACTTCACTCTGTATGACAGACTCTAGGTCCATCCACCTCACTACAAATAACTCAATTTCGTTTCTTTTTATGGCTGAGTAATATTCCATTGTATATATGTGCCACATCTTCTTTATCCATTCACCTGTCGATGGACACTTAGGTTGGTTCCATGTCTTGGCTATTGTAAATAGAGCTGCAATGAACATTGTGGTACGTGTCTCTTTTTGAATTATGGTTTTCTCAGGGTATATGCCCAGTAGTGGGATTGCTGGGTCATATGGTAGTTCTATTTTTAGTTTTTTAAGGAACCTCCGTACTATTTTCCAGAGTGGTTTTATCAATTTACATTCCCACCAGCAGTGTAGGAGAGGGTTCCCTTTTCACCACACCCTTTCCAGCGTTTATTGTTTCTAGCTAAAAGCATTTCTAATAGACTTCCCTCCATGCAGATTTAATAATACTGCTACTTCAGACGGTAACTTGTCCCCTTAAAAAGCATTCTTGTCCTTGAGAGCAGAGATGCACAGAGTAGAAACGAAACCAACATTTGGTCAACGTGAGTGACTAGCCTAAAATGTAGTATCTGAGTCAACCTGAATCCTTATGTAATTCTGTATTAAAATGTCTCTTTCAGGAGGTGAAATTGACTGTGTGGATAAGGATGGCAACACTCCTCTCCATGTGGCTGCAAGATACGGTCATGAGCTTTTGATTAACACCTTAATAACCAGTGGAGCTGACACAGCCAAGTAGGTTACTGCAAAAATATGGTGGAATAATTTCCACATGTGGGAATACTGCCAAAGGGATTCTGCCATGCCGTAGATAGTTCCCATTTATCCAGGTTAAGGTAGATCTGCACCATTATGCTAAACACAGATTAAATTTGAACTAAATTAAGTGACTTTTAATGACAGTTGCGAGGAAGAAACAGTTTTATTTTTTAACTGTATCAGAAAGAGGCCTATTTCAGTGGTTTTAATTAAGGAAACTTGAACTTTATTCCTAACTCTGCTTTTTAATATTCTTCTGTTTTTTCCAATGTGCAGTGTTAGTTAAGCAGGAAAAATAAAGCATAATTGGGCAAACTCAGAATTTATTCAGGGTGCTGTTTTGCATGTATTAATGACCCATATTAATGATACGCTTATACGGTGCAATTGGGTAAATACGCTACATTGGGAAGGGGGGAACTGACTTCATTTTGTACTTTAATTCAACAAGAATATATAATGCATCTATATGAGTCTGTTGCAATGTTAGGTGCTGTGGGAAGTTTCAGAAGTAAGTTAACTGGTTGGTACCTTCCAGGAGCTCATAATTTTGTTGGAGGCCCAAGGCCCACTTAAGACAACGAACCATGCAAGATAGTATTTAATAAAGTTCAAAATGAAACAGGAGTTTAATGGCAAAATGTTTGGTGTAGACAGTTTATGCCATAGAGTGTAGACAGGAAGGATAGAGCTCAAAGGTGGCCACAGTTTTCAAGGAAAAGGTGAGTTTTAGGTAGTCTTAGAAGGATGACAATTATGTGAGTAGAGCAGAGAGTGGCAGACATCCCAAGCAGGGAGGCAAGCAGGAACAGACCCAGCTCCGGGAGGAGCTTGGCCTGGCAGGCCTGTGACAGTGCCACGCTCCGCTCCGCCCAGAGGCATTGTTATATCAGTGCGGGGGACCCAGGCTTTCTTGGGCACTAGCTGGGCTCCAGTCCAAGCTACCTCACTTGTGAGCTGTGTGACCTTGAGGCTGTTGCTCAATCTGTCTGTGCTTTGATTTCCTCATTTGAAAAATGGGAGTAATAATGGTACCTACCATAGGTTTGTTATGAAGATTAAAGGACTTAATCACCATTAAAGCTCTCTGGTATATGTTAAGATCCGTGTGAGTATGAGTTATGTAAATACATCTGCTAAGGTTATTCAACAAGATAATCCACGTTAAAAGCTCTTTGAACAGTGCCTGGCACATAGTAAGCTATCAATAAATGCTAACTATGGTTTTATTACTTCCTAATAGGCAGGAGAACCAAATTAAAGAGGGCCTTAAATGCTTAAATAGTTTGGCCTTATTACAGAGACTGGGGGTAACAATAACTGAATCTTTAGGAAAGGCAAAATATGAGGGCGGTGTTACGTTAGGAATTCTAATTTATTTGTCAAGGGTTGTGCAACAGAATTGAAAATCTTGGTGGAGAATGAGCCAAAATTTAAATGATCCAGGGAGGGTGTGGTGGGTTCCAGTGGCCCTCTGGGCTCCCAGTCCAGTGGTGGAGATAAGATCAAGAGCAAATGTGACTGCAGCATCATGAGATGTGTTATGATGGAGGTCTGGATAGGGCAACACTGACTATCTCTGGGTTCCGCAGAAGAGGTGACATTTCAGCAAGAAGAAGGATGGATAGGAGTTTGCCAGGTGGACAGAATTGTGTGAGATAAAAAAGATAGAAGGGGAAGCAAAGAAGGACATTCCAGGAAGAGGGAACAGTATTTACAAAGGCACAAACGTGAATATGTTGAAAGCAGATTCCCAAGGCCGGGTTATCTAACATGTTAGGGGGAGTGGAAAGAGATGAGGTGGAAAGGCAGGAAGAACCACATTTCAGAGGACCTCGAATGTCTTGCTAAGGAGTTAGATTGTATTCTGAGGCATTCGGAAGCTGTTAAAGAATTATAAGTGGGTGTAGGGTAGGTTGTGTCTAATGCTCCCATTTGTGTGTAAGAAAGATCGCTCTCATAGCAGTCCAGACAGACTGGCGGTGGTCCAGGCTAGAAACACTTTGCAGCCTCTTACAAATGTCCAGAGAAGAAAAGATGAGGGTTCGGGCTAAGGACAAGACTGAGGGTGGACAGAGGAGGGGGCATGCTGACAAATAGCAAGAACAGTGGGTTGTCTCAGAAGAGAAAGGAATCTGCTTCAAGCCAAAGGACCTTTTTGACTGGGAGGTTGCAAATCAAAAGAAGCAGTTCGGGACCTCCCTGGTGGTCCAGTGGTTAAGACTTTGCCTTCCAATGCAGGGGGTGCGGGTTCTATCCCTGGTGGGGGAGCTAAGATCCCACATGGCTCCTGGCCACAAACCCAAAACATAAAATAGAAGCAATATTGTAACAAATTCAGTAAAGACTTTAAAAATGGTCCACATTAAAAAAAAAAAAAAAAACTTGAAAAAAAAGAAGCAGCTCAGTTTCCTGGAAAGAGCCTTGTACTAGGATTCAGGAGGCTTTCACCAGATTCTAGAGTTCCCAAGCAGGCCGTGGCTACCCAAAGCCAGAGATTTTAAATGCTCAGTGTCAGTTAAACAGAAATAAAATATTAGGCACAAACCAGCTTCACCTGTGGTATGTTAATATTTTCAGTGATGTTTTTCTTTCAACTCTGGGTTATTTGGGGAGTTTTAGCCAAAGAACCACGAATTTCTGATTTTCTTTCAGATTTGAACTCGTTTGAGGAATAAAGATCAACTGGGCCCAATACGTAAAATTTCTGAAAAAAACACATTTAACTCAATAGACACAAAGTCTATTTCCTCGTAATTATTTTCCCTTCAACTTATGCGAATACAAACTTTGTGGCAAAAATGCCTTAGGAATGACATTGTTGTTCAAGTAGCCTTTCCTTCCATTGACCATGCTGTGTCCTGGGGACAATGACAAGGGAAACATTGTCCCAGTCTCAAAGAGCCACATACGTATGCTTTCTTCTGTCACAGCATTATCTGGTGTTAAGACATGCTCCCTTCAGTAACAGTGGTTCATTAAAGCAGCAATTTGTGTGTGTGTGTGTGTGTGTGTGTGTGTGTGTGTGTCTGAGTGTGTATAGTGTGTGGAAGGGGAAGTCATCTAAGGAAAAAATATCCAAGTGCAGGGAAGGAGAGTTGGAGAAGATTAAATTTGCTAAAGACTCCCCAGAAAGTCACTGTTCTCTGGGCTCCTTGTAGATTTATGTAGGATAGCTCCTTAAAGAGGAGAAAAACAGGCCTTTCCTTCTGTAAATAAGTGAACAAAGAGCATTTATGAAAATAACCCATTTTCATTCATAAACAATATGGCCAATGTATTTTTAAAGATCTCTTTATGATAAGTTTTATGGTCATTACTTTCTGATGAATTTATTTGCATCTTATTCTCAGGCCTTGTTTGAATGTTCTTTGTATTCTTTTTTGCTTCTCTGAACTTTAAGTCAGAGAAGTTTCTGCAGGGTGACTCGGTGCTTATGCAACTTTACGTGGTATCGGAGCCATTGGGTTTTTTCTTCTTTAACTTTGTTAGGTTTGGGGTGCTTGTCTCTAGGATTTTAATTTGTCTTCCATCTTACCAATTATGCTCTCACTGCTTTTTCTGCCTCAACTGCAGCAGAATTAGCAGTATTGTAGTTTTACAGGTAAATGGTTCTGACATTCTTATATTCGCTAAATATCTGTTGATAACTTGTTAAGTGTCACCCACTGTGTCAGGTTCTGGGGTCACGGAGCTCCCTGCCAAGGAATTTATAGCCTACGGAGGTGGGGGAAAGAATTAAACAGGCAATGACAATCACACATGCTAAGTATGATGCCAGGACAGTCGCCAGGTGCCACTGGGATACAGGAAAACATATCTGGGAGATAGCAGGGCCAGCAAAGCTTCCAGGAAGAGGAATGTTAACCTGTAGGACAAGTAGTGATTAGTTATGTCATTGAAAGTCTTTCAGATCCCAAGCATCGACTTAGATTATTTTTATTATAATGTTTGAATATGTATAAATGTAAGACTAGATAGAAACTCCTTAGGCTTTTGACTCTAATATAGCAATAAATCAAAAAAAAATTACAGAATACATGCAAACAGGAACCACCAATGTTCACATTAACTGCACGGGACAACAATAGTAACAAACACTCATGAGTGCTTACCTATGCTACGCCCCACTCTGAGAGGTTACATTTAACTGTCACAACAACCCCATGGGGTAAGTGCTATGATTATGCCCATCTTACAGGTGAAGCAAAGGAGGCACAGAGAGGTTCAGTTACCTACCTGAGGTCACAGAACTAGTGGGCGGAAATGGGACTCTATCCTCGGCCGTCTGGATCCTGGGCAGGAGGCTTGCTGCCCTTCTTTGTAGTGGGTGATGTGATACTTCACATTTTGCATGGGATGATGGTCCTGGTGGCTAAGGTGCTGAGTCTTTTAGGATCCAGTTCACACTATGGGAGTGGAGATTTTGCAGTGACTTAAAGTGGTGGGCAGTGGACCCGTCACACGGCGCAGAGACCTTTACTCAGACTACTGCCAAATTCCGTGCATCCAGGAGGCTCAGTGTGCTACATTATCATTGGCCCTCCCTAGACTCAGACATTTCATTTTCTATTAAGTCCACCTTCTTTTCTCATTAGCCCCTGCCGATTAAAGTCAGACTACCCAGCACAGCTGTGATCCTAAGTACAAATGTGGGCGCTGAAATTTGACAGAGGTGTGTGGTGATATGGTGGTCCGTCAGATGAGCTGAAATATGCTTTGATGCCAGCTGTTTTAGATTACCATCAAAAGGAAAAGACAATTAAAAAACTGCCACAGAGACGTCTTAAAAGCCCAAAGATATTTCCAGCAACCCCCAGAGATGCACTGACTAGTTTGAGAAACACTGTGAGAAGCAGAGAGTTAAGAGTTTCAGGGGGGCCCTGCATGTGAAAACCTAGGGCTGGGCAGAGCCTGGCTCTTCCAGGAGGAATGGACAGAAGGTCACAGAGATTAAGCAACAGTCAGATCCAGAAGGGGCCTCGTAAGCCACGTTAGAGTGTTTGGACTTGATACAAAAGGAACCACTGAAAATGTCTGTAGGTCGTAAACAGCAAGGACCAGGCCTCATTGTTGTCAGTTATCCCAAGTGCCTGTAACTTAAGGGTGCGTGATAAATACTTGGAATGGCATAGATAAAATTAATAAGAAGTTTATTTTAGGGTTTGGTTTGATCAGTTGAGTAAGAATCATAAAATCATTTGATGATCGAAAATCATCAAATTTTTTGTCTCGCCCACTTGGTGGGCAAAACTAAACCAATCCCACCTTCCCTGGGAGAGTTGAGAGATAAGTATTGTAAAGCATTTTGAAATATAGGGAGAGAACAGAAATGCTAGTTGATCACACTTCATTCTTGGGATTTAAGGAATCACACACCTGATTTTAAGGAAGTACAATCTGATTACCACTTCAAAACTCACAGACTGCTGGTTATCCAACTAAGCTAATAATAATTGCAAGGGCAAAAATACCACTAACATGTATGGTGAAGGCTTACCCGTGGGTCAGATGTTCTATTTAGCAGTTTATGCACATTATCTCAATTAGTCTTTACAATTGTTCTATAAGATTGACACTGTTATTATCTTTATTTTCCAGGTGAGGGAACCATTATGTACTTGCCAAAGATCAAATAGCTAGCACATGGCAAAGTTAGAACTGAAACCCAAAGGTTCTGACCCCATCACCTTAACCACAGTGTTTTTTACCATATGGCCTAAGGGAAGGCTCTAGAGAAGCCTGGATATGGAAAGGGACAGCCATGTCCCCGGATGCCAAGGGGAAAGCTTAAAAAAACTGATATTCTAATGGTGCAGAAACCCTTTCCTCACCTCTGATGGCTCTCTACAATTTATTCTGACCTCATTCATTCTGAGATAACTGGGTAGAGGAGATGCCAGCTAACAGCTAAATTAGAAATAGCTAATACAAACATGTTCCATTAATTTTATGACTGCTCAAATAAATGTAGCAAATTAACTGGAATTGGTCTTCCCTTTCCTGTAATTTATGCATTGTTAAGTTTAGTGTTATCTGACATCTTTATTTCTTGATCTTCCTTGATGTAGACCTGATGAAATCAGAGCGATGCTTCTTATTTGACTGAGACAGCCAAATCCTAAATTTCCTGCTAAAGGTTTTAAGATCCTTTCTTTATAAGCAGTCTTATTTTATAACAATAAAGGAGAAATTTTATTTTGAAATGCATGAATCATTTCTGAAGTGATTCAGAGATTCTGAATTCTACTTTGACTTTCTTTCCCATCTTGGCCTGATACTTAGTTTTTCTCTTTGAACTGGAGCATCATATTCAAGTTCAAATGCCAATAGTACTTGAGTATAAATTAATATGTTTCAAAACCTGCATTGACGTAGTGACTTTTTATTAACTATGGAATGAAAAATATATATCAAAGAGAATTTTTGCTAGACCTTTTAGAGTTCTGCCTCCCTTACCTTCTCAGGTTTATAAGTAGCAGCAGAAAAAAATAAAATTATTAGCTAATGTAGAGTGTGACAGATTACCTAAAGACAAGGGTGTTAAATGGTAAGGTTGGTTAGAAATGTTAATAATGAAGTTTATGAAATATATTATACGGAGGCTGTTAAAATATCTCATACTTTATGTTTTTCTTGATTGTTTTATTATAGAGTTTGATACTCTTTTCTCTAATTCATTTGCTTGTATTATTTAATATAAAGTTGTATATTTTATGTACCTATATAAAGTATATCATAAATATTGTGTGTATATATGTGTGTAAGTATGTGTATGTATATAGAAAATATTAAAATATTTAAAATACTAAAAGTATTTATATTTTTATACATATTAAATATTTGTGTATACATGTATATAAAGAATGAGGAAGACTCAAAGAAATCTTGACAAATCCACTCCTTGTTTTAGGCATGTTCTTACAGGAACTCACAACCATCCTAGAAAATATTCTATCCATTTTCTTCTTGCAAATGTCCAGAAATATTTAATCAAAGATTTTTGCCTTAACTCCCCCAAACAAATAAAATGGTTAGGTAAAATCTTATTAGCTTCAAGTTCCATTTAGTAAAGAGCTTTTAAAACATGTTATACATCAAAAAAAATTAGTGTGTTTCATTGGCATAGGGAGGGAACAATATAAATAGCAGCACGAATAAAAAGCTTCTCTCCCATCCCCCAATTCGCTCTTCCTTTTCATGAGCATCAAGGTTGTCACTGATGCGATTGCTTTTCAGAATTTTTTTTTTTTTTTGTAAATGACAAGAGAGGCAATTACAAGCAGTTCTCCTCCGCGTGACACTACCCGGAAGACGGGCAAATTGCATCTCTTGATGGATGCCAGCTATTATATACACTGGGTTGGAAATCTCCATATAGGAAAAGGAAAACGAACAGAGGGAAGACTGAACAAAAACACCAACAAATAAAAAGAAGTTTTCATGAAAAGAGAGAGGTGGTTAATTGCTAGCAGACTCGAATTTTGCAGAACACTGAATACCATGAACTATCTGTGAACATGTATATACTTTCACAAACTCATGCACATCATAATAACTTTTGAGATAGCAAATAAAATTCATGTGTCTCAAGCTTAACAAATTCAAATCATATGTATTTTTTCATTCAGCATAGAATCTGGAAACGGGCCACTTTGTGCTAGGGAGGAAACTTAGATGATTCATGCTGCAGGTGTAAATATAAATAGTCTCATACTCCTTGTGTTATGTAGAGGATTTACAAAATCTGAAATATATTATTTGAATAAAATGAGATATTATGAGAAGTGATCACTAACACGCTTCTAAGTACACAGGAACCTCCTGATGATGCTGTTTGTTTTGAACTACAATTCAGCTCACGACTTTGACTTTGGGTCCTTGTTTGAGGAGAGGTGATGGGCAGGAGGAGGAAGGTTTAATTCTAAGGGCAAAAAGCACTGCCATCAGAAAGCTGCCTGTCTCTCAGGGGGTTGTTCCAGGGACTGTGTTATGGCAGGGGTCAGTCTAAGAAGTCCTGTTCTGGATTCCTTCTATAATGCTGTTAGGGAAAATATGCTAGATTTATGAAATATATGCAAGATAACTATTAACTATTCTGTGACTGGTATCCTTGTGTGGGTTAACGTGCAAAATAAAAGGCTATTAGGAAGATGAAGTTTCACTTGCCGAAGGTAAACATTAGCTTTAATTCTCATCCAAAATTTTATTTCCAGTAATACAGCCATTATTAACTCTTAGCAAAGTGCTTGGCACATAATAGGTCAATAATAAATATTTGTTTATCAACTCAAGGAATAAAACAGGTTGCTTTTCAAAGTCGAGGGTTTGTCAGTTTCATGTTTTCTCCATCACTTAGCATGGTATCTGATGCTTATAAAGTGTTAAACAGATGAATGAATGAGTGAATGAATGGGACAAAATTGCTAAGCTGAAAGAAAAAGAGAGAAATTAATTTTAAATGCTTAGAGTCACTGTTTATGTGAAATGTTTTCTTAAAAATATATATTCCTATTGTTATGGGCTTTTCATTGTGGTTTAGGTCCAGGATTGTATTATTTTAAGATAGAAATGATTGCATAATTATTTCAGCCAAGAGTCCCTAAGCAAGGTCTCATGGGTTTAATTTTCATCAGAGAACTTACAGAAAGATCATCCCCCTTCTGTGGGTATCTTGAGATCTGTTACCGTGAGCTGCTCTGTTTTTTTCCTCCTCAGGTGTGGAATCCATAGCATGTTCCCCTTACATTTAGCTGCCCTCAATGCTCACTCTGACTGCTGCAGAAAGTTACTGTCATCCGGTAAGTAACTCTATTACCACAGATCAGGCTTAACATGTCCTGTAAATGATCCGTGTGGCTTCAGGTGTCTGGTCAGCATGAGCAGCTGCCTGTGCTTCGTGTCATCCATGACCTGACTTGGCAGGATGAGTTGTGTCCACAGCTAACTGCATGTGACAGTTCCCAGCGGCTCATGGTGTTGAAGCTGTTTGAATGTCAGTATTCCTGCCCCAGAATGAGAGTCTTGTCTGTTTATCAAGTTAAAGCTCGCGTGATCCAGAGTGAGAGGCAGGCAGGGATGGCCATAGCTTACAGGAAGTTTCTCATAGAAGGAGAAAACATCTTTGAGTCTTAAATTGGTGGCATTAACATTTCATATTTTTCAACAAAGGGAAAAGGCCAAATCCCCTACGTTTTAATGGTAGAAAATGTCAAATTACCATCCCACTCCTTGAGCTCTGAAAAATTGCTCTGGTTGATACCCCTCCAACTAGGTTTCATTTTTATTATTTTTAATGCGGGTCTATTTGGAACCAAGAAATTCTTTCTGGTTTGGAGCTTTGCTAATCTTTCTTATCACTGCTTCTGCCAACCTCCATGTATTAAGAAGTTCCTGGCTTTCAAAGGTGATAGAGGTCTGCAAGGCAAAGATTGCTTAAGAGTTCATTCAATAGATATCCCAGAGGCGGTTTTTTTTTTTTTTCCTTTAAGTTCTTTACTTATGATTGATTCTGCTTTCACTGCTTTTGGCATGTTTAACAATAACCCCTGCATGAAAGCACGTTTCCCAAATCTTAAACCAACTGAAAGCTAATAATACACTTAAGAAAATATCTCTTCTAGCATGCTACGATTACTCCTTTGCCTTCCATGTTTTCTCCATGTGTTCTGTCTGCCTGTCTATTGCCCTACTTATCTCAAATTGGTTTCATAAATTTCTATCCTGGGATTGAAATATGGGGCTGTAGTTCACCCAGGGCTGAATGTGAAAATAAATTCTTCTTGACTTCACGGTTCTTCCTATAAAATTGCCAAGCTTGAGCAGTTACCGTTCGTTTCCATGACAACCTCTTTCTGACTACAGTGGCTTGCGTTCTGGTTTTTCTACTAACTGATTTTTCTGTCTCTGCAATGTTTCTTGTGGTTTAACTAGGACAAAAGTATAGCATAGTATCCTTGTTTAGTAATGAGCACGTGCTGTCTGCAGGCTTTGAAATAGACACCCCAGATAAATTTGGAAGAACGTGCCTTCATGCTGCTGCTGCAGGAGGGTGAGTAGTTAACAATTTTAGTTGTTATCTTATGGCCTAATTACTAATTCATCTTAATTGACTTAAGTTGTCTGTGGATCAAAGGCAACTTCTTTAGTAAAACGGGTAAGAACTCTACCAATACCAAATATCACTATGTTGAATTTCCAGGTTACTCGTGTGTTTGTTTTTCCAAAGAAAAAGTGTTAGCCCATCTCATATAGAAAATATTTTTTCTTTTGTTTTCTCTTCTCTCACTCTTTTTTTTTTTTCTTTTCTTGTTTTAAATTGTAGGTCTTTAGCCTATAGAATATATACTTACTTGGTACCTCTTCCACCAAAAGAAAATAATTTGAGATTTGTTCCTAAGTTTTTCCTCTTTCGTTGCTGGAAGGTGGTTGATGATCAAGGGAATCCAGGGTTGAGTTAATTCATGTTCATTTACAGACATTTTGGTCCTTATTTCAAAACTGATTTTTAAGTCCTTATGATGATTAAATGTGAACAGAGGTCAAGAAACCCAAAGGATAGGCAGAAAGTGAATTAATCCTTGCCTTTTTTTTTAAGTTGTAAAGAGAATTTTTCATCAGATACTCTTTTTCATATCAGTGGTTAGATTAAGGCTCTGATCAATATATTGTTGATATATGACCACACATTGGCCAAACATGGTTTCCTTTGGATGGCCTCGTTTGGGTAAGGTGTTGGTTCTTAATCAGTTTCCTAGTCTTAAGGAACAGCAGTGCTTCTCCATGTGTCAACTGTACATGACCAAAGGTGTTACCTATTTAACAGAAGTGGATTGACTGTGAAGCTTTAGGGCCCTTTATTTGCATGGCTCCCTTCCAAAGTCTTGTATCTAGTTTTATATTCATAATTTTGTTATTATTTTTTAAAAAGAACCTCCTTCTCCTCACCCCATTTCCTCAAAATGTATGAACTTCCTGAGCCACGCAACTTGGATCTGTCTCTGTCTTTGATCCTTTGGCTCAAAGAGACAGGTGCTTTACATCAGCTGACATGTTACACCAACACATAATGACCTCATAAAGTTCTTATATTTTATGACTTAAACTAGTCGCTAGTTCTCTGCGAAAGTTGGCTATAAAGGGTGGAAGTGGGGTGGGGAGAGCCCTCCTCACGTTTATCATTAATGAGATCATTTTTCTTATTTAAACGATAATAAAGTCATAAATCCTAGGCCACTTCTTAGCATCCTAAGTTTAGAACAATGATGGATGAGTGTCTCTTTTTATGCCCCCATTTAAAAAAATATCAGACCTGTACAGAAAGTGGCAACAAACCATTCTGGATTCATGTCTGAAACCCCTATTAGGATTAGTATTTAGCTATATGCCCTTCAATAGGAAAATTCACTTCAATGGGTTCTTTTCTCGCTACTAAACATGATTTATTGCTTCTGCAAATGACAAAGAAGCTTTGGAAGATCACTACGCTCCATTACATCATTTTTGGCCTTGGTTCTGCACATTCATTTACCTAGTTTACCAAGACAGGGAAATGCTGCTGTTTTATTTTCCATTAAGGAGAGTCTGGGTCGAAAATGGTTATCATAGTGAATTCATTCTGCTGTGATAAAAGGTAATGCTCATCCATTCTGGCTTATTGTTTAAAGGTGACATGAAATTATTATAGGTTTAAGGGGTTGTTTCATAAACTCTTGATGGTTTTGAAAGAGAATTTTAGGGTAAATGATGGAACCATCACTGAAAGGTTTCATCATGTAATAATCATTAAATTCTTTAGTCATGGAATTGAAAATGTTCCATCAAGCTCTTTAATGTATTGATATATTAGCTTTGAAAAAGGAATTGTGGGAACTTTAGATCCTTACGGTATGGCATTACTTTAATGTGTTCAGGTTATTTTTGTGTTAGCAGAATTTAAAGTTAGTGCTCTCATTTCATCTGGGCATGCACTCTGCAGAAAACAGCTCTTTCTGAAGATAGCCCAGCAGTTGACTTCCACCATCTTAATGATGTTTTCCCTGTCTTTCTAGTAATGTGGAATGTATAAAACTCTTGCAGAGCAGCGGAGCAGATTTCCATAAAAAGGACAAGTGTGGGAGGTATGTAAACAGGGAACTCTGCTTCAAGTGCCTAAATAAAAGGAGTGGGGAGCAGTCCATCTGGAAATCGTGTTATGTTGAAATGGTAAACAAGGAAGCTAGCTGGGGAGATTCCATTCTCAGAAGGAAACCCCTTCTACACCAACAAAGCAGGCACAAGGCACAAGGAAAGAATCTCCTCTCCCTGCTTCTGTTTAGAAGTGCCAATTGTTTCTCTGATCCTTCCAATATATATATATAACGTTATCCATGTGGAGGATTACATATTTTATATGTGCATATATATTTATATCTATAAAATATGTAATTTCCCACATGGATATAGTTTAGAAAATTCTGTCTGTAGCAGAGTAGAACACTTCAGCCCTTCCAACCCAGAATTTGGTCACAAGATCTGGAGCACTTTATTGTATTTATTGAACATTTCATTTTGGGATAAATCTTTAGACACATTTAAAACATGAATCATAACTAACGAGAACCTGCTGTATAGCACAGGGAACTCTACTCAATGCTCTGTGGTGACCTAAATGGGAAGGTATCAAAAAAGTGGGATATATGTATACATATAGCTGATTCTCTTCGCTGTACAGCAGAAACTAACACAACATTGTAAAGCAACTATACCCCAATTTAAATAAATAAATAAATAAAACAAACATGAAACACACACACACGCCACCTATAGCCCCTTTGGCTATTGGGATGGGTCATAGAATTTTTCTTACCTTAATTGTCCTTTGCATGCATAGCTAAATCATGCCATAATACTAGCTGGTACAGGGAAGAAAACAGCGTGAGGAAAGGTGGAGGAAGTGAGGACATGATCAAGAAAACCTCAGGTCATTCAGTTTGGAAACAGCATTGGACACATTTAGGGGAGAGAGAGATACTTTATAAAGATAGACCAGGGCTAGCTTGAGAAAGTATTCAATTCCAAACTAAAAAATCAAGGCTTTGTTCACTGGGGCAGACTGAAGGTTTTAGTACAGGTTTGTTATATGTAGGTATTGGACCTTAGAAAATCCAGTTCTTCATTGATGCCAACTAAAAGTTACATGGAAGTTGCATTAGGGCAAAGGAGGCCAAAAGGGATGGTATTGCAAGAGTCCAGAGGAGCAGTAATGTAGACCTGAACCAGGATAGGCACTAGGAATGGAAAGAAAGGAGAGATCTACAGGTGGGTGGCCTTGTCTGAAGCCACCATCTTTGTAGCCTTCGTTCTAACATAAAGTCAGAGAAAGGCATGTCTCTTGGCCTCCACACTCAGAGCCAACACCCCTAGGAATACTGCTGTCTGTGCTGGTGCTAATGATGGGCGTCTGTTTTGCAGACTGAATGAAGTAATAAACTGCTGTTTGTTTTTCAGGACCCCTCTGCACTATGCAGCTGCAAATTGTCATTTCCACTGTATTGAGACATTAGTGACCACAGGGGCCAGCGTTAATGAAACCGATGACTGGGGCCGCACCGCTTTGCACTATGCTGCTGCATCAGACATGGATAGAAAGTAAAAACAGCCTTACTTCTGTTTCCTCTCGGGGTGGGGGAGGTGGGGGGAGGTTGCCAAGTTTTCTTCATACCGCCTCACAGAGATTGTGAATGAAGAATCCCTCTCATCCAGACCTGAAGGAGTTAGAATTGCTTCATCCCTAGCCCCGGGTTTCCCATTCTGCTCTCTTTACGTTTGATTAGTATGTGTCACTGCACAATTACTTCTCCTCTCTGTTCTTTGGGTTGAATGCCAAGTGGAGCTGTCAAGCCCAGGTTTTCAATTCATTCAAAATCTGTCGTAATTTGTTTTGTCATATACTGCGGTTTTCATCATCACCACTTACATGCTTCATTTGCTGTAAAACTTACATTTGCTAATAAATATGTCATGTGTCAAAAATATCCATCTATGCATAATCCTAATAGTCTTCAAATGCAGCATCAGTATTTTAAAATAGGCACTGTTGTTCCAAACCTGGGCATGAATACTCTTTCAGGAGCTGGAAGAGAGAAAGTTGGGTACCCTGACCATGTTTGGATTCTAGGTGGCTAGGAATGGAAAGCAGAATTAAGTGAACCAGTTCAGGGGGAAAAGGTGGAAAAGGTGCCCACAGTTTATGAGATTGTTCTCAAAGACTTGAGGACCAGGCCTTCCTTCATAGGAATACTTTTCGGTGATCCTGTTTGGAGAACCACTGAGTTATTTGCTGCCCTGTGCTGTGGAGTTGCTTCTGGGTCAGTACTAACTCCTTTTCTTGTAGAGCAATGGCTTTCAAATGTGTTAGACAATGACCCACACTAAGCAACACATTTTACATCATGACCCAGTACACACACTCACATATATATGTTTTATACATATGTATGGAAAATGGAAACAAAGATTTCATAAAACCATATTTACTTTTGCTATGTGGGATGCATTTTGATATACTTTTATTTCATTAAAAAAAAACCTACTGACTTCAACCCGCTAAATTGATTTCACAATTCAGTAATGGATTATGATCCATATTTCCACAGTTTGGAAAACACAGCTTTTTTTCCTTCATATAATACTGGCAAGACTGTTGTAGCCTCAGGATCCCAGGGCCGCATGTTATTAATTGAACAAACATTTATTGAGCACCTACTATATGCCAAGCTCTATGCTATTCACTTGGAATAGAATGGGAGACAAGTGTACTTCATCTGTTAAGAGCTGGCAGAGGAATCCTAGATGGTGAAGAATTGCTCTGGCAGATAAGGGGTGCTCAGGAACCCATTTATTCCTGGATAAATGAGATGCTCAACTGCCAAGGAGGCAGCAAGGAATGTTGTAGGAGACAGGGAAGTTTACGCTAGTCACTTCCTCTTTCCATGGGGAGTTTAGAATACTCATGGAAGGGTGGGCAGCATGATTGCTGTCTTAATCACTGATACCTCGGTGGAAGTTTTAGGAAAGTCATGTTCTCAGTCGGATTCCTTGGGAGAGAATAGACTTACTGGATGGCCTTGGGGAGAACCATGTATATCCTCCATGAAAAATCAGTAGTGCTTACTTCTTTTGAGTTGGGGGAGAAATTGTTAAGATATAAACTGCACCAAAATCATTAGCAGCTTTGCCACTAATTGTAATTTTTTTTCTTTCCCTTATGCTGAGAAGTAAGACTATCTTAGGAAACGCCCATGAAAATTCCGAAGAACTTGAAAGAGCCAGAGAGCTGAAAGAAAAGGAAGCTGCATTGTAAGTTTCTTCTCAGCTTAAGCAGAAGGTGTAGTTACTGATGCTTTGTCTGCTGTTCTGGGTTGCGGCGTGGGCCAGCCTTACTATTTTGGGGTCTCACTTGGGCTCTTGCAGAAGTGATGTGGGCTTGCCTTTGGTGAAGAAGAAACTGTTCTTTTAATATATCTTTCAAATATGCTGTTTTCACACAGGGAACTCTTTCTAAAATTGAAACCTTTGCCGTGACCATCACTGTGATTGGTCAGCAGTCTTTAGGACTAGGTACCTTAAGTACAGTTTCTGACTCTGCCATGTAGTATGCCTCAGGGGACGTATTAAGCCTCCTCTGAGGGCCTCAGGCTCTCCTTTTGTGACCTGGGGATAACTATTTAGCAGATTCTATGAATAAATGTTTTGAGATTTTGGTGTGAAATACACCAGTTGTACTCTCCCCTTCTCCCCAGAAGACACCCATCAACTTACAAACAGCTCCTTGCTTCCTGCAGACAGCTGCTCTGTCACCCCTCATCCCACCTGCCCTGCTCTGGTGTCTGACAGAGATTCAGCTATTACTGTGATGGAGTGACTGCCAGCACCCAGGGCTGTGGATACATGGGAACCCCTAATGGGAACCCCTAATGCTTCCTCCTCTGAGAGCCCTTCGTGCACTGGAAGTGGCAGTGAGAAGGTTGTGCTCTGCCCGGTGCAGTGCCCAGTAGGTAGCTGGTGATCAGTAACTGTTTGTTGAATGAAAGAACACATGAATAACCGGTGCCCACACTTTGTGTCCTGCCCCCGTGAGACTCAGTGGATATAGTGCTCTAAGAGTCTGCACACACACAGTCCTTAACTTGCTTATTCTCTTCTCCTGCTGTCAGAGGGACCCGTTTCTCTGTGACTTGAATGCTCGTGTCCACTCTGGGGTCTTCCCACTGTCCACTGGGCTCTCCTCCCATGTCCAGACCGTTGTGGAAAGGTGTGGTTAGAAAGTGAGGCCCCAGTGCAATTTGGGGGGGGGGCATAACTTTGACTGTTCCTGGGGTGAGCACAGGAAACACCGCTGTGAGTAAATCAGAATAACAAAGGTTTTGCCCTAATATTCCAAAATTAAGATAATGGTATTCAAAGACTGTAGAATTTTAAACCACCTCAGCAAATGCTCCCTTCTCCAGTGAAATGCAAGCTTGCCCTGGGCCAGAGCAGCCCTCTCTACATCTGATGGAGAGGGAAGGAGCAAGAGAGGCAGGGGAAGGCAGGGACCAGCCTGCTGGAGATCTGTTTCATGCAATGAAAGGCTACTCCCCTTGTCCAAATACACCCCTGACCTAATGTGCCTCTCTTGATTTTGCAGCTTAGGTGCCAAAATTACTAGTCAGGGCCCTGGGTGGTAAAGAAGACAAGCATTCCCAGTGAAAACTGGATTTCATTTGCCCTTAGGAACAATGTGGAGAGTATTCATGTTCTGTACTATTGTTGTTATTTCTAATAGTACTGTTGACAGCTATAGTTCAGCTGTATTCTGCATTAAATAGCTCTTTGGGAGTAATCCCAGTACTTTCCAAATTACATATTAAATTTATCAACTGATTTTTAGAGTATAATCCTTTCAGAAGCTGGGAATTGTGTGTCCACTAGAATGCTATTCCTACTGAGTGATTTTATTTCAAGAGCCAAATTCAGTTTAAAATGAGTCACACCTAGGATTCAGTCCATGGGCATTTAATTACAAAAATAAAAAAAGACTTCCTTTTAAGGTATAAATCACCAAAGACAGCCTGGTATATCAGGACTCCAATAATAGTTTGATTTATTACAGAGAATTTTATGGATGAATCATGTGATCTGTAGGTATTTGGTTTAAAAAATTTCTCTTTCATCAGGTTTTCTAGAAATTGTCTGTTTTAATCTCTCTCTCTGTGTGTGATTTATTTACTCCTTTTGCCTTAGGTAAGTGTCATTTTAAGGTTTTTGAGTAAACTATAGAAATTTTCCATTGGAGGTCTTATTTAATATACAAGCTTATATTTAGAATCTTACAGTTTTGATTTGAGTATGAAATTGAATCAGCCTGGCCTTGTAGAGGACACGTTTGTCCCACTGTCACAGAAATAAAACCGAAATCGTGGAACGGTGCTCCCTGTCTAGTTCTTCCCTCTTTGACCAGCCGGACGGTCCCATTTGCAGCATGCCCTGAACAGAACACATTACGTCCCCGAGTATCTGTGTCTTGGAGTCTGGGGCTCTTCAGCAGAGGTGGTGCCGCTCCCCTTCCTCTTACCTATCGCAAAGATGGTGTTTTTTTCAGAAAAATTACAACTGTGTCGGAAAAGCCTTTTATTATTTTAAATATTATTTAAAATGTTATTATTATAAAATTTATTATTTATTATTTTATTTATTTTTCCAACCTTTTGATCTCAGAGTCTCCAGTAGCAAGGTTAAAAATAAACCCCCCTCTCTTGAGGTTTATCCGGTTGCAATGCCTTGACCACTTCTTTATTATGCTGAGGACTTGTCTTTTGAACGCGGAGCTCGAAAACTTATTATGCAGTAATCTTGATGACAGGCAGGTTCTGTACCTTAAGATGAGAAGGGAAAAAAAAATCTTAATTACCCTCTAGTTCCTAAAGCTTTTCCTGAACTCTAGAATGGCTATTTTAAGCTGAAATAGGGGACTTCCCTGTTGGTCCAGTGGTTAAGACTCTGCGCTTCCACTGCAGGGGGCGCAGATTCAGTCCCTGGTCAGGGAACTAAGATCCCACATGCTGTGTGGCTTGGCCAAAAAAAAAAAAAAAAAATTTTTTTAAGCTGAAATAAAGATAGCTGCAGAAAACACACATAAAATATCCAGTACATAAACCCTCATTGCTGTAGGATTTTTAAAGAAACACTTCAGCTCACAGAGTGCTTTGTGGAACACTCATAATAAGAGAACATTTACATTAATTATCCCTTTTGGTCCAGAGATGTTTTCTGAAATAACATCTCATCTTTATACTTACAGATGTCTAGAGTTTCTGCTTCAGCATGATGCAAATGCATCTATCCGGGACAAGGAAGGCTACAATAGCATACATTATGCTGCTGCCTATGGCCACAGACAGTGTCTGGAATTGGTGAGCTGTTTTGTCTTGATTTGTTTTCTCTCACACAAACACACATACACCCCAACCTGAAAACGCTGGTCTCAATCTCTCAACACATGTGCCCTCACTGCCTAATTCAGTCCCCACTGGAACTCACCTGGAAGATATTCTGTGCTAAGCTATTAAATTGTTTCCCTTTACAATATGTAGATCTTTTTGTTCCATTTCTGCCCATTCTAATCTCAGAGCTGACTAACAATTGATTCTTTTCCGCATTAACTTGGACTAGGAATTTTAGACCCCGGTGTGGACACAGTTTGTATTTTGAAGATAATTTGGATGTATCAAATAAGCTTAGTATATATTTCCAGAGTCACACTTAGCACCCCAATATCCAGTAACAGTGTCATAAGATGACTTACAGAACCATTAGGCATATGGGTTTGTTATAGTCCCACATTTGTGGTTTGGGGAAAGAAATCGGCAAGGGTATCACAGCAGAATTTACTGGAATTTCTAAACCACCCCAAATTTCAAACCCATTAGTGATCAAGAAACACTTGATTTGGAGTCTGAAACTCCTCTGTTGGTGTAGGTTACCAGATGCAAACGCAAATGTCTACAGGCATAGGAATATAAAAAACAAGTGAAGTGAGCCCAGGTGTGGATAATAGGGAGTGGTGGGGACTGTGGCAAATAGAGAGGACATGTCCTATCTGAGGGGAGAAACAGCTAGTCATCTGCAGCTGATGGAGACCAGATGGTACTGCAGACCCAGGTTTGCTAGAATTCCACTGTTTCAAGAGAAGCTACAAATCTAGACTTCTTGTGTGGAATTTCCTGTTTTGAAAACACTGGGTGGGCTAGAAAGAAAAATTATGGGTTTGTGGCTGAATCCTGCCTCCAGGCCATCATTTGCCGTCTTCTAAACATCACCCTTGGTTCAGCTTCACCAGGATACATGGGGTATCCCAAACTCACCATCTCTGGTCCAATGATAGGTGCCACCTTCCTTACTGGACTCCAACTGTTTTCCTTGTTCTTTTAAAGGAGAAGTCCTACTTTTCAGAGTTATTTGAAGGTGTGTTTGGTGAAACACTTGCCCTTCATCAACTGCATAGTTTATTGAGAAAGGCACGCGGCAGAGAGCCCGCAAGCAATGGTGTGAGCGCCTACATAGAAATGACTCGATGCCCCAGTGAGGTCCTTTACCTTTGGCCTTGCTGCTGGTTTTTCAAATGGTTCCACTTAGGGTCTTTCTTACTACATTTGTTTTAACTATGAATGTGGGAAAATGTTCATAAAGATCACCCAGTTTGGAAATAAAAAGATGATTATTCTCGTATTGATTTTTGTGACATTTATTGGTGAATTGTACCTACCTTCATCATTTCTGCAGACTTCCAAGTCTGCTTTTCCTGAGGTTCTTGTGGATGCTAAAGATTTCTCTGCTTGACCTTGGGGGTGGCATTTTTCTTCTCTCCAGTTTTTATTCCATCATGGTTCCTCTTCCCGTTACTGTGGCTGCATAACAAATTACCCTAAAAGTTAGTGGCTTAAAACAACACTAATCACTTATTGTCTTTGTTTCTGGTCAGGAATTCAGGTGTGGCTTAGCTGAGCAGTTCTAGTTAATATCCTATGAGATTACAGTGTCGGGGGCTGGCATAATCTCAAAGGCTTCTTCTCTCATTTGTCAATCACGTGGGTAGGAAGAATCGAATTGCTGACGTTCCTTGGGCTTTTCTCTCCGTCTCTATGTGGTTGCTTTATGCGGTTTTCTCTAGTTAGTATGGTGTTTTCAGAATAGCTGGATATCTTACCTGGTGGCTCAGGTTGCTAAAGGTATCTGCCCTGGGAGAGAGTGTGAGTGAGAGTGTGAGCAAGTAAAAGAAAGAGACCATATTACTTTGAATGATTTAGCCTTGAAGTTCACATTTCTGCGGCATCTGTTCATTGCCGCAGTCACAAAATCCAGAGAGGTGAAGTAGATGCCACCTTCCAAGGGCAGGAGTATCAAAGAATTTGTGGACATATTTTAAAACCCCCCAGTTCCATAGGAAGATGTAGGAAGCCAGTGACGTCATAGCCTTCTATAAGTTGAATTTAAAGTAGAATCACAAGCGGCCCAGGGGCAATCTCTTATCTTACAGATGAACAAACCAAACCACAGGGGCGTTTACTGGGTTTTCCAAAGTCATAGCTCTGGTCAGTGGAGGAAGTGGGACCATGAATCAGGATCCCTGATTTAAAAAAAAAATTTTTTTTTACCACATCATGCTGCCTTCCATTGCTGGTCAAAGCTCTAGCACCATCCAAAGCTTTTCAACATAGGGCAAAATCTTGGTAGGACTTGGTTAAGATATAAGGCAATATCACTTCTTCCTTCTAACACCAGCAATGGAAGTTGATCTAGACCTATCAGCAAATAGGATTTGTGTTTAGATCCCACAAAGAAAGGAGTGTTTGTGTGTGGGTGGGTGGGGTGTGTGTGTGTGTGTGTGTGTGTGTGTGTGAATCAGTGGCAGAGTGAAGGTTTACTACTGTAACTACCCATATGAGCCTGCATTCCAAAGTTTACTTAAGACACAGCTGTCTTTAATTGGTTTTCTCTATGAAAACCATATGTCATCATTGGACATATGAACTTTTATTTCAAAGATTGTTATTATAGTCTTGATAACTTGTGCTGTTATAAAGTACTTTGATGAGTTATCTTTAATCCCATAGTATAATAATTCTGATAATGATTTACCCATAACACCTTTTTTCTATGTAAATAATATATGGGACATTATTTTTCAGGAAAGCCCTTTCAGGGCCATTATTTCTGCTATCCAATGAAAAGGTTTTCTGTCTACAGAAAGTTTCACAAGTGCTATATGATAATGAAATTATCCCCTTGATTAGATCAACACTGTGATTTACAAAGCAATAATGATTCTTGGAAATTATTTACATACTTGACATACAGCACTGTATAATTTTAAGGTGTACAGCATAGTGACTTGACTTACATATATTGTGAAATGAGTACCATAATAAATTTAGTTAACATCGATCATTTCATATAGATAAGAGAGAAAGAAGGAAGGAAGGAAGTAGAGAGAGAGAGAGAGAAAGGAAGAAAAAGTTTTTTTCCTTGTGATGAAAATAAGGACTGTTTTTGAACAATAAGTGGGCTTTTTGAAGGGCATCTTTTCTAACTTTAACTTTCTCTCTCGACTAGGACCTCAGTGCACTCATATTCCTTAAAACTCCCATTTCTTTGAGCACTAGGTGTTAGGAAAGCAAGCCACTTAACCAACATGCACTAGGAGGAGGTACGTTCCTAAGACTCACCACCACCATGCCAATCTTCTCCCTTATCTCATGACCCAAACACCTCAGTCCTCCTAGGGGGTTATCTGTTTTACAAGTTGGTCCTGACTCTGTGTTAGATGCTAGAATTATGACAACGAAAGACATGATTCTCGTAGCTCTGAATGGCTTACTTGAGCCTCTGAACAAGAATTATTCAGGAAGACCTTTTTTTTTTTTTTTTGGCCGCACCGCATGGCATGCAGGATCTTTGTTCCCCGACCAGGACCAGGCATCAAACCTGTGCCCCCTGCAGTGGAAGCACAGAGTCCTAACCATTGGACCACCAGTAAATTCCAGGGAGACCTTTCTTTATGTCACATTTCCTAGCCTATGTTTCTGGCCTGTGGAAGGTGTGGAGAGAGTAAATGAGTATTTGTGGCCCCTGGGCCTCCCATAGCAGACCAGGGCCTTTGTGCTTTGGAGTAGGAGTAGGATTAAAAAAGATGGGTGGCATCAGAGCCAGCTGATTTGTGAGGTTGGTAAAATTTGTCTTTTGCCTCTTTTCCCAGAGAGCAATTACTGTGATTACGCATATCATTAATTTTGATGCATATTTTATTTGACTCTTAGTGTGTGTTTACTTGGCATTCGTGGTTTACGGCTCCTGTCTGTGATCATAAGCTTAGAATTTGTAAACCATCCTTTGTGTTCAGTCCATTTTGCTATAATCAAAAAGGAACAGAAATTATTTAAGTTGTTTTCATTCTATTTCCCTTATACAAAGTACTATTGAATTCACGCAATGAGCAAAAAACTTCTAGAAAGTAAGGTGAACCCCTTAGCCTTGATAGAACACGTTCAGAATTCTGCCAAGTCTGGCTACTTAGGCCAGTGTTTTCAGCTGGTCTTGATCAAAGATGTACGTTCCGTGTGTGCAAGCAAAAATCTGCCCACAAGTGTATGCTGAGAGCTGTCATCAGTCATATTCAATTGGGATCAAAATATCAAAGCGGAGCAGAGGAGACTTGGCTAATAAAGCATCTTGTGTCTGAATAAAACTTATGTTTGAGTGGAGGAAGGGAGTTGGCAAAGGAGAGCTCTGTGCCTCCCTTTTCCTTTATCTGGAATGCATTCTTACCGACTCTGGAGAGAAAAATCAGAGTCGTGCCCCTATTTGGAATTTGTGAGTTTATATGGGCACACTGTTTTTCTCTTACAACATTAAAAATTTGTCTATGAAAGAAGGATCTTTGTGGCTTTGTTACTGAAATGGAAAAATGTATGTGCCAATATAATTACATAAATTATCTATGGAAATTTAGAGATTGTTTGAAAACTCTAGGCCTCTGATTAAACTCAGTCCAAGATTCTACCATGCCAAATCACTTGGAATTTGGCTGCTTCCTTGGGACCTTCTCTCCCTTTCACTGTTATGAGCTAATTTGAACTTCAACTGGGAGAGTTTATGGGGGTGACAAATGCCCCTGTGTGTATATTCTAGGAATTTCTGGGATTCTCTGAAGACAGTTGTATCTTGGGCAACTGAACACTGAAATTATGCTGCTTTTAAATGTGTCTTGTATTTATCATAGGGCTTTAGGAAACCATTACCCCCTGGCTTTGTATAAGATGTACTCACATTGGCAGTGTCTAATTAAGCTTCTCAAGACTGAGAAAGCAGAATATAGAAGAGGGGTTTAAAAAAAAAAAGAAAAGGAGAGCTACTTAGCAGTCAGCTGAGGACACGATGAAAACCCCGTGAACTTGAACCCCAGCCCCAAACAAGTCTCTGATGGCTTTTCTCTGTCCCCAGAGGTTCTGCTAAGAGATGGAACTGGGGGTGAACATGACCTCCCAGCAGGCGGACTTCCAGTGGGCAGTGGAAACTTCAACAATGCTAGTCTTGTTTTTTCTTCTAGTTAATTCAGTTGAAGAGAAACATAAAATCTTATAGGGAACTCTCATTAAGGGAGGGAGCAGAGGCGTGGGCACAGATATTTTGCTGCTGTCGGCAGCCTCCTCACTGCTGTGAATAAAAATATAAGCCCACAAATTTTGAATCAGAATTTGGATGTGAGTCTATGTTCAGAACATTGGAGTAGACAATATTTTGGGACAAAATGTTCCACTTATCTCTTTGTAATAGAGCAAAAAAGAAATTTTTTTTGGCTTTACCATGAATGAATTTGGCAACTGATGAAAGAACCATTCAATAGGATGTATTAAAATAAACAACTTCAGTTTCACCTTCAGTCGAGTGCTCAGGACAGTGGAGCCATTGCCCCCACATTTCAAAGTCAGATACTAGTTTTCAACCCATGGCCCCCTTGCCCATTTAAGAGGCTGGAGATCAGAGAGCAGATTTCTTTGGAGATAGTTCTGCTTCACATCCCATCACCACTCCCCTGCCCCTATAGCGCGGGAGAAATCCTGATCCCAAGCCCAGTGAGAGAAGCTTCAAGGAGATTGCTTGGATATCTGATATGAATTGCACATACTTTAGGGGGCTGAGCGGACTGGCATGTGATGAATCTAAAGACTGAATGGCTCTGATTAGAGCTTGCTTGCTGGGAAGTTAAATAAAAAGAGGGCTGTGGTTGAGAAATACTCTACCCCCACCAGTGATAGGTCAAGAGTGTATGTTTCCCAATGTCCAAATATGAGCCAAGGGCCAGAGCTGGCCTGGAGTTCTCCTGGATGCTACTCAAGAGGGCTGCCTGGAAGTATGGGGAGGTGTAGGATGCCTGGGGTTGGGGAGAGGGGAATGTGAGCTACCAGCAGAGAGGGGCAGTCACCCAGGGAAGTTGGAAAGTTGTTGGAGAACCTAAATAAGCATCCGAGAGACAGTTTTAAACATCTGACCCAGTCAGAGGATCACTGCCAGAAGGGTGCCAGTCAGTAAGACCATTGTCCCTGTACCCTTGGTGTCCTCCTTTTCCCTCTTCTTTTTAGTCCTGAGGGAGGCAGAGGCAGCCAAGAGGGGAAAGGAGGAGGAGAAGCCATAGTCTGGGAAAGAGAGAAGTCAGCCTTGTCTCCTTTCCCCACTGGGGGAGGCGGAGAGGAGCTTGGGTGCTAAAAAGCATTCAGGGTTTGTTACTACATAGCAGACATTGTAATTACTGACATGAAGTTATGTTTGTGACTAAAGTGCCTGGAGAGCTTTTTGTTATTTGTTGGAGATTTTATCTGAGGTGGCAGGAAAAGAAGTAGTCTCATAAAGATTATACCAGGTATAGGAAAGGGAGAATAAAGTTATTGTTTGATTATACCCCATGACTCACTGGTTCAGTACAAAGTCACACACTTAGAGTCATTATTTTAGGAAAGATTAACACTCAGCTCTAAAGAAAAAAAAAACTATTACCCTTTAAATATATGCGAATTTAAATATCAACTTTATAAGACATAGGTTCTAGTAATGCCAAGCACTTATCAGGTACCAAATTGTTGAAAAAATGAATCACACTTGTGAATGATAAAGCCTGACTTAGTGATAAAACTTAAATACTAGTTTATAAGTATTATGGTGACTATCCTGTTAGGAAGGTATTTCATAGAATCCACAGGTGAGAGAGAAAATGAAAATGTACTGTTCTGTAGCTTGGCCTTTTCTGTAGATTTGATTACTTCCCAACACCAACTCCAAATTTTATTGCAACCTCTCCTTTATTATTTTTTTCTTCAAGATCTAAAAAGCTGTACTGATGCGTCAAATTGGTATGAAGACATCTACAAAATTAAAATTACACGCACACACACATGTATACACACCTCCTGTAATTTCTTATAAATAGCTAGTCGGCACTAAGGGATTCAAAGAGGAGGAATCATTGCTCCTGATATGAGAGCTTTAAGGACTCAATGATGTAGCAGAAAGGAAGATTTCTTAAAGAGAATATAACTTAAACATTAGCCTAAAAGAAGTTTATCTGGCCTTCCTTCCTTCCTTCCTTTCCTCCTTCCTTTCTTCCTCCTTCCCCTCCATCCCTCCCTCCTTCTCTCCCTTCCTTTCTTCTTTTCCTCCTATGCAATTACAGACCCATTAGGCAGGCCTGAGGAGGGTAGGAAGGCAGTCCAGCTGGGGCCCAAGGAAAAGGATATCAGGAAAGCAGCCCAATAAAGATTGGAACTTTCAAGGAGAGTGTCCTAAATGTATATACACTAAACAACAGACTGTAGTATATATGAAGCAAAAACTGATAAAACTGAAAAGATGGAGAAATCCACAATTATAGTTGGAGACTTTAGCACCTCTCTTTTAACAATTGATAGAACAACTAGATAGAAAATCATCAAGCGTATAGAAAAACTCAATAATATAATCAGCCAAGATGACCTAATCAACATTTATAGACTGTTCCACCCAGCAACAGAATGCATATTTTTTTCAAGTGCCCATGATATCCTGAACCATAAACCAAACCTCAACAAAACTGAAAGAATTGGAATCATATAGAGTGTGTTCTCCCACCACAATGAAGTAAAACTAGAAATCGATAACAGAAAGATACCAGGAAAATCTCCAGTACTTGGAAATTAAACAACAGACTTCTAAATAATCCATGGGTCAAAGAGAACATCTCAAGGGAAATCCCCCAAACTACACTGAACTGAATGAAAATACAACAAATCAAAATTTGGGGACACATATTAGTGCTGAAAAAAATTGTTAACACTAAATGCTTACATTAGAATAGAGGGAAAGTCTCAATTCAGTAAGTTTCTACCTCAAGAATCTAGAAGAAAGCAGAGCAAAATAAACTCAAGATAAGCAGAAAAAGGAAATAATAGAGATGGGAGCATAAATAAATAAAACAAAACAGAAAACAATGGAGAAAATCAATGAAACAATGACCTGGTTTTTTGAAAAATCAACAAATGAAGTAGGGTATGTTACTACAGACCTTGCAGACATCAAAAAGATAATAAAGGAATATTATGAATAACTCTATGCAAAGAAATTTGACAACTTAGGTGAAATGGACCAATTTATAAAACAACACAAACTACTACAATTTACCAATATGAAGTACTGATCATTTGAATAGTGTATAACTATTTTAAAAGTTGAATTTTAAAACTTTCCCAAAAGAAATCTCTAGGTCTAGATGGTATCACTGGAGAATTCTACCAAATATTTAGGGAAGAATGAACACCAATTCTACCCAATCTCTTCTGAAAAATAGAAGAGGAGGGAACACTTTTTAATTCATATGTGAAGCTAATACCCTGATACTAAAAGCAAACAATGGTAGTACAAAAAAAGAAGTATATATATATAGATAGATGCAAAAAAATCCTTAAATATTAACAAATAGAATTCAGTAAGAATTATATACCGTAACTGAGTGGGATTTATTACCTGGAAAACCTATTTTGATATTTGAAAATCAATCAATGTAATTCATCATATTAACAGGATAAAGAAGAAAAATCACATGACTGTATCAAACACTGTAGAAAAAATGTTTGACAAAATTCAACACCCATTAACAATTTTCAAAAAACTCTCAGAAAAAAAGGAAAGGAGGGGAACTTCTTCAACTTGGTAAAGAGCATTTAACAACTTAATAAAGAACAGCTAACATTGTACTTAATGGTAAAAGACTAAATGTTTTCACCTGAAATCAGGAAAAAGGCAAGGATGTCTGCTTTCACTGCTCCTACTTGACATTGTGCTGGAAGTTCTAGCCAGGGCAATAGGGCAAGAAAAAGCAGTGAAAGGCATAAAGATCAGAAAGGAAAAAAAAAAACTTTTCCTCTTTGCAGCTGACAATTGTCTACATAGAAAATCCCAAGGAATCAAGAAAAAACAACTAGAAATTATAAATGATTTCAGCAAGGTCACAAGATGCAAGACAAACATACCAAAATCAATTGCATTTCAGTATACTAGAAATGAACGTGTGGACAAAAAATTAAAAATACAATATTATTTACAACTGCCCCCCAAAAAATAAAATATGGGGATTATATGCTGAAAACTACAAAATGCTGATGAAAGAAATAAAAAAAGATATAAAATAATGGAGAGACCATGTTCATGGATTGGAAGACTCAGCATAATAAAGATGTCAGTTCTCCCCCAGTTAATCTGTAGGCTTAATGAAATTCCTATCAAAATAACAGCAAGGTTTTTTATAATAGAGGTAATATTTTTCTAAACTTTATATGGAATGGCAAAGGAACTAGAATAGCTAAACCAATTTTGAGAAAGAAAAAGTGGGAGAAATCAGTCTACCCAATTTCAAGACTTATAGCTACAGTAATCAAGATTGTCAGGTATTGGCAGTCTTAAGATACATAGATCAGTGGAACAGAATAGACAACCCAGTCATAGCCACACACAAATATACCCAACTAATTTTGACAAAGGTGCAAAAGGCATTCAATAGAGGAAATGTAGAGTTTGCAACAAATGGTGCTGGAGCAGTTGGACACCATAGGCAAACAACAATGAGCTTTAATCTAAGTCTCACACCTTATACAAAAGTGAACTCAAAATGGATCATAGACTTAAAGGTAAAACATAAAACATAGGAAAAAATCTCCAGAATCTAAGACTAAGAGTCTTAATACCAACTAAAAGTCTTAATAGGCAAAGAATTCTTAATACCAATTTTTTAAAAAATTGATAAATTGGACTCCATCAAAATTAAAGACTTTTGCTCTGTGAAAGACCCTGTTAAGAGAATGAAGAAACAAGCTGAAGGCTGGAAGAAAATGTTTGCAAACCACATGTCTGAGAAAGGACTAGTATCTAGAATATATAAAGAATTCTCAAAACTCAACAGATAAACAAACCCATTAGAAAGTGAGCAAAAGACACTAACAGACATTTCACTGAAGAAGATAAACAAGTGGCAAATAAGCACCTGAAAAGATGTTCAACATCATTCGCCATTAGAAAAATGGCTCCACTGCACAGCACAGCCCACTCAAGTTCCCCTGGAAGAAACTTCCAAATCTGTATCTCTAACCTCAGTCCTCTCCAAGGTCCAGGCTCATCTGTCAAATGGCCTTATAGATAACCCCATCCAGAGGTCTTTCTGGAACCTGAGTGGGTTCTGAACTTTACGGCACCAAATTTCATGGAATTTTGACCAACAATATAAGGTCAACAGACCCTCGGTCCTTGAAAGAATCAATCCCTCACGCAAAACAAAGCCCTAATTCTCTTTCAAAGCCTTTTCTCATGGGGGACAAGTTTAACAACCATGCCTATTTTTAATAAAGTCATAATAATGGACATTTATTGTAAGCATATTGGGCTAGACACTGTGCCTACATCATCTCATTTAATTCTCACAACAGCACTGTGAAATAACTCCTGTTTTTAATCCATGTTTCACACATGAGTATCCTAAAGTACAAAGAAATGGAGTAACTTGCCCTGGGTCTTACAGTTGGTGTGATATAGAAGCAGGACTCAAATCCATATTTATCTAACTCTAAATTCCAAGCTTTTAACCGTATGCTCTATTGTCTGGAGGACTGGCAAACTCCAGACTTTAAAAGACAAAGCTGTCTCAGAGGATCTGAATTCACATCAACCAAGACAGTGATGTCCAAACAAGATATCACTGAGATGAGCAGTGTTTCAGCTTTGTCAAAGGGAAGCAGGAGGACCTCAGACAGTACCAGTATCGGTTATGTCTGTGTCATCCATTTTTCTGGAAAGCCTTAGGCAAGGCAGTCTGCATTTTCTTTTTCTGTCAGGAGAACAGAACTACCTTATAGCATTCCCTATCCTGTGAGGGGTAAAACCACCCCAGCTACAGTTCTGAAGTACGTGCCATTATTGGAAATCTGCAGTGCTGACCCCTGGACTTCACGTATTTTCATAAAAGCACTCTTACTTGGGCCCAGCCTTCCTCTTGAAATCTCTGTTCAGTATGTTTGTAACAGCTGCTGTCAGCTTGGCCTCACTCTTCTTATGATAGCAGCTGCCAGGGATGACCCTTTCCAGCTGGGGGTGGAGTGGGTGGGAGTGAGGGGGAGGGACTTCCCAGCAAGATTGTTTCCCCAAAGACACTTTATTCTTGGCAGCCGCCAAGGCCTCCTGGCTTGTGAGGTCTAGACCAGGTCCCTCTGATAATCACTTCCCTTCTTGACCCTCATTCAGTAATAGAAAATGTAGAGGCCCGAGCATTTTAAAATCAGACTAAATGCTCACATACACACCTGTGCCTCCAGGTCATGGGTGATGGTGCCCACAAAGAACAAAGAGCCCTTCTGAGATTCCAAAGAAGGGTAGAGGCCCAGCCATCTGTAACAGCTGAAAGGAATATTTAGAAAAACCAAACCACTCAGCAATAACTAAGATTTATTTTCTCTTATGAGCAGATCCCTATAACCTAAGTGATAACATCACTGGATTTAAATTCTGTGGGCCATTTTGTACTTGGAAAAGTAGTTTTGTTAATAGTAAACAATAACATTCGCTTAATCACTGGGAAGCCATTTAGCATAGAGTGACAACTTCATAGCATTCCCCCCCCCCCCAATTCAAGGATTCAGCCAGCTGCTGCAGGTCGTGTAGTCCTGTAGTATGCATTTAGTGAAAAAAGTCCACGTATTCCTGAACCTGTGCAGTTCAAACTCATGTTGTTCAAGGGTCAACTGTATTGTTGGTCTGTTAGGATTTTGTATTTTTGTTATTTTTATCATTATCCAAAATAAAATGTGATCTTCTGGAAGAGTACAGGTGCTATGCTGTGAGAGTTCAGGGGAAGGCACATCCCATTCTGGGGTCAGTGGTTAATGAGAGATTACCCGACACTCGTCAACGCAATGCATTTGCTGTGTTTGTCTCTCTAGATTTCTTGTCTCATCACCGCCACCCCCCCCTCCCCATTTGTGTGAATGTGGGATAGTAGCACCAAACCTGAAATGCGTTGAATGATGGAGAATGTGGGTAGATGTTTGGACTTGGTTAGACCAATTGACCAACACGTCATTTTCAGAATATCAGAAGTTTTCATGATGGTTTCTCTCCTTTTGATGATATTCGCATCATCCACTAAATAGAAAAGTTGTAACTGACATCGTACATTGGAGTAAAAGGAAAATGGATGCTGTATCTCAAATTGTGCTCCTGAATCCCATTACCATCTGGGATCAGTCATTCATAAAAGATTAAACGTGAGGCAGGCACACATCTGAATATATGTGTGTCAGTCTCTCCCATCTGTTTTAATTTTGCTTAAAATAATAACAGCTTTCTTTACCCACTTACTTGAATCTGCGTTGATTCTTTTAATGTTCATTAGCCAGAAGTAGTCTGTGGTGTTTAGCTAGAGTTTCAGAATCCCACCAAGATTAGCTTTAATTGAATCAGTAGAAATTTTCTTTAAAGCTGTATAGTTTAATGACTGAGCTAGAATCACTAAAATGTTAATTGATGCTTAGAATGGGTAATTTATACTGTAATTTAACATTAAAAATGGTATCTGAAGATACGTTTATGTTGGTTTACACAGCTTTTGTGGGGACTAAGACCAGGTAAGCAAAATGCCTTTCTGAAGCAGGGTACTTCTACTATCACATAGTTTTTTTAATTATTAAAAAAAAGTGTGTTCAAATCTAGTATTTCCTTTGTTCTCTTTTTCTGCAGTTTTTAATCATATTACCATGTCCCTCCGATTTTACATCCCTCTCCAACCTACCCCTACCTCTCAAATATAACCTCCCTTGTCCTAGGCAAATAAATTTCACCTTGTGCTGAGGCAGAAAGTAAATTAACACAATGATAATGTAATTTAGGGTAAACTAAGAATATCATCTAGAAGAGAATTACTTAAACTTAAGAATTGCTCTCAGAAGTCACCATGGAAACATGAGGGCAATGTTACTGTTTTGCTTGGTAATACACAAAGAACTGGATGTGCTCAGCAAGTGGAATTGATCAAATGTAACACCCATGACCCTGAATATTTTACAGGATTGACTACTTGTCACCATTTCAATATGTCTGTCACTTAATGCAATCAAATGTTTTGCAGTGCAGAACTTCAACTGAATTAGCTCTCAGATGAGTATTTTTGTTGATAGATAGGTGGATAATGGATAGGGGACTGAATACATTTTAAGTAGTATGAAATCCAGGAGACCTGCTGCCTTTTTGTTTTAGATGCCAACTTACAGTGGTGATTAAGCCCCAGAGTTATATAAAGACTCTCTAATAATCAAAGCCTTTGTAGATAAGCATTCACATTTTATCAATGAACTAATAATGCCCTGGGAGGTAAAAAAAAATTAAGCAGACTGACAAAATCTAGGCTACTTTAATTTTCATTAAAATTATCCATTATCTCTTTTCATCTTGTATGGTATCCCTTCTCTGTTTAAAAGGTTTTAATTTGCAGAACACAGGGCAATAAACAATTAAATGCTGGAAAAATACAAAAGATTCACAGTCTAAATGTAGAGAGAACATCTCTCTGAATCCCCCAGTTCAACTCTAGTGCTTTTTTCTGTTAACTTTAAGCCACATTGATTTAAATATTTGGTGACTTTGGAGACCTGCAGTGTCAAGGATGAGATGACGGAGTAGATAGTTATTAGTATATGCATAACTACAATCCCAAGACATTTTTCCAGATAGTACTTAAAAAGATAACATTCTTTACTGTTGAACGAAAAATTGGACTATCACCTGCAGTGGCATCATCTGGTGGTTTCATTTTCAATTCACTGCATGTTTATTGAGAACATATACTATACCAGGTACTGCTCACTATAAAGTGGACCCAGCTCCATCCCGATGGACTCAGCATATGTTGTGAATTGCCAAGAATGCAGGCAATAAATGAAAGAACTTTTCTGTTGGAAGTATGTGGTTTCTATAAGATTATTTGTCTTATCTCAACCCTCAACATGTTTCATTTCATTTAGATAAAGATATCACAAAAAAACTTTAGATAAACGCAAACAGAACTGTTATGTGGTTAGATCACTGTAGACAAGATTCAGAATAATATAAAGGGCTTGGGGTTAAAGAGCTATTCTTTTTTTAATGTTATCTACAGTTCTTATGTTGCTTAAGGTAGATTTTTTTTAGGCTGAATATTTTTTAGACTGAAAACGTCCATTCAAAAGTACTGACAATCGTAAACAAAATGTTGGCAAATTAAATGCAACAATGTACTGAATAAGATAAGACCTGCATGGTAATTGAGATAATTGAGTGGGAGTATTCTAGGGATACAAATGTAGTTTAGCATTAGAAAATTAATCAAGGCAATTTACCACATTAACAGAAAAAGAAGAAAAATATCACATAAACATCTCCATCAATGTAGCAAAAATATTTGGTAAAACTCAGTGTCCATTTATGATTTTTATAAGTCTTAGCAAACTAGGAATGGAAAGGAACTTCATTAATCTGATAAAGATTATCTGCAAAATGTCTAGGGCACACATCATACTTAAGAGTGAAATATTGAAAGGTTTTTTTCCTTACAGTGGGAAACAGACAAATATGCCTGTTGTTTCCCCTTCTATTCAACATTGGACTGGGAGTCCAAGCTGGTGAAATAAGGGAAGAAAAGGAAATAAAAGTGTGGTAGACAGAATGGCCCTCAAGTGATGTTCACGCCCTCATTCTTGAAACCTTTGAATATGTTACCTTATGTGGTAAAAGGGTCTTTGCAAATGTAATTGTTACAGATATTAAGATAGGTGGCAGGTTAATTGCATATGCCTATAGGGAGAAATGAATCTTTTCTTCTACCTCACACCACATACAAAACTCAATTCAAGATGGATTGAAGGACTTCCGTGGTGGCACAGTGGTTAAGAATCCGCCTGCCAATGCAGGGGACACGGGTTCGAGCCCTGGTCCGGGAAGATCCCACATGCCACGGAGCAACTAAGCCCCTGCACCACAACTACTGAGCCTGCGCTCTAGAGCCCACGAACCACAACTACTGAAGCCCGTGTGCCTAGAGCCTGTGCTCCGCAACAAGAGAAGCTGACGCAGTGAGAAGCCCGTGTACCACAACGAAGAGTAGGCCCTGCTCACTGCAACTAGAGAAAGCCCGCACGCAGCAACAAAAACCCAACACAGCCAAAGATAAAAATAAATAAATTTATAAACAACAACAAAAAAAGATGGATTGATAAGGGTATAAGGTCAACATACAAAAAGCAATTATATTTCTATATACCAGCAACAAAACAAATAGGATATACACATTTTTAAAGATATCATTTACGAAAATATTTTAATTTGCATCAGCATCTAAAATGTTATGTAAATTCTTTCTATAAAAACTATAAAACATTAATAAGAAAAATTAAAGATGACCTAAATAAATGCCCTTATCTTACCATATATAAGGTTAATATGTTAAAAATCAATTGCTCAGTCGGCCTGGCAGCCGGCTTGGAAGTACGGCCGGAAGCTCGCGCGGCGACGGCGGCCATGGCGGCAGAGGAGGTGGAGGTGGGCTCTGCGGACGCTAGTGAGAAGTCAGGATGGCTAACTGCTTGGCTTCCCACGTGGTGCCCTACGTCAACATCACACCTTAAAGAAGCTGAAGAGAAAATTTTAAAATGTGTCCCCTGCACATACAAAAAAGGACCTGTTCGTATATCTAATGGAAATAAAATATGGACACTGAAGCTTTCTCATAATATTTCAAATAAGACTCCATTTGTCCTCCTCCATGGTTTTGGAGGAGGTCTTGGACTCTGGGCACTGAATTTTGGAGATCTTTGCACCAATAGACCTGTCTATGCTTTTGACCTGCTGGGCTTTGGACGAAGTAGTAGACCCAGATTTGACAATGATGCAGAAGAAGTAGAGAATCAGTTTGTGGAATCCATTGAAGAGTGGAGATGTGCATTAGGATTGGACAAAATGGTTTTGCTTGGACACAACCTGGGTGGGTTCCTGGCTGCTGCTTACTCACTGAAGTACCCATCAAGCAGGGTTAGTCATCTCATTTTAGTGGAGCCTTGGGGTTTTCCTGAGCGACCAGACCTTGCTGATGAAGAGAGACCAATTCCAATTCGGATCAGAGCCTTGGGAGCGGCACTGACTCCCTTTAGCCCTTCAGCCAGCCTCAGGATTGCAGGACCCTTTGGTTTAAGTCTAGTACAGTGTTTAAGGCCTGATGTCAAACGGAAGTATTCTTCAATGTTTGCAGATGATACTGTGACAGAATACATTTACCACTGTAATGTCCAGACTCCCAGTGGTGAGACTGCATTCAGAAATATGACTGTCCCTTATGGATGGGCAAAAAGACCAACGCTGCAGCGAATTGGTAAAATGCACCCTGACATTCCAGTTGCGGTGATCTATGGCGCGCGTTCCTGCATCGATGGCAATTCTGGCACCAGCATCCAGTCATTACGACCACATTCATATGTGAAGACGATAGCCATTCTCGGAGCAGGGCATTATGTGTATGCAGATCAACCAGAAGACTTTAACCAGAAAGTGAAGGAGATCTGTGACACTGTGGACTGAGCACACTGCAGATGACGTGGGAAATGCACATGGCTAATACAGTTCCTCAGCACTAATTTGCAGTCTGCGATGCAGAGTAAGGAATCTCACATGAGAACCAGGCAATCTTCTTGACTGTACTTTCCCCATGTTTTCTTTATGAGGCTGCTAGCACATTTAAACCAGTTAGTGCCTTCTAGAAGAATGACTTTCCTTTCTCCAAAATCAAAATATACAAGAGTCTCCAAATCTAGTGGCTTTAATAAAAGGTTATTTGTCCCTCTGCTGTACTGAAATATTGTAATTTTTCAACTGAAATTTTTATTTCTAACTTTGCTATATCAAGTATTTTTTATATTGCAGTCTGTATTGCCAATTTTAAAAAGTGATTTCTGGGTTTATTATTTTATATAATGTAAAGGTGCACCTTATTTTCCTTGCTTATATATACCTTGTCTAATAACTGATAGAGTTAAACAAAATTCGGTGTGTTTTTATGTAAAAATTTGTCACTTTCTTAGAATGCTTCACTTCGTTTTTGAAATGGAGTGTTGAGACAGGGTTTTGGTTAAAAAGATGGGAGTTGATTTCTAGCATTGATTTTTCTGATTTTCCTCTGTTCTCTATTTAAGGCTGCAAAGCCATGTTCACCATTTTAAATGTGATCCATCCTTAAGTATTTCAAGTACTGAAAAGCCTTAACTAAAAGTCTATCCTGTTTTCCCCTATTAATACTGCTATTCTTTTCTTTGAGCCAGCATGCAGCCGAAGGAACAGATTTCCTCACTGAGGGGTCATTAAGACTGTTACCTTCCAGTAAGCCAAATCATATATTTTCATCTAACTCTTGTAGACGGGTGCTAAAACTGGATTACATTTTTACCACTAAAATATAAAAATCGGTGGTGCTGTTATATCTCATGGCACCAGAAGTCAGCTAGTACTTGGGGTTTGTTTTGTTTTGTTTTGTTTTTTTTAAGAGTTTTGTGTTGATTAAATAACTTACATACTTGAAGTTATATTACAAAAATTCTGTAAGGTTGATTGAACTGTGTGACAGTAACTACCATCAAGTGTAGCACTTTCTTGCTGTTTTTAATACAAGGAAAACTTCTCTGAAACTGTGAAAAAGCTCCATGTGGTAACTGGCTACTACTGAGAAGACCCTCTGCAAAAGAAAGTTGAATAGGATGGTCACCAGCAAGTCATCTTTGCCTTATGTTTTGCTTAATGTTGCTTGTCTAGGAGAAAGGTGGTTATGTAAATAAAAACAGTGAACTAGAGGGAAAAAAAAAATCAATTGCTTTTCTATATCCCAGTAACAACAAACAGAAAATGAAATTTTAAAAAGATACTACTTTAACAATTACAATTTTCAGTAGCATAGATATATTAAATGCCCATACCATAAAACTATAATATGTTACAGATAAAAATTAAGTATACTTCAATAAATGGAAAAATATATTCTTTCCATTGATTAAGACTCAATGTTGTAAAGATAACTCTCCCCAAACTGACACAGACTCATCAGACTCCCTGTAGGGCTTTGTATATGTGTGTAAATTGAAAAGCTGATTTAAAATTTTATATGGAAATGCAAAGGGCAAAGAATATACAAGGCAGTCTTGAAAAAAGAAAAACCTGGGGTCTTACACTTTCAGATATCAAAATCTGTTATGAAGCTATAGTAATGCTTTGGAGTGAAGATAGATAACTTACAATGGGACAGAATGGAGAGTTGAAAAATAGATCCACACATATAGTATCCTGATTTATGATAAACGTGGCAAAAGGGTCTTTTCACTAAATTTTAATTGAATATGCATATGGGGAAAATGAATTTTTTTATCATCTACAGAACAATTCAAGATGAATTGCAAATGTGAAAGTTATAATAATAAAGCTTTTAGAAGAAAACATAGGAGAACATCTTCATGACTCAGAGGAACAGATTTCTTAAATAAGACACAAAAATAATAAACCACAAGGAAAAATTGGATATATTGGAATATATTAACATTAAAATTTTGTTCATTAAAGGACACCACTAGGAGAGTGTAAAGGCAACCTTCAGAGTGCAATATGAAAAAGGTCTTGTATCCAGAATATGTACAGAACTCTTATAGAATATATAAAGAAGCCTTAAAAACCATTAAGAAAACAATAGGAAACCCAATAGAAAAATGGGCAAAAGGTGTGAACAGGCACTTCAGAAAAGAGGATATCCAATAAATACATTAAAAGTTGTTCAACTCTATTAGTCATTAGGGAAACATAATTAGTGTTCTATTGTATTAGTGTGATATAACAAATTACCACAAATTTAGTGGCTTAAAACAACACAAATTTATTACTTTACAGTTCCGTAGGTTAGAAGTCCAACACAGACCTGACTGCACTAAAATCAAAGTGTCAATAGCACTGCATTCCTTTCTGGAGGCCCTAGGGAAGAACTCAGTTCCTCCCTTTTCAGCTTCTAGAGGCTGCCCTCATTCCTTGGGTCTACCCCCTTCCTCCATTTTTAAAACCAGCAATGTTGTATCTCTCTGACCCTTCTTCCATCGTCATATCTGTCTGTGTCCACAGCTGAAAAAGGTTCTCCACTTTTAAAGACTTGCATGATTAGGTTAGGCTCACCCAAATAATTCACAATCATCTCTCAATTTCAAGGTCCATAACCTTAATCACATCTGTATATTCTCTTTTGCCATGTAAGGTAGTATAGTCACATGTTCTGGGAATTAGAACATGGACATCTTCTGTCTACAATATGCTTACAACTTCACACCCACCAAAATGACCAATGAAAAAGAAAATACCAAGTATTGGTAAGGATGTGGAACAAGTATCACACTCATACACTGTTGTTAAGAGAAAAACCACTTTGTCTTAAAAAGCCCTTTTGTTCACCCTTCATTTTTAAAGAGATTTTCACTGGTTATAGAATGCTGTATTGACAACTTTTTTTATTTCAGTACTTTCCTAATGCCAGTCCATGGTTCTGGCTCACAAAATTTCTGATGAGAAATCTGCTATAATTCTTTGTTTCTCTGGATGTAATCTTTCTTTTTTTCCCTGGTTGCCTTCAAGATTTTCTCTTATCTATATGTTTCAGCAGTTTGACTAACATGTATATAGGTGTGTTTCCCCTGCTTTGATATTTAAACTGCTTGAAATTCTCTGGGCTTTTTTGATCTATGGTTTTATTGGGGGTTGTTTGTTTTTCAATTTTGGAAAATTCTTCAAGTATTTTGCTGGCTCATTCTCGTTTCATCTTCTGGGACTCCAATTACACGTATGTTAGACTGTTTGATAGCTGTTGATACTTTGTTATTTTTTTCTTCCACTCTTTTTTTTTTTTCCCCTCTGTTTCAAATGTTTGGATCATTCAGATTGACCTATCTTCAAGTTCACTGATTCTTTCTTCCATGGTATGTATTTAGTCTGCTGATGAACCTGTAGAAGGAATTCTTCATCTCTGATATCATGATTCTTTGTCTAGTATTTCCATTTAATTCTTTCTAGAATTTTCATCTATCTGCTGAAATTCCACATTTATTCATACATATTTTCTACCTTTTCCACTGAATTCTTTAACGTTAGTTAACTTAGGTATTTTAAAGTCCATACATGATAGTTTCACCCATTTGGGTCATCTGTCTTTAAGTCTGGTTCTGTATTGCTTTATCTCTTAAAAATAGGTTGAAGGGGTGTTCTTACCTTTTGTATCTCTCATAATTTTTGAGTGAATGATCAGTGTTTTGTGTGGAAGAACAGTAGAGACTGAGCTAAATAATAATCACAGCTGGAAATGGATAGGCCTCTTCTTCTCAGTGTTAGTGTGGGCATGCATCAATCTAGTCAGGAACTGAGCTGGGTTTGAGTTTTGTTGTTGGCATGGTTATCTTCAGTACACTAGAGACTTAAAATTCCTCTGGAACAAGCCATTGCTACCTTGAGCTTAAAGTGGAAGCTGAGCTGCCAAAAGGTTTTTCTCAGTATTTCTTCTTCACTCTCACCTTTCAGCAGTCCCTGCATCCTTGTTCCCCAGTAGTGGTCCTTTTTCATGCCGTTACTTCTGCAGTAGATTGCTTTTTTTTTTTTTTTTGACCATGCTGTGGCTTGCAGGATCTTAGTTCCCCAACCAGGGATTGAACCCAGGCCCCCTGAAGTGGAAGCGCAGAGTCCTAACCACTGGACCACCAGGGAATTCCCAGCGTTCCTACTCTTCTACCCTTTGATAGACAAACGCAGCACTGTATCTATGGTGGTTCTTGAATAAGAGAGAGGTTCCTGCCACTCCCTGAGTGATAGCAGAACTCTGCTTTTTGTAGATATAACATATAGGCCTAAAAGGATTTTCTGCCGTCCCCAAGGGCAGAGGATTTTTGCTTCTGCCCCTCTTCAGAGGAAGACTGATTTTGCTTTTACCCCTCCACCAGAACTAATGGAATATTGTCTGGGTCCTAGGGATGAAAGAGTTGTCGCCCCATCCTGCTGGCCTAAGACTTTTACTTTGTATGAGAGAAGAATCCAGGGAAACAGGCAGCGTTTCCTGTTTATCTTGCAGTGGCATCCAGTCACCTCTTCCATACCTCCTCCACCAAGGAGGGTTCTCCTTGGTCTCCCATTCTGCCCCCAGTCTTGCTCATGAGCACCCAGTGGAGACCTATGGTAAAGAAATTTCAAGTTGAGTGCAGACTCCCTTTGTGTCTGATATTCCCAGCTATTCTAAAAGACAGCTTGGCCTTTAAGAATTCATTAGAAATTTGAGTTGATTTCTTTTTTCCTGCTTTTTTATGGACGTCACTACTTTCACCCTCCTCTGCCATAGGTGAGACAGTTCATGTGTCCCATCTCTCCTTGGATGGGCTTATTACTCTTCTGAATTAATTTACTTAGTTGCCTTGTGACCTCAGCTCTCTGATGAGCTAAAGAAAAGTTATGATTGTGTAGACTATCTTTTTTCTCATTATTAGGGTAGGAGCAATGTGCTCTTGTAGCTTTCAAAATCCTAAGTGAAAGCAGAATGATGAAACACTTTGGAAAACTGGCAATGTAAATTAAAGCTAAAACTATGCATGCCCCCTAACCCAACAATTCTACACATAGGTATACACCCAATAAGAATGTCTAAACCTGACTACCAAAAGACACGCAAAGAATGTTCAGGAAGTACTATTCATAACAACCCCAAACTGGAAATTACCCAATGCTCTTCCACAGTAGAATGGTAAAATATATTGTGGTGTAGTTATAGTGAGATACTCTAAAGCAAGCAGAGAATGAGTGATTTACAACTACACATTGCAACATGGGTTAATCTCACATACATAATGGTGAGCAAAAGAAGCCAGATACAAAAGAATACATTCTTTATGATACCCTATAAAAAGAGCTCAAAAATGAGCAAAGGTAATCTATATTGTTAGAGGTCAGGATAGTGTTTACTCGTGGAAGGGATTAATGATTGCAAGGGGGGGCATGAGAAGGACTTTGAATCATTAGTAATGTTGTGTATCTTGCTTGATCTGTGTGCTGCTTGCATAGAATTCTTGATACTGGAATGATTCTGCTGGGTCAAGGTATTATGTTTCAGTTAAACTGAAGATTAATGTCCTAGAAGGGAACGTATTACTACCTGCTGACATCTGAGCTCTGAGACAGCAAAAGCTTGAGAGAATGAGAAAAAGGACATAAATTTTGCTCTGTGGGGGAGACTTGCGCAGCTAAAGGCCAATGTAAGAGCATCGAGAGGATGAGGGAGTACTGGTCCAAAGTATTAGTCCAATTTTTCCATGTCTACCTCAGGTTGATGTCACCTGGACCCATATCTTTTCCATATTCTGTGACCTCAAAACATCTGTCACCATAGTATCTATACAGAAGGCCTTCTGTAAGTGATGCTTTAACCACAAAGTTACTAGGACTATTATTTTAAAAGAGCTCTGGGAATATCCATATGGCCCTGTAGTCATGAGGAAATTGTTATAAATCAAACAAGAATTCCCCATTGTTTTGTGTTTTTTTGAATTTTATTTTATTAATTTTTTTATACAGCAGGTTCTTATTAGTTATCCATTTTATAAATATTAGTGTATATATGTCAATCCCAATCTCCCAATTCATCCCACCACCACCCCTGCCCCTGGCTTTTCCCCCTTTGTGTCCATATGTTTGTTCTCTACATCTGTGTCTCTATTTCTGCCTTGCAAACCAGTTCATCTGTACCATTTTTCTAGATTCTACATATATGCATTAATATACGATATTTGTTTTTCTCTTTCTGAGTTACTTCACTCTGTATGACAGTCTCTAGGTCCCACCACGTCTCTACAAACTACCCAATTTCATTCCTTTTTATGGCTGAGTAATATTCCATTGTATATATGTACCACATCTTCTTTATCCATTCGTCTGTTGATGGGCATTTAGGTTGCTTCCTTGACCTGGCTATTGTAAATAGTACTGCAGTGAACATTGGGGTACATGTATCTTTTTGAATATGGTTTTCTCTGGGTATATGCCCAAGAATTCCCCATTGTTAACACCATGGAACTAGAAATAGCTAGTGGACAAGATCACTTACCTGCTTCCAGGATCATTGTGGGCATAATTTATTGCTCACTTATTGACATATCAAGAAAGCCTTATTAACTGAGTGGTAGGCACAGGTATTTTCTTCAGTTTGTATTGATACTTACACAGGAATTTCATTATCTTTTGCTTAACTATCTAGACTTTAATTTTAAGAGGATGTATTTGTTTTCAGTGGTAATACCTATTAATGTTTGATGTGACTCTGCCTTTGAACCTTAAATGTTGTTGACTTTTTTTTTTTTGAGGTCAGATTGTCAATTCTAGCTTTGATATGCATAAATTCAGTCATTTGAGTTTTCGTAGGATGATAGCAAAACAAATACTTTCTCTCAATTCTCTAATGACCGTGAAATTTAGGTAAATCTGTGTTATATATTGCAGAATTTTTTGGTGATTTGCTTAGGCCACCATCAGACACCTTATATCATCAGTGTGTCAAATTATTTCATTGAATGCATACATTGCATACAGCTTGGGACGCTGAGCTAAAACATAATTATACTTCAGATCCTTTTCAAGATTTGAGCCTCATATCTTCAGTATGTCCTATAATTGGCCTGGTTGTGACTCTTTTCTATTTTCTTTCATCCTTTCCTTCTAACTATCCATTGCCAGAATATAAGGGTATGTGTACTGTGGAAGATAGAATTTGAGAGGTCCTTTGATAAACTAGTTCTTGAGTAACATGTTAACATATTACCCACTAAACAACATGTTATACAGTCAGCTCTATAAGTAGGTAATACTGGGTGAGATTTTCATCTGATTTGATCTAGTATCAATGGTTATTTACCCTTTTTCAGCATAAGTACTCATGTCAATATTTAAAGGATAGCAGTGGAGGTAGAATTGGATTATAGTTAGGGAACGGAATAGAAAGGCAGAGGGGTATAATTACCCTACTCCAGGTTGTTTTCTGATTATAAAACTAATATGTGCTTAATTGTAGAAAATTTGGAAACATCATAGAAATATAAAAAGAAACTTGAAATCCCCTATAATCCCACCATCCAGAGATAACCCCTGTTTAAATTTTGGTCTGTTTTCTTCCAGTCTTCTCTCCCCATGTGTATGCAGATGTGTGTGGGTGTGTGTTTGTGATGTTTTAACTCTCTCAAGGTCTTCAGAACAACAATAACAATAAAACAGGAAATCATTTTAAAAAAGGAATTGATTTAAATTCTTACTCAGGAGTGGGGCAGTCATGCATCAGTTTAATTTAAACTTCAGCAAAAGGAATATTTTATTTGGAACTTGGCTAAAGGAGACAAATTGGGTCCATCTGGTTTTAATCCCCCCTTTACCAGCTAAGATGAGCAGCTCACCTTCTTCCCAGTCTTCTTTTCCCATGTTGTTTGGCAGAGCTGTACACTCTCTGGCCTGATTACCAAAACAAATGAATGCTTCTTAAGTCTGCTTGTAATTAATAACTCCCAACAGAACATGAGTCTTCCATAGGCTTGGAATCTTGCCTAATTTTCTCTAAGATAAGTAATTAGATGCTGAGGGCTGATAAGGCTCTTTCCTCTGAGCATCTGCCAGACAGCCGGTATCTGTAATGTGGGTAAGATGATTAAAGTCTGAAAATAGCTGGAGGTTTTCTCCTGTGTCACAACTGAAGATATTTATTTGTACTCCATCCTCCAAGCCCAACACAGCCCCAAAGGAGAAAAGATTTAAAATGGATTTTTAAAAGGCTATACCTAAAGTCTTTTAGATGGTTTTGTTAGCCTCTGTTTTCTATTTTCTTCTTCATTCAACTCACACATTTTCTGTGCAGTCAAATGAAATGTGAAGGATGGGTTTCTCACTAGCTATGAACACTATCAAGTTAATGATTACACTTTCTGTGGAGCTTGGTCTCTATGCCAGTGGATTCAAGTTTACTAAACTCCTTTATAAGAATCTACTAGGGCACTCCCATCATAGGACTTCTATTTAGAAACTTGTCTTCCTATTAGGAAGTTCTAAGTCAACTCTCTATACTTCTTGGATGGTAACACTTTCCAAAGGTTCAATGGGAATACTTTTCTTTTACCTGCTTTTATTTCATTCCCTTAAAGCAGGTTTTCTTAACCTTGGCACTGTTGACATATTGAACAGGATAGCTCTTTGTTGTGAGGGCTATCCTGTGCATTGTAGGATGCCTTATAGCATCCCTGGCTTCTCCCCACTCAACGCCAGTAGGAACCAATGCCCCCTCTAATTTTCGACAATCAGAAATGTCTCCAGACATTGCCAGATGTCTGTTAGACGTTATAATCAGCCTTGTTGAGGACATCTGGCCTACAGAATAGTATTCACATATCAGTGGTCACAGTAAGTTAAAGTAGATCTTTATTTATCGGTGAGCTATTGCTGGGATTCCAAGCTAGTACTGGGAAGAGATGAATGCATCTCTTCAACAAAGTTACTGTTAAGTAATTCAGAAGGCACATGTGGAGAGCAGTTGACTGAACACATATTCTGATTTAACCAAGCTGGTACCTCCTAGTAGCTGGATTTGGTAGAAGCTTACAGTTTTGAGAAGCTTCGGTCCTACTGTTTATGAGTCATCAGCACTTTACAGATACAAAAGGGAGGCATATGAATAATTCCACACATTGTAGTGCTCATCCCAGGGGCTCAGGTCTGCTTCTGGGAGGGCCGTGCTCTCACAGAGCCCAAGCACAGCTAGGAATAACTGTGGTTTATTTATACGACTTTCTGTAGGCAAGAACTTTCAAAAAATAACCTGGTGGTTTGCCAACAGAAGGAGGCTCAAATTTAATTGGCCCAAAGTAACTAATTATTTGTGGAGAAACGTTTTCATTGCAACAAAGGGTATTGTGAATTTGGAATGAGGGAGAAAGAGGATGCTTTCTTATTGGTGGTCAAGGTGTGTCCTGGCCAAGATACAGCGACAGGCCATTGGATTAGTTTAGAAGGGAGAATAATGTATGTTAAAAAAGAAAACATGCTCCAGGAATCTTCTTTCTTTCTTGATTAAAATCACTGCTAAGGTCAAATTCTTAAGGTAGGAATTCAGAAGAGCATCTGGTTATCCTAAGGTGTATATAAAGCAAGAACATTTGAAGCATAGCTGACATGAAAATATAAAAGTTGGAGAGGGCAGACAGCAGAAGCAAGAAGAACTACAATCCTGCAGCCTGTGGAACAAAAACCACATTCACAGAAAGATAGACAAGGTGAAAAAGCAGAGGGCTATCTACCAGATGAAGGAACAAGATAAAACCCCAGAAAAACAACTAAATGAAGTAGAGAGAGGCAACCTTCCAGAAAAAGAATTCAGAATGATAGTGAAGATGATCCAGTACCTCGGAAAAAGAATGGAGGCAAAGATCGAGAAGATGCAAGAAATGTTTAACAAAGACCTAGAAGAATTAAAGAACAAGCAAACAGAGATGAACAATACAGTAACTGAAATGAAAACTACACTAGAAGGAATCAACAGCAGAATACCTGAGGCAGAAGAATGGATAAGTGACCTGGAAGACAGAATGGTGAAATTCACTGCTGTGGAACAGAATAAAGAAAAAGGAATGAAAAGAAATGAAGACAGCCTAAGAGACCTCTGGGACAACATTAAACATGACAACATTCGCATTATAGGGGTCCCAGAAGGAGAAGAGAGAGAGAAAGGACCAGAGAAAATGTTTGAAGAGATTATAGTCGAAAACTTCCCTAACATGGGAAAGGAAATAGCCACCCAAGTCCAGGAAGCGCAGCGAGTCCCATACAGGATAAACCCAAAGAGAAACATGCCAAGACACATAGTAATCAAACTGGCAAAAATTAAAGACAAAGAAAAATTATTGAAAGCAGCAAGGGAAAAATGACAAATAACATACAAGGGAACTCCCATAAGGTTAACAGCTGATGTCTCAGCAGAAACTCTACAAGATAGAAGGGAGTGGCATGATATACTTAAAGTGATGAAAGGGAAGAACCTACAACAAGGATTACTCTACCCAGCAAAGATCTCATTCAGATTCCATAGAGGAATCAAAAGCTAAGAGAATTCAGCACCACCAAACCAGCTCTACAACAAATGCTAAAGGAACTTCTCTAAGTGGGAAACACAAGAGAAGAAAAGGACCTACAGAAACAAACCCAAAACAATTAAGAAAATGGTCATAGGAACATACATATTGATAATTACCTTAAACGTGAATGGATTAAATGCTCCAACCAAAAGACACAGGCTTGCTGAATGGATACAAAAACCCATATATAAAAAGACCCATATATATGCTGTCTACAAGAGACCCACTTCACACCTAGGGACACATACAGACTAAAAGTGAGGGGATGGAAAAAGATATTGCATGCAAATGGAAATCAAAAGAAAGCTGGAGTAGCTATACTCATATCAGATAAAATAGACTTTAAAATAAAGAATGTTACAAGAGACAAGGAAGGACACTACATAATGATCAGGGGATCAATCCAAGAAAAAGATATAACAATTATAAATATATATGCACCCAACATAGGAGCACCTCAATACATAAGGCAACTGCTAACAGCTATAAAAGAGGAAATCGACAGTAACACAATAATAGTGGGGGACTTTAACACCTCACTTACACCAATGGACAGATCATCCAAAATGAAAATAAATAAGGAAACAAAAGCTTTAAGTGACACAATAGACCAGATAGATTTAATTGATATTTATAGGACATTCCATCCAAAAACAGCAGATTACACTTTCTTCTCAAGTGCGCATGGAACATTCTCCAGGATAGATCACATCTTGGGTCACAAATCAAGCCTCAGTAAATTTAAGAAAATTGAAATCATATCAAGCATCTTTTCTGACCACAACGCTATGAGATTAGAAATGAATTACAGGGAAAAAAACGTAAAAAAGACAAACACATGGAGGCTAAACAATACGTTACTAAATAACCAAGAGATCACTGAAGAAATCAAAAAATACCTAGAGACAAATGACAAGGAAAACATGACGATCCAAAACTATGGGATGCAGCAAAAGCAGTTCTAAGAGGGAAGTTTATAGCTATACAAGCCTACCTCAAGAAACAAGAAAAATCTCAAATAAACAATCTAACCTTACACCTAAAGGAACTAGAGAAAGAAGAACAAACAAAACCCAAAGTTAGCAGAAGGAAAGAAATCATAAAGATCAGAGCAGAAATAAATGAAATAGAAACAAAACAATAGCAAAGATCAATAAAACTAAAAACTGGTTCTTTGAGAAGATAAGCAAAATTGATAAACCATTAGCCAGACTCATCAAGAAAAAGAGGGAGAGGACTCAAATCAATAAAACTAGAAATGAAAAAGGAGAAGTTACAACAGACACCGCAGGAATACAAAGCATCCTAAGAGACTACTACAAACAACTCTATGCCAAGAAAATGGACAACCTGGAAGAAATGGACAAATTCTTAGAAAGGTATAACCTTCCAAGACTGAACCAGGAAGAAATAGAAAATATGAACAGACGAATCACAAGTAATGAAATTGAAACTGTGATTAGGAATCTTCCAACAAACAAAAGCCCAGGATCAGATGGCTTCACAGGTGAATTCTAGCAAACATTTAGAGAAGAGCTAACACCCATCCTTCTCAAACTCTTCCAAAAAATTGCAGAGGAAGGAACACTCCCAAACTCATTCTATGAGGCCATGATCACCCTGATACCAAAACCAGAGAAAGATACTACAAAAAAAGAAAATTACAGACCAATATCACTCATGAATCTAGATGCAAAAATCCTCAACAAAATACTAGCAAACAGAATCCAACAACACATTAAAAGGATCATACACCACGATCAAGTGGGATTTATCCCAGGGATGCAAGGATTCTTCAATATATACAAATCAATCAATGTGATATACCATATTAACAAATTGAAGAATAAAAACCATACGATCATCTCAATAGATGCAGAAAAAGCTTTTGACAAAATTCAACACCCATTTATGATAAAAACTCTCCAGAAAGTGGGCATAGAGGAAACCTACCTCAACATAATAAAGGCCATATACGACAAACCCACAGCAAACATCATTCTCAATGGTGAAAAAAGCATTTCCTCTAAGATCAGGAACAAGACAAGGATGTCCACTCTCACCACTATTATTCAACATAGTTTTGGAAGTCCTAGCCACGGCAATCAGAGAAGAAAAAGAAATAAAAGGAATACAAATTGGAAACGAAGAAGTAAATCTGTCACTGTTTTCAGATGACATGATGCTATACGTAGAGAATCCTAAAAAGGCCACCAGAAAACTACTAGAGCTAATCAATGAATTTGGTAAAGTTGCAGGATACAAAATTAATGCACAGAAATCTCTTGCATTCCTATACACTAACGATGAAAATTCTGAAAGCAGATTAAGGAAACACTCCCATTTACCACTGCAACAAAAAGAATAAAATACCTAGGAATAAACCTACCTAGGGAGACAAAAGACCTGTATGCAGAAAACTATAAGACACTGATGAAAGAAATTAAAGATGATACCAACAGATGGAGAGATATACCATGCTCTTGGATTGGAAGAATCAATATTGTGAAAATGACTATACTACCCAAAGCAATCTACAGATTCAATGCAATCCCTATCAAATTACCAATGGCATTTTTTTAGAGAACTAGAACAAAAAATCTTAAAATTTGTGTGGAGACACTAAAGACCCCAGATAGCCAAAGCAGTCTTGAGGGAAAAAAATGGAGCTGGAGGAATCAGACTCCCTGACTTCAGACTATACTACAAAGCTACGGTAATCAAGGCAATATGGTACTGGCACAAAAACAGAAACATAGATCAATGGAACAAGATAGAAAGCCCAGAGATAAAGCCACGCACCTATGGTCAACTAATCTATGACAAAGGAGGCAAGGATATACAATGGAGAAAAGACAGTCTCTTCAATAAGTGGTGCTGGTAAAACTGGACAGCTACATGTAGAAGAATGAAATTAGAACACTCCCTAACACCATACACAAAAATAAACTCACAATGATTCGAGACCTAATTGTAGATTCGACACCTAAATGTAAGACCAGACACTATAAAACTTTTAGAGGAAAACATAGGAAGAACACTCTTTGACATAGATCACAGCAAGATCTTTTTTGATCCACCTCCTAGAATAATGGAAGTAAAAACAAAAATAAACAAATGGGACCTAATGAAACTTCAAAGCTTTTGCACAGCAAAGGAAACCATAAACAAGACGAAAAGACAACGCTCAGAATGGGAGAAAATATTTGCAAACGAATTAACAGACAAAGGATTAATCTCCAAAATATATAAACAGCTCATGCAGCTCAATATTAAAGAAACAAACAACCCAATCCAAAAATGGGCAGAAGACCGAAATAGAAATTTCTCCACAGAAGACATACAGATGGCCAAGAAGCACATGAAAAGCTGCTCAACATCACTAATTATTAGAGAAATGCAAGTCAAAACTACAATGAGGTATCACCTCACACCAGTTAGCATGGGCATCATCAGAAAATCTATAAACAACAAATGCTGGAGAGGGTGTGGAGAAAAGAGAACCCTCTTGCACTGTTGGTGGGAATATAAATTGATACAACCACTATGGAGAACAGTATGGAGGTTCCTTAAAAAACTAAAAATAGAATTACCATATGACTCAGCAATCCCACTACTGGGCATATACCCAGAGAAAACCATAATTCAAAAAGACACATGCACCCCAGTGTTCATTGCAGCACTATTTACAATAGCCAGGTCATGGAAGCAACCTAAATGCCCATCGACAGACTAATGGATAAAGAAGAAGTGGTACATATATACAATGGAATATTACTCAGCCATAAAAAGGAACGAAATTGGGTCATTTGTTGAGACATGGATGGATCTAGAGACTGTCATACAGAGTGAAGTAAGTCAGAAAGAGAAAAACAAATGTATATTAACGCATTATGTGGAACGTAGAAAAATGGTACAGATGAACTGGTTTGCAGGCAGAAGTTGAGACACAGATGTAGAGAACAAAGTATGGACACCAAGGTGGGAAAGCCACAGGGGTGTGGGGATGGTGGTGTGATGAATTGGGCGATTGGGATTGACATGTATACACTGATGTGTATAAAATTGATGACTAATAAGAACCTGCTGTATAAAAAAATAAATTAAATAAAATTCAAAAATTAAAAAAAAAAAGTTAAATAAGCGATGAGAATGTTCCTTAACAGCATAGAACTTAAATATTAGCGTCTGGTTGTATGGATGTTATGGGAGGGTAAAACAAGGTTTGCTTGCTGTCATGCACATATTTGGAAGATCCCAGTTATCCTTCATAGTAGTGTCCTGTGAACTTGTAAAGATTATGGAAAAATCCTTTGCACCTAAATTTTTAGAAGATGAAAGATCTCTAATGATTGGATACATGAAAATAGATCTGTTTAGAAAAGCACAATGTAGGGACTTCCCTGGTGGTCAAGCAGTTAAGACTGTGCTCCCAATGTAGGGGCCCGGGTTCCACCCTTGGTCAGGGAACTAGATCCTGCATGCCACAACTAAGAGCCCACATGCCACCACTGAAAATATCCCACATGCTGCAATGAAGATCCTGCACACAGCAGTGAAGATCCCACGTACCGTAACTAAGACCTGACGCAAATAAATAAATAAATAAATAAATAAATAAATAAATAAATTAAGAAAAGCATGATGTAGACGATAAATTATTTCATACCTTACAGGAAGTCCATGTAAAATATTTATTCATAGAGCTAGAAGTAAAGTTTAAGATTTAAGTTCTTAAAGGAGTAGCTAAAAGTATTTCAACAAAGAAATTGTGCATGAGTGTTTTTTTTTTTCCTCTCTTGAAGGCAGATATTTTTAGTTCCAGAGGGCATTTGTTATAGGTATTCAAAAAATTCACTGAAATCACTCTTAAATTCTTACCTCTTACCCTCTTACCCTACCCTCTACTTTTTGGAAAAGGTTTCAAGTCCTTCTCTACTAAGTTCTAAAGCACACTGAGTATCTCTGTCATTACTAGAAACATTGTGGCACTAGTCCTATAAGATGAGAAATTCTTTCTTCATTAATTTATAGTGGTTATTAATAAAATGAACAAGCCATTTAATTACTCAAGTGACCACTCTGAGCCCAATGTGTATATTTTTTTCTAAGAATAGTTAAGGCTAAATTTTAAATGTGAGTAGCCAGTTAGATGCCATATTATTTTGTGTCTGGTCATGTTTGAGAGGATTGCATTTTGGTTATTATCTTAAAAAAGCAATTCTAAATACTTTACCAACTGGAGATGAATGTTTAAAGAAAATTTTAATAGTCTTCTAGAGACAGTTATTCATAGATAGCCATAAATTCTGTTTTTTTAAAAGAAAGGCTACTGTTTTATTCTTGCAAGTTGAAATTTATTTTTATTAAGAGAGTGGAAAATATCAGGTTATGTTTGTTTTAGTTTAAACATGAATAAATTCACATTTTACTTCACTTATTAAGGATGAACACAGTCAAGATTTGAAAAGTTGTAAGAGTACAAGATACATTTTAAAATTGCTACGAGAAAAAGAATTGAAAGACATGTACACTACTCCAGCTGGGCATGAAAGAACAGCTGGAAATACCCATGGAGCCGTTTTTAATGAAAGAGAAACAAGTTTCCTGCCCTCTCTGAGGGTTCAGTAACTGGCTCCTTGGTGAATGACTGCTTTGATGAGCCTTGAAAATATAAAATCAGAGATAGGGGTAAATAGTATTGGAAATGATGAACTAAGACCCAGCCAAACAAAGCTGCAGGCACTGTACCTCAAGCTACACCAAAAGTTGATTTCAATTACCAAAAAGATTTTGCCAATTACGAATCAAAACCTTAATAAATATTCTGCTTCGTGCAGTTTATCATCAGGAAACCGTCACGAACATCCATAAAGATTCAGCCACACAAATGTTCATTACCTGTTTATAATAATAATAATAATAATACCAAGAAGGGGACAACCTTAAAGTTCAAAAATAAGGGAGAAAGGTAAATCATTGAGACATTATTGTACTGATTTACTGAATGCTGTGTAGCCATTAAAATGACATTGCAAAAGAATATTTAATGTGTGCAAATATATTCACTACATATTAAAATAGCACAAAAAGGAAAGTTATAAAATAATACATACATCATGATTTATGTGTGCTTATGAGCTGTTATATGGCTAAGAGGGCACATACTAAAATTTAACTGGTTATCTCTGGCTGTTGTCATTACGGTTTAGGGACCACATTTTGGGGTTTTTTGTTTGTGTGTGTGTGTGTGTGTGGCTTTTTGACTTATATTTTAAAGATTAGTTTACAGTTCTTTCATTTTTTAAATTCATGCATTAAAACAAATTTATTGAATACCTCCTCTGGGCAAGATACTGTTCTAGAGTCAGACACTATGTTAAATAATGCATGCCTTCCTGAGTACATCTTCTTTAAAAATTATATTTTAAAAGTCAATGGAGGGTTTCCCTGGTGGCACAGTGGTTAAGAATCCACCTGCCAATGCAGGGGACACGGGTTCAAGCCCTGGCCTGGGAAGATCCCACATGCCGCAGAGCAACGAAGCCCGTGCGCCACAACTACTGAGCCTGTGCTCTAGAGCCCGTGGACCACAACTACTGAGCCTGCATGCCACAACTACTGAAGCCCACGCACCTAGAGCCTGTACTCCACAGCAAGAGAAGCCACCGCAATGAGAAGCCCGCACACTGCAACAAAGAGTAGCCCCCGCTCGCCACAACTAGAGAAAGCCTGTGCGCAGCAACGAAGACCCAACGCAGCCAAAAAATTAAAAAATAAATAAATTTTTTAGAAAGTCAATGGAAAAATATTTCAAAACTTAAAAGTTGACTTTAAAGGAAAATTAAGCTCATCAGAGTGACCAGTGGTATCTAGAAGCCTGTCTCTAGACAGAGGTAGAATAACAGAGACCTGAACTTCCAACTCCTTCTCTCACCCTTCCTCCTCCTGAGGATGCCTTTAGGCTACCTGCCAGGGAAAGTGAACACAGGGGTGGAAATAAACACAACACTACAGGTGGGATTATCTCAGAGTTAGGGAGGAGGATTTTAAGTCCCTGTTGTTAAGGGATGGATCCTGTTAAAAATAAAATGCCTTCAGAACATAGTAGATTGCAGTAACCTAACCTCATTAATGTAGCAGAGAAAGCACAACAACAGTACAACTTCTTTACTGCAATTGAGGAAGGAAAGTAAAATGAAGACAGAATCATCAGCATGTAGAAGCATAAAAAGAAGAGCTCCTGTACGTTCAGCAGAATAAAGAGAAGATGGCTGTGAAAGCAATGTAGCACAAGCTTACACAGCCCCACTGATAGAGTTGCTCTGACTTCCTATTGCCTAAGTGGAAAAGCAGAAAAGAAAAAAAAAAAAGAAAGAAAGAAAGAAAATCCAAGTGATGGTTCAAGCTGTGCGACTATTTGTGAAATTATCAGATAATTTGATAATTCTTTTGGTATTTTAATAAAATCCACCATTAATATTTAATTTTAATACTTTCGAGTTAATCTTTCCAATCCAGCACTCTCCCTGAGCACCAACTCAGAAACTTTTTTCAAAGCTGTTTCAGCAAATAAATGCTAAAATTAAGGTATATTTAAATTTTTTTGCTTAGACATAGAACTTCCTTCTTATACCTCTTTTATGGCAGAGTTAGGAATCTGCATAAGCTATTTATGAATTGATGGCTTAGTTTAATATTTTAGGACCAGGTGAAATCTCAGCCTGTGCTTTGGCATGTTTGGGCATTTATCAGGATCATGTCACATACTTTTCAGGCATATACTTAAAAATTGATCATCATAAATAAATGTAAAGCACCCTCCTGAGGAAAACATTCATTATGGGCCAGACTTTAAAACTGGAACATGCAACCAGGAGCTACAGGAATTGGTGTGCAATTTAGCACTCACTGTGTTTATCAACCATTCAGATAATTTCAGAGCAATTTGGTATGTAAGAGAAATTCTGAAAAAAAAAACCCACCTTTTTACTGTGGTAACACAGAGAAGTCTCTCCCAAATTTTTATGCAATTATGTTCAATTGCCATTTGTATTAGTTAGTCATTAAAACTTCAAAGGATATAGTGAGTAAACAAAACAGAAAATGTCCTGCAAGTTGTGATTTTATTCTTTTAAGATATGCTTTCTTGATTTTAATCTTTCGATCACTGATCCCTTGACTTTAAAAGAAAAAAGTCAAAAACTGAAAACACTTCTATTACAGCCACTTTTATATTTGCTGCTAGATTGTGTAAATAGATCATTCTGATCTAACTTTCAGCAATCTAATTTATGAACGTGGTAATCAGAAGTAAAACTAACGCTTTTAGTTTCAAATGTGTTCCTAACTCATCCATACTCTAAAGAATCCATGGTACGGTGTGTGTCCTCAAAGGGAAAAAAAAATGGGTCTAAATTTGACACCTGTGCTCTTGTACAGCACATGAAGGTAGGTTAGTTTAAACTGTGCAGAGCTAACAGCGTCAGTACCTATTTTCTTAAATGGAACTCTGAATTTTTTTCAGCTGCCTTTCAGCTGTACACTGACATGTTTGAAGCTCCAAATTAAAAAAATAAAATAAAACAAGACTGCATCCAAATTAGAGTTTTCCATAGTTTTTAAAGAAATGAAGTATGAAGGTTTCTTGTTTCTTGTTTCTTTCTGGTTTCTTGTTAAAACCAGAACAAAGTCATTCTGATAGATAATTGGGAGCAACAAGGAAAAAGCTTTACAAGAGTATAGATTTCTTTTAAATTGTTCGTTTGAGTGACATAAAGTTACACAGCATTCTAAGGTTTTCTTTCACTAATAGGGATGAGGTACTAGGCTAAGTGCATGGGCGATACAAAAACTTAATTTTAATCAATAGTTTCACCTGTCTTCTTAATCCGTTTATTGAAGGTATCAGCAAGCAGTGAGAATGGTCCCTCTTAGAACTGTGAGGACCTTAGTCATGTACTTTATGTAATTAAATACCCCACCTCTCACACCTTCTGTTCAAAGAGCTAATTAACAGCTAGAAAGAAAAGACAACAGATGGGAAAGGAGGCATAGACACTCCCAAATTGGTGAAGTGGCTCTCTTTGTATCCTGGTGGCTCAAATTCACAAATTTTAGCGTGTTTTAAATGACGAACGCTGTTTGCTGAAGATGCTTCATTCTTGCCATCAGCTGAACATGACTAATTTTTAGAATTGCTGGGTCTGTGAAAGTAAAAGGCAGATAAAATAGTTTAGGACCTGATTTTAAAACTCATTAAAATTCATGAGTTATCCATGGGCTCTCTGGGTTTTTTTTTTTTTTTTTTTTTTTTTGGCTCTCTGGGTTTTGATGGCAAATTATGTTCTGTATTGTGGTGGTGGATGGGAAGCAAGATGCATGTGTTCCCCGAGAGAATGGTGGTTATTTACATATGTGCCCTGGAGGCAGGAAAGGGGCTTTGGTTTTGGTTGTTGTAGTGGAGGGGGAAACTGTGGAATGGGAGGAGAAATTGAAAGGAATGAGAATTAAGCCCTAAGGACAGTGTCTTTCCTTCTCTCCCAAGAATGTTGGCTGCTCTGGAAGGAAGGGTCAATATCTCCTGTTCAATAATAGCCAAAGGACAAGATAACAGGAGTCAGACTCAGATGGGTAGATGGCCTAACACCTCATAGAAGGAGAATCCAGGAAGGCTAGATTTGCCAAAATGTCAGCCTACAAGCTGCTCCCGGCGACCCCTTCAATTAAGGGTAGAGTGTGTGGCTAAGGTGGGGTCCACAGCGGAAAGACCCACAGAAGAAACCATTTTTTAAACTGACACAAAAAATCGGGCTGAGGAGCATCATAATTTCATTATACTAAAGAAAATAGAACTCTGTTGTGATTTTTGTGTATGTTATACCTTCTATAAATCTAAAACCATAATTTTCTTATATTTTTGTAATTCCTATCCCAATAAAATAACCACGGCAGAACGGTCATCTTACCTAAATGAAAACAAGATTTAATGAAATGAAATTTTATGAGCTTTGAGAGAAACAATTCTTTGAATTATCTTATTTCGCTTAAATGAAATTAATGTGCTCTTGCTTTCAGTCGTAAATGATCTGTGCTTTATTGTGAATTTCATTTTCTTCTGCAGAGAGATTTATTTTTAAAGAGAGGTGAGATGGAGGAGGAGAGAGGGGTCTGCCTCTTGGGTTGTAGGTGATCTGAGATTTAAGCCTTACAGGCGTCTGCCCGGGGTTAGGCTTCCTGCAGTTCTGCTGAGGATTCTAAGTCAGGAAGGAGGCCAGAAAGAGAGAAGAGGTGGTCCACTGTGAGACCCCCAAAGTGTGCTGAAGGGACATAGCCCCCCAAGGCTATGCCTCCTCTCTTAGACTGGGGGGTGAGAAGAGGGCAGTGTTGGTATATGGCAACTCCAGTCTGTTCCTGGGATAAAAATGAGCAGATGCGGACCATAAGGCCTTCAGCCCAAATGAAAAGTTCCTGGCCACTACCGTGATTCTCTGGATAAAGTAGACACTTGAAGAGCGGAGGGGAGCCCATGATTCCTCAGTCTCAGAGGCTGAGAAGGGTTCATTGGAAATTCAGTGGGACTGATTTTCTGATCGTGGGACAGCATAGCTCTGTCTGCCCTGTATCTGCACAAGTTTCTTTGGAAGGAGAGGAAGGCACCTTTTCAAGTTCTCTCAGTGTTCCCATGGAGAGTCCGTTGTGGAACGACATTGACGGGGGAGATTGTTATAGGCATTTCCAAAGGATATTAAGACTTTTGAGGTCTTGTATTAAGACTGGAGCCGGTGGGTGGTGTCAAAGTATACTTCTCAAAAAATTTAAAATGAGACTCTCATAAAAGGAGAAAAAGAACATGTGTTAAAGATTTTTTAAAAAATCTCATTAAGTAATGATGGAACCACTAAGATGCTAAAGTTTATTCAAGGAGCATTTGAGGAACAGAGCATTTATAGAGACTTTAATAAAATAATATTAGAGTAAGATTGCTAGGTAAGATACAAAACTTGTTACCATCCAAAACAGCAATAAGCTATAATTTCTAGAGTTATCTTTTCTACCACACAGAAATAATGCATATTTCTGCAGGAAACAGATCTACAAGTTAACATGTAACTTCACAGAGACTGAGCCCTTAATTAACATTTTACTAAAAATTAATCCTTGGGTGGACCTGTTAAAACAGTGCCTCAGTATGATTCTTAAAAGGACATGGAATTATCCTCTTTGCCTTATTTACAAGTTTTGGATCATTTTTCTGAACACTAGGGAATCTTGTCTAGTACCTCTTGATATTTATCCCTCTTATTCTTTTTCCTTAAACTCATGTTACCCACGTGTGATTGTGGTTGATTAGCACAGACCTTTTGCTTTTATCTTTCTCCCCTGTGCCCCTTTACTCACACACACATATCCCAGCATCACCACAACACAGATGTAATGCCAGGATCCAAAAGAGAAGAGTCAGGTGTCTCTGACTGAATACACCAATTGAATTGAATATACCAATGTGTTGAACTCACTGCTGATATAGAAGGGTGAACTTAACTTTTGAATTATTCTGCAAAATTCAGGAGGTCTAAGCTAATTCCTTTACTATGAATATCAAGGGAATAGGCCAGGTTTTTTGTTGTACAGAAAATTCCTTGCAGTAATTATTGCTAGATCCAAGAGGGCTTGCCATACTCACTATCACATCCCTAGTGGATATATTAAGGGTACCCCCAGGGCATACTTTGCTGGTATCAGCAACCTAGGCACACACTTTATCTGAGATTCCTGCTTCTGGAATTTGCTGGTGACTGCAGCCTATTCCCTCAGAGATTTTCTTAAGGACCTTTTCAGCTATCTCTCTTTTCTATCCTGTCTCAAAGACATCAACATTCCTTCCCTCTTTTGGCTCACCGCCCACACAAAAGAATGAAACCAAATTCGGTTATAGAAAACTATGGCACCAAAGAGAATAATTTCTTTATTATGGTGAATTATGCCTTCTGATTCTGTTTAACCCAGATATAGTCATTTCATATTTTTATCCTGCTTAGGAACAAGTGAACTTAGGAATTCTGAGCATTAATTAAATCATTTAAATCCAAAGCTGCCATGGAACCTCGAAAATAATAGGGAGCACTGATGATTTTTTCACATTTGGGATAGCTTCTGCAGCGATTCTTTGCAACTCCTTCAGTGGGTTAAAATGCTTGTTCTCTCTATAATCAGTTTTGGCTTCAACCTTGGATAAGTCCTTGTGTTTTCAGGAACCATGGTTATCTTTTCCCTAAAGAGAGTGACATTTCTTATGAGTTAATTTTAATGCTCTTCCTTATCTAGAATGCTCACTCATGGCAAGATGAAAAGAATTTTACTGTTTCATTATTTCAAAAACATTATCTGGCTTTCTCTGGACTGATTTAGGTATTTACAACCAGAAAATGTGTTTCGAATTCTTTTACTAGTATCTTACCTTCTTCATAGTATTGGTACATCGATTGTATCAAAATTTAATTTGATATTAGTTTTCTTTACTTCCTTATGACCGAAGGCCAGAGGGTCACCTCAAGATGAGTTCTACCACTACCTGGCAACAGCAAACTGACATCTTGGTTTAGAAAGACACACTTAGCCTAGAGCATTTTTCAGTTACAAGACCATGTTCTATGAAAGGTCAGGTTTGTTTGTTTATTTGTTTTGCTGGTTGGTCGATTTATTAAATGTAGCAATGAATATGGTATTCACATTGTTTTTCTAAAGGGAAAAATCCATCCAAAATATAAGAGCCCAGTAATGTTTTTGATAGTTCTGCAGTGTCAAGGCAGCAAATGTGTTATCACCCTGTAATTAATTCCACTAGTGCTCTCTCATTCACTTATCAGATTTAAATTAAATTCAACAAACATTATTGAATACCTCCTACAAGATATAGGTAGGTAGTCCCTTCCCCTAAGGAATTTGCAATTTAATGGCCATGAAGGAATGTACTCAACCAATAGTAATACTAGCCAGAATGGTGTTATTGATTTAATAAAGATATACCAGTCATGGTCATGAAAACATTGACCCCCCCCCCCCACCTAAATTTTGACTGGATAGGTTGCAAAAGGGACCTTGAAATCATCTGACTCAACCATCTCACTTTTAAATATAAATTTATGTTATTCTTTATTAGAGTAATCTATATTTGTTGTAGAAAGTTGAGAATATGTAGAAAAGTGGAAAGAAATCAAACACCCAAAGTCCCTCCACTACAAAGCAGTTATTATTAACTCTTTTGGTATATTTCCTTCCAGTCTCCTTCTCACATATTTTATTTTTTACATACATGAGATAATATTTAATATGCAATTTTATGCATTGATTATTTTTCCATAAAATATTCTGACATGATCCTTTCCCAGTGCTATTAAAAACTCTTGGTAAACATTTTTTAAGCTAAATAATGTTCAGCTATTGGATCAGTCATAACTTAGACATTCTTCTATTTAGATTGTTTATACTGTTTCACTATTGGATGGCTTTGAGCTTAAAACTTTCTCAGGATAGAGTCTGAAGTAGGTTTATGGGTCAAAGTACATGAACATTTTTAAGGCTCTTGCAAGATAGTTTTTGAACACCACGCATTTTGTACCTTGCGTTTGCCTTTATCTTCACAGCAGGTTTCATTAGCCTTCCTTACACATACTACAGGCTCTTCTGCCTTTTAATTGGCAAGGAAATCACCAGGAACTGAATATACACTGGAGGGAGGAGATAAGCAGAGTTATCAAAACCAGCTCCCGAGAAGAGTTGGAAACTTAATCTAGCTAAGCTTCTAGTAGTGCCCTCCTAACAAATGTGTTATCTCCTTTTGAAGTTGCATAGACCTTGACTTACACAAGTATAGAAAGTTAATGGTTCCTTACTTATGGAATTGAGTGGAGAAGGCAGAAATTAGATTAGATTCATGCATTTCTAGGAACCACTGAGTTTCCGGTAATTGTTGTTAATAACAATTTCAAGCAACACGGCTTTCTCTAATAGCTGTGAAGGGGTGTGAGCAGAATCATGAGAAACAGTCACTGCTGTTACTGATGTGCGGTCATGAGGGAGCTAGTTTATTTTGGGCTAGGCTCGAAGGCCTGGGGTCCACTGAGGTCCAGTATGGCTTGAAACATCATATTAAGCCTGAGACTGGAAGACCTGTGGGATCCCCCGAGCTCTATCCTGTGCCCCTGGGAGCCTCTGAATGTAGCGTTGACATAGGCTGGGTGGTCTGAAACTTCTGCAGACTCAGCCCCCTCTTCTGGCCTGAGCCAGAGTCAGGTCACAGCACAGTGGACTCAGGATTGGCCTTGAGGTTGCCTAAACAGCATCTCATTCTCAAGCACAGACAAGTGGAATGTGAAATAGAATTTCTGACAGAGGTGCCAACTTTCCAGGGACCTTGGTCTGCTTCCAGCCCTTTGACTTGAAGACTCATAAATGTCCTCACTGCTAAAAGATAAATAAATCCATTTTTAAAACTTTCCTCAGAGCACCTCCTTGACATGGTCCCCATGGATATTTTCTGATTGGTTTTCTAACTCCTCTTCTCCCTCCTCACCTGTGGAAACTAGTTATGTAGTCCAAGTCTAACCAGCACCGACAAGAGCAAGGGTTACCTCACAGACCCATTGTCTACACCTTTCTGTTTTTATATTCCGAGCCATACTTGGTTTCTGCTTTCTTAAATAGCACATTTAGAAACTGGTTTAGTTCAGCTGAAGGTCTCTTGAAATCCCTGAATTTTTTCCTGCCATATTTTCAAATAACTAGTGATAAGCTATACTACTTACAAAGCTTGGGTTTCCAGCTAAAGTGTAATATTTGTGTGTTTCCTTGCAATTTTGGATTAGATCACTGTTTTGTTAACCCAGCGGCCAGTTGGCTTGTGGTCAAGTTCATATTTATTCTTGATTTTGTTATCACAGATTCACTTTTTAGAGAAAGAGGCTTAAACTTGGCCTTCTATTACCTCTGCTGTTTTAAAATCCAAGACGTTGAGGTGTTCTTTGTGTGAGTCCTCCGGTCCCGTGGAAATGCCTTCCAAATTCAGAAAATGTCCTACGAATTGTTATAATCTTAAATACAATCGTTTTCTCAGGCCCCCCAAAGTTATAGAGCATCCCAGCCACCCCCCACCCCGAGTTCATGTTTTACAAATAAGATGGTTGAAAAGCCTGCTTGCTCTCATCTTAGCTTTTTTCTCTCAATTCCCACTTCAGATGCCCATCTTTACTTGTCAGTGGGGGGTTGGGAGTAGCTTGAATCTCAGACCTTCTGGTGTTTTCAGCCAAGAGAGTCTTGGCAAATGCAAGGTGGTAGGAGGACGCGGTGGGAGAAGAGGTGGAGGTCAAGCGGTGCTAGATTCTCCATACAAGCTTCATAAATGATTGATCAATTGAGAAAAGAAGCAATTCTGGGATTTTGGAGATAACAAGGAATAAGATTAAGTAGTCCAGATAAAGGCTTTATTAAAGCAGCCATTTTAATAGATTTTTTAGGCAGAGGACCAAGTCGATCCTTGGAATGAGTGCAAATTTTTTATTGAGCCAGTAGAAAGTGATGGTGACATATTGGACGTGTACATTGGATTTATGAGTGTAATTCAACGTGAAAACTAGCATGTGAATGCATGGGTTGTGTAAATGTTACGTATAAAATTATATTCTTTGATTTATAACTACAAGCTTTATGTGCAGAACTCATTGCCTTTTTATGATGCTGCTTGTTTGGCATGTATTCTTAGCTGTAACTGTGTTTCAAAAGAGCCATTCTATTTCGGATTTTGACAAGGTAGGTTGCGGGTGATCTCTGTAGAGCAATGTTATTTTCCAGTAATATTGCAGACCACAGGCTGAAGTACGAGTTTGTATAATGAGTCATGGTAGGAGCTCTCTGTCTCCTTCCGGCCCCCATATTCTTCCCCTGAGTCGTTTATGCAGAGTTGAGTCTCTGAGCAATGCTGTGTATCTGCATCATCCCTTGGACTCGATATGTTTAGAATCAATTTTAAATTAGAAAGAAAATTCTAAACATAAACGTCAGTTTTGAATGACTTGCAAATTGCTTTTCTCCCCACTTTTTTCACATTGCCTTCTTAACTAACAAAGAAGAATCACTAAAGGAAGAGGCATATTAGAGGAGCTAGATTCCAATTAAGGTCCCCTGTGACTGCTGTGTAACTAAAATGACTACTTACCACTCCTAGGAAACAAAGAGGAAAATCTCAAAGATCAAAGGGAATTGTTGAAGTTAGAGACATAAAAAGACCCACATACTTTAAAAACACACACACACATGCACACACACACACAAAAAACTCTTGTCTCCTACCCTCATCCCTGTTGGATTTTTTTTTTTTTTTAATGTCAGGAAAAAGTTTCAGCTTATCAGTTGATAGGAAGACATTGTTTTGTGGGGTGAATAACATGGGTTTTGAATTAGACCTGGTTCAATTTCCTCATCTGTATTTTCCAGGCTGTGTGAACTTGAGCAAGTTACTTAATGGATTACTTGAGGATAGATTGAGGTGATCCATGGAATGCTCAGGTCATAGTAAATGCTTAATAACTTTCGGTTGTCATCAGTGAGAATCTTCATCATTATCACTTATCACCACCACCGCCTTCATATCATGGTCATCACGGCCTCCACTGCCGCCAGTCACCATCACCATCACCATCACCATCATCACCACCATCACCATCACCATCATCACCACCATCACCATCACCATCACCATCACCATCACCATCACCATCATCACCATCACCATCACCATCACCATCACCATCACCATCACCATCACCATCACCTCCTCACTCTCCTGGTTTTCCTCCTACCCCTCTGTACCCTCCCCTCCTCACAACCCCTTTTGCAGACTCTCTTCCTCTTCCAAACCCTAAATACTGGGATTCCTGAGGTTTACGTCCTCTCTCACTACACATTCTCCCTGGCAGCCTCATCCACACTGGGGGCTTCCTATCTCAGCCATTGCTGATGACTCCCAAATCCATTACTCCAGCCAAGGTCGCTCTTCTAAGCTTCAAACATTATATCCATCTGTCCACTGGACATCTCCCCTTAAATGTCCCAGCAGCACTTCAGACTAAAGCTCAACACAATTTCCCTCCCCCTGACCTTGTGCCTTCTCTTTGTTTCTTATCTTAAAGAAGGCATCACAATTCACCCTGTTACCAAAGCAAGAAAATTGGGTGTCATCCTTGACTCTACACTTTGCCCTTCCTCCGCTGTTCAGTCGATGAATGATGTCTGTTACACCTTCTAGGCTCTCAGGTTCATGTGGGTAGTGACCATTTTAGAACTGGAAATCTCAGTGCCTAGCACAGTACTCAATAACTATTGAATGAATGAATAAAGGAGTGAATGAAAGTCCTGAATATCCCCACTTCCTTCCATTTCCTCTGCCTCTTCTGTAGTATAGGCCACCGTCCGTTCTCAACAACTTAATAATTCATAATTTAGAAATCCCATAGTTGAAATATCGTAACTGATCTCCCTGCTTCTAGGGTTGCGGTCCTCACCCCCAGCACCCCTGCAGTTCATTTTTCCACACTGCACAGAGAGATTTTCATGAAACCCAAGAATCTGATCATGATCATACCTCTTCCCGGCTGAAAGCACTGCAGTGACTCTCACTAATTATCCTGATTTGATGTCCTGGCTTACAGCTGTTATCCCGGCCCAATTGTCAATCTCATAAATGTCCTGAATTGGGCGATAATGATATGATCACCCTATACCTAATCTCTCGTCTGCTTACGTTTCCAGCCTAATTGCTCCTCATTCTTTCCTTACCCCTACATGCTATCTAGTCTTATTAAACTTAAAGCTTTTTGTATTTGTTGTGTTCTCACACACTCTTCCTTCTGCCTAGAAATTCCCTTCTCTCTTTGCCTCGCAGATTCCTACCATCCGGGTCTCAGGCTAAACCTTCCTTTACAGAAGCGTCTTCTCTGACCCCCAGGGTTATGTCAGGTACCTCTTCCTTCATGTTCCCATAGCATCTTGCATCCTAGCTCTTGCCTCACTGTTTTCACTACCTGTTAACTTCTGTGGTTCCCCACTAGCCTCTAAGTTCTCTCAGGTCAGTGACCACATCTGTTCGCTGCACAGTTGAATCCTGGTGCCTAATCCAGGCTCCCCAACAGGGATGACATTCAGCAAACGTGTCGTGAATGAAGTAAAAATCACATGCTATTAGAATGATCAAAGTACACGTGTGGAAAAATCTTCCACGATAAATCTTCTGGGAATATGCCTAATTTTTGACTGTAAACAGTACATTTGTCTTCTTGCCTCTGTTCATCGTGTTTGTGATAACGGTGGAAATGATTCTGTGTTCCTTTGATTAAAAGTTCATTCTAGGACAGGATTTGGAGTTGGTACGCACGGTCAATTCCAGGAACTCTTGCAGGTGATAATGTTGCAAAACAAAGCAAAGAACAGCTGTTTTCTAGCCTTTTCAAGCAGTTGAAGCTACTTTTATTTCAACTATGTATGGCAGACGGTTTTAAAGTTATTTGTTCTGAAGTTAAAATTAAATTTGCTCTCATTATTCTAATGTATCCTAGATTGCTTAAGTTCCAAATTCTATTCTCACACTAATAAAAACAAACATAAAATGTCTCATACTTCCGATATAATTATTTGTATTGTATTATTTGAAAACTTGAAATTGTGTGCTTTTAGATGGTAAATTTTACACTGTTATTTGATCTACCAGAGAATGCAAACATTTTGTTTCACATGCATTGACTAGAAAGGAGTTCTGGACCTATCTAGGGGTCTGTGTACATCATTCTATTAAGTGAAAAGGAAGGTTAATGGCTTTTATTCCAAACAGAAATAGCTTTAGTGTTTTTACTACAAAAACCATACACATTCATGGCCAAAAAAAAATCAGGAAAGATAAAGAAGAAAATAAAAATCATCTGTACTCCCACTTTTAGGTTACTGTGTTAAACATTTTAGGGTATATATTTCTCGTCTTTTTTTCTAAATGTGTAGTCATATCAATGCAGTTTTTTAAATGTAAATGGTATCATTCCACACATATGGCTTTAAAATGTGTTTTTCCACTTGACAAGTTTGGGACTTTCCAGGAGAAAAAAATGGGTAAAGAGCATGTTAGGAAGTTTTGCTTCCTAGCGTATTGAGTGGTGTAACTTCCCTTTTGCCATCCCCATTAAGAAAACTTAAATAATCTGTATTACTTTTTGAATCAGTCAGGGTTCATTTGAAGGAAACAGAAGCCATGCTAGCTGTTTTAAGCAGAAAAAGATTTGATTTTTTAAAAATAGGTGTTTATAATATTGTTGGAAGGTCTAGAAGAGGGCGCCCTAGGCTGATCCTCCAGAAATAAACCTAAACTGCACTTGGACTGCCAGGGCGCCTGCCCCTTCCTCATGATCAGGGAGATGGGGAATCAGAAAGGACCCTGGAACGGCTGCTGCATAGACACATCAGCCCAGCTGACGTACGGGGAAGGACTTGTCACTGCCACTGCTATTGGCCCTAGAGCCACACAGCATCTGCTGAATCCACACTGCCCAAAACGGATGCCTGTATCCCTGTCTTGCTTCTCTGCCCTCACGAAGATAGTAGCCTGTACACAGGAAGCTAAAAGACAAGCTAAAGTCTCCATGACTTTGCTTACCATCAGAAATCAGAGATGCCCTCCGCTCACTTCTGTCTCTAAAATTTCAGACTGCATCTAATTGGCAGAACCTAAATCACATCTGAAACCCTAGTTCAAGAGAGTCTAGGAAATGTAGTTTGGATATGTCTAGTCTCTGCTCTATAGGGCAGCCCAATCCCATCAGTCAGGAGGCTGGAGTGGACATTGAATACTGCCATATTCACCACACATCAAGGCTTTGGGTGTTGGGTTTTTTTCCCTTTTGGATGCATCACTATACAAAGAAGAACTTAACAGCAACATAAAGAGGGAGAGTTTATCAGAAGTGGTGATATATACCACTACAATTTATTTACTCCATCCCTATTGCTATTTATTCATTTTCTGTTTTTTTTTTTCATATAAACAGTGTCTTGATAAACTGCTCTTAGCAGAGTCACTAATAGCCTCCATGTTCCTAAACCCAATGGGCAATTTCTCAGACCCCATTTTACTTGACCTATCAGGACTTTTGATGTGGCTATGCGTTCTCCCCTTGAAACTCTTCCTTCACTTGGTTTCGGAACCTCCCGCTCTCCTGATGTTCTTTCTAGCTCACCTGCTCGTTCTGCATCTCCTTGCTGGTTCCTTCTCATCTCTCTAGCTCTTAATGTTGGGTGCCCAGGATCCAGTCTCCCTTCTCTGTTTACTCCCTGGCTCATCTCATCCAGCCTTATGGCTTTCAATACCCTGAAGTCCACACCCGTGTATCCTACAGCTGCCGATTAACATGTACTTTTGATGCTTTAAAAACATCTCAAACCTAACATTTCCAAAATCGAACTTCTGCTTTTTCCCACTACATATATTCCACTCACTTCTCCATTTCAGTTCGTGGAACCTCCATCTTTCAGTTTGCTTACAACAAAATCCTGAGGGTCGTCCTTTACTTCTCTCTCTCACATTCACATTCAATCCATCAGCAAATCCTGTTGATTCTGCCTCCAAAAATATCCACAGTCCAACACTTTTCTCCATCCCCACTTGCTCCCTGTGGGTCCAAGCCACTGTTATTTCTCTTTTGGACTTTTGCCCCAGCTCTTCAGTGGTCTCTGTGCCCTCCCTAGAGTCTAAAAGTTAGAACGTGTCACCTCTCTGCTCAGAGCACTCCAGTGAAATTCTATCTCACTCAGGATAGAAGTCACAGACTTTTTACAACAACCCAGAAGGCACCTTATGATACTACCACCCACAGTGCCACCATCTTTCTGATTTCCTTTCCATCATTCTCATCCTTGCCCACCTTGCTCCAGTCTCACTGATGATCTTAAGCATCTCTGTCCCTAAAGGACTCGGCAATTGCTGGCCCCTCTGCTTGGAATGCTCTTCCCCCAGACATCCACAAGGCCCTCTCTTCGCCCCCAGACGTTGTTCAGCCATCACCTGCTCAATAAGGCCTTTCCTGATCTCTGTATTTAAAGTTGCAAATAGACCTCTCCTCCAGCCTTCTGAACCCTCCTTCTCAGTTTTATCTTTCTCCATCGCACCTACGGCTTTCTAATTAATTATATAACTTCTTTCTTCTATTGCCTGCCCTGCCCCCCATGAAAAAATTGATTTTTAAATATATTTTTAATTATTGAATCAGTGCATGGAACAGTATCTGGGCACATTGGTAGTCATTCATCAAGTGTTTGTTGAATGAATATATTTCTTTTTACATGTGTCATTGTGCACTTGTCTAATTATTTAGTGGGGATTAATTCCTAGGGTCAAAGATATGCACAAAATTGCCCGGAAAGGTTTTAACAATTTGTTCTCCCAACAGGAGTCAATGAAATGTCTTTTTCCTGATGCCCTCACCAACATCATACCCTAGTCACACTATCCGTTCCATTCCTTGAGCTCACTGTGTTCATCCCTACTTGATGCATTTGCACTGACTCCTTCCTGCCCCAGAATGCTCTCCTGCCACATTTTGACTTGATTTCACTCTTCTTCTTATTCAGGTCTCACTTGAACTGTCATCTCCTTGGAGAGGCCTCCCCTGGCCATCAGCTGTAGAGTAACTTCCCAGTCACTCCATATCACATCACCCTACTTTACTTTCATTACAGCATATTTCACTACCAGATATTTTCTTATGTGTATGTTGTTTATTTGTTTGTCTGTGCTTTCCCGCCCTAGAATGTAAGCTCCGTGAGAACAAGAGCTTCCTAAGTCTTTTGCAACGCTATCTCCATAAATGTGTGTTTGATAACGGAATAGACCCTGGGTATTGTAATTTTCTCATTGTGACGATCTGCTGGGTGGGAAGTGGATTTAACATGAATTATTTGCCTAGATTGGTGAAGCTGAGCAACTTTTCAAGTATGAAAGCTTTCTTTTGAATAGCAAATGCTAAGATGACCTAGAAGTTGAAATATTCAGTTAGCATATTTGTTTTAGATATGCTATATCAGATTTCTTATGTTTCTGAGAAGTTGCATGATTCCTTAAGTTTCTGAAGCCTCCTTTCTCATTTATGTCAACATTTGTATCCATAAAGTAGGATTCCTTCTGCAAATTGCACTCACGTACTGTTGTTTTCTTTGTGTCTCCACAGCTTTTGGAAAGAACCAACAGTGTTTTTGAAGAGTCAGATGCCGGTGCTACCAAGAGTCCGCTCCACTTAGCTGTAAGTGAGATGCTGTGGGCAGCTTCCCCTGTTACAAAAAGAACCTAAGTGTTCCTAAAACTAGGCTGCTCTTAAAAGGAAAGCATAGCAATGCATAATAACTCATAATGGAAACAGTACATGGGTAAAGGCTCAGGCTGCGGTGAGAAAGCATGTCTCAAATTCCAATCCCAGCTTCCCACTGGAGACCTTAGACACATTACTTACCCTGTCTGAGCCTCGATTTCCCCATCTGTGAAATGAGGATACAGGAAAAGAGACAACGTGCATGAGGCCGTATCACAGTGCCCTTAATAATGACTGTTATAAATTTTAAGTCTCTAAATTATTATTATCTAGTAGTTAAATCAGTAAACTGAGGAAATGTTTTATTTTGGTTTTAGAGCTTTAAGTATAGACAACAAGTATTGAACTTACAGATAATCGAATGCCACAGTTAAAAACTTGAGATATTTAAATACAGACTTGTGAGAGCAAGATGAAAATATGCATAATTGCAACTCTGCTGCTTCTGCCTAGGCTTGGAATCGGGGTCTCAGAGGAGGTATCAGGCGCTGGCTGATTCTTGTACTGGGTGAGATCTGGGAGGGAGGGGAGCAGGGGTTATTCTGTCACCAGTAAAGCTTCCTTTCCACATCCGAGTCATTGAAGAGAAATGCAATAGCTCAGAGTGAGGATCCCCAAACTCTCTCTGAGGGTGACCGAGCTGGGAAGTTCACTACCACTCTACTTCAGTTAAGGTCTTGCTAACCGTTGATAATCAGCAGCTGTTCCCTAGGAACCTCTCAAACTGGCAACAGCCAACTCACCTATGCAGGGTTCTGCTGAGCTGTGAGGCCTCGGTCCAGGGCCATCAAGAAGGTGTTTGGATCCACCCAGAGGCTGGATGCTGGGAAGAGTAGGATGCTGGGTCTCTGTGTTTAATGGTTTTGACATTTCACTCAGTACCACGCACACATCAGCACTTATTCAGTTTCCTTCTGATGAAAAATTGAGATGGAGATTTTGGAGAGCAAAGAGGAGTGTTTTATTGATGGCATACATAAGCAGTCAGGCAAGGTTAGAAGGGATGAGGCCATCCCGTAAGGATTGGGATGAACCGATCACACTCACGGAGCCCTCCCTTCTTTGCCAGTCTCCCCACATACTCACCAGCACACCTGATAACATCCCACTCACCACCCTCTGCCACATCTACCAACGCAGCGACTATACACACGGACACACGCACACACTGAGTCCAGTGAAATCAGGCTAAAATGTCCATTCGTCTTTCTTCCAGGCATGGGCTTAGAGTAGAAAAGGTGGATGGAGAGTGGGATACTTACACGTATAAAATTTCATACCAGTTGGCTCTTAGTACAGGTTGCTCTAAAGGTTGACCCTAGAATCTCTGCCCAGCCATCTGCTGTGCCTGGGGAAGTTACCCCAAAGCTGGGAGAGGCCTATTGGAAAGGTTATCTCAGGTAGAATTCTCATGCCCTATGAAGGTCGGGTTGATTGCATTGCTAAGCCTGCTGGTAATATGAGAAGAGACTTTCCTAGCTTCCAAAAAATTCTATCATCTCTCATTCTTTTTTTTTTTTTCTTTCAAAAATTATTGTTGAGTGCTTACTGGGTGCCAGGTACTCTGCTAAGCGTTGTGGGTTCCCAGTCCTGTAAAGACAGGGTGGTACAATATCATTGGAGAGAGTTGGGCTTTGGTAGTTCTACACCTAGGGGATCCTAGCCACCAGTCTTCTCATTAGCAACTCGCCTGGACATGGTCTTTCCATCTGTAAATTAAAAGGAGTGAGTTAAGGATCCCCAAACCCTTTCCAATTTGTTAATTTATTTAATTGTTTTTTGTATGATCTTGGCCAAGTACCTAACCTCTTGTGTCTCAGTTTTCCCATTCATAATACAGGGAGAATAGCAGTACCTCTGTCATAGGGCCACTGGGGGGATGACCTGGGTTAAGGCATGTAGAGCAGTTAGAACACCACCTGGCACTATCATCCTCGCTCTTAGTAACATCAGTATCATTCTTTCCTTTGACATATACTGACTGTGCGTGTACCAAACACTGTTTCGGGAGCTGGAGAGATGGCAACAAACAAAACCCAGCCACTGTCCTTGTAGAGTGTGCAGTCTAGGAGAGACAATAGGCAAGTAAATACGCAACATGGCAGGTGGTCAGAAGTGCTGCTGCAAATGGGAGCAGTGAGACAGAGAGCATCGAGGTGGCAGGCTGGGCGCTGTTTCCCACAACATAGCATCTCACGTTTGACCGGGGGTGCGACGAGCTAACCATTTGGTCTCTGACAGAAGAATGCTCTGGGCAGACGTGCAGAGTCCCTGGGGTGAGAGCACACTTGGCATGTTCCCAGAACAGCAAGGCCACCATGGCTGGAGCACAGTGATGCGGGGAGGGTGGTAGGGGTCCGAGTGTCATAGAGGGGGCAGGGAGGCGGGGGAGGGCCACAGACTCCAGGGGGAACTTTGACTTTTTCACTGAGCAAAAGAGGAAACCATTTGGAGGGTTTTGAGGAGACAGATGATGTGATATGACTTTTATCTTAGAAGGATCACTTTAACGTCTGCATTGAGTTTAAATTGTCAGGGAACAAAGCAGAAACTAGACAACCAGGCAAGCGATGATGGTGATAACTTTGACCAGGGTGATCGCAGTGGGTCAATTCTAAAACTATTTTATTTTTTCCCTCTAAAAGCTAATACTTTTTAAAGAAATTATTATTTGCTCCAAGAACCCCGCAAGTATGCCCATAGCCCTCCCCAGGGCCCTCTGTAGCAATTAACTTGATTAAAACCCAAGGCACATTATTTCTTCCGTGGAAGATTCTACAGTGAAAGAGAACCAGATGCCCCCAAACCTTGACTACCCCAAGAAACCTGACTGGCCTTGAGTTAACTATTTCCTGGCTGAATGATTCAAGTCTCCAGGGTTATCTGCCCAGTGAATTTCATAAGCATTTCATCCACTTGAAAAAAATTAAATCAAGGAACAAGGCTATGCAAATGAAAGGCTCCAGCTGTCAAGATTTCCAGATGGACCCATTGTTTCATGGATTCTGTTGAGATCCCAAATTCTTTCTCCTTGCTGCCCTCAGTTCCAATCTAAAAAGTTCAAAGAAATTAATTATGTTTAAGAAGTATTTAAGTTACTTAATGAGATTTTTTAAAGTCTTTTGTAAAACAAATTTGAAATGTTTGATTGCCACCTCAAGTGAAGGCTTAAACTGGGTTGTCTATTGAAAGCCAAAATACTACATGCTTTTTGAACCAGCATATTTGCTCTTTTGTGTGATTACTTCTTCCTGGAGATATTTTAGAAATTATTTGTGGAATTAACCACTAAACACCTGATTTAGGATGGGAATAGAAAGAAAAATAAGACAGTGTTCATTATGCACTGCTGATATGAGAAAGGTCTTCTTTCCTGACTACCTGAGTCTCTTTCAGAGAGTTTAAACCTTTATTGTATACTTTCTTATAGACTCTAAGAACCACATAACAACTGCCTAAAGACAGAATCATGCATTTAACCACAGAATAGAATTCCATATTATGTGGTAGTTTGTTTCTAGGGTTAAGCCCTAAAGTGTGAGGGTAAGTGAAAATTCTTGTATTATCAAATTTACCTTTATTATTTCCATTAAATTGCCCTGGAAGTATAGTATACATAGTGTTATGTCTTCAACTCCGTATCGCAATGGTTTTGGATACTAAAATTCAAGAGCTGCAGGCTTGACTAATGGAAGAAACAAAGGGAATTCTATATATAAATCTGGCCTTTCAACCATCCTGTCTTTGAATTTTTAAGTGCCTGATATAGAAGAAAATATGGATTGGAATTCTGAAGCTTTCCTTCAGCAGGGTTCACTCCATTTTATTTTAACGTTAAGCCTCTTTAACTTTAACACATGCAAATAGGTTTATTTTTTGTTGTGAGAATTAAAGGAGAAACTGCAGGGGTCTTTTACAGGAGTTAAGTTCTTAAGTCAGCGCCTAAGCTAAGTGTCCTTTGATGTGACTCTGCTGTCCTGAACAGTGCTGATCCTTCTACATCGCCTTCCTTCCCAAATGTGTTTCTCTTTGCCCTGGGTTTTCTCTTTATTAACATCTGAATATGTGAGCCATGGTGCTTTGTAGATATGCATGCAGTTTATAGGTTGCCAATTCTATTTTCCTAGGCTAAGTCAAATTGACAGAAATTGTAAATGTTTACTATCTTTGTCATCATAGTAACTGCCACTGAAGGACTGAGCATTTGCAAAAAGCATCTAGAACCGTCTATTATCTACATGGACTCATTTCCCTTTGATGTAAAGTCAGGATTTCTACATAAGCTGAATCAGTCACTACCATTACCATTTAAAATTAGAAGAGGTGTTATGCAAAAATAAGCCACAGACTCAAGCCCAGAGCCAAGTGAGATAGACTGACTTACACCCTGATGTAGATGCTCCTATTGCCACAGCCCTTTATAGGATAGGTGCTCCCAAGTTGGCTTAAAATCACCAATGGCGAGTTGATGATGGCCGAAACTAGGTGATGGGTATTTGGGAATTTATGCCACTATCCTCTATTCTTTATATAAATTTGAAACTTCCTGTAATAAAAAGTTAAAGAAGCATATATCTTACGGTCTTGTTTTATCCTCTCCATAGTAGGAGCTCGTGAGAAGCCCACAGCTCGGGCTCTGGGATCTGACTGGTCTGCCTTTGAATTCCGGCTCCACCACATAAGGCTGAGGGCTGAGTAACATCTCAGCCTTTCTGTGTCCTTGTTGGTGAGATGGGGATAACAATAGCATCCAAACCATGGGTTGTCATAATAATTAAATAAGGTGCTACGTGTCCAGTCCTGCCTGACACACAGCAAGTACTCAGTGAAATTAACTATTGCTTCAGAAGTTAGGTTAGACTAAAGGCTTTCTATCCTAGGTTTCTGATTCAATATTTGTTATTAAGCTCTCTGAGCCATTACACATAGGCAGGAAAGTATTTTGCTTGAAAGTCAGTTAAATGGAATTACTGGGAAAAATTATAAGACATTGCCTAAAAACATAGATTCTGGTGGTCACAGATTGTGGGTTTCAAACCTGACTTTGTCACTTACTAGCTTAAGTGATCTTGGGTGAATTAATTAACATTGCTTGTTTTGTTTTTTTCATCTATAAAAAGGATGTTTGCAAAGATTAGAGCTCAACACAGTGCCCTCAATAAATAGTTGCTATTTTTAAAATATATTCTTATCACTAATATTAATAAATTATAATAGCAGTCATTATATTCATTCATTTATTCATCAAATAATTGTTGAGTGTCTACTCTGTGCTGTGCACGAGTCTAGAATACAGCAATGAGCAGTACACATAAAGTACCTTCTGTCCTAGATAACAAACAAATCAATAGATATGTAACAGATATCAAGTGATAATAAATGCTATAAAGCTAAAATAAAGCAGGATAAGTGGGGTGGAGAGTATCCGATATGTTGAGGAGAAGGGTAGTGGGCTACTTTATATGGGCCTGAGAAGCCACCAGATAAGGGGACAGTTGAAGCAGAATTACTGAAAAAACCTTGTGGCTCTTTGCGGGAAGGGCTTTCCAGGCAGGGGAAACAGAAAGGACAGATGCAATGGCCCAGAGGAGGACATGCATGACTTAATCATAGGGGGTGCAGAGGGGAGGCTAGAGTGGTTGGAACAGAGTGACTGAGGGGCTATGCTGATGGACAGGGTCGAGGGAGGCCAAATCCTAAGGGCCTGAATGGTCATGAGAAGTTTGGGATTTTATTATCAGTGAGGGAATTATCAATGAGTTTTCATCAAGGAGTGCTATATCTAACTTGAATTTTAAAAGATTTCACCCTGTGGCTGTTCAGTAATCGTTTGCAGGAGGGCAAGGACGGAAAGGGAAGCTTTTGCCATAATCCTGGCAACAGAGGATGTGGTATAGTGAGAACTGGATAGATTCTGGATATATTTTAAAGAAAGAGTAGAGATGATTATGGCTTGGAAGTAGAGATGATCGTGGCATTGAGGGCTGCTACTAGTCACCCAACACCTGTGTGTGAATTACAACAGGGATATGGATAGATATTTCCTGCCGGATGCCCGAGAACCTGATGATACCTCTGTGTGGTTAGCAGAAGTGTCCCTTCCTCTCAGCAGACACATCCCTGTACCAGGGCATGGCAAGGCAGTGGGAAGGGGTGGGGAAGCTACTTGTCAGCACCCCCTTGCCCCAGTGTCCCAGAGCCCTTGTGCAGGGCTACAACCCTGGGCTTAAGAGCGAAGACGAAGAGGACTCCAAAATATTGGGCCTGAGCAACTAGAAGAACAAAATTGCCATTTACTGAGATGGAGCAAATTTTAGGAGGGAAATTAAGAACTCAGTTTGGGACATGTTAAGCTTGAGATGCATATTAGGTATTCAAGTGGAAATTTCAGTAGACAGTTGAATATATATGTCTTGCAAAGTAAAAGAAGTAGTTAGAACTGGGATATAAATTTGGGATTCATCAGCATATGAGTTATTATACTACATATATATATGTTTAATATGTAGCATAATAATCATAGTCATTTACAAAAATAATATAATGAGAAAGTTTTAAAAACAGTTCCTGTCAGCACTCTTAAATCTTGTGGGTCCTTTTAATCTAGTTTTTGTTACTGTTGTGGTTGACATGTACTTGGGAAAAACATTCAAATGTTTTTTTAAAAGATAAGGTGAAATGAGTCCACATGTTCATTACTTTACCTCCCATTTCTAGAGGTAACCACTGTTAACAGTTTCCTTTGTATCCTTCTAAAATTTTCTATGAATACAGAAATATACATAGATACAGATATGTGTATATCTGGATATATTTGCTTTTTATAAAATTGTTATATGTACTATTTGCAACTTTTTTTACAATTTTTGATAGATTTTTGTCAAATCACCCTCCACAAATGTCACACCAACATATACTCCCACCACCAAAGGGTAGATTGCTTTTTTTTCACCAGGTCTTATCTAATACTGGACATGGCCAAACTTAATCATTGCCATTTGGTAGTTGAAAAATAGTACCCTGAAAATTTACATGGTTTTTTTTCGTATATGTATTGACCTTTTATATTTCTTTTTCTGTGAGCTGACTTTTCATGTCCCTTACACATTTTCCTAGTTTTTAAAATGGTTTGTATAAGTTCTTTGTGTATTAAGGAAATTAGTCCTTTGTCTGTGCTAAGCCATTTTTCAAATAAATCGTGCCTTGAGTAATTGCTGCAGTAGAAAAACAGAAAGTGCAGGAGACATAAGAGGAGACTTTGGCTGCTGACGGCACTGGGGACAGGCTTTTCCTCTGTCTCCTTCTTTACTTCCCTCCACCAAATCCCCACCCCCACTGTATCCTTATCTGTTTTCTTTCTTTTATTTCAATGTCCTTGGCCTTATATGTGCATATACATTTTTTTTTTTTTTTTTTTTTTTTTACCTTACAGACTTAGTAAAAATTACCTTTCGGGCTTTTAGTTTTGTGTTTTAGTATGAAGCCTCCTAACTTTAATGCAGCATAAGACTTCACAATAGGTCTGAACTTGGCACTGATGTATGGAATATACTTCCATAATTGGTTTTATGTTTTCATTATAATCAGTGGAGGAAACAGAGGAGAGAAGAGGAAGCATCAACTATGTATAAGACACGATGCAAATCCTGTGCGATTTTATCTCTTCTCGTCTTCTCTGGAAGGCAGCTTTTATTGCTCTCATTTATAGATGAGGAAACAAAGTCTAAGTGAAATTAAGAAACTCACCTAGGATCACGAGGTTGAAATTTAAAATGTTGGACTGTGGCAGAAGGTCACTATGCCTCTGTTGAATTACAAAGTCCACAGTGTTTTTAGTGGTTTTTTCCCTCGAGGTTTAACAGAAAAGCCTCCTGAAAAAATATTCTGATTGTGTTAATAGGCTTAGGACTGAACTGGCAGATGAAAAAATATATTAATTCATTCAGCTGTTAGTCTGCATTAGATTATTAGATCAATAGATATAAATATAAGAATACACTAATACATTTAGTACCTTTGGAATAAATTATTTGACAGAAGAGAAAGAACATGAAGAAATGCATATGTAACTTTGAGGTCTGTGCATTATAATTTTTCCATCTAACTCTGGTTTTGCCTGTGTTTCAATAATTCCAAGCATCTTTCTGATGTGCTCTTTGGAGTGGTCTCCATGCGTGAGCTGAGAGCCTTAGCCCCTCACGTGGATTGTTGTGGGATTTAAGGTGAGCAGGCATTTGAGTGGTTGGTTTCTCCTTTGCAGGCCTACAATGGGCACCACCAGGCCTTGGAAGTCCTTCTGCAGTCGCTGGTGGACCTGGACATCAGGGATGAGAAAGGCCGCACTGCTCTGGATCTGGCTGCCTTTAAGGGGCACACAGAATGTGTGGAAGCACTTATCAATCAGGGTGCGTCCATCTTTGTGAAAGACAATGTAACCAAAAGAACCCCACTTCATGCCTCAGGTAGGTCTTGTCAAGAGTCTGGTTACCCTAGTTTTGTGGCCCACTTATGAGTTCCAGTAAAAGGATGGCAGCATTTTCTTTCATCCCAATTCTTAAAATATCTATTTTCTTTCTACATCAAACATGCCTACACTCTTCCAAAATGCTTTTGGCTTACTATCCACTTGGTGATAACTGGTATTCTATGGCCAGAGAGCCTCTGGCCTTCTTCTTTAAAGACAATTTTTTTTTAGAGCAGTTTTAGGTTCACAGGAAAATTGAAAAGAAGGTACAGAGATTTTCCACATACCCCCTGTCTCCCACATGTGCATAGCCTCCCCCATTATCAACATCCCTCACCAGAGTGGAACATTTATTACAATGGATGAACCTACATTGACACACCATAATCGTCCAAAGTCCATAGTTTACATTAGGGTCCACTCTCAGTGTTGTACATTCTATGAATTTGGACAAATGTATAATGGCATGTATCCATCATTCTGCCCTAAAATTCTGCCCTAAAAATCCTCTGTGCTGCATCTGGCCTTCTCTTTAACTCCAAAGAGAGTTCTGAACCTTTGGCCAATGGCAGTCACAAAACTTTCTGAAAAAAGGGCAAGGTGTATTGTGATCTTCAGATAAATTACATAGAATAAAATCACACAGCATTTCGAAGCACAAAATGAATGATATTTCACAGCTACTTCATAAAAGGAGTTGTCAGACAGCAATCTACTCAGTACGTTATTGTGCAGCCCAAATGGTACTTCTTCACTTTTGCTCTGATTCTTGATGCATCAGGTGTAAAAATAGGGACTGTTAAAAAGTGCATGTATTTTTCAAGAAGTAAGTAATTTGCCTTTTCTGGGACTTTTCTTCAACATACATAAAATAAAACTGTGTCCAGACACTTCTAGACATATACACAGATGTAAAGGTAATGTGGAAGAGTTTCTAGCTCAGCTAAGGCATAATTTCCTTTGGACTCAGGAATTCAATGATAATGGCCTTTGATCAGGAAAGCAGGTATCATCTTATAAAGAGAAATAACCATGAAATAATGGATGTATTGAGGAAGAAAAGGAGTGAAAGCAGTTTTCGAAAGACTTTATGATTCTTGTACTTGGGAAAATGTTCTTGGAATGTTAGATTTTGTGGAAGTATTGCCATCCACATCCCTGAATTTCCAAACCACTGAAGAAAAACAATATGGAGATTGAAAAACACGGTGTTGCCTAATTATCTGGAAATGATTGTTCCTGGAAAAAACTTTGGCAATGGTTGGTATGGTTAAATTATAAATTCTTATTTCCCAAAATCACATTTAGTCTTTTTGGTATTTTGGTATTTATAAGTATTATTATAAAGTTTGGTATTCTAGGCTTTCTTGGTGTTATCTTAAAGTTTACATTTAGTTCTCCTTTTTAAAGAGTAGTTGCCTATTATGAAGGCAAGCATTGTGCTTCAGTTACCATGTACTTCCTGACAATTACAAAGGGCCTATTTTGATTGTGGAAAATCACCCTTGTGAACAGGTAAACAATGAAGAATAATCATTGTCACTCATTTGCCGCTGTGATATTGGTTGTGGTCCAATGGAGCCCCCTAGTGGTCAAGAGGACTCACTCCTTTTGGGTTTCCCTCGTGTCATTCATTAAAAAGATGCAGGCTGTCATTTGACTCTGTTCTCCACAAAATGTCTGCTGTGCAGAAGCTTTAGCCTGTGCTTTGAGAATCTGCTTCTCCAGAATCTTTTCCAGCTCATTTGAGACGCCAATTTTTTTGTTTGTTTCAAATCCTGAGAGTACAGTGAGGAGGAGGAGCCAGGATGGATTTTAGAGGGTTTGGCACAGATAGTTGTAATGACAGTTGTGGTCTTTGAGCAGCCTGAGAAATGGCTGTCACTCATAGTCAGGGAGAGGCTGAGCTAGTCTGAAACAAAGCTGGACTTGGCAGTGCACAGCTAAAGGAGATGGTAGCATCTTTTTGTTGGAAGGCAACTGCGGAAAAACATAGTTTGTGGGAAGCCAACGAGAATCCTAGGGTAGCTACACTCTTACGATAAGGGGGAATTATATTTACTGAGGGCTATTAGCTAAGTTCAAAAAGCTACTGTACACGGCCTCACCTCCCACCCCCTCACCGCCCCCCCCCCAAAAAAGACACACTACTGAAAAAATTGGTTTGCTCTCCAGCATACTGGGTGAGTGATACGAACTTAGATGATTTTTCCCCCCTTCTTCTGTTTAGGCAAAAATCAAAATCCTTGGAACCATTATGATTATGAGTGTTTAAAGAATATCAAATTGCTATAGAAAGAGGAATCAATCAAAATATGCTGTACCTCCATTTCATGAGCATTATAAAATACCACCACCTGTAGTATTTAGCTATCAGTCCTCTGCTAATTATTTACTTTTGAGCATACATTAAACCCCTTGCATATTTCACCATTGGTAACAGATTTAATGTAATTTTTAAAACAAAAAGCAAACAACAGCAACAACAATATTTCCACAAAATTTCCTCCTGAGGTACATAAATGGGATGTTGCTGAGCATTAGCTGAATGCAATGTCTACAAAATGTGGGTATTATTCCTGTAGTTAATTTGAGTGGTGTCGATGAATGTGAGCTAATTCTAATACGTATTGTCCCTGAAAAATGTGTCTTTGTTAAATTAGCCTTCTCTCGTGACTGGCATGCAATAAAAAGGGCTGTAAAACGCAGCTCTTAGAAGAGCCTCTATCAACCTAACATAGCTGCATCTATTCCCTTGTCTCTCCACATCCATAACGAGGTTAATGCAATGTATTTTATGGTGTTCTCATTGTTCAGAGAGGAGAGAAGGTCACGTTTGGAATTTTAAACATATTTGTTCGCATCCTACTCCCTGAATGGAGAGCCATGTCTTTTGTAAGGCTGTGGATTTCATTCAACAAGCTGAAGGAAAGTATCTTACCTCAGGGATTGTCGTCCCCAGAGGTTTGCTTCCGGGCCCTGGGGCACCGCAGCTCCTAAAAGAAGCATCTTGCCTGGTGCTTGCCCTGCCCTGTGTGGGCTCTGCCCTGGCCGGTCAAGGCCAACCCAAGGTTGGGGCCACACTTCCTGCCCATTGCCAGCCCCTACCCAGGCAGCTGGGTGAGGAGGGACAGGGTGAGGGCCTGCCGCATCCCAGTCAGAGCTTGGAAGGGAGGGGGGGGACAGAGGAGATGGGGTGGAGGGGGGGGTGGTTGGGGGGGGGGGGAGGCCGCCGGGAGAAGGCAGAGAAATGAAGGCTTTGATTTGAGGAACTCAGATGGAGGCGTCCTCCAGCTACTGGAGGTCCATCTGTGAGTCTCCTGGGAGTGCCAGTCAATCAATGAGCAGTGAGCCAATGGCTCGTGTACACCTTGCTGGCTTGAGGTTTTGCTTTAAGTCACCACTAATCAGTTGGAGCAGAATAACTGCATCAACGTCTACCTCAGAATGTAAAATGATGGGGAAAAGAGGTAAGATCTGTTCCCGTCTCCCTTCTTCCCCTCCTCTGCTCCCCTCCCCGCTCCTCTTCCCTTCTGCCCCTCCCCTCATTCGCTTGCTCTCCTCTCCCTCCTCCTCTGCCTTCTCCTCCCCCTTCGACCTGCTTTTTAAAAAGGGCTGGAGGCAGGCTAGACACAGGATGATTATACAGAATTGAGAGGCTCTCTGAGAGGAACAGAAAGGATAACTGGAAAGTGGAGAGAGATGATCAGTCCCATAGGAGGAGATAAGAAAGGATGTCCTGTTTAAGGAAAAAAGCCTCTATACAGCAACCAGGAAAAAAAGTTAGTTGAGGACCAAAGTGCCCTATAGGAAGAAAGGGAAAGATGGGTTGGTAACATACACATTGTGTGCTTTGCCCAGCAGCTGGCACGACCTGGAAACCTGGAGATGTCTGTTAGCAACAATTGAAAACTACCCATTTGAAGTCCAAATAAATTTCACTTTGGAGGGATATGTGTGGTCTGTTAAAAGAATGTCCATTATTTTCTTTTTCAGTAATTAATGGTCACACACTGTGTTTGCGGCTATTACTAGAAATTGCAGACAACCCAGAAGTGGTTGACGTGAAAGATGCCAAAGGACAGTAAGTGTTCATGCGCTTGGGGTTGACATTTCAAATCACTGCAGGTGACTGGTTAATTTGTTAAATAGCTAGGAGGGCTGACTGCTGAATTCTGGGTTGGGGGTATATATTGGGGTGAAATTCATGGACGAGGGTCCTAGAATAATGCAGTGGCTTTGCACTGGAGTGTATATCCGAGAAAAATGTGTGTGTGTGTATATCTTGATGAAAAACAGCCAACTTTTTAATGTCCGTAGCCACGTGCTCTGGCCTTTTTAAAATATTCCCTCCTTTGTTCCTTTCTATCCATTTTTACCCTCTTCTGAAGCTGCTACAGTCTCATTTTTTAAATTAATAATGGAATAGGACAGACCTCAAGAAGTTATCTCCACTGTAAAAATCCTTCATATTTTTATCCTTCCCGAGTTTGTTTTTCCCGAGTATTTTCCATCTGTTAGCCCGTTCTCCCACCCAGTCTTCTCTTACAAATAGGAAAGGCAGAGCAATAAAGCACTAGTGACTCACCCCAGATATATGAGTTCATGTCGAAGCCAAAGCTGGAACCTCACCTCCTGGATCCCAGCACTTGGATCTTTCCTCTCTGGGCTTGTCTGACTTTTCTTTAAGGCAATGAAGCTTTGTTCAAATAAAATCTTGAGCCAAAGTCCGACATAGAAAACCATGAAGGTAGAGCTGCTCTGATAGAAGCAAGAGCATGTCTTACATATACACACTCCTTACTGTGGTGGCCCCCAAGCTGTAAGCTTATTCAGCTTTCTGCTTTCCGGAGAACTGCTTGTCTCTTTCTTGGTATGCACTCCTGACGCTGCGGTATTGAGCGTAAAAAAGGAAAATGGCTTGCGGCCAGTTTCGTTCCAGGTGCCTGCTCTGGATCTAAGAGCCCCTGGTTGTTCCCCAGAAGAAGGACATGCTGCCCTGAGGGGGAAGTCTGTATCTCCAAAGAATGGCCCATAAGGCATGCTGATGCATAGATAGTGGCACGTAGATAGTGGCGACAGAATTATGTGGAAATACAGGGTTTACTGATTTATTGTCTAATATTCGTTCCGTACTAAACCTATATATACATTCATGCTCTTTGAATAAACTTGCCTTGCAACCATCAGTTGTCTTGGCCCTTCTGACCCCATATTGGTGCTTTTCAGTTCCTTACCCCTCACCACCAGGAACTTCTAGCTTTCTGCAGCCGGTCTGCGGCACCTTACTCACTTGATATTTGGTCAGTGCTACATAGTTCTGAAAATGATGGAATTCAAATGAACATTTTGAGGTGGGACCTTCCTGTGCCCCACCCGTATTGATCAGTCCGCTGCCGCCATTCCATGTGGCCATTAGAGACCAGAGGCAGATAGCTTGTTCCAAGTAGCAGATAGCAAACTGGGGACACTCAGAAAATATCAAGCAACTGTCAAGAGGGGAGAGAGACTGAGAAAGAGAGAGACAAGAGAGATGGAGAGAGGGAGATCCTCCCACTGGAAGTGATGAGTATTTTTTTAATCTTCTTTTTAAAAGCCTGATTTCCCTCTTTTCCTAGAACCCCGCTGATGCTTGCAGTAGCATATGGACACATTGATGCTGTTTCGTTGTTACTTGAAAAGGAGGCAAATGTGGATGCTGTTGACATCATGGGCTGCACAGCTTTACACAGAGGGGTATGTGTATTTTCCTCAGCTTTAATCAAGCAATTTCATAGTGAGCTTGTTTCTTCTCCCCCTGCCCATATGAATTTTTAGTAAGAAAATTGTTTCCTGAGATAACCAATTAACCTCAGTCAGCCAAAAAAGAAATTACAAAATCTTTTGCAAAGGTAAAATAATGGCAGGTACTCTTAGGTCCAGCTCTTGAGTTGTCGCATTTGATTGTGATAATAGGTACATGAACACCTACTGTCGGTAGAACTGGTTCTTTCTGATCGCATGCACATCATAGGAAATTTGCAAAAATTTTTTTAAAGCACAAATAAGAAAATCATAATCGCTAGTAATCCCACCTCCTGGAGATAACCACTTTTTGGTGTATATATCAGCAATCTTTTTTTCTAAATATAGATTTGTTTTAAATTTTAAATTATTTATTTATTTATTTTATTTATGGCTGTGTTAGGTCTTCGTTTCTGTGCGAGGGCTTTCTCTAGTTGCGGCGAGTGGGGGCCACTCTTCGTCGCGGTGCGCGGGCCTTTCACTGCCACGGCCTCTCTTGTTGGGGAGCACAAGCTCCAGACGCGCAGGCTCAGTAATTGTGGCTCACGGGCCTAGTTGCTCCGCGGCATGTGGGATCTTCCCAGACCAGGGCTCGAACCCGTGTCCCCTGCATTGGCAGGCGGACTCTCAACCACTGCACCACCAGGGAAGCCCTTAAATTTTAAAAAGAGAGAATACTGAAGATGCTATTCGGAACCTGCTTTTTTTTCTCTTAGTATATCAAGTACCTTTTTCCATATCACTAAACGTTTTTCTGCCCTATCATTTTTCATCCTCCACTGTGTACAGGTGTCATAATTTATTCCAATGATTACCTAGTTTTGAGTAGCCATGCTATTTTTAATTGTTCTGTATACAATGTAGGCCCATTCCCCACCTGAAATATGTATCCTGCTGAAATATGTATCCTGTGGGTAATTCTTCATACACACCCTGCTGAACTGTTTTTTAAAGCATGTCAAATAATCCAAATGAAACAAAAGCAGAAATCAGAAAATTGCTATTTGAAGATGGTGCTGACCACCATGATCAATGAAAAGAAGAGGAACTATGAGTGGTTAACGCCATAATCATGGATCTTATTTCTTGGGTACTTCCTGCGGGCCGCACAGCAGGCTGAGAGCCTTTACATATCTCATTAGTCCTCACAACAGGCTGTGAGGTCATTATTACTATCCCCATTTACAGGTGGGTAAAGTGAGGCATAGAGAGACAAATTGACGTGTCCAAGTTTTATAAGAGGGAACCAGAATTTAACTCACATCTTCCTGATTTTAAAGCTGATGCTTTCCACTATATCACGATTCCTTTCACGGTTATGTTTGGAGAGTCAAGAAACGTTTCTAAAACACTGGTGTTCACACAGACCTTCCTGTTATGAATCCTGCTAGGTTGTCCTGCCTGTCTCCTCCCAAGTAGGATAGAGTCTGTTTCCCTTAAGACCCTGGCGTATGTCCACTTACTCTGAGCCCAGCCTCCCTTAGCCAACTGCTTCGCTTCCTGAGTCTTCTCAGATTTGTGTTGTGTTTTTCATTGCGACGCATCAGATTATGACAGGACATGAGGAATGTGTGCAAATGCTGCTGGAACAAGAAGTGTCGATTCTGTGTAAAGACTCCAGAGGGAGGACACCCTTGCACTATGCGGCTGCTCGGGGCCACGCCACGTGGCTGAGTGAGCTGCTGCAGATAGCACTTTCCGAGGAGGACTGTTCTTTCAAAGATAACCAGGGCTACACGCCGCTGCACTGGGCTTGTTACAACGGTGAGTTAACTGTCACTGGGCTGAATTCCATCAGACTTCCTGCCCCAACACCACTGTGATCTCAGAGGAGGTGGGAACAAGCGTAAAGCTGTAAACAAGAGTTTCCAATCTTTCTGCATTCAGATACCTCAAAAAAGATACCTTTTTTTTTTTTGATATTTTTCCCTCCGTGGCTACCATGATGCCATAATGGAGTGGAAATTCACTTTACCCTTTTTGTTGATCAGTAACCTGTATCTCCTAATCAGAACTTCTGATGAACTGAAATAACCAGTTTTAATCAGGGTTTCTTCTCTATATGAGACAACCAGGGATCCTACAAGGAATTAAAATAATACAGCTAAAAACAACCAAAACAATATGATGTAATAATCTGTCACAACTGACAGCTGGTAGATGCATGATTTATCTTTCAGTATTTCCTTTTTATGTCTCATAGTCCCCATTTATTTAGTTACACTTGCTACTTAGGAGATTTAAAAATTTGTGTTTCGCTTATTTGAGTAGAAGAGTAAATGCATGCTAATTGTTACATTTCAAAAATACTGAGGCGTCTAAAGTAAAATTGTCTCCATTCCCAACCTTACCTTCTGATGTAATTTGGTGTTTATCTTTCATAATTTTCCCTTGAGGATGTAAATAAATACAGATGTATGTGCATCTATTTTTTTAAAACTAGAATCATGTAACAAATATCATTCCGTAACTCTTCTTGTTGTTGTGTACTTAACATTCTATTGCAGATATCCTTACAAGTCAATGTGTATCAGTATACATTGATCTTTTTAATAGTTGTGTATTTTATAGCAGATAGATAAATAGGTATAGTCATGCATGAGTCTTGAGTGTGTATACCAGAATTTAATATTTATTCAGCCAGATCCCTGTTGATGAACACTCAAATTGTTTTCAGGTTTTTTTCCTATTACAAACAGTGCTGCAGTGTGTGTGTTCATATTATGGACCTTATATTCTGTCAGATAAGTTTCCAGAAGTAAAATTATTGATGAGGGCACGTATATTTTTTAATTTTAATAAATTATACCATATTACTTTGGTATATCATAATTTTTTACTCCACCAAATATGAATATAAAACTACTTTCCCAACCTTTTATCAGCCCAAAATGATATCATCTTTTAAATTTTTGTCAATTTGAAGGGCAGAAAAAAGTATCTCATTTTAATTTGTGTTTCCTTGTCTAATAGTGTATTGATTTATGTATTTGCATTTCCTCTTCTGGAAATTACTTTTTCCATCTGTTGCTCATTTTTTTTCCTATTGAGTTGTTTATCTTTTCTCACACATTTGTAGGAGCACCTTGTCTTAGGATATGAATCCTCTGTGTGTTACGTGTGTTGCAAACGTTTTCTGTCAATCTACAATTTGTCTTTGCTCCTTGTTGATGATGTCTTTTTCCATACAGAGATTTTTGAACTTTTATGTAGTTGAATCTGTCAGATTTTTCCTTTATGGTACCTGGGTTTACAGTCTTGCTTAAGAAGGTCTCCTACCCCTAAGCGTACATGAATATTTTCCCATATATTTCTTATTCTGCTTCTGTTGTTTTATTTTTCCGTTTTCAATTCTTCTATTAAAATTTTCACTCAGAAACTATGATTATTGGGTCCACAAAGGTTTTATGGTGCTTTAACTGTATCAATTTAATACCTTTCGTTATGTTTTTATTACAGTCCTCCTTTTTTCATTGGTTCTGACCTCAATAAGAGTCAAATTCTCTACTTTATAATGGCAGGTGGAAAACCTGCCACAAACCACATTTTCTCCCCTGGAGTTGGGTGGGGTAGGTATGGCAGGTCTCTCTGTTCTTAGGCCTCTCAAGGTACAAGCAGGGGAGGAGGAGCAGTCCTCTCCTAAACAATTCACCTTTCCACTGCAGTCTTCCAGGTCTGAGGTTTAAGCTCCCCTCTCCCCAGAATCTCCTTCACCAAGCACTTTGAAATACTGAAAGTCGTTTAAGGATCCCCAGTCCTACCTACATAGACCTTTAGATTGAGATTCATATAGTCTCTAAGAAATGGTTTGGGTATATGCTGCCCTAAGCTAGGTACTTTGGGGGAATTCATACTAATAAAGGGGTTGAAGTGTCTGGGACTGTTTGAGTGAGGGTTGGGTATAGTTGGAAAGCTAAACAGTATAACTTACATAAAGTTAGGGGATTTTTATATTCATTACTTCATATGCTTCTCCCTAAAAGCAGTTTCACCTTTTTTTCTTAATAGGTACAAGAAAGGTTTGATTTTATTTTAATACTTAAAATTGTCCAATCTATATCATTTTGGGGTAGATCGGAAGAGAACTCTAATTTAGCACTGAACTCAGCCAAGAAGAAGTTCCAGGGCAACAACCTATATTCCAAAGCCAAATAGCTTTATCTTCTTGCCTTAACAATTTAACATTGCTTTACAAACCTCATTTAGGTCCTTTATCAAGTAAAGCTCCCATCATCCTGTGACATCAATAGGGCAGGTATTCCTACTTTGAGTTTTTCTATGTAGGAAACTGAGGCTCACAGGTCACATAACAACTACGCTGATAGAGCTGGGGCCTAACTTAAATTCAGTTGACTTGAAAACTACCTGTCATCTTGTTGAAAATAATTATTCACATTTACTCATCTACTTATTAAAAAATACTTATTGGGTGCATACTATTTGCCAGGAACTGTTCTTGGTGCCATTTTAAATACTATATAATGTTTTACAGTCAAAGCCCTTTCACTGGCATTATCTTAAATACTATTTTCTATCACTCACATCTTCCCTTCCCTAGGGTGCATAATTACAAGTGAACCTATTCACATGGGTGAAAGGGAAACTTTCTATTATAAATATGGGCAAACTGAGGCATACCTGTGTTAGGCATCTATCTATTAAGAGCTGAGAGTAACAGAGAATTATTCTGCTTGTAAATGAGGTCTCTTCTCTTTCTCTCCACCAGACCATATGGCCTTCACTGTTTTATTTATTCATTATGTCTCAGAACACCTGTGAACATAGTTAATAACATTTTGACATTTGGTGAATTTTATTCCATGGAGAATGAATGTTCAGCTAATTCATGAAAATTCATAGGCCAGAATTCAATACTTAATGAAAAAAATAGATTGAATTAAACAAAGTTTCTTTCTTGGAAGCTCCCTAAATTCTTTTGATTCCTTGCAGGTAATGAAAACTGCATAGAGGTACTTCTGGAGCAAAAATGTTTTCGAAAATTTACTGGTAATCCCTTCACTCCACTGCACTGTGCAATGTAAGTAGAAATGCTGGAAGTTAATGGTGTTGCTTGAATTCTTTAAACTACACATAGAGAAATTGCCTTTTGGGGAAGGAAAAAAGGTTTTAGATTATAGATAAGACCAATATATTCCATTTCACTGCTAAAGGCAAATAGGTCTGATAGCAAAGTGCAGTCCATAATGTTAATGATTTTCTAGGAAATTTTTGTGGAGTGCCATGGTTCCAAGGTGGCTCACAGACCATCTAGGGAAACTGCAGGAGGGGGTGGACAGAGAAACACAGTACACACCTCATGAAGAGTTCTTCAGATGTACCTCACATCTGTCTGCCAAATTCTAAAAATAAGTTGGGGTTAACAACATATGCCTGTGGATGATTAGAAAGATATTCTATACCAGTAAGACTTTTCATATGTGGTAATTCTGCATTCTTCATAATGTTGAAATTCTTTTTTGGTAAACGTAATTTTTGCTCCAGTCTCATAGTGTGAACCATTATTTAGAGAATACAGTGACTTTGAGACAGACTTCCATGGTAAGCTTGGGGGGAACATGGTCACCTGGGCCTGTGTTCATCTGGGGGTCCATGTTCACCTGGGCAGTGATGGACAGCCTGGGGGCCCAAGACTTGGGAGTGCTTTGTCTTTGCCTCATCTCTGTGCTTCACATGAAGCTGGGTCATTTGATTAGAAAGATATTAGAGGTATAAAGTGGATCAAAAAAGAAGAGATAAGAGATTATGAGTAGGAGTGATTTTAAATCTGAAGAAACATGTCTTCTTCACTTTGTTGTATCTCCAAAACACCTAACATGATGCCTTGTGTAAGTGGCATGCAGTAAACTCCTTCCTGGAAGTAGGGGGTTCTGAAGAAATGCTAGCGGTTACAGAGTGTGTGCCTTTAGAACTGTTACAATGATTAAAGAAGACTATTGAAGCAAACTTGATTTTACACTTCATGAAGCAGGCCGTCTCCACTCTCAAGAGTTCAAAGAGCTGCAAAGTGGGGCAGGAGACAGGAAGCTTTTACAGGATGAAAAATAGGGAACAAGGAAGAGCAGGAATAAAACTAGCTGATTGGCTGGGGTTACATATCTGGCTTTATTTGAGGTATCATAGGAATAGGGCAATCACCCACATAACTTGGTGCTCATGGACTGGCTACCTAGATGGTCTGACCTCTAGGCAGATGGAACATTTACAAGAACATGAAAACTAAAAGTTAAGTTTCGTTTTGCGGACGTGGTTTCTCAGGAGCAGCAGCACCTGGCCTACTGAGGAAAGGTTAATGCAAGATCAATTTGACAGTCCCCCCTTTTGATCAGCCTCTAGCCAAGCAAGAGGTTTGAGCAAAGATGGTGTTGTAAGTTATTCTCAGTTACCATTGCCTCTTTGTGTTTCGGTATATATTTCACCGGAAATGATATCAGATTCATCATTCCAGTTGGAGAAAGACCATTTGTTGACGGATTGATGGCTGCGTACACTCACCTAAAACCTTGAGAGAACACAACAGACCAGAGAGATAATTATTATTAATAATAGTAAAAGTATTCCTAAGGTTTGCAGGGCAATCTTAAGCCAGGGTCCTCATGAACCAAACCAGCTAGAATCAAATTTGTCAAGAAGTGATCCCAAAGAGGGACATACTTCTTTAAGCCAGTTGGTCTATTTATATATTTCTTGCGACTCTGTCTCCATTTCCCCAGAATTGTTTTTTCAGTGAGTTCGTTCCAGAGAAACTGAGGCATTAGCAATCAGAGGGAAGTTTCTGTAGGCAAAACCACAGGATCACCAGCATTGTAGCAAACCCAGCAGGTTGGAGGTTAGATCACCCCCCTTTGCAATGGCCTGACATATGTGAACAGTGATATATCTTTCCAGGCAAGGGCAAGGCAAAAGGTGGATAAAAAAATTGTAAAGACCTCCGTGGTGTAAGTATAAGGAAAAGGATGGCCAGAGAGGGGAAGAGGAATGGAAAGAAACATTCTTGATCCAACATCTTGGGAGGAAGCAGTTTACTTCGGTGTTAGCTACTTCTGGTCAATTTGATTTTGAGGTCTCTGGCATTTGCCGAGGACTAGTTGTTAGGTGGAGCCTTCTTTAATTTTGAAATATGCACTCAAAGTTCAACACTTTGTAATTTGGCAGCAGTGTCAGTGGTCAAGAGTACTTGGTAGGGTCTTTTCCATGAATCTCTCTTTTGCAAAAGCATCAGAGTAAAACAATTAACTGTCTACAGATGACAAAAGACTTAAAAATGCCTGTGGTTAAAGATCTGATGAGAGTTCATTATAATGGAATTAACAAAATTTGGTTATTTCTGTGACACCCAACATTTAACTGGAATAACTGGATAACTGGAATTATGACTGATAACATTATACCAGGACATACCAGATTTTTAGGAATTTTATACAATTTCTGGAACACATATAGATAACATAGACCCCTACAAATATAACCTAAGAAGGTTAAACATCACTTCTTATTTGACAATTCTTCCTATGTAATTTAACATGTCAAATAAGCATAATTAGTTTAACATTTCTCTTTTGATAAGGGAAGAGAACAAATCTTTTAAGATATTCTAGGGGCCCTGTGGAAAAATCCCAAAGTTAGTTTAAGACTTTATTTAGAATTTGATTTTAGAAAGTTTATCAAAATATCAAACGTTTTTAAAACGTTTGATCAAATAGGATCATAGATCACTGTGAAACAATACTTAATTATCCATTTAACCAAAGTGACAGTTAAAGACTTTAAAGGCAAATACAGAACATTACATAGCAGTTAAAAACAAAAACAAACAGAAACCTTAGTTCTGTTAATATTGAGAAGACTGGTTTTTCTTAAGTAAGACCAGGTAAAGTCAGTGTGAAGCACAGTAAATTATTTTGGTGAAACACAAAATCTTTGCTTTTCAGGCAGATTATTTAAAAGGTAAAGAAAAACCTTTGTTTATAATTTCTTATTAAGAGCACACCAGTAATCTTTAAAAAAAAAAAAACAACTTTGTCTTTTTAACAGAAAACCAACATATATACACTACCAAGTGTAAAATAGCTAGCTAGTGGGAAGCAGTCTCATAGCACAGGGAGATCAGTTCAGTGCTTTATGACCAGCTAGAAGGGTGGGATAGGGAGGGTGGAGGGAGGGAACCGCAAGAGGGAAGAGACATGGGGATGTATGTATATGTATAACTGATTCACTTCGTTATAAAGCAGAAACTAACACACCATTGTAAAGCAATTATACTCCAATAAAAACATTAAAAAAAAATAAAGAGGATCATAAAGATTAAAAAAAAAAAACAAAAACTAATTTTTTAAAAACTTAAGTCCATTCCAATCTTAGCCAACTCAACCACACCTAAAACTCCTTTTCCAAGATTCCTTTCCACAAATCTTCTACAACTTTCTTATATCCAGTCAGATTTTTTCCTATTTTTCCCCTTTTTTCCAATTCTGGAATAACCAGTCATTTTACTTTAAGACAAAGTTACTTTCTCTTTTCCCTTACCAAAACAAAATAAAATGAACAAATGATAACAAAAATGTCCTTCATACGTTTTCTTATCCAAAAAATATATTCTACTTTTCTTACCTACTTTTCATATACAGTTGTTTTCTTTCACCCTTATTTCTAATTAGTTTTAATTGACTACAATTATTAACCCTTAGAATCCTTAATTTTAAACCTTAAAACTAAGAAATAAGCAATTGTGGGCTGTGTTACAGTAGCACTCTGTGGATTGGCAAATTTATGAATACACTTCCTAATTTTTAAAGTATATTCTTCCTTATAGTAAATTTTTCAGCATGGCACAAAACATGTTTACTAATAGAACCAAATATCTTAGGTCCTCTGTAAAAGGAAGCCAAAAGTGGATAAACTTATGTTGAGTAAGTTTCAGTATTTTATCTTATTTGGAAATGATCTAGATATTCAATGAATATCCATTATTTAATTTATCTCAGTGTAGCTTTAAGGTTTCAACTTATCAAAAGCATTTTGGAAACTTTAAAGTAGACATACCATAAAGCATACTTGTTGAAAAGTTCATTTATAAACTTTTATCTTACTTACATCTATTTAATTTACAGTTCTTAACAATTATGTTTAGATTAGTCATGAAATTTCATGAGACATTAAACAACTAACCATGATCTTAGGTTGTTTTTCTTGCTGACAAATTCTGTAACAGAGATAACATGGGCTTACTTGACTTTTAGTAAACCTAGGTAGAATAAAAGTTGTATGTCTGCCTTATATTTAATTCTGATAAGTCTGAAGACATGCCTGTTTTAATTAAACCAAGGATTTGCATAAAACCTTCTAGGGCAATCTTTTTTCCAGTTTCCCTGTTGATTGCAAATGAGACACCAATCTCTGGTGTTTTGATGACCGTGCAACAGTGTTTTAGGTTTTTGCCCTTGGAATTGTTGCAGCTGTAAGGCCAGTAACTTTGAGAAGACTTTTGCTTATGGTCTTGTAGCCTTTTCAGAATGGAAAGGCAATTCAGGTAGAGGATTAATAGACCCTGAGTACTCAGGTAAAGGAGGGCAGAGGGGAGTAGTAGGGTCACATTTGTCTTATAGTCTTTTGTTTTAGGTACCTCTGCATCTTTAATTTTTCATTAGCCTTTTGCAGTAAATCTTTCAGTAAGGCTATTTTGGAATCTTGAAGCCTTCTGGGGGCTTCTGCATACCAGTTAAAATAAGTATTCCATTCTGTTTATTGATTTGGGAACCCTTGCTTTCAAGTGCACTTCTTAAATGAATAATCTTGTCTAACTGGAACATATAACGTCTAGGACCACAGTTCTTAGACAAAATAAGCAGGTGTGCTGGAAGGTAGAGCGCTCAGTTTTTTTGAAACTTGGGGATTCTATTTCTTTAGCTAAGCCTGAGTTTCTTGGAGCCAAATTAATACCTAAGAGATGTGCTGCTGGGTTGGGGATTTTGTGTTTTACAACGTACTTCACAGCATAGAAATTTTCTTGAGGTTTTTGGGTGACCTAGTGTCAATCTAAACCATTCCATTACCAACTTAACCCAGCACAGGAGAATTAGATTTAGGTGCAAGCTCTCTAACAGCTTTTCAGTGCTTGATCTGTGCCCGCCAATTTTGAGGCTTTGGCTTCTGAGATTCTCATTAACTATAGATCTATTGCTCTTTTCATGAGAAGATTTCTTCATAGTGGCAGATGCTCTAATGGCTTTCAGTGGTCTAACTCGTGCCCACTGAGATTTTTTTTTTTTTAATTATTTATTTATTATTTATTTTTGACTGTGTTGGGTCTTCGTCTCTGTGCCAGGGCTTTCTCCAGTTGCGGCAAGTGGAGGCCACTCTTCATTGCGGTGCGCGGGCCTCTCACTGTCGCGGCCTCTCTTGTTGCGGAGCACAGGCTCCAGACGCGCAGGCTCAGTAGTTGTGGCTTACGGGCCTAGTTGCTCCGCGGCATGTGGGATCTTCCCAGACCAGGGCTCGAACCCGTGTGCCCTGCATTGGCAGGCAGACTCTCAACCACTGTGCCACCAGGGAAGCCCCCCACTGAGATTTTGATATGCCACTGGTCAAGACAGTCTGAATCCCTTATCTTATTTCCCCATGTCCCCCAGTGGTTTATGCTACGGACTTACCTCGAGGTCCACGATGGTCCTTTGGCTGCTGCCCCCTGCGATGGACTCCCAATATAATTGTCCCAGAACCTTTCCAGGATCCCAGAAGCTCTCTGGGAACTTTAATAAACCCTTTCTTTTAATAATTTTTGGGTAAAGTTTGTTTGGATTGGAAAGCTGCATGCAAGTGAGCAGAGCTCAAATCTGAGTGACTTACCCATGGCCCTCAATAATGACAAGAGGAACAATGAACTCAAAGGGTTCAGCAGGCATCTTGCCTGTGTGTCTTTCTTGCAGGCTGTTAGTAGTCAGCTTTGAATCTCATTCCCATCAGCAAAACTGTTAAAATGATTAAAGAAGACAATTTAGGTGATACAAAGTTTATTTAATAGTTCATCAGGCAGGCAGTTCTGAGAATTCTTTTTTTTTTTTTTTAATTTATTTATTTTTGGCTGCGTTGGGTCTTGATTGATGCACGCGGGCTTTCTCTAGTTGCGGAGAGTGGGGGCTACTCTTTGTTGCGGTGCGCGGGCTTCTCACCGCGGTGGCTTCTCTTGTTGCGGAGCTCAGGCTCTAGGCACACGGGCTCAGTAGTTGTGGCACGTGGGCTTCAGTAGTTGTGGCTCACGGGCTCTAGAGCACAGGCTCAGTAGTTGTGGCGCACGGGCTTAGTTGCTCCGCGGCATGTGGGATCTTCCCGGACCAGGGCTTGAACCCGTGTCCCCTGCATTGGCAGGCGGATTCTCAACCACTGCGCCATCAGGGAAGTCCAGTTCTGAGAATTCTTGAGAGTAGAGACTACCCACTTCATAATGTGTTAGAGAAAGTTTATTTGTATGACCTAAATTGTCTTCTTTAATCGTAAATTAAACACAGACCACAGATATTTGCATCAGATTTTTTTAATGTGTCAGATTATTAAACGTGTAGTGCATAGGAAGATGGAGTAGGAGGGGATATGTAATTTTTTTTTTTTTTTTTTAATTTTATAGCTACTTTATTTATTTATTTATTTATTTTTGGCTGTGTTGGGTCTTCAGTTCGTGCGAGGGCTTTCTCTAGTTGCGGCAAGTGGGGGCCACTCTTCATCGCGGTGTGGGGACCGCTCTTCATCGCGGTGCGCGGGCCTTTCACTATTGCGGCCCCTCCCGTTGCGGGGCACAGGCTCCAGACGCGCAGGCTCAGTAGTTGTGGCTCACGGGCCCAGCTGCTCCGTGGCATGTGGGATCTTCCCAGACCAGGGCTCGAACCCGTGTCCCCTGCATTAGCAGGCAGATTCTCAACCACTGCGCCACCAGGGAAGCCCGATATGTAATTTTTTAGAGAGCAAGATTTTAAAATTTGAAATCTATTTTCATTTTAGAATAAATGATCATGAGAATTGTGCATCATTGCTACTTGGGGCCATAGATTCCAGTATTGTCAATTGTAGAGATGACAAAGGCAGGTAAGTGATCCCAGGATGGCATGGCTCTTGTCTTGATGAATCTTAGTCTGCTTTGTGGTTGCAGAGTGGCCAAACATCTATGTTTTTTAATTGAAAAAGTAATGTAAAAGCATGGTTTTAAAAAATTAAGTATAATAAACGATATATAATTTTAAAAAATTACCCTCTTAGCCCAGAAACCCCAGACTCTTCCACTGAGAAATCCACTTTAAACTGTTCTTTCTAAATTTTTGTGTTCTCCCAAATATTTTCTATACATAGCTACAAAAATATATAAAAATATATATGCTTCTATTCTTTTTATGCAAATGAGAACATTCTATAGAAATGCTCTGCTTTTAGCATATCTTGGAGATCTTTCCATACCAGAACATATATATTTACTATATTCTTTTTAAAGCTGCATATTATTCCATTGACTGGATATGTTATAATTTAATCAGCCTGTTCTGCTTTGAAGAATATTTGGTTGTTTCAAAATTTTGGTATTTTAAAGAGTGGTGCAGTGAACAGTCTAGTACATTTGTCTGTTCACATGACCAAGTGTATCTGGGAGATAAAGTCCTAGAAGTGGAATTTTTTGGTTCAAAGGTCATAGTGTTTAATTTTGATAAATCATGCTGAATTGTCCTCCCAAAGAAATCAACTATTCACATTAAATGATGTAGGCTTTTTAAAAAACAGCCAATTGTCTACACATTTAAGGCTTAATTTTGGAAGTATGTTTATCAAAGATGAGAGAGAAGTCACTGGAACTCAAGATTGAAGGGTCAGTAAAGATGCTAATTTTATTATCAGGGCCACTTCCTACACCCCCCAAATCTAGTGGTGCCGTTCACATCGGTGACACTTCAGTGTCCACCCGGAATGGCCTTTGGGGGAACCTGATCACCATTTCTGTAAGCTGATAAGTTTTAAATCCCTAAGACGATACCATGCACATGTTTCTCAGGCATATATAGAAAGAGAGTGTGTTAAGTTTACAGGAAGTTAAAATCGTACTTGTTTTAAATCGTTAGGACACCACTTCATGCAGCAGCATTTGCTGATCACGTGGAGTGCTTGCAGCTTCTTCTGAGACACAACGCTCAAGTGAACGCAACAGACAATTCAGGGAAAACAGCACTGATGATGGCTGCTGAGAACGGGCAGGCCAGCGCTGTGGGTACGTGCTTGACTTGTGGACTTCGAGTTTATGCCTATCCAAAACCAAAGGCATGTAAAATCGAGCAATTGGTCATCCTCTTGGTTTATACATGTGAAAAAAGACCAGCATTTTATTTAGGCCACCTCATCTCCCTGCTAGTCATCTTCAGTCCCCTGTTAACTTGGTTATTGATGGACTTTGTCAAACCGAGCCAACCTTTCCGCAGTGAAATCTCTCAACATTTAGAAACCAAATAGAACAACAGGATCATTTTATCTGGAAATAACAAAATGGTAAAGGGAATTAAAATTAATGCCTATGGACCTTGGATTTGAATAGAACAGCTATGGCAATAAATTGCTCCTTTTTTCTTTAATAATATCAAATATGATTTTGTGAGCTGTACAAATTTTTTTTTAATAAATTTATTTATTTATTTATTTATTTATTTATTTATTTATTTTTGGCTGTATTGGGTCTTCGTTTCTGTGCGAGGGCTTTCTCTAGTTGCAGCGAGCGGGGACCACTCTTCGTCGCGGTGCGCGGGCCTCTCACTATCGCGGCCTCTCTTGTTGCGGAGCACAGGCTCCGGACATGCAGGCTCAGTAATTGTGGCTCACGGGCCCAGTTGCTCCGCGGCATGTGGGATCTTCCCAGACCAGGGCTCGAACCCGTGTCCCCTGCATTGGCAGGCAGATTCTCAACCACTGCACCACCAGGGAAGCCCGAGCTGTACAAATTTAAATGTGTTATTGTTTTGGTAGTAACTTCTCCAAAATGCATGTAATTAACATGTAGTCTGAGTAACTTTCTTTTGGCTTTTTCTGCAGATATTTTGGTGAACAGTGCCCAGGCTGACCTGACTGTAAAGGATAAGGACTTGAACACACCCTTACATTTGGCTAGTAGTAAAGTATGTAAATGAATTTGAAACACTGTTATTTAGTATAATAATAATGATGATAATAAGAATAAGACCTAAATCTATCTATCTCAGAAGTGTGTATCGTGGCTCTTAATTAAGATGTCTGTTGTCACTCTCAGTGGAACTGAAGGGGGGAAGCAAAGGGCAGACGCACACAAGGGTTGAGGGGCTATGCCTTTCATGGCATTTGCCACTTGAAGTCTTGCCGCAGTCTGGCTTGATGCTGCCACTGTATCTGTCTTCATGGTTGTGGCACCACATTTTGCTTTTAAACACAGGTTAGGAGCTCAGTTATCAGTTCCACATGCTTTCATTTTGTTCCACGTGAAGACATTGTAATAACACAGCCAAAAAATACTCTCCTATGAGGCAAATAAATGTACTCATGCATGCTTCTATTCTCCCCTTTTTTCTGGTGCATAGTTCAATGCAAAGAATGTGCTTGTCTTTTTTAATAGCATCGTGTTCACATATAGCTCAAGGTTCCTGCTTCTGTAGAAGATAAATGTATGATTTTATGAGAGTGGAATCATACTGTTTGACAACCTGCTTTTGTTACTGAATCATATATTATGAATATCTTTCTTTTAGACATCATATATTATAATGTTTTAGAAGATGTGTGGTATTCTGCCTTAGGGCTGTGCCATCCTTTATTCAACCCCTCCCCTATTGTTAAACATTCACTTGTTTTCAAATATATGCTGCTATAAATAATGCTAAGTGTAGATAGTAATAATCTAAATAAATTCCTATATGTGAAATTAGTGAGTCTAAGGCTATGAACATTTTTAAGACCAAATTGCCCCATAATAAGGTTACAACCATTTACCCTCCGCCAGCAGTACATCAGAATGAAAACTCCATGGACACTTCTAAAATTATCTTTAAGTGTCTCTCTTATAAGGCATTATAATATGATGCCAGTTATCACCAGTGATGGTGGTTTGTTTCAATATAGTTGTAGTATTAAAGGTGTTATCTATACCCAGTGGTACCAGAAGTCTCAGCTATTCCTTTCATTGGTTGCATTTTCTCATTTCATGCTCTGAGAAGCCTTTGGAAACCACAAAAAGTGCTCAGGTTCATGAAATTCATTTCAAGGTTTGTGTTTTTGTGAGTATAAGTACAGTGCTTTCCAGACTTTACTGTGCAAATGAATTGCCTGAGGATCTGGTTAAAGTACAAATTCTAATTTAGGAGGGCTGGACGGGAGCCTGAGAGTCAACATTTCTAACTCCCAGGTGAAGCTGATGTTGCTGGTCTGTGGGCCACATTTCGAGTATCAAGGGTTTAAGAAGTGGCGACCCCTTAACAGGGCACTAGGCCTGAAATTGTGAAAGTGTCTCTGATTCATCAGCTGATTTTTAAAAAATTATCAACCATCATTAGTCATAAGATACAGAGGTATCTTCTGGATGAGGAAGAAAAGAATGACCTTTCCTAAAAAAGATTCTCTTCATAATATAAGGCAGCCAGTGATGATGGATGATACAGATAACAGATACAATGGGAATTCCAGTGAGAGGATCACTGAGGTGGTATTTGAAGGCTGGAGGAAGGATATGGGACTTGACTTGTGTTTAAAAAGCATTGTTGAAGAATTTAAAGGACACTTCTAATTCTACTCTCTGTTTACCAGCTGACCTAGCTGAGCTAGCTTCTGCTTCAGCTCTCTGGACATTAATTCTAAAAGTTATCGTACAAATAACAATATTTTAGATCAGGTTTATATTAATCGAGTCCTAATAGACCTTATTTAGAATCTTTGAAAATCTAAGGCTGTTTAACCATTTGCTTTCAGAAGAAAAAAAGAATTACTCAGAAAATAGCCTATTTTGTTATTAGACAGGGCATACATTTTAAATTTAAAGCATAATGAAGTGATTTTTCCAGAACTTTTCTGTATCTCTGTCCCATGTTTCTTATCTTTTGTTTTTTTCATTAGGGTCATGAAAAATGTGCCTTGTTAATACTTGACAAGATACAAGACGAGAGCCTTATTAATGCAAAAAACAATGCACTGCAGACGTAAGTGTGGCTACTAAAGTTTGATTAAGTCCCAGATTCATAGTCATTTATTCAACAAACAATAAGAATTTGCTGTATGCCAGGCTAGAGCTGGGAACGCAGTGGTGAAAGACACAGACCTGACTTCTCCTTCGTGAAGTTTAAGGTCACATAACTATAAATGGAAAACAAGTTTTATAAATCAGGTTCCCAGAATACATTTGAAGCATTTCTAAGCTATTTTCTTAATTATATTTTAATATAATTCAGTATAATCCTTAGCGTGAAAGACCCGAAAGCTGCTTCATTTTCCATTTTGGGAAATTACCTATGCATTCGTTTTAAGGGCAAACGAATATTAGGATTTTTTTTTCATTAAGATTCTTAAGCAGCATAGCAGAATATATTGGGTATGATATTATTCTTTAAGGTATTCTAAATTCAATAAAACATCATTTAGCGTATTTAGTAATAACAAGGAGGTTTAAGATTATGTAATATGGGTTATAGTGATACCAGTCATACTGATGAACTGTGTGAAACAGTGATTCAAATGCTGACCTAGAAAGCAAGGGGTAAAGAACCTTCTAGAAAACACACCAGAGCTTGAGTTCTTCTTCTGGCTTCTTGTGTCCTGTCACTAAGGTTGTTTGAGGTGTAGAGTATTTGTAATATCTGCAGAGAAATTTGGGCCAACGTGGAAGAACAGTTGGATCATTAGCACCTGGAAAAGATGTGGTGAACAAATATCTTTTTTTGAAAAAGTAATAATATTCATGTGCTATTTATAGATTCTCAAGTCTTTTCTTCCTTTTAGCCACTCAGACTACCCCAAATGCCACATTCTCACACAAATATATATCATAGTTGATGCTCGCTGTTGTCTTTTTTAGACCCCTCCACGTTGCTGCGCGCAATGGCTTGAAGGTAGTCGTTGAGGAGCTGCTAGCCAAAGGGGCTTGCGTACTTGCTGTAGATGAAAATGGTAAGTGGAAAAAGTAAGCCATTACTGCAGGTACCACACACCTGCGGTGAAGCCAGAGGAAAATGAGAAAGCCAGGAGCTAGATAAAAAGGCAGTGAGAACTCTCTTCCCCTTGGAAGTTCCCTGTGTATGAGCAATCAAGCAAGGATAATTTGTCCTGTCTGTCGTTGTAAGACATATAGTCTCCCTGCAGCCCCCCAGTGCCTTCCATGTGCATGTAATGTCAGCAGCTGGTCTCAAACTCCTCAGCGTGGTGGTTAAAATATGTTAGACACACTCAAAAACTTTCAAGTTGGCATTCAAACCCAATTCTAACTGCATACGCTGAAGAGTTAGGGATCATACATGTCATGAGTGCATGCTCAAAGGCTCGAATTAAAACAAAATCTTTGTATTTCAGTTCATTCTGAGATCAAACCTCTTATTATTATTTTTTTAAGAACAGATCAGAACTCATATTTCCAGTATGGATATTTGGGGAACATGAGTAAAATTTTTAAATTAACATTTAGGCTTGAAAGCTTCTTCTGATCTATAGCACGTTCCGTTTCTAAATGAACTAACTCTTAACAGAAGCTTTCTACTCTGCTTCCTAAAAACTTTTGAAAGCTAATGAATACTAGAATTGTATTAAACTACCATGCCTTTTAATCTTGGGGAGCAAAAGAGGAACTTCTGGATATTTATGAATTAAGTAATTTTTTGAATGTGGCATTAATTGTAGCATTTAATTAAAGTATTTTAAAATGTATTAACATAACTCAATTAACTGCTTATTACAGGTATTGGAATTAGCAGCTCATGCCTATTTCTCAGAAGTAAGCAGCCATATGACATCATTAGCTAACTCCTATTAGTTTTGGTTTTGCAGCCCCATTTATCCTAGCATGTACCCCGCTCTGTCCCCAACCTGACTCATGTAGGAGGTGCAGAAAGTTCTCTATTACTCCATCTCCTTGGTCCTCCTGCCTCACCCTCCCTCACCTTCTTATCACGACCATATATATATATATATACCTTATCACGACCATATATATATACACCTTGGGGTTGGCATGCAGAGGCCCACAGTTTTTCTGCAAAATGACTAAAGAGACCAGAATAAACTAGTGTAAGTCTGCTGTATCTGAAGCTTGTCCAGCCCACAGCAACCTTAGGAACAAGACCCCCAGGCCTATAGAACTGCAGCCTGTGTCAGAGCTTAGCTACATCCCAAAGGTCTAGGAACATTTGGGACAATTTTATACAGCACTACAATCTTAATTCCTTTACTCATCACGGACCTTTGTGGAATGGAATGTTAAGATATCTGTCCATTCTTGTTTGTTTTCATACCAGGGAGAGGAATCATCTGTTAAGGGGGGAGAGGAGCAGAAATCAGGTCAAGTGCTGATAAACAATACAGCAAAAAATTAAGTTTTATTGAGCCAGTGCCTCTGAATAAATGAGCGGGTGGTTAGTAGGAAGTTTAGCCAGCACAAGGGGCTGGAACCCCTTTCCAGCCAGTAGAATAAAGATTGAATAAGGGTAGATGGAGTCAAAGACTTTATCTACCTCCCCGTGGCACCTGCTTCGTGAGTTGAGATAGTTTTCTTTTCTGGACTGGACCCATCAAGTCCAAATGGCAGAGAATGACAACTCTATGGCAAATAGCAATTTCCCCACATCTGTTACATTTAGGACTTGGGACTTTGGCTGGTGGTGTTGATATTACTTAAAGTTCTGTTTAAGTTTCTTTTAAACGATAGTACATTTCATCACATACAACAAGTGCTTTCCTGTGTCTGATCTACTCAAATGATTCCATTTCTCCAGAACCAGTTACCTGTGCATACTTTATATAAAGTACATATGAAGTGACAGAACGGTGTTACTGACTCTTACAGACATCTGATTCTTGACATCCTTTCTAATCTGACACACGATTACCTACAGTGGAAAGTCATTGTTCTCAGAATGAGAGTGCTCTGGCCCCAGCCCGAAGCGCATGGTGTGTGCGTGTGCTCGCAGGTGGAAACATCTTTCTGATTGTCCTGTGGCTGTTTTTTTGTGGAATTGTGTCCCACCCCCGTCCCCTCGTGTTTCTGTTCACTAGATGAAGACTGAAATTCTGCCTAACTTCAGATAATATAATGCTTGTCGTTGTCATGTAAGCAGGGAAAAAAACCCGAAACCTTCCATCAAATGTCTCCCACTCCCAGTCCCCTCCAGCCTCACCCCAAGCATGACTTGTGGGAAATAACTCCTTTGCCTGGCATGATTTCTAACTTGACATACATCTCTGCGTGTGAGGTCGTTCGAGATGTACTGTGGGATGCTCACACCACCTCTGGATTGCCTGGACTAACCACTGCCTTGTCTGCATTTACGCCCAGGTTATACCCCGGCCCTGGCTTGCGCTCCTAACAAAGACGTGGCTGACTGCCTGGCCCTCATTCTGGCTACCATGATGACTTTTTCTCCTTCCAGTGCCATGACGGCTGTCAACTTCGTTTGTTTTAAAAAAGACAGTTTGAGCAGGACGACCCTCTCCAACCTGGGTAGCATGGTTAGCCTGTGCAGTAACAACGTAGGCTCGGAGGATGGGTACAATGAAAATGATTCTGATTCGGAAACATTTTGACTTTGGACTGTAGAAGCTTTACCTTGATCACCCATGTTGGAGGAAGGGAAAGAAGCTTGAATTCCAGGTTTATGTTGTGTTCAAGTATTATTATGGGCCCGAGCTTCCAGAAGCCAGTAGAGAAGGAATTAATTAAACCGAGGGAAGGCAGCTAGGCTGTAGGGCAAAGCACTCACACAGATGGGCCTCGATTTTGCTTTGTTTCATATTTTCCTTAGATCTGAGATACTTCTGTGAAAGTCTACCTCTCATTTTAAGCAAGGAATTAAAAAAATGCATTTAATTCTTTGTCTTTGGGGATAATGCAACTGAGAGGGAACTGTTCTAAAAGATTTTTTTTCGTGTACTCACTCGGCAGTGAGTTCTCAGAAGTGTATCAATATGACATTCATGTCCCCCAGCAGGGGAGAGAATGGCTGGGTAGGAAATGCCTCAAACCTCTTCTCACTTTGATGTTTACTTCCTTACTAGAAGCCAAAGGTAGAGGTGTTCATCTTCAGAAATAATGCCTTCATCTTCAGAAATAATCTTTTTAAAGGAGTCCAATTATTCATATCCTCTCTATAGTAAGCACTTAAATATCCAGAACTTCTCTTTGAGGATTTTTGTTAAAGTTGCCAGATGAAGGGAAAAGTTCACTGGAAATTGAACTTGCTTTCTTCATGTAACATAAATATAGCACTCAGTGATCCCCATAACAAACCTGTGACTAATTTTCACCCGAGTGATCGAATCCAAATCTCTCCAGTAACATTTCAGGTGAAAATTATATTGCACCAAAACTTTGAGACATATGCAAATATAATATGAAACTACCCTTTATTAATTTGTCTGTAAATCAAAATACTAACTTTATGAAAACATAAGAACCATCAGTATTGTTCATCAATAGTAAAATGTTAAATGAGCTTCTCGGTCAAAGTCATGCCCCAGTGAGTGGAAGTGTGACTCCAAAAGGGAACAAAGTGAAAACGCGATGTAGAAATGGGCAATGTGGAAATTAAGGCCAATTAAAGTTGCTTGATGATGAAATCACCGTAGTGAATACTGTGTCTGCTCCCTCTGCCAAAGCTTCTAGGTCAAATGGACCCCGTTCCACACCTGGAATAGCTGTACAAAAAGAAGAATGAGACTCTTTAGATTATGCACATACACATGCACACGTATATGTATGTATTTATATATATATATATATGTCTGTAGTTCGTCAACCAGCTATCCACGAGGACCAAAATGCTTCAGTCTAAAATGGAAGATTTAAATTGTTTTCCTTCGAAGTGGAAGTGAGAACTGAAATAGCTTTTCTATGGAGTTAAAATGTAATCTTTTTGCGTAACAGTCTTTGTTGTGTTTTATATTTCTTATGACACAGATTTCTAGTTGATGGCTTAACATTTGTAACTGATAATGTGTTGACTACGGCTTACTTTTTTGCCAAACTAGAGAAAATGTTCATATACTTTTGATGTAAATGTGTTTGTATTTATTTGAAATGAAACAAATGCCGAGGAAACATCCATTGTTTGTTCTCTGTTTTAATTCCTACTTGTCTTACTTGGAATCATGAAAAAGCCGGAAAATACACAGGACTTTCCCTGGGCTGGCCCGCAGTCCTGGGGCCAAGCCCAGCAGCATTTCCACTCCTAAGGTTTCCAGCCAACCCTCAGGTTCTTCCACGTCGGTTGGAAAGGGGTAAAACATCCGTGGCTCAGCCCGTGTGTAGCCAGCTCAGAGCTTAAAGGACACTGCGGTCCTGTGATCTTCTGCGAGATGAAAACTGAAGTGTGTACTGGATCATATGCCCAAAAGTGGCCCAAAGAAAGATATAGAAATTATCCTGAATATGCTGAAAATCTCACATGATCCCAGCAACCTAATGGGAAACTATGTCAGTGTGTGGGCACATGTACCAAGAAGACAAATAAAAATCACCAGCTCATGCTATTTTCCACTTGAGGAAGAGACAGGAAAGAAACATGTTGCATTAAGGTAGTGCTCGCCGACATTTTATAATCGATTCCATTTTCACCCTGAAAATTTCTATCTTATAATATATGTGAGATACTTTTAAAACAGTGTTCTATCATGTCTGGATCAAATACAGATACTGTATTATATATTTCATCTAATTGTAAAAGACTTTAATCTTACTCTGTAATATCCTGGATTTAATTAAAAACTCATGCTGGGTTCTTCACAAATGAGAACTTGTTCAAAGGACTTCTAAGAACTGGTATTAATTTCATTGAAAAATTTTGACACCACCATATTGCTTTTTTAATTCTTGGTGGTGTGTTCCCCTCCTTCCTCTGTCCTTTCTGTTTGTTTCGAGAAGATGAGTTTCGAAAAAGTGGATAAATTGCTAATGAGCAGTAATGACCTTATCTTTACCAAAACCCTGAAAATAAGGGAGATCTAACACTGAAGAAGCATGATATACTGCGGAGTCTTTTTCTAGAAGTGAATGGAAATCTTGCTCAGTTGGCATTTAAAGCAGGATATGCGATGCCTGCTTTAATGGTGAAGCAGCATTAACATTTTTCCCCGTAGAGTAGCACAGAGAACGAGAAACATTGCGGCAAAGCAGTGGCAGCCATGCGACATTATCTCCACGGAGCTGCGTTCTGACTTTTCCCCACTCTTTCACTGCTAGAAAGAAGGAAGACAAAGGAACAAAATGAAATCATGCTATGAATTGTTCACTGAATCCATCTCTCGCCCCCGCTCTCTTTCTCTTTCTCCCTCTTCCCCAGACCAATTTTTTTCCTTTAAGAAACGACTTTAAAAACTATGAGTTCTGTTTTTCACATACATCTCTTAGAAATAAAGCTAGATTTTCCACATAACTTTCTAAGAAAAACAAAAACAGAAAACATTGTGCTTTTACCTTAATGTGTTCTTTTTAGTCTGTATTTTAACCACAGCCACGGGGATCATGTTTCATCGCACTTACCTATTCGCCGGTGTCTGCCTATCCTGGATAAATATGTTACTATCTCCAAATTGCCTAAAATCTGCTATGATTCCACAGTAAATAGCTCAGGGGATTTCTATTTATCACTACTAAAAGGGCACCATAGTATGTTTTGGTACTTTAGGCAGTAAACAGCTGCTTGGTTTATTATTTTATTATGAAATTAGGACAAGAACATCAAATGGATTTGCTGCACTAGTAATTCTTCGTACTGTTGAGCAACTAGGTTTGCTTATCTGTTGTGTTGGTTGAAGAACTCATCCCTTTTTTTGTCTTGTAATATGAAGTTAGAGTGCCTTTTTATATTTGTATATTCTGAAAATGTTCTGTGAAATGTTTGGTATTTTTTTCATTTGAGTGTTATCAGAGCAATATAATACCAGTGAGTTTTCATTTCAGCCTTTCTTTGAATGTATAAAGTGTCTTTTTCCTCCTTCCCCTTTTACCTGCTTTGAAATGAAAATGAAGATGCAAAGTTTTCTATAGGAATTGTTTGATTTTGCAGTGCTAAACTGCTCTCTTTTTACAAAACTAAACCATAGGTCAGTGTTATAGGGGAAGAGCATTTTAAGATAGTGACAATCTGAGTGTGTGTATAAAATGTAATTCTAAGCATTTCTTATGCAGTGATCTAAAAATTCAATGCAAATATCTTTTGTTTGGTAGTTTTGTCTATATATTTTATGCTTTAGCATGTGCAATATATCTTTGTAAAGCACGATGATACAAATCTGGTGCCAGTGTTATATTTTGCATAACATATTTGTAACAGCATAAAATATTGTTTGATGATTTCAGTGGGATTTTTGTCTGTAATGTTTTCGTATGTAAATTGGAGTTGAATGACTCTGGTAAATGCCATGACTGTAAAAATGAGGAAATGACTTTGAACCAATCTGAATCTTCTCAAGCACAGTTTAATACTTTTTCAACTACTGAATGCTAATAATGTAATGAAGTACTTATCTGTAATATACTATAGAAATGCATTCAGATGGTTATTTTTACAAATAAAAGCGGTACAAATATTGTTGCAATTTGTGTTGTCTTTTATTTTTCCAGTTATGCTAATTTTACCAGTTATCCTGCTAACTTAAACCTTTGTCCCCTGCCAAAGGCAAATAACCTTAAATTTTGAAAATAATCAAGATAGAAGTATATCTCCATATTTTCTATTTCTGTTTATATAATCACAATTAGAGCAAAAATTTTCAAACAGATATTTTATGTTTGTTTTATCTGTTTATGCCTCCAACTTTTTCCATAAAAATTTAATCTGGCTTGCAACAAAGACATGTGAAACTAGAAATAGAAAAAGTAGGACAAGGAAAAAGAATTCAAACAAATATGGGAATCCTAAAGTTTAATGCAGTGGCTGTAACTGAACTTGAATTTGGTCTAGACTTCCTTACAGCCAAAGTAAGAGGGAAATGTGATTAACTCTGTAGATCACATATATCAGAAAAGAAGAAGCCTAATAGGTCCTCAAAATTGTGAAATCAACCATGCTTACCTTTGTTGCTGCCACCACTATTCTTCAACTGCTTTGTAGTAACACAAGACCCTACTTCTCAGCACTGTCTTTAAAGATATCCATAGAATTACTTCTCCATCTGTCTCACCATTCAAAATGTCTCCCCTTGGGTAGTAACTCAGGAACAGTCCCTAGAAGCACTAAGGAACAGCTCCCTAATTATGGGGTTTCCAGCTGATGAGAAAGAGATTTGGGGCGGGGGGTGGCTTCCCAAGTTCCTCAGATCACAGTGTCCTAGAATGTTAGCAGTTCTCACAGTCAAGCCCAATCCCATCACCACCTTTTTCATGAAAACATCCAATCCCAGAGGAGTTATATAATTGCTCAAATTTGTGTAATTAGTGATCTGAATACACACTTGTGCCTATAGATGTTCTCTCCTCTATGCTGACCTGCCATACAATGTTTTGTGGGATTTTTTTTGTTTTTTGTTTTCTGCTATAGATGTTCAGGGAGGTTTTGCACTCTGCCTTGCCTACTCCTTATTCAAGTATACAAACCTGAGTGTTTTTCAGTCTTGAAGACTATAAAGCATGAATTAGACTGCAGGTGAGTATTTCCTGTAGTTTGGAGCAGACTGGGTGTATTAGTTATCTAATGCTGTTTAACAAATTACCTTAAAACTTAGTGACTTAAAATAACAAGTGTTTATCATGTAACAGTTTCTGTGAGTCAGGAGTCCAGGCATGGTTCAGTTGGGTCTTCTGCCTCAGGGTCCCTCACAGGCTATCATCCCAGTGTTGGCTAGGGAAAGCTCCATTTCTCAGTTCACACATATGGTTATTGGCAGGATTCTTCATGGGTTGTTGGACTGAGGGCTTCAGTCCCTTGATGGCTGCTGGCTGCCCTCAGTTCCTTGCCAAATGGGCCTTACCATAGGGCAGCTCACAACGTGGCAGCATGCTTCGTGAGAGTGAGCAAACTGAGAAAAGCCAGAGAGAAAAACCCACAGAACTCACGCGTTTAGAGCTGAATCTTGAAGTGGCATTCCATCATTTTTTCCATAGTCTACTCATAAGAAACAAGTCACTAGGTCCATCCCACGTGCAAGGTCACATCCCACCAAAAAGTGTGAGGACTAGGAGACAGGAATTACGGGAGCCATTTTGGAAGCTATTGACCACGCCGGCTCTATCACAGCGCCCTTCAAGAGTGGGGGTTCACACCAGGATAACTTTCCCAGTCGTTGCTAAGGAAATTGTTTACTTGACTTCCTTAGTTCACCTGTTCAAGAAGTACATACGGATCCCCTAATTTCACTTGTGCTTTCGTAAGCAAGCAGAAAGGGGATAATGGCCTTCACTGAGTAATTGTATTGTTGGACATCGAGGTGGTGCTTTGTCTCCAAACCGCTTGTCAAAGGATTCCTCTCCCTAATGCCATTCAGTAGGTTTAGATCCCTATACATCTATCCCTCACTTAACACACTTAATGTGTTCCAGAATTAGCTTGCAAGGCCAAAGACATTAAGCTAAAAGGCTCTTAACACGACCTAAAAATATTAATATAAAATATTAATATAAAAATATTGTGGGTAAAAGTACTGTATGAATTGTCTCTTTAGCAGATTTCATACTGAAGGTACATTTGCTATAAAATATAAAGCAGCAAAGATAATGGCTGTGCCATTCATTAATTTTCAAGCACTCCAAGGGGTGATCGAAAAGGTGTGGGCATTAGTGGTTGGCACAGTGACTGGGGAGTGGGAGGGCTTGCTACTAGCATTTGGTGAGCCAGGGATACCAAATGTCCCACCCAGCCCAGTGTACAATCCCCCCACCCCCAATGCCCATGCGTCCCCACCTCACTGCTCATATACTTGCTCTCCTCTTTTTTCTGAATCATTCCTTCATCAATGTATTACTTGTGAAGCCAGCCATATTCTAAAATCTGTTTTCACAGGGAATTGCATAAAGATGCTCTACTCTGCATCCCCTCCTAAAGAGCACTCCCAAGCTTAAGAAAAAGAACTTCAGAAGGCAATGTCGAGTACATGTTCCCTGGTTGTGTATTTCTGCAGGTAAGATCACATGCAGGTGAGTGGAGGAAAGTGCTACACAGATTTGAAACAAATACTTAATTCCTTTGTTGTTAAACACACAAACGCAGGCCTGCACATGTATATTTCTTGTCTTAAGCAAGGGATGATTGCATCCTCTTCACAGTTGGGGTAACCCTTCTCATACAGACAGAAACATTTGGCCCACAGTCCCATAGCAAGATCTGGCAACAAACCACTGTTGGCTCACGTGGTTCTCTGGGCACTCTGGTAGACACAATTTCTAGAATACCATTTTCTACCTTTAAAAGACAATTTAATGAAGTATATTTAATATCTAGAAGAGTTTTATAATTTTCAAAAGTAAAAAGTTGAACGAGTACCTAGAGCACAAAAATCTTACCTGTGTTTATGTTCAGTTGATAAAGCACCCAGCGAAATTGAAAACTTGAATAACTCATATTTCTTTTAGTTGGGTTCCCTGAGAATTACAAATGTCTAAACTCAAATCTGAATGTGAAGAAGTTGCCAGCCATATAGAGATCAAAGGAGGAAACAGGGAGAGGGAACAGCCAGTGCCAACAACCAAAGGCAGGAATGAGCTTGGCATGTTCCAGGAACAGAAATGGAGCCAGTGTGGCTGGAGACTTGTGGGGTAGGGAAGGGTGGTATGAGATGAGATCATGAGTGGTCTGAGGCCAGATCTTGTAAAATTTTTTGAGCCAGGAGAAGGAGTTTCTATTTTATTCTTAATGTGATAAAGATCCACTAGAGAAATCTAAGCAGAAAAAAATGGCTGTGTTCCTATTTCATTTTTAAGAGACCACTCTGACCACGATAGGGAGGCAAGAGAGGAACCCTATTGAGTGGTTAGGTGGCTACTGCACTAGTCTAGATGAGTAAAAACGTGGTGGCTTGGATTGGTACAGCAACAAGGGAAACAGAGTGTGGCACAGTTTGGGTACTCTTGAAGACAGAGTTGACTGACCTTGCTGATGGTTTTATGTCAAGTAAACAGTCTAGAGTTTGGGAGAGAGGCTGGGGCTGAGGTCAATGAAATTATAGATGAGAGAGGAGCTTGCCCTGGGAGTAAATGTAGAGAGAGATGAGCCCTGAACTGTGGGCACTCCAACATTCAGATGTCAGGAAGAGAAGGTCTAACAGAGAAGACCAAGAGGGAGTGGCCAGTGAGACAGGAGGAAAAGCAAGAAACCTAGATGTCCCTGAAACCTGGGAAAGAAAGAATGTATGAAAGGAGTGTCAGTTGTGTCTCCTGTCTCAGTTGCTTCTGGGAGGTCAAGATATGATGCAGCGTGACCATTGGATTTGGCAACATAGAGTTTATTAGTGACTTTTGCAAGAACAGATGCATCAGAGTGGAGGGGGGCAGCAATCCAAAGAGGATGGTTTAATGAGGGAAAGAAAGGGGAGAAGGTAAAAGGAAGAAGAAAAATAAGGCAGTAGCTGGAGGGATGTGAAGACCAGAGAGAGTATTTGTTTTTTAAGATAGGAGATGCTGTATGTAGTATATCAATGCTAAGGGGAATGTCTGGGAGTGAACAAGAAGAAGGTGTGAGAAGGGATGGGAGGGTAATTTTAGAAGGAACATTTTAGAGCAGCAGAGGAGGATTGCTGAGTAAGGCTTAGCACACTTGAGATTTATGACCATGAATTTTAAGTGGTACCAGTCATCCTGGTGGGTTTTTTCATCAATGTTGGTACAGGCATAGAGTAAGTAGATAGTGGAACTTAAACAAGGATAGAGCTTTGCAAAATGAACCCAAGGGGAGTTATGGAACTACAGTGTATTCAATAGACATGATTATGTAGATCATGGATTCTAAACTGGGTAAGGAGGAACATGAAGACATGAGGGAGGTGATGGAGAGTGAAAAAGTGGCCCAGTCACTGGACTGAAGGACTTGGTAAGATGGAAGAATTCTTGAGCTGTAGCACCAGAGTTGGTAAGCTAAACATGGGGTGCTTGAAGTAAAGATTTTAGAAGTGGTGCAGTTTTGATGTTGACAAAGTCAAGAACATAGTCACAGGAGTGGGTGGTTGAGGAAAATTGAAGGAAAAAGCACTGGAGATAAAGAAGTAAAAAACTGAGGAGGCCAATATAATGAATGGCTTGAAAGCCATTTAAAATAGAATTTGAGCAGAATTGATGAGAAAATTTGGCCACTTCAAAACATCTGTTTTTCAGGTGTTTTACTTTAAGACACACACTCAAAACTGATTAATTATCAGACTGATGTTTGGTTCCAGGATTAGGATGAAGCTTTTGAAGAAGTGAGAATGGTCAAGTGCATTTCTGTTAAAAAACAACAACCAGACTTTGACTATAATACAACGACAGGTTTTATGTCCATATGGTTTAACCTAAATGTGTTTATGAGGCTCTCCAGAAAACAGGACAGATGGCTAAGAGCTGCAGAGTGAACAAAAGGAGTGTGTGGAACAGACAAACGTCATAGTGATAACAATGAAAAATTGAATACTTCCCAGTGGGCCTTCCACAGAGGACAAAAGATTAAGTTCATTGGAATTCTGTATTGCTCTGTAAGTGAAAACTAAATTTGCTTTAAAATACTAACTTATCCTGAAATCTCAATTTTTAACAACAACAACAACAAAAACCAGAAAGCTGACTTGGGTTCATAATTCCCTTTTGACTTTCTTTTTTCAGAAATGATTTCTCCATTTCCAAGTCCATCCCATGATTTTATGTTACTTGCCATGTTTTATGTTCTTCAGGCCTGAGATTTATTCCTTGCTATTTTATGATTACTTAAAATCCGTAAAAACTTTGTTAGAGGACTGTTACCTGATAATTGATGGATTTTCTACTTAACTTCATTCGCAGGGTCTACGCATTAGCAATGTAAATTTTGATGAGGCTGCTGGGCCTATTTCATTTTGGCATCAGTGCTACAAAGTCTGATAAAGGGCTCAGTTGGTGCCATCTGGGAGCTTGCTTTGTGACGTCACAGCTGACACTAGACATTAGATTGAGAAAACTAATTAATTTCCCACAACATTGCAGATACTGAAAAAGAAAAGCCTTTCATGATGCTAACAACATTTCCTAGAGATAAGAACATATTTTCCAGTATATATTAATAATCCCTCTTCATTTTCCTTGCTGCCAGCCTCCTGATATGATAGTAACTTGGGTAGTACAAAGCAGAGGACATCTGTTAAAATTCATATATATGTTTATAGGTGTCTACACAGTGTAAATATATACAATCATGGACAAAGATACAGCAGGATTTAACCCAACAATGTGGAAGGAGGAGGGTATAAGGAAGTAGTGAACTTGTAGTTAATTGGGAAAATGTACATGACATAATGTTAAATTATGAAAATATACAATGTAGAATATACATTGTTTTATATTACAAAAATAGGTTAAAATTGAATATGTTTATGAGCAAGAGCTAGAAGGCAACGTAGACAAATTAAAACATTGATTTAATTAAGTGACAGAATTGTGGGCAACATTTTTTTCTTTTTTTTGAATTTTATTTTATTTATTTTTTTATACAGCAGGTTCTTATTAGTTATCCATTATACATATTAGCGTATACATGTCAATCCCAATCTCCCAATTCATCCCACCACCACCACCCTCCCCCACCACTTTCCCCCCTTGGTGTCCATACGTTTGTTCTCTACATCTGTGTCTCTATTTCTGCCCTGCAAACCGGTTCATCTGTACCATTTTTCTAGGTTTGTGGGCAACTTTTTCTTTGAATTTCTGTTGTTTATTGTTTTTGCAATACAGATTTTAAAACAAAAAGAGACTGGAATGTATAAATAGGAACTTGGAGGTATATTAGTGATTCTAATGAGTGCTGGGTTTATTCTGTTCATTAGAACCAGCTCCAAACTCCCTAGTTAAAGACAAATGAAGAACACTTGGAGATGCTCCAATAAAAACCACAGATACATTAAGAATTGAAGAATACATCCTTTTAGGAAGAGTAAAAGGAACTGAATTTAAACAGCTTAAAGGGTTCCTCAACTGTAAAATATGGAGATTTGAGTCAGTAGCTTCTCATATCCTTCCAGCTCTGACTCTTTAAATTCTTACACTAGATCCATTAGTCAACAGAGTAACTGCCAACCACCTACAGCATCTGAAGCAGTAAAGTGGGCATATGCATATGCTTGGGAATAAACATGATTGGAGGCTGACTGCACTAATAGTCCTTCCACTAATAGATGAAGAATTTCTTTTAGACAGAAGAGATTAAGGAGGTGTGCCCTTCCTTCTCTGAGCAAGAAAACCAATGGGCTTTAACTACAGCAAAACAAATTTAAAATCATGAAAAGCTATCTAAAAAAATGTGTAGTAAATGTAGACATGGTTCATACAAGACTGATTGTAAAGTCCATTCACTGAAGACTTTCAGACCATCATCACTCCAGGATGGTGTTAGAGAGATGTCAGATGGCCAATGTGCTCCATAACTTAGAACTCTTTGAAGCACCATGTACGCTATCTCCACCAGGTTCTTGTTCCACAGATACTCAAACACACTTTTTGTCCTCTCTTCCTTGAACAACCTATAGCACCTATCATATTCAGTAGCATTAAAATTCATCCTGTGTCTCCAAGCTGAAAACAAGACAGACATCCTAGACTCCTCTCCTTTGCTATCCTTATCCGGTTGGTTAGGAAGTCTTCTTCCTTCTATGCCTTCTAAATGTCTTTTGAACCAGTTACCTAATTTCTTTATCCACTACTCCTATTTCAGACCCTCATTATAGGATACTGCAGTGATGTCCTGACTAATCTCTTTGCCTTCAGTCGTGCCCTTCTTCAATCTTTTTTCAAAATTGCTGCCAAAACTATGTATTTTTTAAAAGTTCAAGCTGTTTAGCCTGAAGAAGCATCTGCCCCATCTCTTCATTTCCCATCATCTGCACCACTCATCCACCCTACACTGTAGACGTTTTGGAAGGACTGAGGTTCTCCTCTTTCATATATTCCTGCCTCCATTTCTGTTAGTTCTTCTACCTAGAATACACCTCCCCTATTATGCCTGTTGAACTCAACTTTTCAGACCTGGATCAAATGTCCTCTTCTCAAGTGTTTCCTAAAGTTTTGTCTGCAAACAAAAGGCAGAAATAATGATTTCTTCCTCTGTGTTTCCAAGGTACCCTGAATATGCCAATAGTAATGTTGATCATATTACCTTTCATTGTAATTATATGATTATATATGTGATAAAGATGAAATATTCTTGTGTCTATGCTCCTCACTCCCCATCTCCTCCCTGCCACATGCCAAAGGACAGTTTGGATCTTTTCTGGGTGAAAGAACAAGGGGTGATTTTAAAACAGGAATGAAAAGGAAGAAGAAAAACCTAGGTGCCTAGGAGAAAGCAGCTAAATCTATCAATAACAAAGAGTTTGGAGAAAGGTAGTATTGCCATCAGGGGGGATTTAGCATATGAGGCTCTGGGTAATCAAAGTCTGTACGTATGAGGAATTGAATTGAGACTGCTTTAATATTATTTGAGAAACATAAATAAATATTGAAATATATTTTAATTACTACTTGGAAACTAGACTGTGCTTCCCATACAGAGACTAAGCCACTTGGAACCCTAGCATTTAGTTACATATATCTGTTGCCTCTTATTCTACTCCATGTTTATTTCAGTACCTAAGACAGTGCCTGAATAACTTAATAAGTGAATGTATGAATTGTATCTGGCCCTTCCAAGAAAATGCCACAGGTTTCCAAATTAGCAATGATGAGCATTTCCAGATGGTGTCACTTTGGTGAATCCTCAAACACTAGTGGTCCTTGAGGCCTGGCCAGCAGATGAAAGGAGATGAAAGGACTGCCCACCGGTTGGAATATAGACAGAGGGACCTGGGTGAAAACTCAGGATGGAAGGACAAGATATCAGGGCAGTCCAGAGTCTCCAAGGCAAGCTTTAGAGTGTGTTAAACCTCTGGTGCCCCATGTCAGTATACTGGAATCATACTGGTAGACACTGTATTCTGCACTGTCCCACACTTGCAGGAAAAAAAAAAAGATGATGCAGTAAAAGTGATCTCTGAAGTAAGACACAAACTCCCTGGTTTTCCACCTTTCCGGCCAATGGTCCTTTGTGGGACCCGTTCCTGGACCAATTTCAGTAAGATCCTTGAAGAAATCAAGTGTTCTCGGTAAACCAACTCCATTTCCACATTTGGTCTTTTCTGTTCTTCCTTAGTTAATTTTCCTCCAGGATAAGTATTTTAGATTGCTATTGCCTTGGTATAGAAAACAACATGAAACTGTGAGAATGTTTTTTCAGATTCTTAATTTTAGCAGTTTCAATCTATTGAATTTCTTTTCCAATATATATAATTCTATTGCATGCTCCGCTTTTATTGCCATTGTATAAAATTGGGTTCTATATTGTTTATTGCATGCAATTATTTGTGTAGTTAGTTTTTAAAGATCTAGTTTGCATCAATTTAAATCAGGCACTGGTATCATGTTTCTGTACATATTTTCCTTATTTGAGTATTTCCCATCCTCCATTTTGAGAAAATCAATATAATTGAACATTTTCTTTTCTTTCTTTTATTTTTCTAAACAGCAACCCAGGCTGTTAACCCTTCGGGATCCGAGACTGTGGGTCAGCTGTATAATAGGAGCCCTGAGGAACCAGTTATGAATCAGAGTGTGCTTTATCCCAGCCACAGCATGCAAAGGGTTACACTGCACACGCTACAGGGGCTGTGGTGGGGGAGAGGAGCGAGTTTCCTTGCCCTTCCTGCCTGGGAGCACTTATCCTTTATCTGGCAGCAAGATACTGGAAATTCCCCTTCCACTTTTAAAATAGAAGACAAGGGTGCTTGCTGTGGGAATTAGAACTGGGTAGTATTTATGGAGCACACCGGAATTCTTTCAGGGTAAGTGTTAGAAGAACACAAGTTATTTCTTTTATTCTTAAACTATGTTCCTGTCATCAATAACTCTCCAAGCGTAGCCTTTCTTATGAAAACGCTCAGTGCTGTAAATCACTGAATAATCAAGGGCTTTGCCATGAGGGAGGAGTCAAAATCAAGCAAAAAACAAAAATCAGCCTCTGATTAAATTACCTTTGTCCCCCATTTCCCATCACAGATTATGGTGTACTGCCTGCTGGACACAAAGTGAGAGGGGAGAGGGGAGATGGAAAGGTAGGAGAAATAGATCAAAATGGGAGCCCCAAAGCTCACATTGAAAGAGAAGGAAGAAACCCAGTGCGGTGTGGAGACAGAAAGACGTGCCTGATGGAAATGAAGTCCGCTCATGTGGGAAGGAAAAATAAATCCTGTCCTGAGTTATGAGACAGGAAAGAAATCAAAAAGTGGAAACTCAAGAATGAATGTGGGGAAGAATGTGGTCATATTTTGAAAGGGGTTCTGGGCTGTACAAAATTCAAGTGCCACACTTTGAAGACCAATACTAAGGAAAATGGGGTTCTCTCTTTCCCTTGTTTCATTATCCAGTGTATGTCATCTGTAAAGAATTAGCTCTGGGAACACCATGTGTGTGTGCTAATTTTTTTTTTTTTTAATCGTACTAGTTTAAGTTTGTTGTGCACACACCAAAAAAAAAAAAAAAAAACAGTTTGCAAGACAGGAGCACGCAAACCAAAACATGGAATGAGGCTCAGAGGTACATAGTTATAAAGCAGCTTACGTGGTGTGGAGGCAGTGACTATTCTTCACAGTGATTGGTTACAATATTAGAATTTTCTTAAATGAAAGGAATTGGTTCGTGGTGACCTCATAACAATCTGGGAGAACAATTTTAGTTTCGCTTATGATTTTCAGAGGCATAAGCAAGAAGTGACCCAGGTCACGTTAGCATCGTTTGGCTTGCAAAATAAGCTAAATTAAGCTTTGCTTTTATAACTAAACTGGTTTTGTCTGCTCAAGGAATTTTCAAGTCTAGTCTCCATTTGTGTTTGATTTTAACAGTTCCCTCTTTTGGTCATTCCCTCAGCAAGCTCAGAGTATGAACAACTTGTACAGCATTACTCTTGGTTACCATGGTTGCTGTAGCCAGGCTGAAGAATCACGTATTCGCTATATCCAGTATTTGTCAGGACAGAGGGTCATGCAATTGCTGTTGCCAACAGTTGCATCGTCATCATAGACCTGGGAGGTCAGGTCATTGAGTTCCTCAAGTTGACTAATCCTGATGGATATCACTGATGTGTGTGTGGCTGCCAAAACGTATTTAAAACCCTTAAGAGGATACAGCACACTAGAAAGGTTAATATGATGACTATAAGGAAACTAATAGCCAAGGACTGAAAAATTCCCCTGAGCGGAGATTTCCAGAGGCCAAGATTTAACCAACTAAACAACTCAAATGGGTTATAATCAGATTCAGACTTAACCTTTCTAAGTCAATCTACATTTCTGTTTTGAATGATTTATGTAGCACAACATGATGTACTAACAATCACATGTTCTCGTGATTACTTAGGACAGGATGCATGTGAGGACGTGTTATTTCAGGAGGTGGTGCTGCAGGTGAGTTTTCACCTAAGTTAGGCCTCTATATGATGTGGGCAATCGAGTAATTTAATAAGAGGCATTTCCATGGAAAGAAAAGGAAAACAAAGGGTAATAGTTTGTGTGTGCTAATTTATACTATGAAATGGTTGTTAAATGAATAACTAATAGCAGTCACATTTGTGGGCATGTAATTATTGGTACCCCCTTTTTATTTTCTACAACTACCCCCCTTCCAAAGATGGATTCTATTGAAACCTCTCTCTCCATGTCCCTCTAACCTAAGTGTGTATAAGAAACAGTTTGGATACTCTTACCAGTTTTCTCATCCATGTCAGTTAAAGGCCCAGGTCCCTGGATTTTATCCCCTTCTAGCCAAACTCCCCGCTCCTCCCCTTACTCTTTTTCCCTATCAGCTCTTCTCAAAATGTGGTCTGCAGATGCTTGGCATCCCAGGGACCCTTTCAAGGGTTCATAAGATAAAAAAAACCTTTTGCCATAATAATTTCTAAGACTAACTCCCTTTCTCACTGATGGTGCCGAAAGCAAGTGTCATAATTAGTAGGACTGTCGGTGCCTTAGCACTACTGGAACTAAGTAGTGTTGGTTGTTACTGTATTCTTCACTGTTACATACTTGCAGTAAAAGAATAATGATGCAGTAAAAATTATCAATTTTTACTAAACCTTAGTACTTGAAGACATGAAAGTAGGCATAAAGCACTTGGACTGCATACTGAAGTACGATGGTTTGAGCACTTGTGATTGTTAGAGCTACTAACTGAATTAGCTGCTTTTTCATGGAAAACCGTTTTTACTTGAAAGGTCAACTGATGAGATGAATGAACCATGGTTACTCAGACTTGGCTGTTTGGCAGTAATTTTCTCGAAAATGAGTGAAGTGAACCTGTCACTTCAAGGAAAACAACTTGACAGTATGTTTAAATGAATTAATTGCATATTTTAAAAGCCTTTCGGTGTTAATTTTCTAATATGGTTCATGTCAATAGCTATAACCCACATAAACAAAACTTAGAGATCCTCACTGGTTTTTAAGAGTGTCAAGAGATCCTGAGACCAAAAGTTTGAAAGCAGTTGCTTTATATAAATGCTTCTCAAAGTATGTTCTTTGGCAGTCTGATCTTTGGGATGCTCTAATTTTGCACTGTCCAATATGATAGCCAGTAGCCACATGTGGTTGTTTAAATTTACATTAAATAAAATTTTGTTCCTCCGTCACGCTAGCCACATTTGAAGTACTCAACAGCCCAATGTGGGTAGCGCATGGCAGACAGGGCTCTGCAGTCTGGGAGGCTTGCAGATACCCTCCTCTGGCTTCTTCACCATGTTCACTAGCATCTAAAGGCTCTGCAAAATTCTGAAAGGAGGAAACACTGTTTCATTTTGTTTAAACATCTCTCCAGCTTATTTGAACACCTGATTTTTTCACATGACACCTATTCCCATTCTATGAAATCTACTTTGAAAAATGCTGTTCTGCCTTTTCCCAATATTTTTATTTTAACCACTCCACTGATTGAGGTTTCGTTATAAGCAATTTTTTAACCTCTTTCGGAAGTAAGTGGCCGTAAATAATATATTAAATTGTAGAAACCTATCATCTGAATTTAAATTCCACTCCTTTGCTAGTTCACACCTGGAATTTCCCCCATCAGTATATATTCCAGTTCAAATTACTCTTCTGATTATTTCTGAATTTTTAATCTAATGTTTACATTCAGGTTATATATTTGGGTTTCCTACAGGGGAGTCTCAGAGACTGTATTCCTGATTGGGATTCTCTGTGACTAATGAGTATCACCACCAGTTAATAATATTTTGTAAGCTTTAGTTTTTTTAAGAAAAATAAACTTAAAATTTTAGAATAGTTTTAGACCTCCAGAAAAATTGCAAGAGTTACAGAGAGTTCCTGTATACCTCACACCCAGCTTTCTCTATTGTTAATATCACTGTGGTACTCTTGTCTGCAAGCCTTACTTTTAAAGTTTCTAATGCAAAAACAATAAGTTTATTTATGATTTTCCAACTTAAAATCATAATATTGAATATGCGTTTTCAGACCACCAAACTTCAACACCCTACTATGAGAATCATTATTCCAAGTTTCCTTGAGCATAGCTAGCTGAGCTTCCAAATAGTTTGCAGTCTTATCGGTTAAGTCCAACAACCCTCCTTCATACTTCTCCCAGGTAGGTGAGCTGCTGGGCTGCGACATTGGAGCCAGGGCTCTGAGCAGGCAGTGCTGGCTGGAAGCTGTAGGGCAACAAGAAAATATGGGCACTGAGACCCTTGCCCCCAGTCAGGGTGAGGGAGCCAGGGAGATAAAAATGCGGAGTGCACAGAAGCTCCAAAGTAAAAAGTCAGCTGTGGAGGACAGGTAAGCAGTGCAGGACAGAAGCAGAAAGCTGAAAAAAATAGAAGGGAAGGAAGTGCGGAGAAGTAGACAACATGGATTGCGTGCAGATAAGTTCACAAGTTGGGAGGGAGAAGTTAAGGACACTGAACTGATATGACTGAATTATGCATTTTCTATAGCAAAATAGTATATTTAAATAGTATACAGACTAATTTATATGCCGTTTAAAATTTTTTCTCTCATAAAAGCAATTCATGCTTATGTTTGTGAATGTGTATATGAAGACAATCTGGAAGGATCTGCACCAAATTGTAAATCGTGATTACTTCGGGTAGTGGGCTGTGAGGGTTGGGGGTTAGAGGGAGGTGATACGCATAGGGAGTTTCACTCCACTCTATACTTCTAGACTGTTTCAGTTACTTACAGAATACATTCATATATTACTTAGGTAAATAAAGAAAACAAAAAGTAGAAGTAATATGTTTGTTTATAAAATTGGGGAATACTGAAAAGCATATGGAAAAAATCAAATTATTTATATTCTCACCACCCTGTGATAACCACTTCTTTCAGTGAATTTCCTTCCCAGCCCTACACCCTCCTTTAATATTTAGATGCATAGATGTGATAGGCTATAATATTGTTCACAAATACTCGGTGCCTTTCCCTGTCTTGCTGAACTCAGATGAGGCCATATTCCTTCAGCCAATGAAATAGGAACAGAAATAGTGTGTGTCACTTCTGGGTAGAAGGTTTAAGGGTTTACTCATGCTTTTGTAATCATGCAAGCTTGTCTCAGGATGAAGCCTCTGCCATCTTCTTGGGTTCCAGGGTGTCTGTGAAGAATATAGCAACCTTGGTGACTTGGAATGGGCAGGCAGCATGAGGGAGAAATAAACTTTGTCAGTGTAAGCAGTGGAGATTTTCAGGTTGTTGCTGAAGCATAAATTAGCTTATCCTAACCAACAGAAGAGATAAATAGATATCTGTGTGTATGTGTATGTAAATGCAACTGTATGGGTGTATGTGTGCGTGCACGTGTGCACGTGTGCAGAGAGAAAAATATACACAATTACATAACATTCATCGCTACTATGAAGGTGGGTTCACACTGTATATATATTTTGTGTACTCCTTTTTGTTTATTTATTTTATTTTTTAATTTCAAAATTTTTTTCGGCTGTGCCGCACACGGCTTACGGGATATTAGTTCCCCCACCAGGGATTGAACCCAGGACAGTGAAAGCGCAGAGTCCTAACCACTGAACTGCCAGAGAATTCCCATATTTTGTGTACTCCTTGTTTTTCTTTTTATAAATTTATTTATTTATTTATTTATTTTTGGCTGTGTTGGGTCTTCGTTTCTGTGCGAGGGCTTTCTCCAGCTGTGGCAAAGCGGGGCCACTCTTCATCGCGGTGCGCGGGCCTCTCACTATCGCGGACTCTCCCGTTGCGGAGCACAGGCTCCAGACGCGCAGGCTCAGTAGTTGTGGCTCACGGGCTTAGTTGCTCCGCGGCATGTGGGATCTTCCCAGACCAGGGCTCGAACCCGTGTTCCTTGCATTGGCAGGCAGATTCTTAACCACTGCGCCACCAGGGAAGCCCTGTGTACTCCTTTTTAGACTTAATATTTTATTACAAAAATTTCCCTCCTTATCATATAGTTTTTGAAAATATGATTTTAATACAAGATGATACAATATGGATGAATACAATAATGACTGTATTATTCCATTTTATGGACTTACCATCATGTATTATTTAATATATCTCCCATGGGCAGACATTTAGGTTGTTTCCAAGTTTGACTGTGGTAAGTTATCAATTAACGTATTTGCCCACAGCTGTGACCTAGGATAAATTTCATTCTTAGGATAAATACCATGAAATGAGATTACTGTTAATTCTAGAGCCAACTCCCTTACCTCCTCGGCTTCCTATACCTGTCCCATCTCCATAGGGTTCGTGTAGGTCAACAAGTTCCGCTGCCTACCCACAGGGACAGAGGCACTGAGCCTCTTGCCAGCTTTAATAGATGGGATAATAATCCCCTTATCTTTTCCATTCCTCCTCTGTTCACCAAAGGCAAGGTTGAGGGTTTTTTTTTTCTCTCTCTCAATTTTCACTAAAAAACTAAAAGTGAAACAAAACTGGGCTTCCCTGGTGGCACAGTGGTTGAGAATCTGCCTGCCAATGCAGGGGACACGGGTTCGAGCCCTGGTCTGGGAAGATCCCACATGCCGCGGAGCAACTAGGCCCGTGAGCCACAACTACTGAGCCTGCGCGTCTGGAGCCTGTGCTCCGCAACAAGAGAGGCTGCGATAGTGAGAGGCCCGCGCACAGCGATGAAGAGTGGCCCCCGCTTGCCACAACTAGAGAAAGCCCTCGCACAGAAATGAAGACCCAACGCAACCAAAAATAAATAATAAATAAATAAATAAGTATATATAAAAAATAAAAAAAAAATGAAACAAAACTATGTCTACAAAATGTGGCTTTCTGCTGATAACAAACTCCTCCCAAAGATTATCTTTCAGAATACCCAGTCCCTGGCCTTTTCCTCACTTCCTCCCTGACTGAGTTAGATGTGATAGTTTCCCGGGCCCTACCAGACCATATTCCTGGTCTTCTCTGCAGCCCTCACCCTGAGATGTGCACTCACCCCACTCCATCGCTCCTGGGGCACCCTGCACTAACATGAAAGCAGCACTTTCCCATGCTGTTGTAACTGTTGGTTTCCTTTTCTTTCTTTTCCAGTAGGCTACACTGTGAGCTTCTTGAAGGCAGAGACTGTATCTCATCCCTAGAGCCACAATGATTAGCATGGTACCCAGAACTCAGCAGACTTAGAGTAAATATTGGATGAATGGATGAATGCAAGCAGAACTAATGCATGAATTCGTGCATATATGAGTGCATGAATAAATAAATGAATAGTCATAAGGAAACATGGGAAATGTATTTTTCCATCTCTATGATCAGAAAGGGAGCATCTTCCTGCCTCAGGGTGGTTATATTTTTAGACGAGCAGTTTATCTGTAAGGTGTAGGCGCTTATAAGATAGGTGTTCACAACTTGGAGAATGCCTGTATATTTGAGGAACATCCTGAAAACCAAAGAAGCATATTCCTCTTTTCCTTTCTTAGGACTAAACCTCAGTTATGAAAAGCAAAGAGAAAATAAAAGAAAATAAGAGCATGAGGCAAGGCCTTCATGACCTTGTCTTTTTGAAGAGAGAGACACATTCTCTAATTTCACTAGTCAGTGCCTGGATACACAGTGTGGGGAGCAGGTAGAGAAACAGTCACTCTTAGACAAAACTGCTGGGAGTGTAAATTGGTGCAAACATTTTAGAGGTAATTTTAGGACTATTCATCAAAATTCTAAATGCATATACCATCTGACCAAGCAATTCCACTTCCAGAGGTTTATCTCCCAGGATGCTTACATAAGTGCATAGATATGAATGTATAAGAATGTTAATTGAAGCACTATTTGTAATAATCAAAAATTGGAAATAATCCAAATGTCCATCAATAGGGGATACAGCCCTTTATTTACTGACATGCAAAGATATCCAGTTTAAATTATTTAGTGATGAAAGTCAGATTGTAGAACAGTTTACATAGTATGGCTCCATATTCTAGAAAGAAGGTGTGTATGCATAGGAGAAAGACAAGGTGGATATTCTGCAAGTTTAACAGTGCCTACCTCTGGGGAGTGGGGATTAGAATAGGAGTGGAAGACATCTTTTTTTTAATCTTGTGTATTTACTTCTATATTTAAAAAATTATTTATAGCAAATATGATTTACCTTTTAAATAAACATTTAAAAAGGAAAAACAATAGTTAATTGCTACTTTTTCAAGTCCTGGGCTGAGAATTTACCTATTCTTGGGTCTTAGAAAGGTTTTATGATTGTAACTATTTTCTTTTGAGGTAATTTAAATGATGGAAAGAAAAACATTGAGCAGAATACCAGCTATTTCAAATTTTGAGCTACCTGATCTGTACTCCGGTGGTAAATAGTTTTTGGTGTCAGGTGTTATAGACATAATAGCCCTGTGTTGGGTTATTTTTTACAGTAGTTTAGAAACTTTGAATTAGACCATTCTTAAAATATGCATGTGACAGTGGATATTCACATCTCAGGCAAGACTTGGTGTTGGTTGGATTTATTTTAGTTTATCCTTAGCCTTCCCAGAGCAAACCTCTCAGTAACAGTTTCTTATTGGTCTGGTATCTGCTTTTTGTTTATTTTGGTTTTGTTTTGTTTTGTTTGCCCTTAGAAGTTGCTGCATATTCTACCTGACAATATGATTTCTCCATATTTTAGGGCTGAATCCTTTTCCTGATTCCATTTTCCATTTTGTGTTGGATCTTTCAAAGGTAACCATATCAAGCTCTTTTCAATCCCCATAAAGATTATTGATAGTTGCCACTTTCAACCCAGTGACACACCCAGCTCTGACAACTTCAAGGACCCTACCATTTATATTTACCTCCACATAATTAAAGCAATCTACACCAAACTCTGGCCCTATCAGCTTGCACTTTAGCCAGGCTGAAGAATGGACAAAGTTCACTGAGCTGATACGTGCTTTTTGACCATGGCTCTGAGCAAAGTCTTCGAGTGGTTGCAGTTCGTATGCTAGATGGCTGGCCAAGCTTTTGAAGTATGCTGAATAATGCAACAGGCCTTTGCAGCTGGGTCCAGACATTCCTAATACAAACACAACCGCCAACATCCAGTTAAGTGTTTACTCTCATTGACATGCATGGGTACTTTAGTTTGGTAACTGGGGCTGGGCAGGAAAGAGGGGTGATTAGGATTATAGAGATGAAAATATGACACTGAGAGCTTTGGACTGGTTTTGAGTCCCTAGAGCTACAGACCGTTTTCTTCATGAAGAAGCAGCTCTGCTTTGGGGCCCACATGTCAAAGAGTGGCACCAAATTGAGAAAGGCCACTTTCTCCACTTCCTCATGGAATCCAGCATTGTTCTGACACATATGATTGGAGGCATTGAAAATATCGGGAGACAGCGTTCTTGGCACGTTCTTGGCCAAGTGTTTCACAGTGAACTTTCCCAGCAGAGGCAGTGATAAACCTTTCTTCCTGCTGCTTGCCAGCACTGAATGTTGACAAATGAGAACTGGAGCAGACCAAGAACAATACTATGAATGCCCCAAGAGGGCCAGGACAGAGAGGCCTGTACAATTCTGCTATGTCCCTTCACACACGGTGGAAGCTCAATACATATTAATTGAATGAATGAATGTAGTTTTTGAATATGGAGAAGGCACTTGTCTGGGGACTCCCAGAAATAAGCAGGATCATTTTGGGGGAGAAAATAGCTCCTGTTTAAAGAGGATGGAATTTGGAGCCACTGTAATTTATGCATAGTTATAGTGTGACCACATTTGTATCTATAGGCTGTTAAAACAGGTGAAAATTGGGCTAGGAATATTTTCTAAACCACAATTGCTAAAACAACTTTTATTAAATAGATGATCTTCAGGCTTTTTTTGCCCCCAGGAATAACATCATTTATAAAACTGGGCAGTATCTGCATGGTAGTGGTCTTTGATTAGATTTTTCTATAGGCAACAGGATCTGTAACTTCAGACCGAAATTATCCTGCTTTCAAAAATATGCCTGAGAAACAAAAGTTCTGTGGAAATAATAGAGCTTGCTGAATGTTTTTGTCCTCTCTCTTGATTAGTCAAAACTGAAGCCAAATGTGGGACTACTTAGGACCATGAATACTTAGATATTAAGACTTTGAATAGTAACCAGAGTCTGTTAAACTGTAACTAACAAGCTCCCTTCTAGTTCTCAGATCTGTTTTATCACAGAACTTTGTGTTTGCACTTTAAAATTTATTTCTAGACCAGGTCTTGGATAAGGAGAAGGAAGAAAGGGAAGGTATATTCTGTTTGGCTTTTAAGGTCAGGCGGTCAATTTGGCAGCTGGGCTTATATAACTTTTAACTTCTCCTAATTAGAAATTTTCAAAGTACCCAGCTCTCCCCAGGATGCCAATTTGCTAGAGAATCTGCTTGCAGCCTCCTTGTGAGAAGTCAATTTGAAGCCTCAACCAAAAAAATAACAAATGCTTCAGCTCCATGAGAAAAGTTATCCTCCATTGTTTGCCTGACTCATTGTGAGGTTGGAGTTCTAACCTGACTTAATTTTAAACTCATTCATCTTAATTAATGTACACCCTATACTATCACAGCCATTCTCCTACAAAGAGTTCATACTTTTATAAAGCTTCAGAGGGAAGTCAGTCATAGAGGAGACGTTTTTTCCTCTCATTACTGTCAAGGGTGACTCTTTTTTTTTTTTTTTTAAGATTTAATTCTTTTAAATTATTTATTTATTTATTTATTTATGGCTGTGTTGGGTCTTCGTTTCTGTGCGAGGGCTTTCTCCAGTTGTGGCAAGTGGGGGCCACTCTTCATCGCGGTGCGCGGGCCTCTCACTATCGCGGCCTCTCTTGTTGCAGAGCACAGGCTCCAGACGCGCAGGCTCAGTAACTGTGGCTCACGGGCCCAGTTGCTCCGCGGCATGTGGGATCTTCCCAGACCAGGGCTCGAACCCGTGTGCCCTGCATTAGCAGGCAGATTCTCAACCACTGCGCCACCAGGGAAGCCCAGGGTGACTCTTTTTAACATTAATTTCCAGATAAAGTTTTTTAAAATAGTTAAACTGTGTTATTCTTTTAGTACCTGATAATAACCATGATATTGAGTTCAAATGAACATTCCACTGAATATTGGTTGTGATAAATTAATCATATATCTTTTAGACAGTAAAATGGCAAGTAGGAGGAAATTTCGGCTTGTTTTTAATAAAGTGGAAGCTCAATTTATTTCCGTATAGAATTTCAGGAAATATGCTGACACGTGAATATGCCCTTGATTCTACAACTTTATGTGCTTGTCTCCATCTTATGTAATTTTATCCCCTTCTGTAGCTTCGATTACTATTTAAGGCCTGTCTGAAGCTGAATTCAGTAGCTTTCCTTCCAAACCTGTTTGTCTCCCTTTACTCCCAGTATTGGTAACTGACACCACCATTCATTCAGTCCCCTAAGTGAGATATCTAGGAATCATGCTATCGTGATCTTTCTTTTAAAAACAGCTTTATTGATTGACATGTAATTCACATAGCATAAAATTCATCAATTTATAGTGTATAAAATTTGGTGGTTTTTAGTATATTCACAGAATAGTGAGATTGGTCTCTAATTTTCTTCATATTTTATTTTTTATCAGGTTTGGTGTTTGTTAGTATTATACTCATTTCTGTAAAAACATAGCATCCTCATGTCCTTTGGTGGTTCCAAAATGCACAATCGATGGATGAGTATCACGGGGAGTAAGGGTGGGAGGGGCAGGGCTTTCAGTGTTTTTCTGGGCCCTACACTCTGTAAAACTAGGATAGAGCTGAGGAATCTGCATTAAAGACAAAAAAGATAAGTTCGCAGGGGAATTCTATCAAACCATAGGAGATGAGATGATCTCAATGCTATTTATCCAGTTCAGAGCACAGAAAAAGAAAACCAATCGCACTGTGAGAGCCAAAAAATCTTACATATTAGCAAAGAGAACCAATGGTATATTTTAAAATAATATATGTTTACAAAGTGTATTCCAAGAATAAAAGTTTTTCTATAGTAGGACATCCATTAATATGATTCATCAAATTAATAAAGCTAATGAGAAAAGTCAGATCATTGCCTTAAGAAAGGCATTTGATAAAATTCAACAGATATTCAAGTTAAAAATACTCAATTAAATAGGAATTAAGGGATAGTTTAGTCCATAAGCCAGCTTATTCTTGAATGGGAAAATGTTACTCAAAGTCGGAAAAAGACAAAGATGACCACTATGTCCATTACTATTTAACATTGGAAACAGAAGTATTAGTCAATACAATTAGACAAGAGAAAGCATTTAATCACACAAGAATTGGAAGGAAGATGAAAAACTCTCTTTGCAGATAACATGATTAACTAGAAAACAAAAAATAGATGGAAAAATTAATAGAAATTATAATAAGACAATTTAGTAAAGACATAGGATATAAAATTAATATAAATAAGTCAATAGCTTCATATAAACAAACAATAAGCAGGTAAAAGAAATAATGGAAGAGTAGACTGTATTTAGAAGAACAAAAATATAATACTGAAGCATAAAATTAGTTTTAAAAATGAGTAAACTCTATATAAGAAAAGCTATGAAACACTCCTGATAACAAAAAAAATAGATTAAAAAAATAAAAAGATATATTCTTGGACAAGAAAGACTTATGTCATAAAGATGTAAATTCTCCCTAAGTTCATTTATAAATTTAATAAGATTACCCTCAGTTTTTTTCTGAATCTAGTTGAGTTGATTACAAAGTATAACTTAAAGTACAAACAAAAAGTAGAGTCAGAAAGCCCTAAGAAAAGAATTGAGGGGGGAAAAATGTACTACCAAATATTAAAAACATATTATAAATCTGCATAATTGAAACAATGTTATATTGGTACATGATTAGGCAGAAAGACAATGGAAATGGGAAGCAAATCCAGAAATAGATGCAAGTGAAGATAGAAATTTAATAAATGATACCAGTTGGGTCTCAAATCAGTGCACTATGTAGATTTTATTTGGATTCCAATCCAAACAAATCAAGGTAAAAGACAATTTTGAGATAATGGAGAAAAACTGCTCACCGAATAAATACTATATGGTATTAAGTGTTAATTTTCCTTTGTATGATAATGGTATTGTGAATGTATTAAAAATATTTATCTGTGAAAGATATAAATTGAAGTATTTATAGTGAAATAATATACAGTCAGGATTTGTTTAAAACACCAGCAAAAAAGGGAAAGTAGAGTGTAGAATTAAGAAAGGAAAATATTACTAATTGTTGTAGCAGGATGATTAGAAGTTCACTATATTATTTTCTCTACTTTTATATAGGTTTGAAGAATTCCATAAAATAAGATTTTAAAAAATACAGGTTTCCATAACTGATAAATGACTTGTGTGTATTCTATGCATGTGTATTTATAAATACACACACACTAGAAAAAAATACCAGGTTCCTGAGGATGTGACAGGTCTGTTTCTGATTTTACCAATCTCAAATAAATTTTTTTTAATTAATTAATTAATTTATTTATTTATGGCTGTGTTGGGTCCTCGCCTCCGTGCAAGGGCTCTCTCCAGTTGCGGCAAGCGGGGGCCACTCACCATCGCGGCCTCTCCCGTTGCGGAGCACAGGCTCCAGACGCGCAGGCTCAGCAATTGCGGCCCACGGGCCCAGCCCCTCCGCGGCATGTGGGATCCTCCCAGACCAGGGCCCGAACCCGTGTCCCCTGCAGCGGCAGGCAGACTCTCAACCACTGCGCCACCAGGGAAGCCCTCAAGTAAATTTTAAAGAAATAGTTGATACCTATATGTATTGCTGAGATATTCTTGTAATCTATTCTATCCGTGAAAAAAAATTCTGCAGGTGAAAAGGACTAAGTGATTAGGTATGGAGGTGGAGAGAGCAACTTTGGCTTTTCATCTTGTAGCCTTACATTTGAATTATATAACAAGTTTATAAAGGTTTTTTTTTTAACTAGTTAGCAATAGGAGTAATA